>NC_083229.1:110659888-111284555 GCF_032191835.1 Heteronotia binoei
CTTCCTTCCTTCCTTCCTTCCTTCCTTCCTTCCTTCCTTCCTTCCTTCCTTCCTTCCTTCCTTCCGTTTTGCAGCTGTCAAATATCTGACATTTGTTCTATGTGGCTCTTACGTTAAGCAAGTTTGGCCTCCCCTGGTATCTATGCATAACTGAAATGGACAGAGGTGTGAAAGATCAAGGTAATAGCCTCTTTGCTATGATGAGAGGATGCAGGACAGTCATCTTGCAAAATTTTTTTGACTGACCTCCTCCCTGCACCATGTAGGGGCAGAGAAGCAGCACCAATGCTGTGTTACTGATGTTTACTCTTACCACAGCATTGGGCAAGGTCTGATATTTGCACAGCGGGGCAACTTGATCTCTACTTCTGGTGCCCTAATGGTGATGAGAAAGGCCCTTCAGTCCGACTTAAAAAGACTCCATTCTTGTATATTTTGCAAGCAAGCTGTCATTTCCCACCCCCTCACCCCAAATAAACCACCATGTTCAAAATTAATCTCTTCCAAGGGAAGGATCTGAAATTAGTTACTGGCATGCAATAATTCATTTTGTATTTTACCAACAATAATTAAATTGCCTGGAACTGTTGTCATTTAACAGCCTATTAATTGACTAATGTGCCTTACTTGCATTCTGACTAGAGGTAAAATCCAGGGATTAAAGCAAGAAAGACAACTTCCAGCGTATCCTAATCATCCCGAAAGCTGGTAGATTTACCTTACACCGAAGTACAATTTCTGAAGGTGTTAATGGCTTGCGTTTCAGCAAAGACATACGCAGTTCCGTCAAAGATAGCCTTTAAGGTGGGATGGAGCAGCTACATTTTATATACTTCTGATAGCAGTTAAATGGCTAATTAACCATGGCCACTTTTTGCTGTCAAATGAATAGACTATATAGTTTGCCTTCCTTAAAATATTTCGCTTGGATCTAGACAGGGCCAGCCCCAGACTGTCTGACACTGTAGACAAGGCTAACTTCTGGTGCCCCTCCCTACACTGATCACATCACCAAGTCACGTGGGGGGGAGCCCAATTCAGTGCCTCCAGAAGGCCAGCGCCCTAGACAATCACCTAGTTTGCCTAATGGCAGGACCAGCCCTGAATCTAGTGCTTCTCTCTTGCTGCTAGTCAAAGGATTCTTTTATGGAGGGTTTTTTTCCCAGTTGACCATCCTTATGATGTCTGTCTTAGTGTAGTGGTTAAGTGTGCGGACTCTTATCTTGGAGAAACAGGTTTGATTCCCCACTCCTCCACTTGCACCTGCTGGAATGGCCTTGGGTCAGCCATAGCTCTGGCAGAGGTTGTCCTTGAAAGGGCAGCTGCTGTGAGAGCCCTCTCAGCCCCACCCACCTCGCAGGGCGTCTGTTGTGGGGGAGGAAGGTAAAGGAGATTGTGAGCTGCTCTGAGACTCTGAGATTTGGAGTGGGATATAAATCCAATATCTTCTTGTCTCCAAACCACTTTGCAAATAGCAGTAATGATGTGTGCCATTTTTTTAAAAAAAATATCATAGCCCTTCCCACAGTCTGTGCACTTAATCTGCAGTTGCAGAACCAAAAATCACCATCCATCACCAAACCTGGCCATTGTGAATCTTGCTTCCTGTGTGAGATCCTGTGCCCATCATGGTAGACGCTACCTTAGCACCTCACAAGATCGAGAAATATTGGATATACTCCCAGCTGTAATGGTGGGATTTTAAAATAGAGATCACCAAGCCAAAACAAATTATGTTGTCTTTATTGTAACCAATTTCAGTAGTGGGAAGGATGAGCAGGAATGCTAAGACAAAAAAACCCTTCTCTATTTCAGTTGAATGGATTAAGTACAATAATAATTCGCAATGGCACGAATGAGAAGCTATTCACATGCTTCATTTAGGGAATGGTAGACACTAGCTTAATAGCTGTTTTTGTTCACGCAAGGGATGATTTCAAATTTCCAACTTTCCTGTGTCAGTCTCAAAATTTCCTTTTATAATATTGTTTTTTCTTTGTGCAGATTGAAATCCTTACCCTTTGGGGTTTGCATGATTTTCTGTTACCTAGCACCAAAATTTCTTCGCAAAATGTATGTGGTTTTTTTCAGTGTGCATCAATAACACATTTCTGCATAGTGACAGACAGGGTACATTTAAGTACCATCAGAAGAAAGTAATCATTGTATAAATGTGGATTTTTTTTTAAAAGCCAATCCATTGAAAATCCACGTTAGGTGGGGGGTGGGGGGAGTGAGGACTTGGAGGGAACAATTTGGAAACCCCACCTCAGTCTTTGATCAATTTACAAAGTTGGATTTTTCTGCACACCTGAGGAGCAGCTTTTCAATATGAAGAGGTACTTTTCTAGGGATGCCACTTGGACCTTGAGATCCCCCAGAATTACAGCTTATCGCCAAACAGCAGCTCCTGGAGAAAATGGATGGTTTTGATGGCCCTCTATGGCCTAGGCTCCATCCCGAAATTTCCAGGGGCTTCTCAACCTGGAGTTGGCAATCCTATGCTCCCCAACCCCTGCTGGTAGCCAGGGGGGAACTTGCAACCTTTGTGGGGGGGACCCAGTTGTATCATCTCTATGGGTCCAGGCAGTGTACTCTCAGAGAAAAAAAAATAGAACTGTGAAGTCTTGAAAGAAGAAACACAATTCCTTCACATTTCAGTTGACTGAAACAGGTTTTATTTTAATGATTAGGCTTAATGCTTTTCCTAAGGACATGCCGAAGAAAAGGCCGTTAAAAAAAGAAAAAGAAATCTCACTGGTGATTTCTATCAGCATCATAAGAAATCAAATCCTTAGAAGTTTCTTAGCTTTAGAAAAATAGGGATTTTCATGGCAGATGTAAGTTGCAATGAACTACAAAAATAACAGCCCTAATGCCATATGTGTGATCTTAAGTAGGATTTGGGAAGTGGATAAGACTCCCAGCTGCTGAGCAGCCTTATCAAAGCAAACACTCTTCAGAGTGATATTTAAACCTTCACAACTGGAAACAGAGGGAGCCAAATCATCCAAATCCAAATGCCCTTATTGGCATAGAAATAAAAAGTACAGCATAGCAAATTTACATGGAGTTTCAGCTATAAAAACCAGTCAAACATCAAGGAGAGCTAGTCTTTTGCTCCCTGATTATTATGGCAGCCAAAAGGTACTTTGTAACCAGGCTTGTGATATGGGAACGTTGGTCAGATAGCAGGAAAAAAAATTAACTTTGCTTCAGGTAATCCATAAAAATTAGATAAAATAGGTTTGATTATGCAGTCCCGCACTTCCGCCCAAAAATCACAATAAAGTAAGACGTGGGCGACTGTTTCAAGGTGCCTTCTATTACATGGGCAGACTCTATCCTGATAAGGGATACTGGCAAACCTCCCAGACAATACCGCTGAGGGTAGAGCATTGAGTCTTGCTAACATAAAAGAGCGGCGTAACGGGGGTGAAGCAATCTGGGAAAGGTTGGTAGCAGGCAGCCCATGATCTGGGAATATACCAAATGCTAAAGGGGAACAAGTTTTATGTCCAGAAGAACAAAGGGACTGTTTCTCAATATCTAAGATCCTCTGTTTCAGTATTCTGAATGCCTGTGTTTCGCTTAGCATAAAGGGTACACCTATGGAATGTATTTTCTTCTGCGTCTGACTATACCAAGTGGAAATGAAGGCATCTGCTAGCAGCATTTGGATATAACTAGCAGGGTCTGCCCTAAAGTGTAGGTGTAGCCAAAACTTTATAGTTAGTAGCCATGCCCTGAAATGGGTTCCAGTCTCTAGGCACAAATGTACTCAGCGCACATCTTTGAAATTGAGCAGCCTGCGCTCTCAGGAATTGTCTGAGAAAACAGCATATGCAAAAAGAGAGAAAGAACTCTCGTTTAACAGCTGTAACGGGGGGTGGGATTCATATGTTATACTTGGCTGCTGATATGGCCATTTTTGTTATTCAGGCAAGTCTTTGGTCCACTCACACAAACATTTTACATTTTAGTTTCATGTAGAGTCAGCCAGCCTATTGATTTCAGTGGGTTTCAGCTGGAGTAACTCTGCATAGTGTTGCACTGTGAGTGCATGAAGGGCTGATTCAAATATCATCAGCAAACTTCAGTGAATGGTGAAGTCTGCCTCTATTTTATTTTTCATAGATTTGTCTTTTTTTCTGAAGTGCCAAGAAAGCAAATAAGAATAGTATAATACAACTAGTCTCAGAAAGCTAACAAAATATGGGGAGGGTGTCTAAGTGCATAGGTATAGAATCTCTCTCTCTCTCTGGTGCTGTTCTGGGCTATGGATAACAGAGGCAGCTCCCGCAGGCCCCATGTTGGGAGATGTCTGCCCATGGCCCTGAACCCTTGATGGAGGGCAAAAAGAAAAGAAGGTTCTTGTCCTATCTGGGCCTCAGCAAAGGCCACTTGTACTCACTCCATCCAACACTTAAGCAGCCAGTTTCCATGAATGGCTCACATCTGCTTCACATGAGGCTCCCCCTGCTTAGCCCTGGCAGGGAGGCTATTAGAAGTTCCACTGTAGTGATGCCAACCTCCAAGTGGGACCTGGGGTTCCCCCAGAACTACAGCTCTTCTCTAGACTACTGAGATCATTTCCCCCAGAGAAAATGGATGCTTTTGTGATGGACGGCACTTTTAAAAACAAAGAAGTGTTGTGTGAACAGATAAAGGACTGTGAAGGTGAATTCTTCACAGAGCAAGAGGTCCTTGAGTGACAGGCTGTTCCAAGAAATCTGGTTAGCATCAGCTGAGCAGATAAAGTCTGGAGAGAGCTGCATGCTGAGGAGAGAGTCAGTCAGATTTCTGCCTTGAATGAATTGAGTACTGGCAGTCTGATTTCAGCCCTAGCTGGAAAAAGTCGAGTACTGACAGTTTCAGAATTCAGTCCTGACTGAGAGCAGTTGAACATAGGAGCAGTTTAAGACAGGAGAACTGGGGGAAAGTTGGCAAGGAAGTTTGGGAAGTTGGCAAAGACTCCCATTCTGGGCAAGGAAAGGGAATAGAACTTCAAGAAAGAGAAGAAAACTCCCTACTCAGTCAGCTCTGAAGAGTGCAGAAATCCCTGGTATGGTGTGGTTAGAAACTGCCTTTAGAGACCGTAACAGTCATTTAAAGGTGTTTCAAGAGCAGGGTTTTGGGTTTTGGGAAGAGTGTACCAGCCTTCTGGAAACCAAAAAAAAAAAATAATTAGAGAATACTCAAAGAAAGTGACTGAAGTGTTTGGGGGAAATAGTGGATAAAAGCCCCTCAACATATCTGCATAACTCTTGTTCACCTGAAACACAAGAACTAAAGTCTGTGCATATACTGGTTTTACCTCAGAAATTTTACTCAATTTCACCTGACCTTTCCTTTCTATGTTAAATAAAATATTTTGTTAATTCGGATTACAAAAACTTTAAGTCATATAAGTTACGACTTAAAGTTCTTTCCCTCAGGTGCCTGGGCTGAGCAAGCAGCCAAAATATTATACTGTGACAGGGTAGGTCAGCCAGAATTCATCAGGAAAGAAGAAAACAGACCACTACAGTGGCTCAGTGCCAAAAGGGAAAGAAAAACAGAGGGGAAAGGGAGGAAGGGAGGAAAGTTTACAGTGGCATCATTGCTTTGGAGCAGCCCTGTGGTGCAGAGTGGTAAAGCTGCAGTACTGCAGTCCAAGCTTTTCTCATGACCTGAGTTTGATTCCAGTGGAAGCTGGGTCCAGGTAGCTGGCTCAAAGCTGACTCAGCCTTCCATCCTTCCGAGGTCGGTAAAATGAATACCCAGCTTGCTTGGGGGAAAGTGTAGATGACCGAGGAAGGCAATGGCAAACCACCCCATAAAAAGTCTGCCTTGAAAACATCATGATGCGATGTCACCCCAGAGTTGGAAACGACTGGTGCTTGCACAAGGGACTACCTTTACCTTCTACATAGCTTTGGAGGGTGAACTTTGCAGCATTGTACCCCATGGAGGTCCCTGTGCTCCCCAGGCTCCATCCCCAAATCTCCCTCCTGCCAACTTGGCTTAAGCCGTCCTACTGCCCCGTCCCCTGCTGATGGCCAGGGGTGATTTGGCAAACTTGCTCCACTAGGGTTTTGCAGTGATCTGGGATCTCATTCTGGATTTTTTTGTCTGAGGCCTCAGAATCACTAGGACCATAGAATCATAAAATCAGAGATAGAAGGGGCCATACAGGCCATCTAGTCCAACTCCCTGCTCAGTGCAGGATCAGCCTAAAGCATCCCTCACAAGTGTTTGTCCTGTTTCTGCCTGAAGACTGCCAATGAAGTGGAGCTCGGTACCTCCTTAGGGAGTCGAGCCAATTCCACTGCTGAATTACTCTTACTGTAATTTTTTCCTTTAATATCCAGCTTGTAACTTTCAGTTTATAATTTAAACCCGTTATTGCAAGTCCTATCCTCCGCTGGCAACAGTAACAGCTCTCTGCCCTCCTCTAAGTGACAGCCCTTCAAATACTTAGAGAGCAATTGTGCCCCTCCCCCCCGCCCCTCAGTCTCCTCTTCTCCAGGCTTATCATTCCCAAGGCCTTCAGCTTTTCCTCGTAGAACTTGGTCTCCAGGCCCCTAATCACCTTTATCGTTCTCTTTTGCACCCGCTCCATTCTGTCCATATCTGCCCCTGCTTGCTTTCACACTTTCTTTCTGTCATACTTGTAGTCATATTACTCCCTATGTTTGTTCGTTCATTCATTCATTCATTTATTTGATTTGATTTTTTGCGACTTATTCTACTTATTGCCACTTTTGTCCAAAAACAGGGCTACCACATGTGATTAATTCCGAGGAGCTCCTTATATTCCACATTTTTATGAGATGTGTAACAATATCATTTTAAAAAATGGTCTTAAAAATATATTTATTTCTGTTTTATTTTTAAATTTCATTCAGCTATATTTTAAAATTTAAGCAAAGCAAATAATTGAGAAATCATGTAGATCATTTGATTAATAATTCAAATAATTTAATCTTGAACATACCCAAAGATGGAGCATTGAGCTTTAGTGTGAATCTTATCCCATTCCCTGAAACAGCATCTCTTGCACAGCTGTGCATCATGTTCTCACCCTCATTTCCTTCTGTCAACAGTATGAGCACCTGGTCAGAAATGCCTTCCTCTTCATTGAGGAGCTTTGTTGTCTGTTCTTCTGACTGGCTAGATATGGATAGATTCCGCCATAGAGGTGTTATTGGCCCGGGTAGCTAGTGGACAGTTCTCAGGCCATCTCTTCCTCCTTTTCTGTTAGTGATATGGTGGACTGGCTGCAGATGGACCCAGTTTGGCAAGAAAGGGCCCAAGTCATTTGAGTGCTTATACTTGATAGCAGGTGTTATGCTGGTCCCTTAAGTCAGTGGTTCCCAACCTTTTTGGCACCAGGACCAGTTTTGTGGAAGACTATTTTTCAATGAATCAGGTGGGGGTGGCACTGGAGCTTTTGCTGCCCCAGGCTGCCACCCCCGCCCATGCCCACGTCCCTGCCTTCCCATGAAGGTCTTTAAATGGGGAGAGAGAGACTGGGGCTGCTTCTGCCACCTCCCCTGCAAGGGGAGGCCGCCTTGGAGTGAGGCCACTCTCCTCTGAGCCCAGTTGGGAAGCTGGTCTTGGAGGAAAGCACACACCAATGTGCTTTCCCATTGCTCTCAGCTTCCTGGGTCTGTGACCCAAGAAGCCAAGAGTGCCATGCCTGTGTGGCCCAGTTGCTAACAGCCATTGACCAGTATCGGTCCATGGCCTGGGGGTTGGGGACCCCTGCCTTAAGGGAACCTATCCGTTCTGTGTATATATCAGTAAATGACTTGGTCCTCAAATGGCAAACATGGTTCTCTTGTAACTCTGGTGATTGTATATATTATTTACACTCTGCTTTCCAACACAGTGGAGACCCAAAGCAGTTTACCATGTTGCCCTCTACTATATTCTTTAATGTCAATATATTTTGTCAATATTTTCCAAAGAAACTTAATTGTATCAGGTGCAGGCCCTGTCAAATATTGCCAGACTTCAGACTTGGCTTAGTCTCTGCATTGTAGAAAGTCATGTGGAGTAAGTCACAGTTTGAGCTTTATTGTAGTGAGGATAATTAGGCACCCAGGTCCAGTAATGGGAATTGAGTGTGTTAGGCCTCAAATGCCGCTCTGACTCAACATTATCATTTGGAGGGTATTTTTAGCCTTGGCTTTCTCTATAACTGAGGCTGTATATTGTTTCGGAATAAATACCAGCTCCACTGGGGTTTCATCTGGCACCTTAAGGTTCAGCAGCAAAGAAAATATTGCTGGCTGGAAACACCAACAATAAGGAAGAGGCTCGTACCAGGATTTTACTTGGCCATTGCTCTGAGCCAGAAAGCACAGGTGGCAATAAATAAGACACAAAGGAGCAGAGGAACTGTGGCCAATTGATTCTTTTGCAAGTACTTAGCTATATTTTCTTCTTTTGAAAATGGTCGAAGGGAAGCAACCAATTACAAGGCAAGTCAGTCATGGTTATGCATCTTCCTGAACCCAAAGAACAAAAGGAGTGTAGCTCGTCAGTACCTTAGAACAAAGTTTTGAGTCCAGTGGCACCTTTAAGACCAACAACATTTAATTTTTTTAAGCTTTTGTGGATGATGAAGAGAGACATTATTTATTTATTTTATTGGGTTTATATCCCACCCTCTCTGCCGAAGCAGGCTCAGGGCAGCTCACATCAATAAAACATTTACAATACTGAACTTTAACCATTAAAACATTGAACAATGTAAACAAAACATATTCAAACAGTTTGGTGCTAGTATTAATTCCAGTATCTTCAGCCCTCTTGGGTATCCTCATATTCTACTATCAGTTGGAGGCGAGTTGAAACAAAGCTGTCTTACAGGCCTTGTGGAACTGGACAAGGTCCCACAAGGCTCTTATTTCTTCCAGGAGTTGGTTGCACCAATAGGGGGCCACTGTAGAGAAGGCTCTCTCTCTGTGGTCTTCAATTCCAGGTGCATTCCTGGTACAGCTCATCCCACCTTTCCTCAGCTTGTGTTTCACCAAACTTCCTGTTATTCCCAGGAAGAGACACAATCTAGTATTTGGCATCCCCAAGTCTTTGTCCCGTCCTAAGTGTCACATTCCTGCCAGGCAGTGAGATAGCCCCTTGATTGTTCTCTTCTGGCTAGAAGCATTTGTATAACTGAGCTTCAAGTACTGGGTTAAATTCTGATCTGAGACTTCTGACCTTGCTCAGCTAATCTCTGTCTATTTTTTTAAAAAAAACAAACACCTGCTACATCATTCTTCACTAGGAAAAGAATTGCTGTGGATAATCCCAGCACTAGGTGAACTCTCTGGTCAGTATTTGCTTCATATATTATATATTTGTATTGTCTTGTTTCATGTCCAATGTATAGTTTATTCATCTTATATTGTATATAGATTACTAGGTATCAATTTTTGGAACTGATTTTGATCCTGTCTTTTTAATTAATATCATTGTAAATACTTTTGTAATCATTTTTATTAAAGGAGTCCTTCTATTATTTGTATTACTTGTACCAAATGTAAAACTGTGTTTTTATAGATCCCCCCTGATGAAGTCTGAACAGCGAAACATGTAGGGGCTTTACAATAGCACATCAATCAAATATCACCTGGCAATTTTTAAAGAAGTTTTCAGTGTATCCAGGGCTTTTTTGGTAGAAAAAGCCCAGCAGGAACTCATTTGCATATTAGGCCACACCCTGACATCACCATTGTTTAGCGCAGGGCTTTTTGTAGAAAAAGCCCAACAGGAGCTCATTTGCATATTAGGCCACACCCTGACATCACCATTGTTTAGCGCAGGGCTTTTTGTAGAAAAAAGCCCAGCAGGAGCTCATTTGCATATTAGGCCACACCCCTGACACCAAGCCAGCTGGAACTGTATTCCTGTGCATTCAAAAAAAGCCCTGAGTATACAAATGTGACATCCTGGCTAAGGAAATGCTGAGACTTGGCAGCCGTGGGTGGAGTGGGATGGGGAAATCGGGGTCACTAGATGAAGGGAAGAAGCCTAAAATCAGGTAGTTTGTGTAACACAATATATTCTGGAAGTTTATTTCTTCTAATTTTGATGCTATGTTCATCAGGAAACAATCAATTTATTATCTACAGAGGCATTGCTCTAAAAAGTTCAAGCATTTGTTTTGCTCACTAATGCACTTCTGCGGATTTCCAAATGAATGTACGGGCATGTACCACTTTTTTCCCGGACTTGTTAATTTGCTACCCAGAAATTCAACCGTATTCTCTACCCATAAATTTAATAGCATTAAACACCTGCTGGCTTGGAGTAGCAGAGCTTGCCAAAAAGGAAAGCAGGAGCACTGAGATACACTCCTAATGTGTTCCTTGCCACGCCATCCGAATGAAGGCTAGTTCTCAGCACAGCAGCAGCACCCCATGCAGAGCGTGTTTCTCTGGCTTCATGAGTTAAACTCTTGAGTATTACTCGGAGCGATCTTTGCCTGCCAAGAAGTGAGGGCATGGGGATGGAGGGTTTTCTCCAGCTGTTCCTGAAACTCAAGGAGCCTTCAACTCATTAGCAAAAAAAATTTTTTTTGCTGGGAGGCAATGCAATCTAATTAAGGCCAGACCCTCATGTGGTGTAAATCTCCTTAACATTGAAAACCAATGGGACTTTTGCTTCAGAGGATTTGGCCCAGTGTGTGAGGAAGAGATTAGGGGGGTTCTGACTTCAACGCAAGAACATCTTGATGATGGTCTTCAAAAGGCGAGACTACAGAATCCTATGAAGGAGTTGTTGGAGGAGTTGGCTATGGGGCAATGTATTTTTAAGTGTTTTAACCATGGAATGAATGTGGGCATTAATTAACCACATTATGGGAGGCCCATGAAATAATGTGTGTCTTGGAATGGAAATGAAGCTAGCAGTAGAAGAA
Source organism: Heteronotia binoei (assembly GCF_032191835.1). Taxonomy (NCBI): domain Eukaryota; kingdom Metazoa; phylum Chordata; class Lepidosauria; order Squamata; family Gekkonidae; genus Heteronotia; species Heteronotia binoei. Next base: position 110,670,801 of record NC_083229.1, read on the forward strand.
AAGCCAAGAATGACTTTGTTTAAACCCAAATGTTTAGGAGTTTAGCTACAAACAAAACTTGTTTTCTGGGCAGCAGAATAGTCAAAATACCTTTCCATGCCATAAGGATGGATAGGTGCACATGGTGGAAGGTCCCACCCAAGGTCTGAAGGTACCATTTTAGTTGTCTCAGCTCTGATAGTTGCTATTTCCTACCTTGCCATCACTTTTTCAAGGACTAGGGCAGGGGTGGCCAAACTTGCTTAATGTAAGAGCCACATAGAATAAATGACAGATGTTTGAGAGCTACAGGAAGGAAGGAAGGAAGGAAGGAAGGAAGGAAGGAAGGAAGGAAGGAAGGAAGGAAGGAAGGAAGGAAGGAAGGAAGGAAGGAAGGAAGGAAGATGGAGGAGGGAGAGGTAGAAATAAAGTAACTTTAAATGCATTCTCCAAGCTGCTGACTGGCTTGGTTTGAAGAAGTACGGTAATTTAAAGAGAAAAATGCCTTCTCCAAGCTGGCCAACAGGGCTGTGGGGACTTCAAGATCCACACTATATGTGTGAAAGAGCCATATGTGGCTTCCAAGCCAGTTTGGTCACCCTGGACTAGAGACTTTTTTTTTTTCTTATTCAGAAGAATTAATGGATCATATCAATAGATTGTTATAAGGCTACAGCTATCTAGCAAATGCCATTAAAAAAAAAAGCCCTCCAGTGATGGTGGTGGGGAGGAAGGGCTAGTGCAAAGCAAGAGAATTGTTGTGCAGAAGCTCCAATACCACCATGAACATCTCTGAATTCTCAACAGCAATGAGAACCATGTGGGAAATCATCATCATGGGGAAGCAGCCAGTCTCCACTGCAGAACACCTTTGGCTTATCTAAGTTCTTGATGATCTGGCAGCATGAACTAAGCATGTTGTTCACTCAGAAGCAGGGGTGGAATTCTAGCAAGAGCTCCTTTGCATATTAGGCCATACCCCCCCCCCCCCCGATGTAGCCAATCCTCCAAGAGCTTACAAAAAAGAGCCTTATAAGCTCTTGGAAGATTGGCTACATCAGGGGGGTATGGCCTAATATGCAAAAGAGCTCCTGATAGAATTCCACCCTGCTCAGAAGTAAATTTCCTTGAGTTCTGTAGGAGTTGATCAATAGTAAATATGCTTAGCATTACAGCATCTGTAGTTTTACTGGAGTAAATGTGAAATAATGTGAATGCTGGATTTTAATATTTCATCTCCTCATCATTAATTTTAGGTGATAGATCATCCCTGATTTCATCACAAATGAAAATCAATAAGAATATTGTTTTTGAAATTCTGAGCTATTGATTTAGTAGTTGAGGCTCATTTTGACATTTTCTTTTTGTTACTAACCCTTTTGGAAAAAAATATGCATGAAAAATGGCATATCAACATTTAAACTCTGCACGAGTTTGCAAGAGAAGAACGAGTATCATCGTCTTTGAATGCAAAATCTGAATTGATTTTTTTTTTTTAGAAGAAAAGCTTTGATGAAGAGAAGCAGGCACAGTCTCTCCTGAATTCTCCTTTCATCCTATCTAGAAACTCTATTCTGACATAAAATAACCCTTTCTGTGTATAAAATCAGTAGAGGACAAACCTCATGTTTGGGTTAGTACTTGCTTGAGGGTGCCCAGCCTAGGTTCTTCAGTTTTCCTCTACCATTGGGAAACTTCAGAGCTGAATTTATGCACAAAGTAAACTACACTTTAAAGCCTCATATTATGATGGTCTTCCAGATGCAAAACACAAACACAGACGTACAAATAATGTTAATACAATGCAATTTTCCTGTTAATCTATAAGGCCTCTTAAATAGGGCTGCTAAGCCCCTGGTCCGGACGGGGATTCCTCCTCCCCCGATGCTGTCGGCACGATGATGTCACCTGGACATGACGTCATCACACTGACGATGTCACGTGGCGGCCACTCTAGGCGTTCCAGGGGAAACTCTATGGTTTCCCCAGACGCTCTAGCCAGTTGAGAGGGAAAACTCTATGGTACAAGTCCCCAACGGGCAATGCTGGGGACTTGGCAACCCTACCCTTAAACCTAACATAATTTAGAGCAGTGGTACTCACTCAGTGGCTCAGGAGCCACATGTGGCTCTTTGACATGTCACGTGTTGCTCCCAGGCTCTATTCTCCATTGTGGCGTTTATTTATTTATTATTTATTTATTACATTAAGCTTATATCCCGCCCTCTCCGCAAGCGGACTCAGGGCAGCTCACAACATTACAGCGTTTGCTGCAGGTTTCAGGATAGTAGGCAAGGCCCTTGGCCAGTGGAGCTTGTGATGGGCAGGTGATTTCTAACTTGAAACAGCTGCCCACTGGAGGAATGAGTAAGCTGCAAGTCTTCCTGAGGTATAGGTCTTGTGCCAGCAATGGAAGTAAGTCTGGATTTTCTGGCTAATGGTATATGTGAAAGTGGCTCTCTGTGAGCTGAGGAGTGAGTACCAGTGATTTAGAGCTTCAACATGCTCTAAACTGGTCCTGGAGTTCTTGAAGTTTTTGTGTTTCTAAAGGTAAAAAGTGAGGTGACCAATAAGCAGACACATGGATATATGGTCCAAAATCTGTTTTTATTGTAGGCAAAGTTTTGAGAAAGTCTCTGAAGTCTTTCAAATTTTTATCCACAATCCTTGTGAAACAGCCTGATACAGTTACATGGGAGAGGGGTGGACCCAAATACCTTTGTTCTACTTTTCAAGTTTATATTTAGATTAGTTAAAGCTTGCAAATAATTGCTCATATAAGTCATCTGCTTGTTGAATAGTGGATGATGCTGGATGAAGGAACTGATTTGAGACTTGCATGGTTCTTGTCTGCAGGGCTTTTTTTGTAGCAGGAACTCCTTTGCATATTAAGCTACACCACCCCACCCCTGATATGGCCAATCTTCCAAGAGCTTACAGTAGGCTCTGTAAGAAGAGCCCTGTAAGATCTCCACAGACTGGGTAAGGATGCAGCAATGTTGTAAATGAAGTTCAATGTAAAGTAAATGTAAGATGATGCATACTGGAACAAAAAAATAATAAATTCCAACTTTTGGTACAGGCTAATGGGGTCTGAACTTATTAAGAATGAGAGGGAAAGAGATTATGGGGTCATATGGCTAGGTCAATAGAAATGTCAACCCAACATGCCACTGTATTGAACAAGGCAAACTATGCTGGGGATTATTAGGAAAGGGACTGAAAATAAAACAGGCAGTGTTATACTGCTCCCATGGTGCAGCCTTATTTGAAATATTGTATGCAATTTTGGTCACTTATCTTTTTCTACAAAAAAGCCAAGCAGGAACTCATTTGCATATTAGATCACACCCCCTGATGCCAAGCCAGCTGGAGCAGCGTTCCTGTGCATTCCTGCTCAGAAAAAGCCCTGCTTATCTCAAATAGGACATTAAAGAGCTGGAAAAAGAGGAGGAGGAGGAGAATAAGAATTGGATTTAAACTCTTTACTTAGAGACACCCTTTACTCAGAGTCTCAGAGCAGTTAATAATCTCTTTCCCCTCTTCTCCCTACAACAGACACCCGGTGGGGTGGGGTGGGGTGGGGTGAGGGGCAAGAGAGCTGCTTTTGAGAGAATGCTCTGAGAGAACTGTGACCGACCCAAGGTCATCCAGCTGGCTGCATGTGGAGGAGTGGGAACCAAATCTGGTTCTCCAGATTAGAGTCTGCTGCTCTTAACCCCTACACCAAACTGGCTCTATAATTAAGGGGCTGGAACACCTTATCTTTGAGAAAAGGCTGAACAGTCTGGGACTTTTAAGTAAAGAGACAATGAGGGGGGGGGGGCATGATAGATGTATATAAAATTATGCATGGGATACACGGAGATTTTTTTTTTTTACTCTCTTAAAATACAAGAACTTGAGAGCATCCAATGAAGCTGACAGGCTGTAGATTCAATACAGACGAAAGGAAATACTTCTTTACACAAGTGATTAAAATGTGGAATTTGCTGTCAGAGTGATGGCCATAGGCATAGACAACTCTAAAAAGCGATTAGACATGTTCATGGAGGACAGGTCTATCAGCAGCTACTAGCCATGGTGACTAAAGGTAACCCTCCCCACTCAGAGGTAGTAAACCTCTGAATACCCATGCAAGGAGGCAGCATCAGGGGAACACCTTAGCTTCTGTGCTCTGCTGTTGGCCTTCTGGAGTGAATGCCTGGCCACTGTATGAGAGACAATGCTGAATCAGATGGACCACTGCTATGATCCATCAGGACTCTTATGTTCTTATCTCCAAAAGAAACCAATAAAATCTCACTCAGCAGAAAGGAGTCATAGGACCCAAACATGTACCTTGTAATTTTCCAGTTCACAATGGAGGCGCTGTGATTCAAGAACCAAGAGAAAATAAACAGTATTTTTTCCAGGGAACTGAAACCGTGTTGAAGACCCAATAAATATTTTCAGAGATACTGTTTGCCCTTTTGTAGATCTTTCTGTCCTCCTTACACAGCCTGCACTTTAATCTACTTCTGATTTATTTTGGACTGCGAAGATTAGCTTTATGAGTGCAAATTAAAGCTCTCATCTTTCAGTTACCAAGCCAAAGATGATAAATAAAGCAGATTTTACAAGTTGAGGGAGAGTATTTTCTCCTTCTCCACTTTCAGAAACACCACTTTATCTCTTCAGCTGCACCACTAATTTCCAAAGATACGGGGCAAATATTATTCTAGTTTCCAGCTGAAAGCCACCTGCTAAAAGAAATGTACCTCCAAAATGCTTAGACTGCACACCATGCCTTGAACTTCAGCTACACATATACATTGTTCAGTTTCATCGCAACGTATTAGATTAGCGGGTGAAACATACCACACAAAAAGCATTGCCCTGACTACGGTTTGAAATGGAAGGAAGAGCAGAAGTAGTCTTAATTTGCAAGTAATAGGGTCGCCAGTCTCCAGGCAGGGGCTGGAAATCTCCCAGAATTACGACTGATCTCCAGACAACAGAACTCACTTCTATATTATTTATTTAAAAAACATTCATTCCACTTCTCCTGAAGAAGACAGCTGCTTTGGAAGGTGGACTGCATGGGGTTATCCCTACCAAGGTCCTTCCCCTCCCTACAGCCCACTCTTCCATAGCTCCAGCCTCAAATCTCTAGGTCTTTCCAAACCTGGAGTTAGGGTTGCCAATCCCCAGGTGTGGGCAGGGGATTCCCCGGTTTGGAGACCCTCCCCTTGCTTCAGCATCGTCAGAAAGCGGGGGGAGGGCAGGGAAATGTCTGCTGGGAACTCTATTGTTCCCTATGGAGATATATTCCCATAGGAAATCATGGAGAATTGATCTGCAGGTATCTGGGGCTCTGGGGGGGGGCTGTTTTTTGGGGTAGAGGCACCAAATTTTCAGTATAGCATCTAGTGCCTCTCCCTAAAATACCCCCCAAGTTTCAAAAAGATTGTACCAGGGGGTCCAATTCTATGAGCCCCAAAAGAAGGTGTCCCTATCCATTATTTCCTATGGAAGGAAGGAATTGAAAAGGTGTGCCGTCCCTTTAAATGTGATGGCCAGAACTCCCTTTGGAGTTCAATTATGCTTGTCACAGCCTTGATCTTGGCTCCACCCCTAATGTCTCCTGGCTCCACCCCCAAAGTCCCCAGATATTTGTTGAATTGGATTTGGCAACCCTACCTGGAGTTGGCAACTCTAGCAAGTAGCAAGGACAAACGAGATCCAAATGGGGCCAGAGAAAGGACCCTGAAGCTATTTAAATCATCAGGAGGGAGAGGGATGGCCCCCCTGTTGCCCTCTCCCCCCGTGGCCCCTAGCTACGGGGCTAGTAGAAACAATTCATAGTAGTCCTGCAATCAGTGTAGTCAATGTAAGAATAGTCAGCAGTCTTCCACAGCATCCATTCCAACCAACAGAAGTAGGTCATCAAGAGTACTCACTGTAGACTTCTTCCGGTATTTCTTTTAGGCATCTCAAGACTACACTAGACCAGGAGACTTATATATCCAAATGGGGCCAGAGAAAGGACCCTGAAGCACAATGGTAATTTCAACTCAAGAATGTCTTTTTCAAGAGCTCTGGTCCAGAATCTGTAGTCTCCCTGGTAAGAAAATTCACACCGGAACAATAAGCCTTCTCTCCAAGCATATGCTGCCACTCTTCATTCCCATTAGCTCTGTACCAGAGCTCTTCAAAATGAAAAAGAGAGAACACGATGGATCAGCCTTTTCCCCTTTGGCAACCAGGGCTGAAGCATAAGCTTGCCCTGCAGGTAAAGTAAAATTCTCATATCAGTGGTTTCTTATGGCACTGGCAGTTTTTTAAAAAGCAAGGGGGAAATGGCCACAAGAGAATGTGGGAGGATAAACTCTTGGGTGTGCAAGTGTCGGAATGGAGTGCCACGTTCTGGATCTCAATACCTCTCAGGGCTTTATTCCTGTAGTGCATGGGGTGAACTGAAGGGAGGGTGAGGTGTCCATTTAGTCACTTAGTCACCATTCCCTGCACTCACAAAGATCTGTGTCTGCAGAGGCGGTCAGGTCTCAGCTTGCACAAGCCCCTTGACAGGTGCCAGACCTCTTCACAATTTGAAAAAGGCCAACTGGAAAAGTCAAGGCTGTCCAGAAGCCCAATTAGTTGCAATTGAGTATTTATGATGTTTGGCATGAGGCATGCTAATCATTTGTATACACAGACAATTTTCAGTTACAAAAATTGTTTTGCTTTTCCCCTTTATTGTTCCATGGTTTGAGCTGGCTGGTTTGAGCTGGGGAAAAAAATAGCTTCTTGTAAACCAGAAACTGAACTGCTTCTCTTTCCTACTGTAACTGACATTTTTGAGTGTGTCAATTTTTTTAACCAATGATAAATGTACATTTGGCAATAGGATGCAGACTGGAGGGGCCAGAACTGGCTACATGGAAAAGGAGGCAAAATCTGAGAAACCATCATATTAGGCGGCCATTTCTATGGATTTAAGGGGAGATTATTCTTAGGCCAAATAATGCCCTTTCCTCCCCCCAGAGAGCCAGTCTCTCTATGCTTTACCCAAAATTAGACTTTCATGCAGTAATCCGTAAATATTTCCTATCCTTTACCCAAAATATGCCATCCAAGTTAAGGCATCAAAAGATGGCAGCAGTATATCATGCATAGGACTGTTTTTGTAGCAGGAACTCCTTTGCATATTAGGCCACAAGCCCCTGATGTAGCCAGTCCTCCAAGAGCTTGTACTAAGAGCCCTGTAAGCTCTTGGAGGATTGGCTACATCAGTGGTTTGTGGCCTAATATGCAAAGGAGTTCCTGTGACCAAAAAGAGAAAAAAAGCAAAAAAAGCCCTGATCATGTGGATTACTATCACCCACTTAGTTTTGCATTCCCTAAGAAATGCATGTTCCAAATAAAAAAAGCGACCTGTATTGAACTCCCTGTTCTTTTCTTCGAGCTGAATTCCAGCAGTTTGCTTCCTCTTGCCTTTGTTTATTTTACTTCAAAATGAGTGAATTCATTAGCTATAGGACTTTGTGGTGATCAGGCAGAGCTTGCCAAGTGTTCAATAATGGGGAACTGCTGTAATTTTCGTTGGGTGGGCAATGTTTGCTTTGGAGATGTCCTAGAGAATGTCCGTAATCTGAAACGGCAGTGTGTTTATGTCTTGTTGTATGATGCTCTGTGAGCATTTTTTTTTTAAAGTAGCAAGAAAAGAAAAAAACAAACTTCAGAACAAGGTACCTGGTTGTAATCATTGTTCCTCAGTGACACTTCCTCCTTACTTTGGAGCCAAAGGGCTTATCTGTATGCACTCCATTAATTTCTCTGCTGCTTACATAGTGAAATTCCCCACATTCAGATTTTTTAAAACTGCACGGTATGTGAAATTTTCCTCAGTAGATTTTTCCTCACCAGATGCAAACCCAAACTGATGTGGCCAATCCTCCTGGAGCTTACAGTAGGCCCTGTACTAAGAGCCCTCTAAGCTCTTGGAGGATTGGCTGCATCAGGGGTGTTTGGCCTAATATGCAAAGGAGTTCCTGCTACAAAAAAAGTCCTGCTTTTCCCCTCACTTTCCGCTGTATAATTCTGGTTTTTTTCTTCCACTGCTCAAGCTCACCACTTGGATTCTTTTCACACTTGCTCTGTCATGACATCTTTCCCCCTTTTATCTTTGCAGTATCTACCAAATTTGCCCCCCGCCTTTTCCATGGCTTGAGCTGCCTGTGTTTCTACCCCTTTGGGAGTCTCTAATGAGAACTCTTTTACACAGCTGAACTGCTTTGGGCTCCTGTAATGGCTTTGCCTTACAGTGAATATTGAAAGAATCCTCTTTCTTGATCATCCTGTCTCTACCACCAAATCACTGTTTTCTTTTGATCCTCTCTTGGAAACTCCTGACAGCTTACAAAGCAGTTATCCTAAGGACACTTTCTTGAGAGTAAGCCCCATTGAATAAGTAGACCTTCTCATAAAAACAAAAAACATCATCAAAGAGATCAGCTTGTTAGGGCAGTAAAGCAACTACACAAAAAAGAGCTACTAATTGCTTTAAAGGCTCCTATAAGAAAAGGTTTGAGAAAAACGAACCATCTTTTTGGGTTTTCTAATAGATCTTGTGCATCTCCTTGTGGTAAAGCTATTCTGTAGGGGTGGAACCACCAGGACTTTTTTTGAGCCAGAACACACAGGAATGCAGTTCCGGCTGGCTTGGAGTTAGGGTGTGTGGCCTAATAGGCAAATGAGCTCCTGGGTTTTTCTACAAAAACTCTGTGTGAAACAGGTCAGGGGTGTGGCCTAATAGGGAGAGCCAGTTTGGTGTAGTGGTTAAGTGTGCGGACTCTTATCTGGGAGAACTGGGTTTGATTCCCCACTCCTCCACTTGAAGCTGCTGGAATGGCCTTGGGTCAGCCATAGCTCTGGCAGAGGTTGTCCTTGAAAGGGGAGCTGCTGTGATAGCCCTCTCAGCCCCACCCACCTCACAGGGTGTCTGTTGTGAGGGAGGAAAGTAAAGGAGATTGTGAGCCACTGTGAGACTCTTTGGGGTGGAGGGCGGGATATAAATTCAATATCTTCTTCTTCTTCATCATCTTCTTCTTCTACTAATATGCAAATGAGTTCCTGCTGGGTTCTTTCTACAAAAAAAAAGTCCTGGGAGCAACACATGAAAAGGGCCACAAATGGGTTGTGGCAGTATGTGCAACTTAAACTGAGGGCACAGCCAAATGTTTCCTCTGTGAGGACCGTCATTATTAATGCACGGGTTTGTATAGGTAGATGTGCTCCTTCAGCTTTTGGACCTCTAATTCATGATGGGTTTTGAAAGCAAGATCCAGAATCGTTACCCTGTAGATAAGCATAGTTGTGAGGGCATATTAAGAAGCTTGTTCAGAGGTAGCTCCTATGATGCCCTGTAGGTGTTGAACTGAGCAAAGGCACAATTCTTTAACTCACTTTTAAAAAGCACTGTAACAGCTTAATCTAATCTATTACATGTTAGGATGTGCCAAGAAAATGGCTCTCAGAACTTAAAATGCCCTTTGGATGTTTGTTTAATTAATTTATTTATATCCTTCATTCACATACTTCCTCTCTGTCATAACATTCAAGGTGGATTACTATTAAAAATAATGCTTGCAATGTAATGCAACAAAGAACATTAGACCAGAAAGGCAAGAGAAAATAGGTGACTTGTCTTAAGAATATAAAAACATAAGAGAAGTCATGTTGGATCAGGCCAATGGCCCATCCAGTCCAACACTCTGTGTCACACAGTGGCCAAAAAACCAGGAGCCATCAGGAGGTCCACCAGTTGGGCCAGGACACTAGAAGCCCTCCCACTGTTGCCTACCCAGTCACCAAGAATACAGAGCATCACTGCCCCAGACAGAGACTTCCATCAATATTCTGTGGCTAAAAGCTGCCAATGGACCTCTGCTCCATATGTTTATCCAATCCCCTCTTGAAGCTGTCTGTGCTGGCAGCCATCACCACCTTCTGAGACAGTGAATTCCATGTGTTAATCACCCTTTCAGTGAAGTACTTCCTTTTGACAGTTCTAACCCAACTGCTCAGCAATTTCATTGAATGTCCACGAGTTCTCATATTGTGAGAAAGGGAGAAAAGGACTTCTATCTCTACCTTCTCTATCCCATGAATAATCTTGTAAACCTCTATCATGTCACCCCTCAGTCAACGTTTCTTCAAGCTAAAGAGCCCCAAGTGTTTTAACTTTTCTTCATAGGGTTAAAACCTCCTGGAGAAGTCACTCCAACCCTTCTTCACCCTGCTAGTCCCTTTTGCCTGCCCCCCTGCCCACTCATTTGGTTCACTCATTTGTTCAGCCCACCTTAATACTATAGTGGCTTCTGTCAGAATATACCGTAGATGGTGTCTGGTTACAACTCATGTAACCCTACAGAAATACTGGCCACATAATCTTAGGTCAGGAAGAACATGCAGGTAATTACTGCTGGATGGCTGATAGTAGACGCTGGTGATTAGTAGTTAGACCAGGGGGTTTCTGTGGAAAGAGCAATTATTGCTGATCCTCTCCTCTTCCTACAGCAGATCTGCAGTTCCCCCCATATTATTTTTGGAGTTTCTTGTCCCCCGGAAGTCTTTGGGGGCATTCTTGGAAATTTTACAGGATGAAGATGATATTGGATTTATATCCCATCCTCCACTCCAAATCTCAGAGTCTCAAAGCAGCTCACAATCTCCTTTATCTTCCTCCCCCACAACAGACACCCTGGGAGGTGGGTGGGGCTGAGAGGGCTCTCATAGCAGCTGCCCTTTCAAGGACAACCTCTGCCAGAGCTATGGCTGACCCACGGCCATTCTAGCAGGTGCAAGTGGAGGAGTGGGGAATCAAACCCAGTTCTCTCAGATAAGAGTCCGCACACTTAACCACTACACCAAACTGGCTCTCTTCTATATAGGATCCAAGACTTCTGCACAGCAGTTTTTTAGGGATCACTGCTATAACCAAGGACATAACATCTCAGCCAGCTATTTAAGTACCAGAATATCTTTCAGTCATGAACTAGAAAGGGAGCCTTAGCATGACATGTTGCAATCTGAGGTTGCCGAGAGGCCGGCTGTATTTGTCATTTGCTGTCAGGGGTGGTGGGGGGGAGAGAGCCCCCCCCCACTTTTGCTGTGGTGGTTCTAGGTGGGTCAGATCATCCATGTTTAACTGTTACGTTTACAAAGACATAAACTGCAATTAGAGTTAACAGTGTTTTTATTCAGTGTAGATTTAAAACTAGTCTGGATCCTGGATTAAGTGGGAAACCTGGTTAACTCTAAGAGTAGTTTAAGGCAATCCAAACACAATAGTTAACCCTGTTTAGAACTGGTATGGGGGAGGGGATCACAGGAGGGGAAAATGAGTATGCAGTCCTGAAATCCACTCCATATTAGTTAGCCATCAATAAATAATGTTATATGCTCACCAGATTTACAGGGCAATTGTAAACAAAGTTCTGCCTTTCTAAGTCCATGGACTGCAGTGAACTCAGTGTAATTTATAATATAAATTAGTCATGTTTTTAATGGAGTAATTGCTTTGGTGTGAAATTCGCACTAATTTTTAATGCCAAATTTTGTTTTCTTAATGTGTTACTTAAGAAAGCTACGTGGCAGCTAATTTCTGTGTTTTAATTCTAAATTTTAATATAGGCTTTAATGAGGGTTTTTTCCCCACAGACTGTTAGACCAGAATGAGTATTATGATCATCTGCTAATTTTTCAGATTAAAGCAGACAAATGAACTATAACTGAAAATTGACTACTTAAGCATATACAACTTTCCGATATCATTTTAAACATGTGAAACTCAGTATTAATAATTTGGTACTATCTCTGGCTGACATAATTGGATGAAGGAAGAAGGAAGAAATGGGTCATTAATCCATTAAAATTATTGAAGTATCTTTCACTATAGAACTAGCCTAATTGAATAGAAAACACTGCTAAAATTATCAGTGCTTTCATGTAGGTATCTGGGATGGGTTGAAAATTTGTGTTTTGTCTGCACAAATTTGTGGATTGTCCTTTCCACATATTCCAGATGTGTAAAATCAACATCTACTGGGGGGCACAGAGTCATGGTGGCACCTAACACAGGTCAATTCATTGTAAAGTTTACATAAAACAGTGCTCTTCAATCCATAAGTCATGATTGTCACCTTCTGAGATGACCTCAATAATCAGGCCTCTTGCTGATGATCAGGAAAGGTTTATTATTTTTATAGACACATGACAACAGGTATGACTCTCTGTGTCAGATCTGGCTGTACCTCGATGAGCCAGATCTATATGCCCCCTACCCAGACCATTACAAGCCCATCAAAAGTCAGAGCACCGACTTTCAGGGGCTCCCAGAGGCCTTCTAAATCATAAGCTTTTGTAGAGCTTCCCTCCCTGCTCTTTGTTCATTTATTTATTTATGGTATGTTTAGCCACCCATTACAATGAAGAGAAGATGATAAGGTTTTTATATCCCACTTTTCTCTGCCTTGAGGAGTCTCAAAGCAGTTTATAATCACATTCCTTTCCCCTCCCCACAACAATCACCTTGTGATGGAGGTGGGGCTGACAGAATTCTGTGAAGACTGTGGCTTGCCCCGAGGTTACTCAGGCAGCTTCAAGTGGAAGAGTGGGGACTCAAACCCAGATCTCCAGATTAGAGTCCACTGCTCTTAACCACTACAACATGCTGGTTCACTCATTAAATCCCAATGCCAATTCCACTGCAATGCCAGTTAAAATCTCAAAACAAAAGTAGTTGGGATATTTTTGTCTTGGTGAATCACAGACAGCATAGGGAAGAAAAGCCCTGCTGGATCAGAGCAATGGTTCATCTAGTGCAGCGTCCTATTTCACACAGCAGCCAACCTGTTTCCAGGGCAGGCCCGGCGTGTCTGAGAAGGCCAGGTAGATGGCCACCTAGGGGCGCCACCTGGCCTAGAGGGGTACTGGCACCCCCTCCTGCCCCCCTCCCTGCAGGTGGCCCAAGAAGCCTGTGAGGGAAGCTGAGTCTCCAGCAAAAAAAAGCAGCTGGTGGCAAGGCAAGAGGTGGTAAGGCAGGAAGGAAGCTCTCAGGTGCCACTGCTCCACCTCTTTCCTTCTCCTCCCATCCTTGAGACAAGTGGTGAGAGCACCCAGTGGCTGGTAGGGTGGTGGCACAGCACAGCTGTGGATGCACTCCAGCGGGCCAACTGGGGCCTGCTGCCACCGCACTCACATGGGAAGGGGGGAAGGGCATGCAGCAGGCAGGAATTCGGGGCAGGGGGGTGGCTTGCCTGGGGTGGCAGCCTAGCATCGGCACCCTAGCACTGGTGCTGTGCCCAGGAGAGCCAATGAAGGGCATAGAGACCAAGGCTTTCCCTGATGTTGCATCTTACTAGATATTCAGAGGTTTCCTTCCTCTGAAAATGGGCATTCCCTTTAGTCTCCATGGCTAGTAGCCCTTAATGAACCTATGAAATGAAAGAGCAGCTGATGACACCCACATAGGAAATCTGTCCCAAGACTCCTGTAGCATAACCAGGAATGAGAGTCCTGAGTACTAGTTCCTATATATTTTACATCTTGGTTAGTAATTTTGTGCTTCAGGCTGCATAGATGTAAGTAACATTCTTTTGTTTGCATACTGATTCCTAAAAAGTTCTAGATTAGACCCAAAGCTGTTTTCTATTTCTGGAAAAAGTTCCATTCAGAGGATTTCTTCATTCCATTTATGTGTGATCCCTCTGTAAGTGAAAGGGCACTTTGGATTCAGCACAATGTTTTGTGATTATGGTGATTACTGTACTGTACTTAAGACGTATCAAGAATTAGAATACAATGAAATTTAGGCCAATGTCTGTTAATGAACATATGAAGCTGCCTTATACTGAATCAGACCCTCGGTCCATCAAAGTCGGTATTGTCTTCTCAGACTGGCAGCGGCTCTCCAGGGTCTCAGGCTGAGGTTTTTCACATCTATTTGCCTGGACCCTTTTTTGGAGATGCCGGGGATTGAACCTGGGACCTTCTGCTTCCCAAGCAGATGCTCTACCACTGAGCCACCATCCCTCCCCTAATTAAACTTCTGTGATATAAAGAACAGTGGTGTAATGCCTATTAGTTTCACTCTACATGCTGATATGTCTGCTTTAACTATTTAGGAATTGATACTCCTCCTCCTTTATGAAAAACGATTTTTATGGAAAAATGATTCCTATAAGGGCAGAAAATATTCAGCGCATTAGTGATTTGACTGACTTGTATGTGCTGCAATGCTGGACTTCCTGCTCGATGTACTTCACTTAGGCCATTATTTCACTTGCAACAAGGCAAAGCATCTTCTTTCGCCACCACAAATTAAATGGGAAAGGTGGCTCAGACTCCACAACTATTTCCACACACAATGCCTATTATTATTCTTAGCATTATGTTAACCATAAATTAAGTTGTCATATGTCCGTGTGGTAGCATACACTGGGAAATGAAACAGAACTATGAAAGCAAACATATAGTTCAGTGTTTAGGGAAAGCAGGATTTCAAGTTTCTACAAAAATATCCCAAATATCGTCCCCCCACCTTCTCAACTCAAGGTTGATCCTAGAGTTCAGACATTAAATCACAACAAACTTTTTTAAAGAGACTCATAGCTGGATGAAAGCTTGCTCTCCTGCAGGAAATGGGAAAGAAAGGGCACAGGGTCACTGCATTTTTAATAACCTTTGACCCAGCAGTCAGTTGCCAAACAGTATCCAGACACTGTGGAGAAATAGGACCAGCTAAGAATATAGCTTTATTTCAGTGTATTCTTTACTTCAGTCTTAAGAGGAACCCAATAAAGCCAATGAGCACAAAGGCAACCATTTATATTCTAAATGGGTAATATAAAAGTACTTTCATGATATATTATTGCAGCTGAAGTTTCATGAAAATAGCTTTGCAGTGGTATCAACAATTAACGTACCTTATCTATATAAGCACTCAACTATACTCTGGTTTTCTGATTTCTTTCTCTAAATCACACCTTTAAAAAAAAAAAAAAACAAACCCTAATCCTTAGGAAAGAAATGGTTGTTTTAATTGTGGATCCACTGGTATTCAGGAGAGTTTTGACACTGGTTTTTGTGCTTGAGAAGGAATGTCCGATTTTAGGCCACACCCCCTGATGTAGCCAATCCTCCAAGAGCTTACAAGGCTCTTTTTTGTAAGCTCTTGAAGGATTGGCTACATCAGGGGTGTGTGGCCTAACATGCAAAAGAGCTCCTGCTAGAATTCCACCCCTGAGCAAAATTAAATCAAAATGATAAGCTTTGTATGTTGCCTTCTTGGATCCATGGAAGATTTGACAGTATCTGATCATAGTCAAATAACAGAAAGTCAGTTGGCTGGCCAACTGACAGTATTTGATTGCTCATCTCATCTAATTCAGCCTCAGATTGCCTTCTGTAAAACTGAAGAAATGATGCCAACCGGCATAGAGTTTTATGCCAAGCGCTGTACTTCATTTGAACTTGATAAAAGTTATTGAAGATTTTGTTCAAATACACAGATAAGCTATTGACTTCTGCCTTACATTTTCCCCACCATTCTTGCTATCGTTGTACAGTGCCCTATACACCTAAGTGTAACTGATGACAGCCCATTCAACATGTAATCTATTCCCCCATGTTATAGGGTTTTAAGCAGTGCACACCAGGAGGGCATATTGCCAGTGTCCCTGTTGTGTTATTTACCTCTGAGCTTTTAAGATCACCACATCCATTTACTAAATGATCAGTTTTCTTATTGGCCCTAAATTGTGCCTAATTAAAAATCTGACCCCTACAAACTAGTCCTCTTTCAAAAGAGACAGAACGTAAACAGAAAAAATCAGCTAATTGCTGCAAAAGCTGCATTTGTGGCACTGTAATTGGACCTCAGCGAAACAAATGAACCCACTGGGGATTCCCTAATGAATGTTTAACTGCAAACAGTAGTCAGGCACTTAAGCAGCTTGGCTGATGGTCCCTAATGAAATCAAATAAAATCAAATAAAAGAATCTGGCATTTTCACTAACCAGATTTCTTGGCACAGGGACATGAAAAATAATACACAAAGATAAACATGGATGGTTATGGAGGAGGCAGTGAAAACAGGCTACCCCAGCTGGTTTGTGGACTTGGTTAGCAAACAAAAGTAGAATGTGAGCACAAAGAAATCTGAGAGATACATTTATGGACTTCAGAGGTCTAACGTTTAAAACAACATATTCCTTCCCCCAATAATTCCTTTAAGAGGGTTTTTTTTTAAAAAAAATGAACCCAAGTTGTTGTCACATTCTGTTTTTTGGGGAAAAAAACCACAAGTCAGCAAGACTGTTCAGATTTCAAAGTAAAGTTAGCTAGTTAGATAAAGAAGCCAACTTTACATCCACAATAATGGGAAACTTCCAGCGGTCATTTTGTAGAAAAATAGGTGGTGGAGCTCATCCAGGGATTGTTCGGTAGCTGCACATACTATTCAATGGACAAGAAGGTGGAACTCTCAGGAGGAGGAGGAACTCTCAGAAAGGTTCAGGAGCTGTGCTCCTGTGAGCTCCCACTGAATCTGAGGCCTGGAAACATCTATGGGTAAAGTATATTTTTAGATCATTAGTTCCTGATCTTTAAGTTAAACTAGTAAATAGACCTTTATCCACATATATGCTGATGAGGTCAATTGTTTCACAATTCCCAATTGTTAGCTTAATGAGCTACCAGCAAATTTAGCATTGCTAATAGTATTTTTCTAAACTACCATTAGAGAATTCCTGATACCTAACCCGGGTGTACAGGAAACCAAATTTTGCATTCAAGTTCCATGTTAAATGGAACTTTGATTGCTTGGCATGGGTTTCTGTTGAAAATAGTACTCTTGTAAAATGAGACATTACTTATTCTGTCTGTGTTCTGTGATTGCCTTCCCCACACTGCAGTTCCGCTCCATTTTGTTCGTTCCTCATGGCAATGGCTGATTTGCCCAGGCTAGCCCAATTTCATCTGATTCTGGAAGCTAAGTAGGGTCAGCCTCAGTCAGTATGTGGATGCAAGACCACCAAGAAATATCAGGGTTACTATGTAGAGGCAGTCCATGGGAAACCACCACCTTTGAATGTGTCTTGCCTTGAAGGGAAGGGAAGGGAAGGGAAGGGAAGGGAAGGGAAGGGAAGGGAAGGAAGGAAGGAAGGAAGGAAGGAAGGAAGGAAGGAAGGAAGGAAGGAAGGAAGGAAGGAAGGAAGGAAGGAAGGAAGGAAGGAAGGAAGGAAGGTGTCATGAGCCCTAATGAGGGGGAGCTGGAAGGGTTAACAGACCTGGAAGAGTTGCCAGCCAGTTCCTCAGCTGAACAAACAGCAGCTGGCCCATCAATCACTCTCCAGGCACCAGTGTCAGCTGTTGATGATCACTCTCCTCCAAGCTCTCCTCCTCCCATCTCAAGAGTTCGAAGCAGGCTCCAGAAAGAACTTTCAGAGCGAAGACATGAGGCACGCCGATGCTTCAGATCTCTCAGCCCTGAGTTCTAGCAGAGTCAGTGCCACCCAGGGAGCAGGCTGATTGAGGCTCCTATATAGCTCCCACCCAGGACCTGGTAACCTTATGGAAGCAATAAGTGTATTTTCTGGCTTGCATCCACGCTCCTTCCTGATTCCTGGTCCTGACCTGCTTGATTTCCTTGGCACCCTGACCTTTTGGCTTTGGACATTGACTTCTGATTCCGGTTTGTGATTCTGCATTGGTGTCTTGGCTCCTGCCTGACTTCCTGGACTTTGACCTTGGACTGGCTTTGGGCTGCTGCCTGCCTATACCCTGAGAACGTGACAGAAGGAAGGAAAGCATACAACTTGATTAGCATAACATGCTATCCAATCACCCAAATACTAGTTGGATTTTGTAGATGGCATTTATCTCCACTGATATCAAACATTTTCATACTCCATGAAAACAAAACTGACAGGAGATGCCACTGCCACAATGTCCATCTTAAATCGGCTTTAAAATAGAATAGCTAATAGCATTGTGTAGTAATGCTATTTTCGAAAACGACTTGAGTATCGAATTAATTACACAATTTGGCTGGTCAGTAAGTCATATCCCAACCTAAGTTAACATGTACATTGATATGCATAATAAAATATTTGTGAAGAGTGCAATAAACTAGCTGTTAATTAATTTTTAGCAGTTAATATGCAGATGCTAGAACTTCACGTATACATGATATAGCGATGACACTTCACACGTGTCATCTGGTTGTTATATTTTACAATAGATAGCAATTAATGTTTAGTTAAAGTTATTTGTGAGAGAATCCATCATAGTACATTAGTAAATATCCTGTAATTCTTCACAATTACAATTAATAATGAAACCTTTGATGGAATTGAAGTGAGATCCGGGGTTATTTTGTGAGAATTAACTGCTTTCACAGCTTAGGGAAGTGAGAATTAGTGACTTCAATTTAATTTTAAATTCCCTATGTGCTATAAATAAATGCAGTCATTATCATTCATAGTATTCATTAGTATTCATTATCTAATGTGTGTATGTAGGTAATGTAGATCTGATTCCTTTTTGTATTGTTCACTTATTGCTTAAAAATTAAACGTATCACAAACTTATTGATAGCACTTTTTGATTTTTTTCTTACACTATATCTGTATATAGTCATCTTGATTTATCAAGGAGGATCCCTTTATAAAGTTGTTTCGCTCCCCATAGATCTTTCTTCATTCAAGTGCTTTCTCTCCCCACCTTCCCAAGCTGAGGGCAAGCAGGGACTTGTACCATTTAACTTTTCAACAACAGCCTCAATGAGTCTGGCTCAGTTGCAGGGGAATGGTGGTTTCCCTTGCAGTAGACATCTAGTTCAAACATTCCAGGCATCATGAAGAGTTATGGTGGCTTCACTCCCCCGTGCCTCTCTTCATCAAGAAGACTCGTGGCATAACTCTGCTTTATCATTCTTCATTTAAGATCACTGGCAGCCCCTTGGCAAAATGTCTCCTCTAGTTATAGCATTGATATGGAGGGAAGAGCCTGGCCATTACAAGAACAGAAAACCAACATAGTATAGTGGTTCAGAGCTGAGTAATCTAGAGAGCTGGATTTGATTCCCTGCATTATCATGATTCCAATGATGACCACCAGGGGTGGAATTCTAGCAGGAGCTCCTTTGCATATTAGGCCACACACTCCTGATATAGCCAATCCTCCAAGAGCTTACAAAAAAAGAGTCTTGTAAGCTCTTGGTGGATTGGCTACATCAGGGCTGTGTGGCCTAATATGCAAAGGAGCTCCTGCTAGAAGTCCATCCCTGATGACCACAATGGAATCTACTGGGCTGAAGTGGCCTTGAGCTACATACCTTTTCAGGATGTGCTGTAGCTCAGAAGATGGTTGCATCTAGAATTCCTGACATTCAGTCCCTGACAGCTCCAGTTAGAAGGATTTGGGGCAGGTGGTGTTGGGAAATCTGTAAGATCATGAAGAGTTTCTGCCAGTCAGAGTAGGTTGACAGTGCTAGGTTATTGGTTTTGAGGGCCGTATGGAAAAGTGGCGATGAAATTTTAAGAACAACAACAACAGTGAATTGAATTGCTGCTTCAGCCCATTTCTGCAGTAGTGAAATTCTCCACATTGGCATTTTAAAAACTGCATGTTATGTGAAATTTTATGCAGCAGGGTTTTTCTCACCCGGCACAAAACCGAAGTTTTCTCCTTCTTACCCCGTATTTTCAGAATCCCCGGTTTTAGTGACTTCTGAAACTATGGGGTAAGGAAGAGAAAACTTCAGGTTTGCACCTGGTGAGGAAAAACCTACTGCGAAAAATTTCAGAGACACACAGTTTTAAAAACATCAATGTGGGGAATGTCACCACTGTGGACTCTATGTATCATATGTTAATAATCTTCCTGTTCTTTAGGAAAAGTGAAAAGCAAACCATTACAATTACTGTTATTTAGGCATACTGTTGTACCTTGTGAATAGTGTTTTTTTTCTGTCTTGTAAGATATAATGAAAATCAGAGTTCTTGCCCATGTAATCTCAAAATGGAAATATTTAAAGCGTAAATCTCTTCAGATTCTTTGCAACCCATCTTTGGAGAGAAATAACAGTTCCGTGTTTGAGCACGCCATTGAACATATGGATTTGCCAAGCACTATGGTGTGTCTTTGTATGCTGGCATAGTGATTAAAAAGGATAGCCCATTATGGTGATATACAAGTGGCCAATCTTCTAGGCCATGTTCATGTAGGTAATGATAGAGGAAGAAAATGAAAGCTCGCTCTTTCTCTGATTGTCTCAAAAACGGCTGCTAAATGCCATCATATCCAGAACAAATGGCATTGTCTATGTATGTTTAACAAAGCTTTTAACCATCTGTCTTGCACGATATAGTACTCTTTCTGGGGGGAAAAAATACCATTTTTAACATCCTATAGCACTGGATTTAACTCAGTGAACTTAAACAAAGCAGTTCTGAAATGGCAAGATGCATTCTGGTCTCACAATGCTATTTTTCTTTAGTCTAAGACAAAGCATTTCCATGGACAAGGGAGAGTCCAGAAAAAGCATTACAAAGCAGTAGTGGATAATTTGAGGGCAGACTCCCAGGGGGAAATTCCAGGCATGGTTTTGTTTTAGGGGGTACTTCATCCTGATATTGCTGCTTTGCTCTGACCTGTATATCTCAAGCTAGATTGGTCTCATGACGTTTTGGAAGCTAAGCAGCGTTGGCCCTGATCAGTATTTGGATGGAAAACCACCCAAGAATACCAGGGTCATGACGTGGATGCAGGCAATGGCAAACCTCCTCTGAACGTCTCTTCCACAAGGTCATTGTAAATCAGCTTGACATCAATGAATGAAGGAATGAATGAATGAAGGAAGGAATGAAAAGTGTTGCATCCCCAAAAGATCTGTGCTCTGTTAGCTATATTTTACAGCTGCTACCAGGATATGCACTGGATCAATGCAAGGTGTGTACAAGCACACCATGACTTTTAAAAAATATTTGTTTTATTATAATTTTGTGTTTCCCTTCTTTGGAACGTTCTTAGTAGTTATAAAGGTTCTCCTAGTGGCTTTTTAAAGGTACTATAATATAGGGTTGACAGGTCTGACTCAAGAAATATTGGGGGACTTTGGGGGTGGAGCCAGGAGCAAGGGTGTGACAAGCACAACTGAACTCTGAGGGGAGTTCTGGCCATCAAATTTAAAGGGACCACACACTTTTAAAATGCCTTCCCACCATTTGGAATAATGAAGAATAGGGGCACTTTCTTTGGGATTCATAAAATTGGTCCTCCTGGTCCAATCTTTTTGAAACTTGGCAGGTGTTTTGAAGAGAAGCACTGGATGATATGCCGAAAATGTGGTGCTTCTACCTCAAAAGGCAGCCTCCCCAGAGCCCCAGGTACCCACAGATCAATTCTCCATTATGCCCTATGGGAATTGGTCTCCATAGGGTACAATGGTGTGCCCAGCAGACATTTCCCTTCCCACCCCCCACTTTCTGATAACTCTGAAGCAAGGGGAGGGCCTCCAAATGGGGGGGGAATCCCCCGCCCTCACCTGACAACCAGAATGAGAGACACGGATGAAGGCGAACAAGATAAGGCTAAGCCTCTGTATAGTTAGTCCAAAGTAACACTTCAAAAATCATAATAATTTAAAGCCGAAAATGCTGCATATACTTACGTATATATCTTACAACAATATAAACGCAGAAAAAATCAATGAGAGTAGGATAATCTGTCCACAAAAATTCTAGTCAAAGAACCATCCACACAGTTTTATATTCCTTTTCCTTTGGTGTCTATCCACACTCCTGCTAAATAGAGATGAAGAAGACAAACCTCAACATGCTGCACCATTGTGTGGACTTCAGCCCAAAGATATACAGATTCTCTGGTGTGCAGTAGACTCCTCTGTGTAACTTTCAAAGATGCAAATGGGCTTTTCTAGAATGCTTAAAAGATACACAATTCAATGGTAATGAAAACATGGTAGGATGCATGGCTACTTCAAGTCATTTGCTGCACTAAAAGTTAGGCATAAAATTGACATAACAGTCTAACTATGTATTCCTTGGACAGCAAAGGTGACAGTCAAGCTAGTACTGGAGTGCATAAAACCAGACATGCCATTGGTTGGAAAAAAATCACATAACTGCGACTGACTTTTTTCAGCCATGTCACGTAGAAGAACTTACTAGAAAAAGCAATTATGCTGGTTATTGGCAAAAGGAAACCAGGGCACCAAAGAGCATGGTGGGGTAGACACCATAAAAGTCGATACCAGCCTGAGCATGGAACAACTCAAAGAAATAGTAAAAGATCAGAAAATGTGGAGAGAGGTGGCCCATAGAATTGCCAAGAGTTGGATATGACTGAATGGCTAACAAAAACAATAACTGCTGTGCAATCAAAGTTTTTCGCAGTGACGAATTCCTCACTAACAGTTGCTCCATCCCTGGGCTTCTGCTTTCACCAGATCAAGCGATCAATTCCCCACCAGTTGCTCCATGGGTGCATTTTGATCAATGGTTCCCTCCAGTTTCTCTTGCAAGTACTGAATCTTGTTGTTTGGAGATCTGAAAGCTGTGAGCGAAATTGGAGGGAGCCACAGAACAAAATGCACCCGTGGAGCAACTGGTGGGGAACCGATTGCACGAGCCAGAGAAAGCAGAAGCCCAGAGGTGGAGCAACTGCTAATGAGGAATCGGTGAGAATCAGGGCTTTTTTCCTAGAAAAAGCACAGCAGGGACTTATTTGCATATTAGACCTCACCCCTGACATCACCATTGTTTCACATGGGGCTTTTCCCCATGATAGCCCAGCAGGAACTCATTTGCATATTACGCCACACCCCCTGAAACTAAGCCAGCTGGAACTGTGTTACTGTGCATTCCTGCTATTAAAAAAAGCTCTGGTGAGAATTAATGGCTGATGTATTGAGGTCTAGAAGGTAATCTCGCTGGAAGTGTAGAAAGCTAATATGGTTAATTTTAAGTCACAAACTAATGAAATAAGAGTTTTTTCTACTGGATGTAGAAAACGGATTTATTTAATATTTACAAAACAATTAACTTGGGATCTTTCAAAACATTAAGACATTTGACACATTACGCAAATACGTCAAATATTTCTTACTCTTGGAAAAGCCAGTGTAAAATATACCACTTATTGTAATAATTTCTTGTTGGAACTAACTGTACCCCTAACTGTGCCTAAGAAGTCATTTTAAAAATCAATTATTTCCCCATCCAATTCTCTGTATTATCCCCCCCATGGTTAACTCTTTGAAAAATATATGATTTCTTACATTAAAATGTCTCATAATGATGATCCCTCGTATCGCCCAGTCTTTGGAAGCATGACTTTAAATACTTTAAGAAAAGCACTGGTAACTAACATTTTTTTTAAAATCTATTTTCCATTCAACTTCAGAACAGCATTAGAAAGGTAGAATGAATTCTTAATTGGGTGGGTCAATATTATTCATCTTTTAAGAAGTGAGGGTCAGAAGTTGACTTGCCCAAGGCAAGGTCACCACGGTTGACGTGGCATTGGAATCCAGAGGTCCTCTAGTCATGGCTCAGCATTTTACTCACTGACGAACAATCAGATACACAGTCAAGGTCATGCTGGTGGGATTTAGAGCTTTATGTAGTCCCAAGAACTCAAGTAAGTTCACTGAGAATCCAGGCTCTAGAAAGCAGAAACTGCCTTCAATTCCAGGTGGATAGACAGAGGAGTACAAATAGATCTCAATGTAAAATAATCACATTCTGGCAGAGAACGGGATTTTAGACTCAGGAAACCTGGCAGCCTAAGAAATGTTCCAGAAGATGAGATAATGAGGACAGTCAATTTAGAATTTAAAGGCAGCAGGTTGCCACCTTGTTTTTGGAGGATTCAGAACCTGGTCACTAACTTGTTCTTCCTATAATGAGATGCAGTGTGTTTGGTACATAAACATGATACAACATACTAAGACTTTAATAACAAGATGCGTAGGGTTATCATATTGTAGCAGCCTGTGAGTCATCTCAACCCAGTTTGAGCTCTGGGTTAATTTTCTGGGCCTCCATTCAGCGGATGCAAATATTATAGATTATTAGTGGACTGTGGAGGCTCATCCCATTACAATATGGATTATCTGTACTCTTAAAAGGATTCCATTCACAGCTGCACTGTTTGAAAGCAAGTTCATTCAGATGTCAACCTGTCTGGCAGCCATCACTGAGGAGCTTCCAGTAGGCTTGCAACATGTCAAAAGTGAATGTATGAACAGCTCACATATCAAGGTAGACTTACGGTTGCCATGATTTTTGCAATCACAAAGCTAGAAAGTAAGGTTGCAGCAATTGCACAAAATGCAACATGTCCATTTTTCCTGCAGCAGCACCAGTTCATATGATTGGCATCTTCATACTGTCTTGGCTAAGTATGTATCTGGAAGTGGTATTGGGTATTTCTGGAAGACACCAAATTATGAGAGCCCTTGGCTATATGAACGAGCCCCATATCAATACAAACATCAACACACTCACTAGATACTCAGCAATAAGCATGAGAGCAGGGTTGGAACTTACATGTATGTTAGTAAGAAGATGCATAGTGCAATCCTAAGAAGAGTTACTATTGGGGAAATGAGGAGTGCAGTAACCTTTTCATTCACTTCCATCCCTACTGTATTCATTTGAGGAGGGAGAGAAGCTGGTTTCCCAATTGCATCAAGAAAGAGAGAGTTGTTCTAAAAAACCCTTTATTTATTTAATTTCAATCCCAAATGTAAATTCATTAAAACATATGAATCAGGCATGCAACATACAAAATTAATCAAATTACTTAAATACCCAACTAGAGTGCACCGTAATTTTATAAAAGATATATCTTGGTTATTCTGTCAAGTCCCATAACACAGGGTGGTTGATCAGAATAACCAGGAAAAGACTAAATTCACACATTAAATACCTTTTCCCATCCATAGGAGCTAGTGTAACTGCCAATCAACTCTGTGGCGAGCATTTGACATATAGTGACATATACTACAAAATTCAGCACTTTCTGTTTCTTGGGGTCAAGAAGGCCAAGGAAAATAGGGTTAAGCTAGGTTGACTCAGAAGGTTGACCAAGAGAGTCCAAGGAAGCTAGGTTCTGATTATCTATGTAGAATTTGATAGTATCTAAAAACATTCCAAAAGGCAACGTCATGTGAGGCAATAGACATGTATCGCATTATCTGTACCAGGAAGGTCACACCACACGAAGTGTCCTAAAACCTCTTGGGAAACGCACAACCAAATTTTCAACTAGAAGCTAATTACTATATAAATTGAAATAGCATATGTTTAGCTTAGGCAGACGACTGAGGCTCCATCTAGAATAACCTGGCAACTAGAAGCATTAAGATAACAGGCCGGGGTTCCTGAGACAGACATAGAGCTGTAAAGGAGGGAGGAGAACTATTTCTCACTTTCCCGCAATACTGGAACACGAGGGCACCCAATAGATTTGTTGGACAATAAACTGGGATGGATAAAAAGAAGTACTTTTTTACTCACTGAGTAATTAAATTGTGCAATTCATAGCCAGTAGCAGAGCTTTTTTTTTGAGAAGGAATGCACAGGAATGCAGTTCCAGCTGGCTTGGCATCAGGGGTGTGTGTGGCCTAATATGCAAATGAGTTCCTGCTGGGCTTTTTCTACCCAAAAAACCCTGCTCAGTGGACACAGTGCTGCTTACTTATACAAAGAGGATTAGACAGATTCATGGACAATACCTCCATCAAAGACTACTAGATGAGATGGCTATAGGGAACCTCTGTATCAAGAGGCAGTCAAGTTCTAATTACCTGAGCTGGAAGGCAGCATGAGAATATAGAACTCTGTTAGCCCTTCAGGGAAACTGGTTAGCCATTGCTTCAAACAGGATGGTTGTTGACTAGATAGATCTAGCAAGCTTTTCATATATATATATTTACTTTGTCTCCTTTCTGAAACACAGAATGGGGCATTCACTCTCTTCTCCAGTCCAAGAATACATTGCTGCTATAAAATATATATTGTTATCAACATGGTATGAAATCACTCAGGTATTTTGATAACTTTATTTTGATCATTTTAAACTCTGACCATCATTTTAATGAGCTTCTTGGCATTCATTCATGTAATAGTGTCAAGATTTTTTTGTAAAAGTAAATAGACTCTTTGTTGCCATTATATGTACATTTTATGGGTTGTTGCAAAAGGAGGATACACGCAAAATGTAATTGAAAGGAACAGCAACATATCCCTGGGAAGACAAGAAGGCCTTGTAATTAATATAATCCAGATGACCTCTATCCATAAACGAGGATCCTGTGGACAATTTGTGGAGGGCAGACTAGGCTCTGAACATCTTAATTGCATTGAATGCCATGGGAAACAATAATAGGAGTTTTGTATCTGCAAGGGTGTATCTTTTTAAGACTTCTGCAATTAATAAGCAATGGGGAAAATGATAGCTAGGGCTTTTATTCCACATTGAAAGGCTCATTTGCAAAAAAAAGGGGGAAAGTAAATGGAAGGCAAAAAATAATTTATGCAGGGAACTGCTAATCCAGCTGTTTTGCTTCTGGGCTTAATTGGATTTACCTAGAATTGATATTTGGTGTCAGCGTGTGTTATAGCATCAGCAAAAGCCACAGTTACTGAAGACTATATTGTAGTCATTTTCTATTAACGTGTTTTAAATGCTTAATGCTGTCTCTTCCCGTGTCCTCAATAATAGGTGGATATAGGTTGCCTATTTTTGGTCATTGTTGTTGTGATTGTTCCAAATGCTTCAAGAGCTTGGTAATGCAGGAAGGCATTTTGTATGTTCACGTCAATAAACTTGCCGTTTGATTCCATCCCTGAAAGCCTCTTTCGCCTTCACCTTTCTCTCCCTACCCCTGCCTCAAAGCTGCTTGTAAGGCTTGAGATGTGTGGGTGGTCAGAACTCCTTTGCCAAGTGAGAAACACAGGACCAGGAGTTTCTTTGTGTCTGAGGTGAGAGAACCTAGCGTTTGGCAATGTTCCCTGATGTGTGTGGCACAGCAGAGCAGGGCATCCAGGTGCAAGTTAACAAATGATTATGTTTTTGTCTTCTGGGCAGCTAGATGGATAAGGAAAAGGTGTCTTATGCATTTACAAAATACATTTTTATCTCACCCTTCCTCCAGTGTATGTGGTTCTCTGCTCCTCCATTTTATCCTCCCAACTACCCTGGCAGGCTCACCCAGCATGGCAGAGTGGGGATCTGAGCACATGAACCTGCCTTATCTTGTTTCAGGTGTTGGTCCATCAGAGTCAGTATTGTGTCCTTAGATTGGCAGTGGCTCTGCAGGGTCTCAAGTCTCTCTGCTGTCTGAGGTCCACACGGCCTTCCACATTACCTACTGCCTGGTCCTTTGAACTTGAGGTGCTGGGGATTGAACCTGGGGCCTTCTGCATGCCAAATGGGTGAGCCAGTTTGGTGTAGTGGTTAAGTGTGCGGACACTTATCTGGGAGAACCGGGTTTGATTCCCCACTCCTCCTGCTGGAATGGCCTTGGGTCAGCCATAGCTCTGGCAGAGGTTGTCCTTAAAAGGGCAGCTGCTGTGAGAGCCCTCTCCAGCCCCACCCACCTCACAGGGTGTCTGTTGTGGGGGAGGAAGGTAAAGGCGATTGTAAGCCGCTCTGAGACTCTTTGGAGTGGATGGTGGGATATAAATCCAATATCTTCTTCTTCTTCTTAAATGCTCTACCACTGAGCTCCTGTAGTCCCTCTGGGTTTCCAGATTCTAGTCGAAATAAATTCTAATTCCAAATGACTATTCTGAATACTCTAACCACTATACCACACTGGTTCTGCTTTTTAAAGTCAAGTTCAGAGTTGGCCAAACTATGGCTCAGGAGCCACATGTGGCTTGTTCACACACATTGTGTGGCTCTCAAAGTCCCTACTGCGCCGTCAGCTTTAAATCGCTTTTCCAAACCAAGTCAGCTAGCAACTTGGAGAATGCATTTAAAGTTAAACTTGCTTTCTTACCACCTTTCCCTTCCCATCTTCCTTCCTTCCTTCTCTTTCAAAATCTGATATTTATTCTACGTGACTTACATTAAGCAAGTTTGGTCACCCCTGGTCTAGTTGAAGGCCTTTAAGTACTGAACATATGAACACACAAGGCTGCCTTACACTGAATCAGACCTTTGGTCCACCAAAGTCAGTACTGACCACTCAGACTGTCATTGGGTCTCCTAACATTCCTCCAGGGAGAGAGGTCTTTCACATTACGTTCTACCTATTCATTTAATTGGAAGTTCCAGGGATTGAACCTGGGATGTTCTACATGCCAAGCAGATGCTCTGCCACTGAGCCACAGTTCCTCTCCATTCTGAATCAGAGCTCAAGATTCATCCCAAAGCTAATGGTATCCAGCAAAAGACAGCCTATTTCTGACTCTTGAACCCGCATGACAGTTCCTGAGCAGTTCAGGGAAGTAATACTTCTAGAAGTTCTACCCCCACCTATTCATTCATTTGCATTTGCAGCCACTGAGACTTGTTCGTCTGTATATCTGGCGCTGGGTTGAATCCAGACTAAATGGGCAATTCTCCCTTTCCAAATGCTGACTCCCTTCATTTTATAGGTCATTTTATGTAATATTCCACCCTCCCACTCAGTTTCTCTGGCATAGACAATCCATCTCAAATGCTATCTTTTCAGTCTGCGAGTTAACGGGAAATTTAAGGATTGGAGTTTGTTCAAAACCTTCTAGCCTAAGGCCCAGATGACTGCTGAGCTTCCTCCGCTACTTTGTGCCAAAAAAGCTCAAAAAGCAAAACTCTGACATTATGTCACCGCAGATGATGTTCTTGTTATTTAGCCATTGCAGATATAAATGAGTGGGCTTACCAACATCCGAATTTCCGTGGGAAAGCTTTACCTTTGCAAGGTTCAGGGTGCCGAGATGCATCCAGGGCTCTCTTCCAACAGTTTCATTGCAGCCCAAGCCGTATTATCGGAGCAGATGTGTTTCAGACATAGTTTGAATTAAATGAAAATGTTGCTAATCCCCAGACAATGCGATTGGCTTTAAAAAAAAACATTGTGGGCTGGCATGGGCCAAAAACCCATAAAGCTCACCTTTTGAGAAAAAAAAAAAATCAAGAGCCAGACTAAGGGAGGTGCAGCCACTGATGAAGCTGAAGAGGCCATTAGCTTGAAGGAAAATGGCTGCAAAATGCTATTTTGTTTTTTAATACAACAGATTTGCTTCTATCCATTTACAATAGCAGTCTCTGGAGGAGATAACCACTGATGTGTTAAGTGTCTCTCCCCGCCCTGCCCCCTTTTCAGTTGCTTATAAGGCCCCACCAAATAGTTGTCCATTTCAGTTTCTGAGGAAAAAGGTTTGCACTTGTGGAGAGGTAGAAAGAGGGCTCTTTTTTTGAGCAGGAACGCACAGGAATGCCATTCCAGCTAACTTGGTGTCAGAGGGTGTGGCCAAATATGCAGATGAATTCCTGCTGGACTTTTTCCTGCAAAAAAAGCTTTATGTGAAACAATGGTGACATCAGGGGTGTGGCCTTTTATGCAAATGAGTTCCTGCTGGGCTTTTTCTACACCCCCCCGGACAGAAATATGTACCCTCCAAATGCTTAAACACTCAAATCTTCAATATTTTGCTTAATCCTGTTCATTGTTACTTGCAGGGGTGGAATTCTAGCAGGAGCTCCTTTGCATATTAAGCCACACACCCCTGATGTAGCCAATCCTCCAAGAGCTTACAAAAAAGAGCCTTGTAAGCTCTTGGGGGATTAGTTACATCAGGGATGTGTGGCCTAATATGCAAAGGAGCTCCTGCTAGAATTCCACCCCTGGTTACTTGGGAATGGCTGTTGCCTCAATGCCAATTTTTTTCCTAAGTCCTCTTTCCTCTTTTCTCTTTCCAAGAATCACATATCTATTCTTCTCAACAAGGAGGCAAATGATAAAGCATCTGCCTTTTTTTTTTTAAAGTTGCATTTTCTCCCATTAATAAAACAAAGCAGGGACAGTTTTGGCAAATACTTCAGTCAGCACTGATAGTTGTCATGTCCCAGCTTTCTGTGCTATTTAAAGAAAAGGTGATTAAACTTTTCATGTACATCAGAAGTATTGCCCTGAAGAGATATTGCTTGATCTGAGTGATGTTATCAATTTGTCATATGATCTCTAACTGGCTGGGATCATGTATGAGTGAGTAATGCAGGAAGCACTGTGCTTGCTCTCTTGATGGGTGTGCCTTCAGTGACATCAACATGAAGTCATTTCTGATTGGCTTTGTAGCATTGTGGCATCATGATAGTCAGTCCAAGTTCCCTCAGAAGAAGAAGAAGGATCTTCTTATTGTCCAGAAAAACTATTTCAGACTCTTTGGGCTTATTTTGACCCTCCCACCCCCCAGTGTTTCTCCTGAAAAGGGATTCCCAGTTTAATTTCAAATTTCACATCAGGTGCCAACTTTAACTGAAGCTGGTTTGTTAACAAGGACAGTTATGTTTAGACAATTACTTTATTCCCCTATCACATTGCATTACAGTTTCCCCAAATTTTATTCTGCTTTTCTAAACTACATTTATTCTCTTTTCTCTGTTCCATGGCCCTTACAGAGTTCTTCCACACCAGGAATTTTTACAATAGCCTCCAAATGTCATTTCACATCAGATACACAGATTTCTTCTTTCCCTTTTTCCTTTCCCAATTGACTGCTGTCATTCTCTTCCCCCTAGTTCTTTACAGTATTCTATGTTAAAAATTACACATTAAAATATGCCATAATTCATTCCATTATTTCCTCCAGCTCATGGGCTCAATTCATAATACTCCATCTATCCATTATTTACATTACTAGTTCAGTTTTTAACTCAGCTGTAGAAGATGCTTTCCTGCATACCTTCAGCCAGAGCTTTTTGGGTAGGAAAAGCCCAGCAGGGACTCATTTTCATATAAGGCCACACCCCCTGACATTACCATTGTTTCACACAGGGCTTTTTCGGTAGGTAAAGCCCAACAGGGACTAATTTGCATATCAGGCCACACCCCCTGATGCCAAGCAAGTCGGAACTGCGTCCCTGTGTGTTCCTACTCAAAAAAAGCCCTGCCTTCAGCTGGTAAGAAAGTGAAGGGGAAACAGTGCTGGCGAGCCTGACGAATACTAATTGCTTTTTTTTTTTGCAGAAAAAGCCCAGCAGGAACTCATTTGCATATTAGGCCACACCGCCTAGCCTAGGAGCATGTGGCTGCTGCATGGTGGGTCAGACCAGCTGACACTCTCGCCATAGGACTGCCAAGCCCCCGGTCTGGGCTGGGAATTCCCCACCCCGGAGGTTCCCACATTAGGCAGTGGAGGGAACCTTCCCCTGTGTTGCCAGCACAATGACGTCACCCAGAAGTGATGTCATCAAAATGGTGGCGTGCACATGGGGCCGCTCTAGGCATTTCCAGGAAAACTCTCTGGTTTTCCTGGATGCTCTAGCCTTTGGGAGGTAAACTCTATGGTACAATAGGTACCATAGAGTTTTAACCTCCCAAATGGCTAGAGCATGGTTTCCCCGGAAATGCCTAGAGTGGCCCGTGTGTGCACCGCCATTTTGATGATGTCACTTCTGGGTGACTTCATTTTGTTGCGCATGTGCATTGCGTGCACACGAATATCCCCTGCCAGGGCTTGAAGAGGACTTAGCAACCCTATTTGGCCAGCCCAGGTGGAGCTCCACTCCTGTGAGCTCCGGCAAAAAAAAAGCCCTGTGAATACTTAAGGTTCAAATCTTCTCTTTAGTTGCCACTGGAGATCTACCTCTTGGGGTCAGAACTGGAAACCCATTTGTCCTACAAAGCTGTCACTTTGTCTCTAAATGCTGCTGAGCATTCTCATTTATGTTAGAGCATACTCTGTAACAGGAACCAAAGCCTGCCCTTTGCCTTTTGGTTGCCCACAGTTGATATCAGATTTACCTACACTGTAGAAAATGTGGTCAAAGTCCAAATGGGGGAGGGGAGGACTTAGAGGCTGTGTAACATGATATTTTACTTGTTTGGTGGTGTCTAATGCTAGTTTTCCCCCACCTTCTGCTGGCTACTTATTTCATTGATCACTTTTGACCTCCAACTGTTACATATGAACATATGAAGCTGCCTTTTACTGAATCGGACCCTTGGTCCATCAAAGTCAGTATTATCTACTCAGACTGGCAGCGGTTCTCCGTGGTCTCAAGCTGAGGTTTTTCACGCCTATTTGCCTGGACTTTTTTTAGTTGGAGATGCCGGGGATTGAACCTGGGACCTTCTGCTTACCAAGCAGATGCTCTACCACTGAGCCACCGTCCCTCCCCTGTTTTCTGTTCTTTTTCCTGCATGAGTCATATGGGTAATTCCACCCAATCAGGGTAAGAGAATAAGCAGGAGGATGTTACAGTGATATGTAGACAATCAGATTATACCATGGGATGATTTCAGTGAAAAAGCAAAAATAAAGTGTGATTGAAATATAGTCAAAAGCAGAAGGGGTCTGGGAGCCCTAGCGAAAAGTGCTTATGAATAGTTTCAGCTCAGCTCTGGTTTCTGGAGTATCGATAGCGGCTACGAATGCAATTGATATTTCTTTGTATTGCTTGAGGAGAGGCTAGTCCTTTCAGCTGTGCTGTGAAATAAATTGTACTGTGTGGAATGGATTACCTCAGCAACATATCAAGTGCAAAACCTCTGCAGCACCTATAGATGGCAGCATTTCACAAAGAACTTTCTCAGCCCAGAGGGCCCCCCCCCAACAGAAAACAGTTCTGTAATCTGTTGACAGGATTAAGAATTCCTGTTGTTTTACAGGAAGTAAATAAATCCTCATGGTCTTTTGGAAACCTCAGAAGTATATGAGAATGGTTAAAAATTGTTTATACTATGGTAAAAGTATCAAATGGATATTTACAGCGTTTAAACCATTACCTCAGATTGATGTGGATTGCTCTGAAAGGCCAGCCTGTTTGCATTATCCCATTTAGGAACATATGTCAAACTGTTGTATGATGGGTCTAATTGTCAAGGGTTTGGGTTTTCCTGCATGCACAAGGTCTGCTAAGCTCATACGGAAAATGGCACATGTGGAGCTGCTGGTGGTTAGTTGCCTTGGCCTAAACTCTTGAGAGAAAAGTCTAGAGAACATCAGAGAATTTATTCTGTAATGTTATTAAACTGTTTTCTTTTCAAGACAGTGAATTAACTTGTAAAAAAAGGTGGTGTTCTTGAGCATGTAAAGAGTAAATTTCTTTTCACTGTAGTGAATTAACAGCTGTTTCTTTAGTCATCAGCTTGAGGAACAGGGCATCTGTTTTGAGGCTGTGTCATCAAGGCGCTTTTTCACTTTAACAAGTAAACAGCAGGGCTGATTTTGTAGCAGGAGCTCCTTTGCATATTAGGCCACACCCCTGATGTAGCCAATCCTCCAAGAGCTTACCCCTGCTGGCAGGGTAAGTCCACCTGGCAACTCTATTTGCTAGTCTTTTATTTATGACAACTTTATTCCCAAGTAGGTGGATATTTCCATAACATCATTGCAGGCCAGCCTATCAGTGCCAAAGGTTTCACTGCTGCAATAGAATACAGAAGGGGTGATGCCTTACTGTGAGGCCTTAAGGTCTCTGTTTGACTCAAGATCCCATTACATTAAACTGAAATATTCCCCTTAAACATGCTTACTAAAGAAATGAGACCTTGTGAGTGATGGAACTTACACCTAAATAAACTGTGAAGCCTTAGAATTGCAGGCATAATTGAAGAAAAATGAGTCAGGAAGTAGATGGGGCAAGCTAGTCAATGTACAGTCAGACAGGAAGTAGTTGTGACAATGTGGTAAATGGAACATCAGACAGGAAGTAGTCATGGCGCCCTGGACAGTAGCAAGTGACGTTAACATTTATGGACTCATTATTTCCACAGACTTTTGATGATATAGAATGTATTTGGAAATTATGTATCTGGCTTAGCGTGAGATACAAAATTCCTGGACTCTCATGTCTTCTCCTTTATTAATTGAATACATTTACATACTGCCTTTGTTTTAAAGACCGTTCTGTTACCCAAATACCTGAATTATCTCTGATGGTTTGTGAACGGCCCCTGCATCTGCAAAGACCTAAAGGAACATAGCAAAATGGGCTGACCCTTGCAGAGATATGTAGTTGTGGGTTATGTAGTAAAGCTGGGAAAGATTGCAATCTCCCTCACTCTCCCAGCTCCATGCTTAATCAAAAAATGAAGTAATTCCAATTTTGTTTGCCCTTGTGAACAATTAAATTAGGTTTAGACATTAAAGCCATACATGGGGCTACATCTGTGTGGCATTTATCCCATTTCTTTATTTGCTGAGCCTCACTTGGAGTGGTTAGAAAAGTAAGTGGAAGCATTTTGACTAATTTTACTTCTCAGTGGGAGAGGAGAAGGCTTCCGTTGGTATGCTATTCCTAGTGGGTAGAATAACTAATACTTATTAATTCTCCTCCCATTATTTCATATTTGAAACATTATCATGATTGGGTAGCCTGGGAACGGATTTAATTTTTTCAAAATTAGCTGCTTTAGCACTGGCATTCCTCCCGCAGCAACTTTTATATTTCTACATTGAATCTCCCGAGCACTGAGAATTCATTTCTTTGTGTTTTCTATGTCAAAGGAGTTAAACTCAGTTATAGGGAACGGGGAAACTGTGCATCCTGGACATCCAATGCTAGAAGGAAGGGAGGGAGGGAGGGAGGAAGGAAGGAAGGAAGGAAGGAAGGAAGGAAGGAAGGAAGGAAGGAAGGAAGGAAGGAAGGAAGGAAGGAAGGAAGGAAATTGCTAAAGAAACTAAATTTTTTCAGCCTGAATAAGTTACTCATTTTGAAATGCAAACCACTTTGGTTTCCACCAGTAATATTAGGTCATATTGTATCATTAGCTTTGTACTGAAACCTTGGCTGCAGCCAGGGCTTTTTTTGTAGCAGGAACTCCTTTGCCTATTAGGCCACACACCCCTGATGTAGCCAATCCTCCAAGAGCTTACAGGGCTTAGGGATGCCAAGCCTCCGGTCCGGGCGGGGGTTTCCCCACCTGAGAGGTTCCCAACCTGCCAGCCTACATCGGGCCGGTGAGGGGAACTTCCCCTGACATCAACAGCACAATGATGTCATCCATAAGTTATGTTGTCATGCCGACAATGTCACGCAGCGGCCACTCTAGGTGTTTCCGGGAAAATGCTATGGGTTTCCCAGATGCTCTAGCCTTTTGGGAGGGAAAACTCTATGGTACAATAGGTACCATAGAGTTTTTCCCTCCCAAATGGCAAGAGCATCTGGTAAAACCATAGAGTTTTCCTGGAAACACCTAGGTCGTTTTCCCACTGACCTTACTCCGGAGCAACGTCCCTCTTCACCGCGCAGCGTCTGCGTGGATTTCGCACCAACTGCTCCACAGAGCCCGGAAGAGCCGCAAAGTCCCACGGCTTTTGCGTCGCAAATGTAAACTGGTTTTTGGCGGTTTCCATTTGCGACGCAAAAGATCGGGAACTTCCTGGTTCCTCGGAGCAGCCTCGGAGCAGTTGGTGGGAAATCCACGCAGACGCTGCGCGGTGAAGAGGGACGTCGCTCCGAGGTAAGCTCAGTGGGAAAACGGCCCTAGAGAGGCCGCGAGCGCTGGCATGTGCACAAATGTCCCCCGCTGGGGAGCAGAGGGGACTTGGCAACCCTAACAGGGCTCATGGTACAGGGTCTGCTGTAAGCTCCAGGAGGATTGGCTACATCAGGGGTGTGTGGCCTAATATGCAAAGGAGTTCCTGCTACACAAAAAGCCCTGCCTGGAAGGATCTGGTTCTTGACCTTAGGGCACTGGACATCACTTAAATATGAGCTGCATGAAAATTTAAAGATATTTTGGAAGCAGCACTTTCTGTCTGTCTGAATCAGAATTGCATATGAATGAAAAATATGTTTAAGAAAAATATGAGATATTGTCAAATACAGGCTTAACCCCCTCTGTTTCATTTTGAAGACCAAGTTTTTATTGAATCTCCTCATTATCAATGTTTCTCCTGAAAATGGAGAAAGTGAATGGAAGTGTATGTTGGGCAGAAAGTCTTGCTGACATGCCGCAATTTCCAGTTAATCACTAAAGGCTCAAGGTATCGTTGTCAGGCCCTTCTTCTTTGAAATCAGGCCTTACAGGTCTGTGAGTTACAGTGAGAGTTGTTTGACTGCTCGGCTTACTTTTAGAGGGGAAGGATACTTTGATCAGACGTTTGACAATGAAGATAGGTTTTGTGGAGGAAAGGATAACTTGCTGACATAAGCAGGCTGGTTTTCCTCATGTCACTAAGTGAAAGCTTATGATCATGTTCGTAGAAGCTTTTCTGTCTGTCTGTAGCTTTCCTTTTCATCTAATGAAGCTTTTTTTTAAAAAAAGTTGGCATATGGGCTGAAAAATCATGAAAATGGATTTCTTTATTTCATTAGGGAACAAGGCTGCTGTTTCAGAGGACTCTTTTTTTTTTTTGGTTATGACAAAATTGTCAAAAGGGATTTAACTTCCTTTCCTTCCACATCGTACGGCCTGTGTAAAAACACCAGTGCCCGGTAAAGGAATTCCTCTGACTGTTATTAAAGACAGATCTGATTTTTGCAAAAAACCTTGTGCTATTTTTGAGATAAGTGAACGGCACAGAAATAAACAATGTGACATTTTACTTCTACACTCTGCCTAAGACGCAAACCACATACAGCTTTTGGAAATATGAAACATGACAAATCGTTGTTTTGTTTTGTTTTTAAACTTCAAACCAAAGAAATTGTACACTTCCTAGTGAATTATATTCACTGAGTTTCGCTAAGTTGTGGTTCTTTATTGCTTGGGATATTGGTAGACCCAGTGCAGTTCACAACTTAAAGCAATACAGTAATGCATCTAGAACTTCCACAGGTTGTCAAGTTACTCCTTAAAATAGCCTAGTTCTTAAGACAATGAATATTAACATGGATGTCAGTTGAACTGTTCACAATTCTGTGATGTGTGGACTATTTAGGGCTGATTCACGCATGGATATTATCACTGGTTCATGGAGCCATTCAAGTCAAGGTTGACTTGAATTTATCAAAGTGGCATGTAGGGGTTGTTGTTGTTGTTTTTTTGTCTAATTACTTTATTTAGGTATTTCTATACTGTCCTGTCGCCACCAAAAAAATGGTGAGCAGTTGTGATAGTGGGTTCTTTAAGAGTGTGCAATGCAGCCCTGACTTGGATAGTCCAGGCTAGCCTGATCTCATCAGATCTTAGAAGCTAAGCAGGGTTGACTCTGGCAAGTAGTTGGATTGGAGACCTCCTTGGAATACCAGCAATTGGGAGGCAGGGGCAGGCTTTATTCAGCCACTTCTCCTCCAGGGCCCTAGTAGGGGGTCAGTCACCAGAGGTTGCCATGATTTCCAGGTATGCACACACCTACATACACAAATACAAAAAAGAGTGTGTGCAATGCATTAGCATAGATCATGTGAGAACATACAGCATGCTGAAAATGAACGAGTGTCTGTCCAGAATACCATGGAGACTGCTGTGTAGATAGTCATACTTCAGTCATGGTGCCTTCCAGTACTAAGGGTTATTTCTTGCACACTGAGGTTATAAGTCAAAAGACTTTGATCAGTATTGCTCTAAAGGAGGAAGGTTGAGGAGCAGCCTTCCTACCGTTCCTTTTCAGAAATAGGAAAGAAAGAAAATGTATTATTCTTGGAAAGAATTTCATGATGCAAAGTAAGAGCCTGCCTTACCTCCAGCTACTACTTAGTGTGTGTTACCAATATGAGATGTGGCATTGCAAACCATGTACCGAATCCAGCCAGCTTCTTCTCTCATTGTCCCTCAGCTGCTTCCTTATGACAGTCCCTATTATGTATTGTGTTTTACTGGGTTCTTGTTGCCTGAGCTTGAGGCAGGCACTCCTTGCAAACCAGGATCCTGAAGTTTGGCCGAACCGGCCAGTTGGGACACTAGGCATGTAACAAAGAGATGCAAATGAAGGATCCTGGAGAGAGCCAATAAGAGTAACTGTTGCCTGCTAAGGGGGCAGGGTTAACCATGGCCAGATTGTATATAGTTTGCCATGTTGCCGGTGTTTCAGTGTGACTGTTTCTTCTTACAATAAAGCATTCTTGGTGGATTCAGAGCTGACTGACTTTATTTCACCTGTCAAACATAGCTTTCATGTGCAGCAGCCTAATGATTCCCAGCGTTGCCTTTGCCAAGTACCCAAATAAAGATTTGAGAGACAACAGTAGGGGTTTCACTCGTTTATTTAAATTGATTCAAATTTGCTGATCCATGTCATCAATTAATTATGCTAATATTTAATTATGCTAATATTTAATTGAGGAGAGGCTGTCCATGGCTGCCTTTTCTGGCAAATCCACTCTGGCTCCAAACTTGGCCAGTGGCTGCTGCTGGCCTTATTTATCTTTACCCGCACATAGAGAGCTGAGAGGCGTCTAGCCCCATCCTTATACCCTGATGCACAATTAAGCTGCTATGAGGTTTGGGAAGATATTGCTCGGCACCAAAGGCACTCCTTCCCACCATTCAGCAAGGCATGGCCTGTTGGAACATACCCTCCATCATGCCTGATGGCTCAGGGTGCTTACTGCTTATCACTAGCTCAATGAGCAACCTGTCCTATCCCTGTATACCAACCATTACCACCACAGCCTGAACATCACAGATCAGGTGGAAAAGGACCCTGCCCAAAGGCCAATCAAGAAGAAAGCCTCCAAAATGTTTGGAGGAGGGATGGTGGCTCAGTGGTAGAGCATCTGCTTGGTAAGCAGAAGGTCCTAGGTTCAATCCCCGGTATCTCCATAAAAAAGGTCCAGGCAAGTAGGTGTGAAAAACCTCAGTTTGAGACCCTGGAGAGCTGCTGCCAGTCTGAGTAGACAATACTGATTTGATGGACTAAGGGTCTGATTCAGTATAAGGCAGCTTCATATGTTCATACGTCCTTCGCCCCAAGTGGCAACTGGCTAATCCCATGATATCAATGGTGGGCAGGTCAGCATCAAGCAACAAAAGCTGAAGCACAAGGTGAAGGAGGAATAAGTAATTAATTAATAATCATCCTGCCTGCCTTTCCATTGGATAGCTGCATCCTAGCCAGCCAATCCACTCTCAAGCATCCTTTGAAGCCAGACAGAAACAAATCAACCCACAGCTCTAATGGCCATGAATGTCTCTTCTGTTGAATCCTTTCCTTTGCAACCACAAAAAAAGGTGGGTGGACCCAAATGTATGTGTAGAGAACATGAAGGGGTAACCTGCAACTTATGATACATCAACATTTAACATATATAGCTAAATATGCAACAGCTGATCCCTTCAGCATGTGTTAATATGTTCATGTATTGAATGCTAGTCATGCTTGTTGAGTAGTCAAATGATGAGACCGTGAAGGGATATCATGCATATATGTGAGTCAGTGTTGAGACTAGTATATGCATCAGCTCTTTAAAAACTTGGCTTCTGCATCTTAGGGTATACCTGAAATGACTTGCAAAGGGAGAGGAATATTTTCATATAAAGATACATGGAGCATATGACTACTGTGGAGCTTTCATTGTAGAATGTGTTAATTTGGCCTAAAAATAGATTGCCCTAACCTGGATAGCCCAGACTAGCCTGATCTTGTCAGATTTCAGAATCTAAACTGGGTTGGCCTTGGCTAGTATTTGGATGAGAGACCTCCATGGAATACCAGGGTTGTGTCATGGAGGCAAGCAATGGCAGACCACCTCTGAATGTGTCTTGCCTTGAAAAGCCCATGGGGTCACCAAAAGTCAACTGTGACTTGATGGCACTTTCCACCACCGTCAAAAATAGACCGGAATGCCTCAAACATACATTGTCGAATGTCGATACATACTCTTCTTGAATGATGCAGAGATGTTGTAGAGAAACATGGATGTGGCTTGCTGATAAAAGTAGATGTCTAGGACCATGCTTGTTGATATAACTTTGTCAACTTTTATCATTACGTTCTGCTCATCATGCCCCAGTGAAGCCAAGTAATGCTTATTACTGAACTATCACAGAAATGCATTTGCGTTATACTTTTTTTTTTAATGGGAGGGGCTTCAATTTCCATTGATCATTTTTACCCAGGTGATGATATGATGCCCCTACTTCCAAGAAAAGGCAGACATCAGCTTTTGGGGCAATCAGTTCTACCCTTTCTACCAGATGCTGAAGTGTAGCTCTTACACCATGCATGGATGACTTCTCCCCAACATCTTCCCTTCAAG
The DNA here is from genome assembly GCF_032191835.1 of Heteronotia binoei. NCBI lineage: Eukaryota > Metazoa > Chordata > Lepidosauria > Squamata > Gekkonidae > Heteronotia > Heteronotia binoei. The sequence goes on from NC_083229.1 coordinate 110,711,155, forward strand.
TGAGTCGCATTTCTCCAGCCATTTTTGGCAGTAAAACAACTTCTTCCTGCGCTGCAGCTACCTTAACTAAATGCTTAATTCTCTTTCTGCGCTCACTGTTTACCATTTAACCTTATGACGGGCCATTCTTTGACCCCCTCAGTCTGAGAAATCTTCAGCATTATATAGTGAGACCAAGTGGCCCAGTATGTGATGTGAAATTTCCCTGTGCAACACTTGTATGGGGATGAAGTGGCAGAGGGAAGACCAAACCGATAATGATTTGCAAGCAGAAATTTTCCACTGTGGATCCAACTCCCAGTGTTCCCTCCAAGCTGAGTTAGCGTGAGCTAGCTCACAGATTTTTAGCCTCCAGCGCACACATTTTTGTCTTAGCTCAGAAGGGATGACCCCAGAGCACAATAATTTATGCAGTAGCTCACAACTTCAGTGCCAGTAGCTCACAGCTTTAATGCCAGTAGCTCACAAAGTAGAATTTTTGCTCACAAGACTCTGCAGCTTAGAGGGAACATTTCCGGCATACCTTGTTTAGAAATAATGGAAAGATTTCTGATTTGACCAACATTGGTTCTGATATTTGGCATTGGGTGGAAGACTGTAGCTCTGATGGTTATTCAAGAAAGCTTTTGATAAAGTTCCTCATCAAAGGCTCCTAAGTAAGCTCAAAAGTCATGGGGCAAAAGGACAAGTCCTCTTGTGGATCAGAAACTAGCTAATTAATAGGAAACAGAGAATGAGTATAAATAAATTTTGGAGTGGAGGGTGGAGTGGGGTACCGCAGAGCTCAGTATTGGGTCCAATGTTTTTTAACTTGTTCATTAATGATTTGGAGTTGAGAGTAAGTAATGAAGTAGCTAAGTTTGCGGATGACACTACATTCTTCAGGGTGGTGAGAACCAGAGAGGATTGTGAGGCACGCCAAAGGGATCTGTCGAGGCTGGGTGAGAAGGCATCAGTGTGGCAAATGAGGTTCAGCATGGCCAAGTGCAAAGTCCTGCACATTGGGGCCAAAAATCTTAACTATATAAAAGCATCTCAGGGTTTTACCATCCCTAATCTTGTCTCAGTTTTCTTTGTCCTTTTGACCAGGCTCTCTCCCATGCAACTGATTCCTATTTAACTGTCCTGAACCACTGGAGAAGCCCATGCATTACCTGATCCCTTCCTTCACTGTTGCTTTGTCCACCTCTTTCCCCTGCCTTTCAGCAGTACAAATATATATTTTTTTTTCGTGTGGCCTCATGTGCCTGATTGAACTTCTCTAAGAAGCTAGAAAAACCTGACAAAAAAAAGCCTTGGGGAACATAAATTTTAAATATGGGAGTGGCTCGGATTCCATATGTCCACAAGCCTGTTTAATTTTGAAGATCCTTGACTTCCACCCTAAGGTATTCTTTGGTATGAAGTTCACAACATTTTGCATTGCAGTGTAGCTAGAACTGAAAGAAAGCCCAGGATCCTACTGTGAAAACAGGTGGCTATTTACAAGTTGAGGGTTTTTTTTTAAAGTATTAAATTTTATTTTATTCAATTTTTAGCCCATCCTTCCCTTAGGACAGGCTCAGGGTGGGTTACATGGTAAAAACAATAAAAGACAATAATATATAAAATCTAAAACTACAGAGTGACAATAGAGACTAAAATGGCAGGTTCAGCAGATCTTATAGCACTGGGATGGAATGAAGGGGGGAGGCTGGTAAAATCTTATATATTCTTATTTATTTCTCATTGGAAAAAAACAAAACAATTGTGACTGTGGATGATAATTACACAATGCAAGCATAAGAGAAAACCAGCAATACAACAATATGAGTTTGGACCAAAGGAGGCCAAACTCCAAAACACCCGTACACGGGCCTTCTCCATCGCAGCTCCACAACTATGGAACCAGCTCCCGGAAGAAGTGCGAGCCCTGTGGTGCCTTGACCAGTTCCGCAGGGCCTGCAAGACCACCCTTTTCAGGATGGCCTTTGCTGGCTGAGAGACCGCTGTTGGGTGACTTTCGCTATTATCATTTATAAATGGAATTAGTACCTGGAAACCTGTATAATACTTGATTAATTGGAATGTTTTAAAGTTAATGTGATTTTAAACTCTGTATAATTTTTATGAAATGTTGTTAGCCGCCCTGAGCCCGCCTCGGCGGGAGGGAGGGATATAAATAAAATTTTATTATTATTATTATAAAAATGAAAAATGATAATGAACATGTTCATGAAACAAATATCTATATATAATATTTTTATGAACAACTGGTACTTTCTCAGTCACTCTCTTGTTTAGGTGCTGTGAGGGCTTTATTGTAGAAAAAGCTCAGCAGGAACTCATTTGCATATTAGGCCACACTCCCTGACACCAAGCCAGCTGGAACTGATACCAAGCCAGCCAGAACTGCATTCCTGTGCGTTCTTGCTCAAAAAAAGCCCTGGGTGCTGTATACAACAGAAGTAGGATATCGTTCTGTTCCTTTCTCTAATGGTTTACTTTCTCCTGTATCCTCCCTCCCCTAAAGGAGAATAATAGTTTTTGCTAAATCAAAAAGCTAAGGGGTGTGCATTAGGTTGACATTAAAAGTAACACAAGGAAACCAAACCAATTCAAAATTAGATGTCAAAGGGCCTTTTTCAACCATGTGAACATTTGAAGTTATTTGGGCCATCAAAGAGATCTCACCAATTTTTTTCAACCAATTGGTGAATATGGATATATGCAGGGGTGGAATTCTAGCAGGAGCTCCTTTGCATATTAGGCCACACACCCCTGATGTAGCCAATCCTCCAAGAGTTTACAAGTAGGGTTGCCAAGTCCATTTCAAGAAATATCTGGGGACTTTGGGGGTGGAGCCAGGAGACTTTGGGGGTGGAGCCAGGAGACATTGGGGGCAGAGCCAGGAACAAGGGTGTGACAAGCATAACTGAACTCCAAAGGGAGTTCTGGCCATCACATTTAAAGGGACAGCACACCTTTTCAATGCCTTCCTTCCATAGGAAATAATGAAGGATAGGGGCACCTTCTTTTGGGGCTCATAGAATTGGACCCCCTGGTCCAATCTTTTTTAAACTTGAGGAGGATTTTGGGGAGAGGCACTAGATGCTATACTGCAAATTTGGTGCCTCTACGCCAAACAACAGCCCCCCCCCAGAGCTCCGGATACCCGCGGATCAATTCTCCATGATTTTCTATGAGAATAAATCTCCATAGGGAATAATAGAGTTCCCAGCTAGGCGTCCCAAATCTCCCGCCCTGGCGGGAGAACACTGGATTTTGAGCCTCCTCCCCCGGTCTGCAAATATTCGGAAGCGGGAGGGGGGACGATGCTTCCCCCTCACAGCGCCGGGCCGCCGCAGCAACACCAGCGCAGCGCCGCCACCACAAGCGCTGCTGGCCCAGGCCCATCACCGCGGCTGTGGCCCGAGCTACAGGCTGCCAGTGCCTGAGGAGAGCGGCAGAGGGTCTCCTCTCCCCCCCCCTTTGATCCTGCCTTCTGGGAGGGACTTGTGAGATTTTTTTTTACAATAAATACCAATTGCCCTTCCTTCCGAGGAGCAGCTGTAGCTGGGAAGGAGCGATCAGGAAAGTCAAAGGGAGGAAAGGTAAAACAGAAAAACAACAACCCCATGCAAGCCCCCCCCCCCCGTCTGAGGCTGCCAATTACAGGCCGTTTTCCAACTCGACCCCGAAGAAAAGCTAAAACCGGCATGAGGAAGCCCGCGCCTGCCTGCACTCTTTGCTTTCTTCCTGAGTGAGAAGGAAGCCGTCCACTTTCTTAACGCTTGCAAGGTCCGGGTAAAGTTAGAGAGTCCAGCGGCTCCTTTAAGACCAGCAAAGTGCTATTCAAGGTATGAGCTTTCGTGTGCACGGCACGCACACCTCAAATACGCAAGGTCTGGGTAAATAATTTTAAAAGCACATTATGCGGTGGAAAAAAAGGCCAGCAAGGCATCGCAACCAGCCAGGCAAGACTGCCTCCCTAGCGAGAGAGAGCATGTGACTTACCAGACTGGGGAGGAAACTGACTGCTGGGCATTCATTATTCCCTATGGAAACCGATTCCCAAAGGGAATAATGGAGAATTGATCAGCGGGTATCTGGTACTCTGGGGGGGGGGGGGCTGTTTTTTGAGGTAGAGGCACCAGATTTTCAGCATAGCATCCGATGCCTCTCCTCAAAAGACCCTCCAAGATTCAAAAAGATCTGACCGCGGAGTCCAATGCTATGAGCCCCCAAATAAGGTGCCCCTATCTTTTATTAATTCCAAGGAGGGAAGGCATTGAAAAGGTGTGTGGTCCTTTTCAATGTGATGGACAGAACTTCCTTTGGAGTTCAATTATGCTTGTCACAACCTTGCTCCTGGCTCCACCCCAATGTCTCCTGGCTCCACCCCCAAACTCTCCTGGCTCCACCCCCAAAGTCCCCAGATATTTCTTGAATTGGACTTGGCAACCCTATTCCCAGCAGACATTTCCCTCCCCTCCCCCCGCTTTCTGACGACCCTGAAGCGGGGGGAGGGTCTCCAAACTGGGGGATCCCCTGCCCTCACCTGGGGATTGGCAACCCTATTTACAAGGCTCTTTTTTGTAAGCTCTTGGAGGACTGGCTACATCAGGGGTGTGTGGCCTAATATGCAAAGGAGCTCCTGATAGAATTCCACCCCTGGATATATGCGTCTGTTTCCAGGAGTGGGCCTGGCTGCAGCACATAGGCTATCAACTCTTGCCTAGCTGTTGGAATTTTATTGTCAGTCTAAAGATCTGACGTTTTGTTAACAGTGAAAATATTTGCAAAGTTAAACGCTTTTCTTTGGGATAGTGAGGCGGTATGAAATGCTGCTCTTCTGCTTTCAGTGAGAAACATCTTAACCAGTTTTGAGATGGGTTGGTTTCGCTTTCATAGAATCATAGAGTTGTAAGGGACCTCCAGGGTCATCCAGTCCAACCCCCTGCACAATGCAGGAAACTCACAAATACCTCCCCCTAATTCACAGGATCTTCATTGCTGTCAGATGGCCATCTAGCCTCTGTTTAAAAACCTCCAAGGAAGGAGAGCCCACCACCTCCCGAGGAAGGTGTTCCACTGAGGAGCCGCTCTAACGGTCAGGAAGTTCTTTCTAATGTTGAAGTTCTTCCTAATGCTTTTGTATACTTCTCTCCCAACCGCAGCAACAGAATATGTCTCTAGTTGTGTTCAGTGTTTTAATTTCTCCTCCTCTTCTTTCTTTTGCAGTTTTAATTCTTTTTACAGGGAATGAAAAAAAACGAGACATACTGTAAGCTATTTGTGTGCATGAATAATTAGGACCATCACAGATTTCCAAGTCTAATTAGATACATTAATGCAGGGCTGAGGAGCTTTGTTTACATGTTGCAAAACATTTTTTTTTGCTTTTTGCTGGGATTTCCTCCCCCCGCCCCCCCCGCAATCCATAAGAGCTCTGCATGTTCTTTTATCTTTTAAAAAAAGATTTCAGAAAAATAACAGCTTAATTACTTGTAAATAAATAAAGATGCTATAAATACAAGGCTTTTAGCAAAATTAGCGGCACATTAAAGATAACGCACTTTGGGGACTTGCAGATCGGTTAGCAAGTCGCTGAGTGTTGGAGGGGAAACTGGCAGCTGCTTTGAGTCAGTGTAGCAACCCAACATGCTGTAGGTACAGCAATGCGTGTGTTGATCATTTAAAGGCTCACTTTACCTTATTTACATTTTCGGTCCCTTTGGGACGGAGAGAACCTTGCTTCGATTCAGGAAAGCTGCTGCAGTCAAACAGCTTGCTTGGTTCCTCCCTGTGCTTTCTTGAATGTAAATCAGGAAGAACTTTACTTTATTTCTTCTGGGATGACCTCTTCCCTGGTGGGGTCCCCCCCCCTCTTCTTTTGTGGGATAAAATTTACAATTTTGTTTCCAAAATGGCCCAGGATATGGCAGACTGCTAGAGCCCACTGTTTTTTTTCCTCTGTATGAATAATATTCACACAATGAGTATCCAGGACTGGCCCTGCCACTGGTTAAACTAGGGAATTACTTAAGGCACCTGCCTTTTGGGGGTACCAAACTGGGTGCCCCCATGAGACTCAGTGATGTTATCAGTGCAAGGCGCCAGAAGTTAGTCTAGCTTAGGGTGTCAGACAGTCTAGGGTCGGTCCTCTGAGTATCCAGTTGGAGAGTGGCACATATAACTTTTGTGTGCTTGCTGCAAACATAAACAGCATAGCCTTCAGAGCTCGACTTCTCCCTCTCATGGTATTTAGGCTAATTCTACTGTAGAACTTTTGTCTCTTTCTGGTGAGCGTGTGAAGCTGTGAGAAAGGAAGGGAGCACAGTCCCTCTGTTTGATTTACATTCATTTCATAAGTCATTTGCATAGTAAAATGGATAGGAAAAAGTTAAGTAGGATGGAGGAAAACTCCACCCCCTAGACTCTGTTCCTTGCTTTTGTTTTCCTGTGTTAGTCTGAAGAAGTTGATTGAAATACAGCAGATTGTTACATTTTTAGCAACAATCTGTGAGTAAATTGCCCCAGTGAGATCACAAAACTGTGGGCTTGCAAAGTATTTGTGTTTTATTTTGTCTGCTTTGTGAGTTTCTCTCTCTGTGTATGTCCCTTAATAAAGCTATTATTGGAACTGCTGCCAAATACTGACAAGGGACTAGTAGGGGTATGCCAAATTTTACTTTCATTTAGTGAAAGTGCAGCTGCTGGGGGATCCTTTGAAGGCAAAAAAAAAAATATGAGGAAATGTATTCAATGGAACCACACTACTGTATTTTTAAGGGAATAGGAAAGTCTCCAGACTCCACCCTCAAAGTCCCCAGTATTTCCTGGGCTGGACATGGCAACCCTATCTGCATGTGCCATGTGTAGGGTTCCTAGGTCCCCCCTAGCCACTAGTGAAGGACAGTGGGGTAGGGTTGCCAGGTCCAGATTGGGAAACTCTTGAAGATTTGAGGTGGAGCCTGAGAAGAACAGGGACCTCAGTGGGATACATGCCATATAGCTCTCTCTAAAGCTCTGCCATCTTCTCCAGGAGAACTGACCTCTGTGCTCTGGAGATGAGCTGTAGTCTTGGGGGATCTCCAGGTCCCACCTGGACATTGACATCCCTAGATGTGCTCATGGCAAGGTTTCCATGGCAGTAACCAGGGGTGGAATTCTAGCAGGAGCTACTTTGCTGCTGGGTGGAGAAAAACAAACAAACAAAGCCGTTTAATCGGGTGTGGAGTGCTGGCTTATTACTTTTGCCAGCAGTTTTGTTTTTACTTGGATTGCATAGTTTTGTAAGAATTCAAATGCCATTGCAATACTGCTGAAGAAGCTTTCTGAGATGTGTGGCTAACCATAACACTCTGTCTCCAGGGTACTCAATGAATGGCAGCAAACAAACTTCACTTTTCTCTCCATTTCCTAGGAATAATCAAGTAACTGTTGAATCCATTCTTCACTTTTTCAAACAACAACAATCCTTCTACTGTGCTATTATATACCCTGACAAAAGGTTTTCTGAAGCTTTGTATCAGTTTTAGAACCCTGTGGCTGATTCTGCACTCACCTGGCTCTGGGGCAGGCTTCCGTTTCTGTGCGGAGCAAGCTGGCAATTTCGCACCAGTTGCTCTGCGCCACCATTTTGTGCGGGGCAAACCCGCAATTTGCTATGCTGCAGTGTAAACCTGAAAAAAACAGGTTCACACTGCGGCGTGGCAAATCGCGGGTTTGCCCCGTGCAAAATGGCGGCACAGAGCAACTGGTGCGAAATCGCCAGCTTGCTCCGCACAGAAACAGAAGCCTGCCCCGGAGCAAGGTGAGTGTGGAATCAGCCTGTGTTTCATTAGTAGTTCTCCTTTAAAGTAGCCACTGCAGCAATATCCAGGTGAAATGATCTCTGTCACCCAGAGTAGGAGTAGTAACCCTTAAGATTACCAGGTCTGTGTGGGAAAATACCTAGAGACTTTGGGGGTGGATGTGGGAGAGGGCAGGGTATGGGATGGGAGGGGCCTCTTGTTTCTCTTAATGATCATCTGACGTATTTGTGTCATCCAAAACGTAGTAGCGCTATTTACATGCGGATGAACTGATATGGATGTAAGAACAAGAACAATAGAAGAGCTCTGCTGGATGAGGCCAATGGTCCATCGAGTCCAGCATCCTGTCTCAAACAGTGGCCAACCAGTTGGCTAATAACAGGGGAGAGAGGCTGAGGTCTTTCCCTGATGTTGCCGCCTTGCTCTGGAATTCAGAGGAGGTGGTTCCCTTTAGTCACCATGGCTAGTAGCCACTGATAGATTTATCCTCCATGCAGGGCTGGCCCCAGGCAGGCTTACCACCTCCCCACCCTTGCTGCCCTCCCTGCCCCAAAGAGACTGTGCACCGGCCAGGTGCCCTCGCCGCTCGCTCTCTGATGATCGGAGTCATCAGAGAGCGGGCGGGGAGGGTGCCAAAATTTGGGCATTTGCCAATGGTGCCAGGCTGTGAGGGCCAGCCCAGCGCCCTAGGCAAATGCCTAATTTGCTTAGTGGGAGGGCCAGCCCTGCCTCCATGAATCTATCTAATCCCCTTTTAAGGCTGTTTATTTCTGTGGCCATTACTATATCTTCCAGCACTGAATTCCACATTTTAATCACTCTCTGTGTAAGGTAGTATTTCCTTTTGTCCATCCTGAACCCATCAGTTTCAGTGGATGCCCTTGAGTTCTAGTATTTTATATTAGTATACTTGGGGAAACATATAGGAAATTCAGACTTTCCAGGGCACAGGTAAGTAAATATGCTTCTGGATAGATCTGGAAGGAATTGAAATCTGCATGGTGCAGATTCTGAAGTTAAGTTTGGAAAATTATTTGTTTTATACATTCAATTTTTAACCTGCCCTTCCCTGAATAGCAGGGCTGAGGGCAGGGTACATCATAATAAATATTTTAAAGCATAACTTTACAATATTAAAATAATCATTCCATCTATAATAACGCTTACGTAATAAAATCAAATGGTTACCATCGAGCTAGGTGAGAGGGAACAGAACCAAAAGAGAAGGAATGTGTTCTTTATCGTTGCTACCCCTACCCATAGGCCTGGTGGAACATCTCTGGCTTACAGGTCCTGTGGAAAAGTCTTAAGTCCTGCAAGCCCAGCTCTCATTAGACAGAGTTCCACCAGGTAGGAGCTAGGGCTGAAAAAGCCCCATCCATAGTCATGGACAGTTGGATGGTTTTCAGGCCAGGGACCACTAGCTGGTTGTCATTAGCTGAGCATACTGCTCTTTGAGGGACATACTGAGAGAGGTGGTATTTGAGGTATTTATTCTCAATAAAGCCAGTTTGGTGTAGTGGTCAAGTATGTGGACTCTTATCTGGGAGAACCAGGTTTGATTCCCCACTTCTCCACTTGCAGCTGCTGGAATGGCCTTGGTTAGTCATAGCTCTCGCAGAGCTGTCCTTGAAAGGGCAGCTTCTGTGAAAGCTCTCTCAGCCCCACCCACTTCACAGGGTGTCTGTTGTGGAGAAAGAAGATAAAGGAGATTGTAAGCTGCTCTGAGACTCTGATTAAGAGAGAAGGGCAGGGTATAAATCCACAGTCTTTTACAGTCCTCTTAGATACGCTGGTCCTAGACTGTTTAGGGCTTTAAATGTCAACATGATTTGGTACTCAATTTGGAGCCAGTACAGCTGGTGGAGCACCAGTTGAATATGTGCTCTCAGCAGTGTGTTTATGAGAAGCCACACCACTGCATTCTGCACCAATTGCATTTTCCAAATCAGGTGTAAGGGTAGCCCTGCATATAGCGAGTTCCAGTAGTCCATCCTAGAGGTGACCATTGCATAGATCAGTGTGGCTAGGTCTTGGTGAGACAAGTAGGGAGCCAGCAATCTAGCCTGGCATAGAAGGAAAAATGCCAGTCTAGTTATGTTTGTCATATGTGCCTCTATTGGCAAAGAGGGATCCAGGATCATGCCCAAGCTCTTGATGATTAGCGCAGGTGTCAACGGCATAGCACCAAGAGCCAGGAGTTGGCCTCCCACATTGGCCTCTCTTTGACCCAGCCACAGGACCTCCCTCTTTTATGGATTAAGTTTCAGCTGGCTCTACTTTAACCATGCCACAAGGGCCTCCAAGTCCACAGCCAACATATCTGGAGCGGTATCTGACTGACCACTCACAGAAGATCCATGTGGATCAGTTACCATGTTAATATTAGGTTTCCAGAGACTATCAAAATGCCCCCCTCAAAAAAACTTTGTTCACTAAAGCATTATGGGAAAAAAATGTTTTCAAAGCTTTAGGCTCCCCATCCCAGTGTTTTTCTCTCTTTACATCTCATGTCAATTTCATTCCATGCTGACGATCTCGCCCCTCTATATTCTGTTTGTATGTAGCACTGATATCCTCTCTTTTTTTGCACTGGGAACACTGCCATTTGCCTCCTCTCTAATCCCCCTTTAAACGCAATACTAGGTGTATGCACTTGTTTTGGCCAAACTGAATGCAACCCCCAAAACAGCTGATTCATCTGTATCAGAGACCTATAAAGCTGAATCAGATTCTCTGATTTGATTTGGGTGTTGAATACAGCAGCTGTGAATTGCCACAGAGAGCATTCAAGGAGTCCTACAGCCAAGGTTAGATTCCATTGCTGGCTGGCAGTTTGGTTGAGAGACAGACCAGTGTGGCTGCTGGCTCCTGGCTTCTGCTGCTGCTCTCTCTGTGTGCCTTGGCCTGCCTGGCTGCTGGTGGACTGGTCTCCTGAGAGTGACATCTGAAGAAGACATCTTCAGGTAAGTTAAGGGGAGATTTTATTAAAACAACAATTTTTAAGACAAATAAAGGGCTTGTTTTTATAAAGTATCCACTATCCTGTTTAGGGTGAGTGACCTGCTTGGAGTGGGTTAGAGTTTTCTTTTGGGGTGTGGGGGGTTGGCCTAGTCTTTAGAAGTTAAAATTTTGTGCAGGGTTTATAAGTTTGCTGTATACATATTTCAGTACTTTCATTCAAGATATTATTGAATTATTGCTGTTATTTTGTTGCTGGGTGCAGGGCAGGGTGTTTTGCTCACTGTTGTTTGGTTAAATTTCTGATCACAAGTTGTATTAGTGGTTGTCTGTAGATTTAATTATTGTTACTGTTTTGTGGACACTGACAGATGTTTTTGTGGGTAGATGAACAGCTGCTGTTGCGGGGTTGTGTCTTGTGGTTTGATTTTCCTAGATATTGCTGTTTTTTCTTTTCTTTTTGGCTGCACAGTGTGATTTGTTGTGAACTTAGGACTGGCTTTTTAAAGTTTCTCCCCCCCACCCCCTTTCTGGTTGCTGGGAAGAGGACTGGTGTTGGTGGGTTGCTGTGTTTCTCTGTGTTGTTTTGTCTTATACACACCTGTGTTTTTGCACTTTTTTTCCTGAGTGAGCCTTGCAGCTGATGTTACAGTTTTGTGTTACTCTTTGTAACTTGCTTCCTCTGGTTGCCTATCATTGTTGCAGTTTGAACTCAGGTTCAGTTGATTCTGGTCTTATTGTGTGTGGTGGGGGCATCAGTTGTTTAATCTTAGGGAAAGGTTAATTTAGATTTTGTGTGGCTTCTTTCAGTGGTCTTGTTTTGCCCCTGTTTTAGCTTGGCTCTCTTTCACTGTGTTTTATAAGACTGCAGTGGCATCTGAGGACATTTTTTATTTGACTAGGGCCAGTAAATAGGCTGCACCAGTAGTAAGGGTGTTTTGAGGAATTTTTTCTTTTTCTTTTAAACAAATTTAAGAAATCCAGCTTAGGACTTCAGTTTCTCATTCTCAGCTGACTAGGCCAGATAGGGGAAACTTTCAAAAGAGTGTAGGTTTCTCCAAAAAGCAGTGTAACTAGATCAGAACAAGTTCCATTTAAAAGAGAACAGTTACTGAAGGTCAGTGCATTTTTACATTCCATAGGTTGATCCCCAGCTTTTTTCTAGTCATAGGGAACACCTGATTTTTAGTTTACAATGAAATCTGGTTTGTTCCATACTCTAGTCAGGAGAAGTTTAACAAAGTGCTTCTAAAAAGGTTTGCTTTCATCTCAATGTAGCTTTTTTTTAAAAAAAATCTGTAGCCAGGAAGAGGCAGGTCCACCTAGTTTCTTTAATGAGACTAAAACAACACAAAGAAGAATAGGTTAGGAATATATAAAAACCAGAGTTTTGGTGGGAGGGTTTTTAAAAAGGAATCAGTCTCTGTTTGGTTCAGGGTACAATTGGAGTGCAAACCTAGCTTGCCTCTATGTGATGCACCCTGGGTAACGCCGAAGAGCTAGGCCACTATCACAGGTAAGAACGAAGTTAAGGTCCATTGTCACATTTAACACAAGCAAAGGTTTACTTAGTTTTCAACCATAAACATAGGTTGTGGGGTAGGGGGTTGGTTGACAGTCAGGAAGAACCAGACAAGATGCATAATAAGACCTGGGTGTTCACTGAGTATAACTGAGACTGGAGCAAGGGAAAAATACAGCAGCATACAACTACAATCCTGAACATCTAAATGTGAGAGAATGACATTTAGAGGTGTGCCAGTGGCACCTTAAGACAAGCAGAAGTCAATGCGAGGTGGTATAAGCCACACCAGAGCTCTTTGAGATTCAATGAGAGGGATGTCCCTTTATATTACATAAGGGGGTGGGATTTGTTGCCAGGAAGCACTAATAATAATAATAATAATAATAATAATAATAATTTTTATTTATATCCCGCCCTCCCTGCCGAGGCAGGCTCAGGGCGGCTCACAGGACATAGTGCATACCATGATTACAATAAAATACACTTAATACAATAAAATACAGTTAAATTACAAATTCATAAATTAAATTAAGTAAATAAATTAAAACCAGTATAAATTGAAGGTGCTAAAGTTCAATACATATATATAAAGATAGCTAGATGTCATTACCAGGATTCTACCTTAAAAGCAAGTTGGAAGAGGACGGCTTTACAAGCCCTGTGGAACTGATTGAGGTCCCGCAGAGCTCGCACCTCCTCTGGCAGCTGATTCCACCATTGGGGAGCCATTATCGAGAAGGCCTGCTCCCACGTTGTTTTTAGCTTGGCCTCCATTGGTCCAGGGAGTTTTAGAAGTTTTTTGAGAACCTAGATGCCAAAGTGACAGAGTGGTAACTGCAGCTAGAAGTGGATAAACATATTAAACAAGAGCAAAAGAACTGCAATTTTGGATTCAGAACTGACGGGGTTAATAACATGCCTGAGAATTAAGTTTGACTGCAGTGGCACTTTAAGACCAACATAGTCTGTTTTCTGTGAAAAGCTAAGAACTAAACAACTTAGTTATTAATTATTATGTCTACTGATATAGGAAGCCGATATCTCTGTTATGTCCTGGGGGTTCTATTGTGTTGACTGTTTTTACAATGACTGGTCTCTTGGCTTTGTTGTGATAGAAAAGGAATGCTTCTCTCTTTGGGAATGTACCATGCCAGGACCAAGATGTAGGATAAGTATGGTGCAATGACAGGTTCCCAAGATACTTGCTTTTAAAAGAAGAGCAAAGGGGATATTTGCATGCCCCTTGGCATGTCAGTCAAGATTCTCCTTGAGCAGCCTTGATTTTTCATCAGTTTTTTTTAAAAAACCATGCCCTGGCTTCCAAGATTTTCTGTCAGTGACAAATAACAAGTAAGAGTATTGAAGGATTCCACACAGGTATTTCTTCTGTGGGGCTGTGGTTCAGTGGGCAGATGCTTCACATGCAGGAAGTCCATGCCCCATCTCTGCTGCATGGCAGTAGTGCATTCAATGCACTAGTTCTGTGCAGCAGTCATTGCAAAATAGCCAACACCTCAATTTTTGAATGAGAGAGAATCTCTAGTTTGATCTAATGTACTGTTTGTGCCAATGGCAGTAGCATGGTGGCACTGGTTCTGCTCAGGGACATGGCCCTGCCTGTGGGGGAGAGGCCTCTGCAGCTGCCCTGCAATTTTGGGGGCTCTCCCTCTAACTCTGTCCAGAGGCAGTTTTCCCATTGTTATTACAGTGGGGAAAGTGACTGACTGCTTTCCCCCCACTATTGGGAGAAATGGGCCTTTTTGGGTGCTCCTAGAATGGGTGCCCTGGTCCAATCTTTTTGAGACTTGGGGGTTCTTTGGGGGAGAGGCCCCTGCAGCTGCCTTGCAATTCTGAGGCCTCTACCTCAACCCTCCTCACCTCCAGGTGCCTTTCATTAGACCCTATTTTGACATTGACTTCAATGGCCCATAGGGTATAATGGAGAGATGGGGCACCCTGTTTAGGTGCCCCTAGAATTGGACTCCCTGGTCCAATCTTTTTGGAGCTTAGAAGTTCTGTAGGAGGGAGAGGCCCCTGCAGCTGTCCTGCAATTTTGGAGGCTCTACCTCAAACCCCCTCCCCTCGAGCTGCCTTTTATTATACCCTATTTTGCCATTGATTTCAATGCCATTGATTTCAAAACTGGGAATAGCCAAATATCTTCTGAATCAGATTTGGCTACCAAATCTGCTATTAGGAGATATATTAGGAATCTGGTATTAGGAGATCTTAGCCCCAAATGCCCCCAAATCTGAATTTTCTTGATTTTTTTTTTCTTTTGTACGCCTTAGTCAATACCAGCAAGGAACTAAACCTTACACATCTTCTTTTAAGCTCCCCTCCCATTGTTTTAATCTTTATATCCAGTTATCTGAGACTAGTGATAGTTTCATATTGCTAGACTTATGCTGCTTGTAAAAAAAAAAATTAAATTTAAAAATGAGAGGAAATTGAACTTGAACATCAAATGAAGAAAGGAGAATGGAAGAAGATGCAGGGTGGGCAGAATGACCTCAGTGTGGGCAGGGAGTGACCTTTGAGGGGTGGCAAAAGGGCAGAGGGGAATCCAGAGGAATTCATACACTTTTGAATGATCTTTGGTTTGGAAACAAAACAAAGAGAAAATCGGCACAAAAGCACTCTCTGAAAGTCCAGAAAAACAGTGACCAGAAAGCAAACTGAGCACTGATGGGAGGAAAATGAATGCAGAAAAACAAAGAAAACTCAATGGGCATGCATAGTGAAAGCAAGGGAATGCACAATAGGCCATTGGCAACAGAATAATAATGATCAATATAGGAGGGAAAGTTTGCAAATATTTATGAAGAAATATATTTATTACATCACAAGTAGGGAAGCAAAAAGTGTGGTCACATCTACTGAGATAATAAAGGAAGGATAAATGTGTGGAAAGGTGGAATTACTTAGCCTGATCATTCACCGACTTTAGCTCATATCCTGCTTCACAGTCACAATCAGAAAGCCAATTGTTTCACAAGATGTTCTGATATATCCAACCCATTTTGGATGAATCAACTTTGCTTTCCCACAACTGCCATCTCTCTCACCCATTTGCTTCTGCCTCCATTTTTGAAAAGACATATAGCTAAAAGAACCAAACTGGCTCACTACTTAAGTGTCTATGGGCGTTTTCGCACTGACCTTAATCGGCAGCGACGTCCCTCTTCACCGCGCAGGATCTGCGCAGATTTCGCACCAATTGCTGCGGAGCACCCGGAAGAGCCGCAAAGTCCCACGGCTTTTGCGGTGCAAATGGAAACTGGTTTTTGGTGGTTTCCGTTTGCGCCGCAAAAGCCGCGGGACTTTGAGGCTCTTCCGGGTGCTCCGCAGCAATTGGTGCGAAATCCACACAGATCCTGCGCGGTGAAGAGGGACGTCGCTGCCGATTAAGGTCAATGCGAAAACGCCCAATATGTTTGTGACGGAACCGGCCCGATTCTGCCTTCAGACCCGGTCCCGTCAGCTCCCTATTGAGTCGCCAACTCCTGGAGGGAGCTATTTCTCCTCCTGCCCCTTGGGCTCGCTGCCACCACCTGCTCAGTCTAGGGGTTCAGATTGAGAGGAACAGGACTCTCAATCCCCCTCTCCAGCTTTGAGGCCAGGCCTCAAGGTCCTCTGCCACCCTGTACTTGGGTATCACAGAGACCTCAGCACTTCTTTGGGGAACCCCTGGAGGATTGGCACCTTATCCAACTGCATGCCTTCCCCCTTGCCCGGGGCCCCCTTTATAAAACAGCGTGGTCTAAGGCGGTTGGGGATCTATGTGGTACAGAGATGGACTGCCAGCATTTAAAACAGTAAAAATATTTAATTAAAAGAGAAAAAGAAAATAAAAGAACAAAACAAAAACAGTTGCATGTAAGCACAGCACCCGCACAGCAAACAGCATGACAAAGAAAATGTGTTATAAACGCATCCTACTGTCCCTGATCTAAACACACCCTGCCTTTTGGGATGACTTACTTGGTCTTACTGCCTGGAGGCCTCATTTTCCTGACTAGGCCGCATGCACAGGCAGGAGCCCCCACACTGGCAACCTCTTCCTTCGAGCTGCAGCTGAGAACTCAAAACTCTTCCTCCTAACTCACATGCAGAGAACAAAAGAACTTCCTGTCTCTCTAGGAGACTTTCCCCCTAGCGTTGTTGGTCCATCATTGTCTAAGTTTACCAGCTAGACACCACCTATCCCATTCAGTACATTACATATGCCAGTATTTGTCATGGCTGCCCATAGCATAAAGGAAGTTCTATGTTGAGGCAATTGCTTCAGGTAGATTCTAGAAGGGGTACCAATATATTGTCTGTTGTCCATCAATGCACCTTTTAAAAATCTAAGATCCTGTACAAAACAGGGTTTGTGCCTCATAAGATAATTGTTGGTCTATGTGAACTAGTAGACATCAATGAAAAAATCTGTTGGTAGGGAAAAATAGAAATAAACAATTTCATGTAAATATTCTATTGTCAAAACCTATTGCAATGAGAAAATTTGTGAATGGTGATGGTGCATGTGCATCCAGTTGGAAGTATGCAAATATGGGTGGGTATTCTTAATAAACTGGGCATTTTTCTGTTTTTTCTTTAGGGTTGCCAGCTCCGGGTTGGGAAATACCTGGAGATTTTGGGGATGGAGCCTGGGGAGGGTGGGGTTTAGGGAGAGGAGGGACCGAAGCAGATTACAATACCATACAGTCCAATTTCCAAAGCAGCCCTTTTCTCCAGAGGAACTGATCTCTATTGTCTAGAAACTGTAATAGCTGGAGGATTCCAGGTCCCATCTGGAGGTTGGCAACTCCACTTCTGTTTAATTTTTTTAATGAACTAGCTTGGCCCATGAGATCTGATTTTTGCATTCCAAGTGTGAACAAAACACCATGCAATTTTCTTTTTTTCCCCCATGTCATTATAAAACACTGTCCAGTAATCACCAGCTTTTGCGCTTGTTTACCTACAGCATATGCTATATTGGAACAGAAAAGTGTTTAGTGAGAAATACTTGATGACAGTGTTAGACACAGCCCTTTAAGGCTAGGTTTTTAAAAATTAATGTAAGCTTAGTGTGTGTAATCTTGGCCAATTCACAGTAGCCTTTTCTAACCCACCTCTCAAGGTTCTATTGAGATACTTGTTTATTTATTTTGTATATACCTTGTCTTTCTTCCCAAAGGGACTCAAAGTGAGAAAGTGGGGCCAGTTGTACACTCTCCGCTAAGGCCTACAAAAAACCTGGAACCAGGTCTGCTGTGTTGATTTAGTTTATGCTAAAAAAGCAATCATTATGCTTCAGCAAAACAGGCTTAGAATCCAAACAGAGACTCTCTCACAGTTCATACTTGTGTTCTGTACCCAGAAGGAACCTATAGCATTAGTAAGGTGTACTTCTGGCTAGGAGCCAAATGAAGAACCTTTTCGGTTGCAGCCCCAATACTTTGGAAGCCATCAGGGCCCTGCGGAATTTATCACAGTTCCGCAGGGCCTGCAAAACTGAGCTGTTTCGGATGGCATATAACATCTAATGGGAGAGGGCTGCCACCACATCTGGATCCATCGCGGTTTAGTACTAACTGCCTAGGATTTGTGCGCGTGAGAAAGAAAATGTTACATGATCCGCCTGAAGTAGCACCATTGCCATTTATCTGATTGTTTTATGGTTTTTATTATTTTAATATTGCTTTTGTTGTCTATTTTATGCTGTTAGCTGCCTTGAGTCTGTATAGAATGGGCAGGATAGAAATATAATGTAAATAAAAAAATACGAAGAAAGGAGGAGGAGGAAGGAGAAGAAGAATTGGATTTATACCATGTCCTTCACCTGGAGCCTAGTCGAGGTCAGCTAGTTGACTGCATGTGGAGGAGAGGGGAATCAAACCTGGTTCTCCAGATTAGAGTCCACCGCTCTTAATCACTACTCCAAAGCTGACTAGATGTCCAAGTTGTCTTAAGTGCACATCTATACCTAAATCAGGCTTGACCAGAGTCATCCAGAATATTAGTCTGCTGGTGTACCAGGAACGCAGAGGGCCTAAGTTAGAAAAGCCCCCCTCCTTTCAATTGGGCTGCTAAATCCAGATTGGGAAATTCCTGGAAATTTGAATGGCGCAGTCTCTGGAGGGCAGGTTTTGAGATGGGAGGGACCTCAGTGTGGCATAATACCATAGACTCTACCCTCTAAAGCAGCCATTTGCTTCAAGGGAAAGGACTTCTGTCATCTGGAGATCAGCTGCAATTTTGGGAGATCTCCAGGCCCCACTTAGGGGTTGGTAACCTGACTATTAACCCACTCAGTTCTCTATTACATACAAGGTCTGCCTCCTCATCCAGAATTAAACCCTTGAAGAGGGATATATTATTTTCGAATTAAGTTTCAAGAGGGCTTTCTCTCTAATAAGGGCCGCAGTCGAAGTTCTTTTCTATTATATAATTCAGTGGCAGCCGCAAAAGATCTGGTTTCTTTTTATGAAAAGCAAAAGTGTCTTAAACTTAAATTAATTGCATGAATTATTTATAAGATGCAAGGTTAAGCAGAGGTACCAGTGGGAAAATAACCACAATCCACAATCGCATGCCAGCATGCGGCTGAAGAAGACGGTTCACTTAAGAAATCTAATGAGGGGTGCATATAATTCATCCACAGAATTGACAGCAGAAATTCTTGGGTGGGCCTTTTCAGGCTGGCCTGTGTGCCTTTTTTAAACATATGACATTAATGTTTCGGAGCTACTTTGGAGCCATGTCTAGCAACTGACTTAAGGGAAAAGAAAACTGGCATGAAGATCATCCTTCACCACTAATGGCAATTTGTCACATTTACATGCCCCAGACTGAGCCATTGGAATTTAAACTGCTAAACTTTAAACGGTTTAACTTCATATCCAATAACATGGACTCATGCATTTTGGTCATTGCAGTCAATGGCCCCTGTGCTTAAGTTAGCGTGCTCAGCACTGTGGTCAGTATAAATTTCATTTGTTTTACTTTTTTTAAACTTATACTTTGCCTTTCTTGTCAAGACTCTAGATGAATTTAAAAAAAATATTTAAAACCACAATAAAGGAAAACATTAAAATGCACATCAGGGATCGTTTTGTAGAAAAATAGGTGGTGGAGCTCATCCAGGGATTGTTATGCAGCTACACCTACTGTTCAAGGGACAAGGAGGTGGAACTCTCAGAAGGAGGAGGTGGAACTCTCAGAAAGGGGCAGTAGCTGTGCTCCTCTGAGCTCCCACTGATTCTGAGGCCTTCACATCATAAATAATGGCAACAACTCCATTTAGAAAATTTAGAAAACAATGGAGTGCAAACAAGGTAGCAATACAATATGCGGTGCAATAATGTACAACCCTATTACATTAATGAAAGATTAAGCTCAGGGCCCTGCCAGTTTGGTGTAGTGGTTAAGTGTGTGGACTCTTATCTGGGAGAACCAGGTTTGATTCCCCCACTTGCACCTGCTAGCATGGCATGAGTCAGCCATAGTTCTGGCAGAGGTTGTCCTTGAAAGGGCAGCTGCTGAATGAACTAGTTGGCCCAGGATATCTAATTTTGACATTCAAAGTGTGAACAAGACACCCTGCAACTGCATTCTTTTTTTCATGTCATCAGGACTTCTTTTTGTAGCAGGAACTCCTTTGCATATTAGGCCACACCCCTTTTAAATGCCTTTCTTCCATAGGAAATAATTAAGGATAGGGGCACCATCTTTTGGGGCTCATCATTTTGAAACTTGGAGGGTATTTTGGGGAGAGGCACTAGATGCTATACTAAAAGTCTGGTGCGTCTACATCAAAAAATAGCCCCCCCCAGAGCCCCCAATACCCACAGATCAATTCCCTATTATTCCCTATGGGAATCGTTCTCCATAGGGAATAATAGAGTGCCCAGTAGACATTTCCCTCCCCCCACGCATTCTAAAGGGGAGGAGGGCCTCCAAACCAGGGAATCCCCTGCCCCCTCCCTCTCTCTCTCACACACAAATACTTAAGTGTGCGGACTGTTATCTGGGAGAACCAGTTTGATTTCCCACTCTTCCACTTGCACCTGCTAGCATGGCCTTGGGTCAGCCATAGCTCTGGCAGAGGTTGTCCTTGAAAGGGCAGCTGCTGTGAGAGCCCTCTCCAGCCCCACCCACCTCACAGGGTGTCTGTTGTGGGGGAGGAACGTAAAGGAGATTGTGAGCTGCTCTGAGACTCTTCAAAGTTGAGGGCGGGATATAAATCCAATAAAAAATGGTAGCTCTCCAGATGTTTTTTGCCTACAACTCCCAGCCAGCATGGCCAATGGCTGGGACTGATGGGAGTTGTAGGCAAAAAACATCTGGAGAGCTACCGTTGGCCACCCCTGGCTTAGAGTATATGAAAGCTTACATTCTGAATAAAACTTAGTTGGTCTTAAAGGTGCAATTTGTCTACTCACATGTTTTAGGCAACTGAGCAGACAATTATATATGAGGACCTCACTGGATGGTCAACATAGAAATCAAATTGATTACATAAACAGAAGCTAAAGAAAGAGCTGATTGTGGTCTATAGTGTTTACAGACCATGAATTGTTAGTACTGACAATTAGAATAAAGCTGAAGAAGATTTCCATAGTGCCAAAATACAATCTAAACAACATTCCTGAAGAATTTTAAAACCATGTAAAGAACAGATTTTCAGTACTAAGTTCATGTGAATGTGAATTGGAAGAACGAGGGGTTGAAATCAGAGGTATTATCAAGGAAGAATTTGTAGGGCCCATTTGTGTAACCAAAAGAAATAAACTCCTCAATGGATGGATGAAATTCTTAAAATTGATAAAGAAACATGAGAAGTAAAAGTAAAAGGTGACAGAAATAAAATCAGAAATTTAAATGCCGCATCCCAGTGATTGGCACATAGAGACAAAGAAAACTATTAGTGAAACAGTGTAAAGAAATAGAAGAGGACAACAAAAAAGAAAGAATGAGAGATCTTTCCCACAAGATTTCAGAGATCAAAGAGCAATTTAAAGTGTGGTTAGGCACGTGGTAAGAGCCCCATGGCGCAGAGTGTTAAAGCTGCAGTACTGCAGTCCTAAGCTCTGCTCACAACCTGAGTTTGATCCCTGGCGGAAGCTGGGTTTTCAGGTAGCCGGCTCAAGGTTGACTCAGCCTTCCATCCTTCCAAGGTCGGTAAAATGAGTACCCAGCTTGCTAGGGGGAAAGTGTAGATGACTGGGGAAGGCAATGGCAAACCACCCCGTAAAAAAAAGTCTGCCGTGAAAATGTTGTGAAAGCAACATCATCCCAGAGTCGGAAACGACTAGGATCTTTCCTTTCCTTTCAATAGTGATCCAGGGTTTTTATAGAAGAAGCCCAGGAGGAACTCATTTGCATATTAGGCCACACCCCCTGGCATCACCATTGTTTGATGACTTGAAGTGACCACTACTGAAGGTTAAAGCAGAAAGTACTAAAGCTGGATTGCAGCTGAACATCAAGAAGACAAAAGTAATTAATACAGTGGAATTACACCACTTTAAGGTTGATGATGGAGTTAAAATTGATAAAGATGTTCTCTTCCTTGGCTCCATCATCAACCAAAAGGGAGATTGTAGCCAAGAAAAGAGAAGGAAATTGAGACTGGGAAGGGCAGCCATGGAGGAGCTAGAAAAATTTCTTAAGAGTAAGGATGTGTTGCTGGTGACCAAGATCAAGATAATCCATACCATAGTATCTCCCCCCGCCCCATTACTATGTATGGTTGTGAAAGTTGGACAATAAAGAAAGCTGACTGGAAGAAAGTTGATTCCTTTGAAATGAGGCAAGGAAGAGAGTCTTACAGATGCCGTGCACTGCCAAAAAGAGAAATGTATAGGTTCTTGATCAAATTAAGCCTCAGCTCTCCCTAGAACCTAAATTAAATAAACTGAGGCTATCATTCTTTAGTCACATTCTGAGAAAAGACAATAATGCCAGGAAAAAGTAGAAGTCAGAAGGAAAAGAGGAAGAGTCAGCTGACTCTTCCTCTTTTCCTTCTGACTTCTACTTTTTAAACCAAGGTAGCCACAGGGCTTTTTTTGTAGCAGGAACTCCTTTGCATATTAGGCCACACACCCCTGTTGAGGGGAGGGATGGTGGCTCAGTTAAAGAGCATCTGCTTGGGAAGCAGAAGGTCCCAGGTTCAATCCCCGGCATTTCCAACTAAAAAGGGCGTAGGCAAATAGGTGTGAAAAACCTCAGCTTGAGACCCTGGAGAGCTGCTGCCAGTCTGAGAAGACAATACTGACTTTGATTGACCAAAGGTCTGATTCAGTATAAGGTAGCTTCATATGTTCATGTAGCCAATCCTCCAAGAGCTTCCATGGCTCTTAGTACAGGGCCTACTGTAAGATCCAGGAGAATTGGCAACATCAGGAGCATGTGGCCTAATATGCTAGGAGTTTCTGCTACAAAAAACATGGGTAGCCACAGCCTTCAGTTTGCAAGACCTGAGAGAGGCTGTTAACAACAGGACATTTTAGAGGTCGTTCATTCATAGGGTCTGCATGAGTCTGAAGCGACTTGAACACAATTCAGACACACACAGATGACTCCTGGGTGAAATATAGTAATAATATGAACGTTGATTGACAGGTGAGATAGCAAAAAAGGCAGACTGGCAGGCACGGTTGAAGAACGATAACAACAATAAAATTAACCCCAACATATTATAAAAAAGGCGTGGTAGGACAGAAAAAAAATCTGAAAGAACAGATTACCCAAAGATGGGGCAATTTCAAGTTTGCAGGCTGTATGTATTTAAATTAGTTTGCAGCATTGCCAGGAAAACCTAATTCCCTTCCTCTTTGGCTAGGATGCTTCAATATCAGCACACTGTAATTACACATAAAATATTGTGAGCCACCCTGAGCCCTGCCATGCGGGTGAAGGGGTAGGATATAGATCTTTTCTTTAAAAAGAAGAAAATGAATAAATATACAAATCTAAAAACTTTGTCAAAGTCCTGATGGATCCAAATGTCAGTAAGACATAGATGATGCAGAATTACAATTCTCAGTGGACTATGCTTTTTATTAAAGAATATAGGAAAAACCGAATTTGAATATCTTTTATGAAATAGTCATTACAGTTACCTAATCAAAGAAACATGGACGTTTCTTCATGGGTTGCAGCTGTGCAAAGTGCGTGTGAATGCTGGTATCTTTACAGCCTTTTCGGTTAGGTATTCATGACTTTCCCTAAGTGCTGCACATCACAATATAGTTTCTGCTGGATTTGTAGAGATCAGTGGATTGAGCTGAGCTAAGAACATCTTCATCATGACCTGGATAGCCCAGGCTAGCCCAGTCTCATAAGATCTCAGAAGTTGAAGTAAGGGTCATCCATGGTTAGTTAGTACTTAGATGGGAAACCATCAAGGAAGTCCTGGGTTGCTATGCAGAGGCAGGCAATGGCAAACCACCTCTAGGGATGGGCATGAACCAGCTCATGAATGATAGTCTGTGATTAATTTTGGGTGGTTTGTGAACTGAAATCAACTGGCACAAACTTTCAAGAAGTTCATGGAGGCTTGTGCCCATTCATTAATTCATACATTTCCAGACGGAGTGTCTTCCTGCAAACAAAATGTTTACCAAAATTCAAAGCAATGGGAGATGGGGGGGGAAGCAGAATTCTCAAGCCTTGGAAACACTCTTGTCAGTTTCAAATTACTCATGTCAATGTCAAGAGGGTTCTCCCCTCCCCCTTTGTGTTCACTTCCCATTTTCTTTCACAGAACTTGCAAAACCCCATCCCTCTTGCTTGGATTTGTGACTCTGTACTTTGAGACCAGCCCTTTTAAGCTTGTAGTGCTGCAGTGGCACTGGGTGCTGCTGGGTATTCTGTATACTGAACTAGTTGTGCTGGGCTTGAAATAAATGCCCCCCTTCAGTTTGTATTGCAGGGATTCACTAGTTTGACACTAGTCCTCTTTTTTTGCACTGGGTTCTGCTGGGCATTCCATATATTGAACTGGTTGTGCTGGGCTTGCAAATCCTGTCTTCTTACTTGGGTCATGATTCTATGCCTCAAATTAGTCCTGTTGAGCTGGCATTGCCACAAAAGCACTGGATTCTGTTGGGCACTATTTGATTATACTGGTACTGCTGGGGCTCTGTGCATTGCATTGGTTCTACTGGACTTGCAAAACTTCCCCACTCATTATCATTTTTTACTGCAGAGATTCTCTGGCTTGAACTTAGTTCTGTTGGGTTTGCAATGCCACAGTGGCACTAGTTCTGATGGGCACATTGTGCTGGTTTTGCTGGGCTTGCAAAAATGCCCTCCATTTTCAGTTTCTGCTGCATAGATTCTCTGGGACATTGATTCTGTTCTGCTGGGCTTCTATCTCCCCCCCTTTTTTGCTGTTTTCTCACTCCATTGGAAACAATAGAGATGGGGCACCTTCTTTGGGAGGCTGTAACTCAGACCCTATAAATCCAATCCTCACCAAACTTGGAGGCCAGGTAGAGGAGTGTCAGTTGGAGATCCCCCAAGAGTATGATATCTCTACAATGCTGGGAGCTGTTCTACCATATCAGAAACCTCACAAACTGAACTGGTTTGTTTAGCTGCTAAAAGTTTGTAACAGTTTGTGGTTCATTAACCAGGCACACCACAAACCATGAATAATCACAAACTGCATTTCCCCAATTTGTGCCCATACCTAACTACTTTTGTGTCAGGATGAGCTCCTGTCATTTATTCAGTGTGCTCTATTTATTTATTTATTCCGTAACTTATATCCCGCCCTTCCCACAGAGTGGCTCAGGGCGGCTCACAGCAAATGATAAACAATAAAACAGGAGCAAAGTTATTACAATTAAAAGTAAGCATTTAAAAACCTAAAAACCTTAAAATTCCAACATGACTCTTTGCAGTGTTATTGTTGCATTATTGTCATTGCTTATGAATCATGTTTCATATTTTTCTCATATTTTATATGTGCATTATCACACATATTATCACAGTTATTCACCCTATGTTATGGGTTATGTAACCTCCTTATATTTTACTACTCATTTAATCAGAACGTATTTTAATTTTGGGTTTGGTAACTGGAGAGTTGACGTGGAGTGTCTAGTGTGTAATTGTATGGAATGTGGCTCTCTCATTTCCTTGGCAAAAGACTGGCTTGGTGCAAGGCAGATGCTCTCTTTATGTTTAAGTAACCTCGACTTAAAAGAAAAATAATATAACTCTTGGGAACTCTTTTAAATGAGTGAAGAGTGCGAAGTTAGGACACCAAGCTTGAAGCCCTTACCTCTGTGTATAGATAAATATTCAGCATAGATTACGCCAGCTCTGGCAAGACTACGTCTTGCTGAGCGATTGTCTCTGATCCTTTCAATAAAGCCTTTTCTGCCTACACATGAGAAGCCTAATTGATCA
Organism: Heteronotia binoei; assembly: GCF_032191835.1. Classification (NCBI taxonomy): domain Eukaryota; kingdom Metazoa; phylum Chordata; class Lepidosauria; order Squamata; family Gekkonidae; genus Heteronotia; species Heteronotia binoei. Next base: position 110,736,856 of record NC_083229.1, read on the forward strand.
GTACTGAGGCAAACCTCACACTCTGTTTGTCTTTAAAGCTCAGTGAGGCTTCCAAAAGTCAGCTGCGGCTTGGCAGCAGTTTACACAGAGGAGAATCTTTGTCTTGTGTAATATTACAACAAAGCCTTTTATTTACTTGGAGGATCAATCAATTCCAACAGTGCATTGCTAAGCCAAGTAACACCTTTCTTAGTCCTTGCAAATGAATGTTAAGAGAGATCTGCTAGGCCTCAGTGTGCAGCTGAAGACACCATTCAGACCCTGGCAACAATCTAATTTTAAATCTTGGATGGAAAAGAATTAATGTTCAGCCATGAGGATATCTGACAACCGTCCACTTGGAGAAATACAGAATATTTGCTACTTGGGTGTATCAATCGAATTGCATAATAAGGAACCTGGCCATGCCATAACCAATTCCTAGCTTGATAACATGATTTTACAAAGAAAGAGTTTCACTGGCTGTTGCTTATGGAGCTTGAGATGCTGCTAGATTGCAGCTGCTTGAATCTACATTTTAATGCTTTAGTGAAAGCTTTAGAAGAAGTCTTGAGACAGAACTGATGTGGGGCAACTTTCAGTTTGTAGAGCATGCCAGATCATGTGGCAGTCCATGTTTCTTGTACTGGCCCACTTACAAAGCAGATGGACAGGGGGACCTGTGTTTGGGCTGAAAAGGCACCATCTGGGTTGTCAAGAGAGTTGTATAGATGAATATTCGTTTTCCTCCTCCACCCATGCCATTAGCAGCAGGGGAAACTGTTGTTGTGGTGGTTGTTGTTGTTATTATTAATTAGATTTATTTCCCTCCCCGCCGAAGCAGGCTCAGGGCAGCTCACAAGAAACCAAAACACAGTAAAACATTCATTATACATTTAAATTAATGCAACATTCTATAAATAACAATTAAAACAGTTTGGTGCTAGTATTGTTAATATCTGATGGCATTCAGTGCTCTAGGTATCCTTTAGTCGAAGGCTAGCCGGAATGATGTCGTACAAGCCTTGCGGAACTGGTTGCAGTTCTCTCTCCTGTTGCAGTTCTCTACTTGCAATTGGTTATTCAGACAGATGTTTAGCCGCTTCTATATAGCAACATTATGACTGTGAAGTTTATTTTAACACATTGAGTGTCAAGATAGTGGTGGTGGGGGGGAGGAAACCTAGAGAAACTAAAGAAGCCCCCACATTTCATGGTAGTTAATAGTAACATTGTATAAAGTAGCTTCTATTATTATGCTTCATCGTACCATTCCACCACCACCACTTTGTGTTTGCGGGTAGCAATGCAAATAGTTCGGGATGAATCTGTTGAAGAAGCAGCAAGTCATGCAAAATAACTGGTGTGTTTGGAGGTCCCAGTGGATTGCTTCCTTGGAGTTAGATTTCAGTTCAAACCAAAGCGCGTTGGCTCCAAAACCGCCCATGCCTGGTGCTGTGCTGAAGAAATCCACAAGCCTTCCCAGTTTTGAAGAAATGCCATTATTTACTACTGCTCAGTATTCAGCAGATAAAAAAAAAAAAAAAATCAAGTGCTACTGCCAACTCCATAACCGGCCATGATGGCATGTAGCCGCTTCCGCAGGATCCCATTTTGTTGCTTTTGTTGTTGATTCCCAGCTAAAAAGAAAAGAAAGGTAAACATATTCTCATACCTCTGCCTTAGCCATCCTCTTTGCAAGAATTCTGAAGTCCACACTGCGCTGATTCACTCTGCACAAAATATGTACCACCAGGCCTCCTTTTTGGCAGAAGCTCACAGGAGTGGATCTCTGGAACCTCTAAATTTTATCGTGCTCTTTCTTTCTTACCCCGCCCCCCCCTGCCAAATACTTGCTTCTGGGCTCCATTGTTCAACCCACCTGTGAGAATGTTGCTAAACTCTAAGATTTGACAAACTTTCTAATATTTTCCCTCACAAAGAATGGGAAAATAACCAAAACATCTTCATCTTTCCACTGTGGCCATATAGGATTTAAAAGATGTGATGGGAGTAAGGTTTTATTAGGACAATTATAATTCAAGAAGCATTTTAAGGTAGATGCCTAGCTGATATAATTGACTACACCTTCCGGTGATGTCAGGGGTGTGTGGGATATGCAAACTAGTTGTGCTAATGAGCTCTGGCTCTTCTTTTTTCACAAAATGACCCCTGCATACTACCTTTAAGAGGGAAGAGTGTACATGAGTAAAATTAGTCTCTTGAAGGAAAGTCTGAGTTTTAAAAGAGTCACTGCGCTTGATTCTATATGACCATGTTCTCTACAATTGGTGGTATGTGCACATTCTGCAATTTTCTTTTATTTGGTTTTATTCGGTGCTTGCCTTATCTTGGTATTTAATTTGTATTAATTTGATATATGTACATTCATGTATGATCTCTTATCATATTGTGCCTCACCAGCTAAATCAAGGAAGAAGTGGGGTGGGGGGGGGAGGAAGTAGTGAGAGATAATGCTGTGAGAATGTAGAGAGAGATAAAGACAGGTGAGGAAGGGAGAGGTGCTGAGCAAAAGTAAGTGGTAGGTGCCAAGCAAAACCACATGTGAGAGAGAGATGGGCAAGAGGGGAAGAGATGATTGAGGAGAGGTTGAGACAAAAGCCAAAGAGATAGGCAAGAAAGTGCCATGAATAAGAGAGATACAGGAGAGAAAGAAAGTCCCCATCCCACCAATGAATCACTGATTTGGTGCCTAATTAGCAGTGTCAGAGGTGTGTGCCTTGAAATTTACCCATCAAAACATCAAATACTGGCCTGTGATGGTTAACTATGCATTTATGATGATCAGTTGTCAGACTCCGGCAGCAGGCTAGAGTCCAGGGCTGTCTCCTTCTCCAAGGTTTCTTTGATAGGGCTTGCATTGGTGAAGAACCTCAGAAAAGGGCAAGGAGGAGAGGTTTTTACAGCACCCTCTTCAACTCCTGCCCACACCGTCGCCCTGGTTGCCTTAGGTGAGGTCCAGCCCCTCTTCTAGCATTCTCCCAGGGTGCACCTTTTAAAGGACTGCCTGGGGGAGGAATAACTCTGGCCTCACCCACTCCCTCTATCCTGGGGGATGGATTTATGGAAGTGGCAGGTCCTAGGGTCAGAGGATCCCATTTTCCCTCCCCCATGGGAAGGCTTATATGGCTTCTCTTCTGGCCCCTGGTGGCCTAAGGAGGTCACAGCAGCCTATTACTTGCTCCACCCTTCTGAAGAGACCTTCCTGGTTCTCCCAACAGATGAGGAAAAGGCCATTGCCTGTGATGAATTCTGCTTCTCCTCTGCCACCGTTGTTGCCTTGTACATATGCTGCTAGTCTTTTGGGGTTGGCTGCTGGCCAGCCACTGGCTTGCCAAGCATCGCTGGGTGTTGTGGCAAGCTGAGAATCTGCTCCTGCAGCATCACATTGGGCTTCTGCAGTCCTCTTTGGACAGTTCTTTTAGCATGGTCTGGAGGCCTTTGTCTCCTTGGAGGTAAGTGCAGGCGCAGGAGGTCTAACCTTGGAAGGAAAGGAAAGGTCCCCTGTGCAAGCACCAGTCGTTTCTGACTCTGGAGTGACGTTGCTCTCACAGCATTTCCATGGCAGACTTTTTACGGGGTGGTTTGCCATTGCCTTCCCCAGTTATCTACACTTCCCCCCCCCCCCCCCCCCGGCAAGCTGGGTACGCATTTTACTGACCTCGGAAGGATGGAAGGCTGAGTCAACCTCGAGTCGGCTACCTGAAAACTCAGTTTCCACCGGGGATCGAACTCGGGTCGTGAGCAGAGCTTAGGACTGTAGCACTGCAGCTTTAACACTCTAACCTTGGACATCTGTATAAAAACCAAGAACATGTTTAAAACCTAGGATTTCCAGCTCTGGTTTGAGAAATACCTGGAGATTCTGGGGGTGGAGTTTGAGGAAGAGATGGATTCTAATGGGGTATAATGCTACAGAGTCCACCTTCCAAAGTGGCCATTTTCTCCAGGTAAACTGCTCTCTGTTACCTGGAGATCTGTGGGAGATGTCTAGCTACTACCTGGAGTTTGGCATCTCTATTAAAATGTCAGTCGGTAAAGAAAAATGGTCCACCCCTATATAATAATGAGAAATCCTTTCACTGGATGGAATGAAAGTGCCTGTAAAAGGATGGTTTAGATTTAAACTTCCATAGTACTATAATTTTCCCCCCTTTTCTGAAGGAAAAATAACCTCTGACATTATCGTGCCCATTGGAGTGCGGTAGAGATGCAATTACACCCCGATTCCCTCTTGTGAACAACAGCAATATTTGAACTAAAATACAATTCCTGCTAGTTTTACTGTCTTTCTTAGTTGGACTTGGTGGTAGGGAGCACATTACGCCTGTACTTTCCAATATTCACTTCTGTAATACTTCTTGTGGTGCTGTACAAGATGTTAAATTTAATTTACGTCATTGGCCTCTGTCTGGTGGGTTATGACCCGGAAATTGGTTATGTGACCTCCTGACCTCTTGTGGGTTGCACTGACAGTATTATCATCATTTCCTTTTTCCTTTTTGATAGTATTTTCATTATTTCTAAAGCTAAAAAAAGGTAGCATTATTTTTAAAAAGACGGACAGAAACGAAGACATGAGAAGAATTAAAACTGATGTTCAAGGTTTTTTAAAAACAACTTTTCTGTGCAGGGAGATATTGGTTCTAGATCTTGGAAGACTGATTCCTGCCTTTAAGGACTTGGAACACTAGAATGTGTCGCTTTCTTTTTGCACGCCTAAAGAAATGTGAGCTGATTTCTGTAGACAACTTCTAGATTTAATTTTAAGGACAAAGAAAACATAAGAACCATGTAGTGTAAATAGCCTTGAATGTGAAGCACTGTCCCATATAGATGCTTCTCATAGGGTGATATTTGCAGTCTGGGGTGGATTATACATCTCTCCTGTCTTCACTTCCAGATTTACAACTGATATCCCAACTACAGAGATCAGTTCCCCTGGAGAAAACAGCTGCTGTGGATGGAAGACTCTGTGGCATTATCAGGGCTTTTTTTGTTGTTGTTGTAGCAGGAGCTCCTTTGCATATTAGGTCACACACCCCTGATGTAGCCAATCCTCCAAAAGCTTACAGGGCTCTTAGTACAGGACCTCTAAGTTAAGTAAGCTCCAGGAAGATTGGCTTCATCAGGGATGCGTGGCCTAATATGCAAAAGAGTTCCTGCTACACAAAAGCCCTGGGCCTTAGACCCTTCGGAGGTCCATCCCCTCTCTCAATCCCACCCTTCCCAGTATTCACTTAGGGTCACCAGCTGTGGTTTGGGAAATATCTGTACATTTTGGAGATGGAGTCTGAGGAGGCAGGGTTTGGAAAGGGAGGGACATCAAGAGGGTATAATGGACAGAGTCCACTTTTCAAAATGGCCATTTCCTTCAGGTAAACCAATCTGTCACCTGGAGATCAGTTGTAATCCCAGGAGATCTCAAGCCACCACCTGTGGGTTGGCAACTTGTATTTAATGTGTGACCCCACTCACCTTCAAAACATTGTGTGTGAAAAGGGCTCCCAAATGCATGCGCAGGAGGGACAGAGGCTTCGTCACTCTTTCACTTCCTCCCCCTGTGCTTCTGCGAGCAAACTCACAGAACCAGCGTTAAGACAAACAGTCCACCACCATATTCCTCTTCTGTTGCAAAAACACACTGAGTGGAAGGGAGAGAGTGACAATGCTGCTGTTGCTGCTGCATGCATGCTTGGGATCCCATTCCTTCCCTCCCCACACATACAATACTTTGAAGATGAGTGAGGGATGCCAGTCTCTAGGTGGGACCTGGAAATCCCCAGGAATAAAAGCTCATCTCCAGAACACAGAAATCAGTTCCCTTGGAGAAAATGAATGCTTTGGGGGGTGGACTCTATAGCATTGTACTCCACTGGTATACCTGTCCTCCCCTGGCTTCAGCCCCAAATCTCCAGGAGGTTCCCAGCTCGGAGTTGGCAACCCTACCCCCATATCCTGCCAAGAAAGACCTGGCAACCCTATATTAAACACAGGTTGGGTTGGCATTTCCTCCAACTCAAACCATTTATTTATTTATTATTTATTACGTTCGACTTATATCCCGCCCTCTCCGCAAGCGGACTCAGGGCGGCTCACAACATCATATCCACACGATTGAACCAATAAAACATATAAAACCATAATTTACATTTTTCAGTTTTTAAAAACATATTACAATTTTTAAAACCATTATATAGTGCTGAATCCATACATTATAGGCGGCATTAAATTTCCAAACAGTGATCACCGGCATTCTGTGTGATGTCCGGTGGCAGCCGTCTTTTCGTCAAGCATCGAAGGCCTGCTTGAACAACTCGGTCTTACGGGCCCTGCGGAACGCAGACAGATCCCACAGGGCCCGTATGGCTTCTGGAAGAGCATTCCAGAGCTCTGGTGCTGCCACCGAAAAAGCCCTAGATCTTGTCACGCATAACCTGGCTTCTTTTGGTCCGGGGGCGGAGAGCAAGTTTTTTACCCCTGAACGCAGTGCTCTCTGGGGGATATATGGAGAAAGGCGGTCCCGTAGATAGGCAGGTCCCTGACCATAAAGGGCTTTAAAGGTCAATACCAACACCTTGAAGCGAACTCGGAACACAACAGGTAGCCAGTGCAGCTCTTTCAGCACTGGCTGAATGTGCTCCCATCATGGCAGCCTCATTAACAGCTGTGCCGCAGCATTCTGCACTAGCTGTAGTCTCCGGGTTTGCGTCAAGGGTAGCCCCATGTAGAGAGCATTACAGTGATCTATTCTTGAGGTGACTGTAGCATGGATTACCATCGCTAAATCGTTGTGCTCCAGGAAAGGAGCCAGCTGCCGCACCCGCCAAAGATGAAAAAAGGCAGATCTAACAGTGGCTGCTACCTGGGCCTCCATTGTGAGGGAGGACTCAAGGAGCATGCCTAAACTCTTGACCTTAGGGTCCGGTGTTAGTGGCACCCTGTCAAGAGTCGGCAGATGGATCTCTCCTCTTGGACCACCCCGACTCAGGTAGAGAACCTCCATCTTTATCGGATTCAGTTTCAGCCGACTCAGGCTGAGCCAAGATGCCACGGCTTGTAGAGCCAGGTCTAGATTTTCTGGGGTACAGTCGGACCGGCCACCCATCAATAGATAGAGCTGGGTGTCATCCGCATATTGATGGCAACCCAGTCCATACCTCCTGACAATCTGGGCAAGGGGGCGCATATAGATATTGAATAGCATCAGGGATAGGACCGCTCCCTGTGGCACCCCACAACTAAGAGAGTGCCTCTGGGATGCTTCCTTCCCGATCACCACCCTTTGTCCCCGACCTTGGAGAAAAGAGGTCAGCCACTGTGAGGCAGATCCCTGAATCCCCACATCGGCTTAATGTCCCCACCATGCTTAATGTCTCATGTAATCAGACCTTAGGATATGCTGGGTACTTCTGTTGATTCTTAGAGATGCATGACGTCACTTCTGGGTTTCTCCCGGGAAAGATGTAATGCTGTAAACATTGTAAATTTCCTACTATGAGATGGCTCTGATGAAACCCCCCATTCCTTGATGCCCCTAAGACTCTTGCTGGTTATCAGCTGCTTTCGACCCTAACATGTATACAAGATTCAGACACTGATAATTTCTTCTGAAGAGGCTTAGTTGCTGCAAGGTAGCCTTAGAAACGCCTCTCTGTTTAAAGGACTGGGAACTATATTTCCCAGATTCACTGGCAACAATCCAAGCATGTCGAGAACAAATTACTGATGTCTTTATCGAAAAGATTATGCTGGAATATTGTTGCACTTCCTTGCCAGTGTAAATATGGGGGGGAAAGGGTGGGAGAAGAGTTTCGAGAAGAGCTGTCTTGAAGCTGGGAGTGTCGGCTCAACTATAAGCCAGGCTATAGAACAGAGAGGGCTCAGGGCTACTTTTTTGATTGATTGCTGTTTTCAAATTGGGGAAATTAATTTCTTTCCCCATCCCAGCCCCAGTACTGAATTTCAGCAATATCTATCTCTGTTATGTATCCTTTAGAGGAGGCCTCATACAGGTACATAATGAACAGGTCATAGGCACTTTATTGTAATAGCAAATCTATACCTTGAATTTATGGTTGTCAACCTCCTTTCGGGGCCTGGAGATCTTCTGGAATCACAACTGAACTCCAGCTGACGGAGATAAGTTCTCCTGGAGAAAATGACTGCGTTGGAGGGTGGAATCTATGGAATTTCTCAACCCAGGGGTGGTGACCCAACTGGAGCCGATCTGGTGGCTACCATTATCAAACTGAACTCAAACAGAAAAATGAAACCACCCTTGCTAAGAGGCTGAATATCCAAACTTCCTAGTATGGGATGGCCACAGCTAGTACTTAGTCTCCACGTACCAAGTTTTGTTTAGTTGGGGACAGGGTTATCGGGTGATGGCTGGCAATCAGCAGGAAATGGGGGGCATGAAGGAGTGCCAGCGGCACTTACAGTGTGATGTCACTTCCTGGGGAACCTAGAAGTGATATCACATTGCAAGTCCTAGTGGAACATGGGATCACTTCCAGCATGGGGCGACCTTGAGAGGAAACAGATGGAACATAATGACAGGGTCTCAGTTTATTACTCCCAGTATTTCACAATTAAGGATCCATCCATCCATCAGTCTTCAGTTTTGACATATTTATTTCCTTCATTATGTTTTCCCGCAGAGTTAAACCCAAACAAATGGTAACCATATATACTAAGCTTGTTATTTCCGTTTGGTCCCTTAATCTGTTAAACATCTTCATTATACTGTATACTAATTTACTGCTCACCTTCTATCTATAGGCATGAACTGGTAATTTCCATTTCATTGTATGTGAAGAAGTGTTCATGCACACAAAAGCTTGTACCTTGAATAAAACTCCGTTGGTCATAAAGGTGGCCCTGGACTCAAATGTTGTCCTTGCTGAGCTGAACTGGGTTGTGTGAATTCTAAGCCTTAACTGCTTTTGGACTGATACGTTCTCAATGGATTGAAGGAAATACTGTTCAGAGTTAAGCAGTGAGTATAGCCTTTTTCAGAAGTTATAGCTACTCATGTTGGGATGCTGGCAAGCATATTATATCTGTGCTGGTCCCACGACATGCAACCAATACTCCCTCTAAGCTGTGGAGTCTTGTGAGCAAAAATTCTATTTCCCGAGCTACTGACATTGAAGTTGTGAGCTACTGCATGAATTGGTTTGCTCTGGGGCAGTTTTTCCTGAGCTAAGACAAAAATGTGTGAGCCAGTGGCTAACAAACTGAGCTAGCTCACACTTACTCAGCTTAGAGGGAACACTGCATGCAACTGCCATGTCTGAACTGGGGTACTTGCATATGTTAGGCACGCACTACAGCTTCACTATGGGTTGCCCCACCTTTGATCCGGTGCGGGGTTCCATCTTGTTTGCCGTGTTGGAGGTAAAGGATTGATTAGTTCTGTTGTTCTGGGGCACAGATCTCAATTTTGCTTTGTTTTGTTTTTAAAGCAAATTTCTTCTCTTTATAGCTTGAAATTGTGTGCACCGTCTATTAAAACCCTGAAGAAAAGTCAAGATTATTTGCAGGATTAGGTTTAGTGCCCTTAAAGCTCATTCCTTGTTCCATAATTTAGCAGACAGAGAATGAAAATTACACTGCCATTTAAAGCAAAGTTGAAGTCAGTGGGCTTAGAACAGTGTAACTATGGTTCAGATTTGCATGGTTATTCTATGAAATTATGTAATTGTCACAGATCTAATCAAAGTACTGAACTGGAGTTATTTGAGATTCAAATTTTGATGCATATCAATACATTCTAGAATATTGTGCTCATACAGAAAATAAACATTTTTTGGCTATTTAGAATTCCTAATTATGTTGTTCTTTGTATAAGAAGACTTTTCTAACCAGTATTACCTGACCAGTAGTTTTTTTGTTTTGTTTTGAATGACTAACCCATCCTTCCTTTGGCTTTACAGAAAATACAGAAAACTTTTTTAGCCATTTACAGAAATACGGAAATCTATTAATAGTGGGAATTAAATGGGAAACTTTTCTCTTTCAAGATCTTCACAAAGAACCGCTAAAGCACTGGAACAGATTTGGGACTGATGCCACGATGTTGTTTGTCGCGTGTTAATGCCTGTATTTCTGTAAAAATTGAAATGTTGCAATATTCATATTAAGAAACAGTGGGAGTTTTCCCCATTACGTTTTCACTAGGGAAGATAGGAGACAAGAGAACGAACCAAAGCTTTGCCAACAAGTTGCATGTTTCAGTAACTCATTTCACTGCCAAAAGAAACCTTAGATTACTGATCAGCCCAGACATGTATATTTTCCTATAAAATAGCATTCATTTGACAGGCTAATGCATGGACTGACAAAGATATGAATTACGTTGCTTTCATGTTTACATATATGCCAAGCGATCATGGCTGACAACAGGTTGCTAAGCTATATTTACATGGAGATGAATCTGGGTGAATCATAAGCCTTCTCACATCAATCTACCCATTTTGCTTCTCATACATGAGGCCCAAGCCATTCGTGGGAGGGATGGGGTATAAATTAACAGATGTAAATAAATAAGCTTGAGACCGTTTTCGTACACAGCTTACCATGCAGTCACAATCCTGTTCCCTCCACAGCATCCGGTCAGATTTCCTACCATCTGCGCCAGAGTTACAGGAAGTGCCGCGACTTTTGCGTAGCAAACGTAAACTGGGTTTTAGCGGTTTACGTTTGCTATGCAAAAGCCGCGGCACTTCCTGTAACTTCGGCGCAGATGGTGGGAAATCCGACCGGACTCTGCGGAGGGAACAGGATTGTGACTGTGTGGTAAGCTGTGTGCGAAAACGGTCTGTGACACTATAGTCTTTTTTTGAAAAGGTTTAAAAAACCAAAACTGAACACTTCAGGAGCCAACAATCAAACAGAGAAGGCGGGGGATGGGACTGATCTTTTTCCCTACCATGATTTCCCAAGCTCAAATTGCTCCTCCCCAAGAAGTTTCCCTGGTGTAAGAGTGAAATATGGTTGTCCTGGTTTGGTTTGGTTTGAGGGAGGGAATTTGTGATTGTATTTAATACATACTTCAGCCCTGAAAGGTTGACATACATACATAGCAATGCCCTTTATTGGCATTATAAAACTGTTGGTATAGAAAAGAGGAGGGTAAAAGAAAATGCAGAAATAAAGCATACACATGTATATAAAAAACATATTCCATCTTCCAGTTCCAATCTTAAAAAGTTATTAATTAAATCATAAATCCTGTGGGTTGGACCCGTGCCCGTCCTGGCTTATAAAAGCTAACTGGGCGTTGCTACATGAGCCACTACAGGGTATTGTCAACAGATCCCTGGTAGAAGGGATCTTTCCCACACCTCTTAAAGAGGCTTTGGTTTGTCGCCTCTAGAAAAAAACCATCTGCAGATCTGGCTGTATTGGTGAACTATCGACCGGTATCAAACCTTCCCTTTTTGGGTAAGGTTATAGAGTGGGCGATGGCAACTCCACTACAGGGATTCCTGGATGACACTTCTGCACTGGATCTATTCCAGTCTGGCTTTCAACCAGGTCACGGGATGGAGACTGTTTTGGTTGCCCTCATAGATGACCTCATGCGACATCTGGATCGGGGTGGCTCAGTGGTGCTGTTATTATTAGATCCATCAGCCGCATTTGATACAGTTGACCACCAGCTACTGACTAGCCACCTTGCCGACGTGGGGATTCAGGGGACTGCCTTACAGTGGTTGGCCTCCTTTCTCCAAGGTCGGGGACAAAGGGTGGTGATAGGGGAGGAATCATCCCAAAGGCACCCACTTATATGCGGTGTGCCACAGGGTGCGGTTCTGTCCCTGATGTTATTTAACATCTATATGCGCCCCCTTGCCCAGATTGTCCAGAGGTATGAGCTGGGATGTCACCAATATGCAGACGACACCCTGCTCTATCTATTGATGGGTGCCCAGTCCGACTGTACCCCGGAAAATCTACACCTAGCTCTTCAAGCTGCAGCATCTTGGCTCAGGCTGAGTCAGTTGAAGCTGAATTCGACAAAGACAGAGGTTCTCTATCTGAGCTGGGGTGGTCCGGGGGAGGGGGAATCCCTCTGGCAGCTCTTGACAGGGTGCCACTAATACCGGCCCCTAAGGTCAAGAGTTTAAGTGTGCTCCTGGAGCCCTCTCTTACAATGGAGACCCAGGTAGCAGCTACTACTAGATCTGCCTTTTTTCATCTTCGGCGGGTATGGCGGTTGGCCCCTTTCCTGGAGCATGATGATTTAGCAATGGTGATCCATACTACGATCACCTCAAGAATAGATCACTGTAATGCTCTCTACATGGGGCTACCCTTGACGCTGACTCGGAAACTACAGCTAGTGCAGAACACTGCGGCACAGCTGTTAATGGGGCTCCCTCAATGGGAGCACATTCAGCCAGTGCTGAAAGAGCTGCACTGGCTACCTATTGTGTTCCGAGTCTGTTTCAAGGTGCTGGTATTGACCTTTAAAGCCCTCTATGGTCAGGGGCCTGTCTATCTGCGGAACTGCCTTTCTCCACATGTTCCCCAGAGAGCACTGCGTTCAGGGACAAAAGATCTACTGTCCATCCCTGGACCAAAGGAGGCTAGGTTGCATTTGACATGGGCTAGGGCCTTCTCGGTGGCAGCACCAGAACTGTGGAATGCTTTCCCGGAGGCCATAAGGGCCCTGTGGAATCTTTCTACTGTCCGCAGGGCCTGTAAGACCGAATTGTTCCAACAGGCCTTTGATATCTAGCTGGGAGAGAACTGCCACCCCACATCATTATAGAGTTACTATGTGATCACCATCAGAAAAGAAGAACTCGCTTATATTGCAGTGGTACAGCACCATGAAATGATTTTAAATTGTAACTATGTTTTATTATTAGTTTTAAACTTGTAAATATGAATGTTGTTAGCCGCCCTGAGTCCACTTGCGGAGAGGGCGGGATAGAAATTTAAAGTAAATAAATAAATAAAATTATAAAATAGCTTAGTTTCCCATAGTGCTACATAAAAGTAGAGCTGCCTGGAGGAACTTTGCCACAGTTTCAGTAACACCATCAGTATTGTTTAGCAGAAAAAGCAATTTGTGTGAGTCAGGTAAATCTAAAATACTACCAAGAATCGGTGATAAAATGCTATGCCATACACTGATGTAGTAAGAGCATTCTAATAACACGTGGGGTACTGTCTTGATGGCACCGTTGCACAGGGACATAATCTACTAAGGAAAGGTGTGCCATTTACTCTTCCTGTTAGGATCACTGAGGGGAGGCATTAAGCCTAGCAAGTGAAAAGGTCCTATGTAGTACTGAATTCTGAAGTTGGTAAAGGTAGCTGGAGGATGACCCAAAATAGGTAATATCCCATGGTTGAGAGGAGAGCAAGTCTTATTGGCTGCGCTGTACAAATCCACTAGTTCTGCCTCTATCCCTTATTATTCACAGTGCCTCCGTTTCTGAAAGAGGAAGAAGAGATTCAAGAGAAACACTCAGTGTCTCTGGTTTCCTTCCTATGTTAGCCAGCCAGGATAACTCATAAGCCCTTTCCACATGTTATTTCCACGCATGCTAGGAGACCGGCAACCACACGTACCATAAGTATGCTCCTCCAAATACATGCACTTTCCATGTTGTCTGAACAATGTGTGTATTTTGCACATGCATAAAGGTTTGCTAGTGGATGCAACAGAGGCCATGACAAATCCCTTCTTTGTTGCCTTCCCTGCCATCTCATAGGCTTTCAAAAACATCTTATAAGATGTTTTTGCAGCTTTGTCACGACTTTGTCACCAAGCTCACTCTAGCCATCTGAGCTTCCGTTTCATCCTCCTCAGTTCCTCAGTGTTCCAAAGAGCAAATCTGGCATGGGAGCAAAAAGGGCATTGGGGAGCGATTTTGTTGATGGCTTCAGAAAGCCAGCTATGCCATTCTTTTACCAGCTCATCTAAGGAACTGTTGGGGGAGTTGGAACCTGCAGAGCATTCGGGAACCCTATCATGTCCATAAATCTCTGCAGGCAAGCATAAATCAGCTCACTGCCTAAACAGGGAGAGGTCAAGATACCCAGAATAGCCTTCGGGGTACAGTGGTCTGACTACGACCCTTCCTCTATGTCAATCAGACTCGCATCTAACCTCATGGCAAAGATCAAATCCAGTGAGTGACCTGCCCAATGTGTGGGGCCTGATACAAGTTGGGAGAGTCATGGAAAACACCATGTCCACAGCCTGCAAGGAGGCTGCAGCATCAGCATGGAAATTCTAAAAGTCTGGGGAACTCCAATGCCCAGCCTGCTACCGATACCAGCAGTCTCATGTTACATATACCAGCCAGATAGCCAAATTCTCCTCAGTGTCACACACCAGGCCAACTCAGTCAACATTGGAGATCTTTGGCATAGGAGTGCTGGTGCCCTGAAGGAGAAAGACTTCCAGATGAGGACCATTTATTTATTTATTTAATCAGATTTGTATTCTACCCTCTGCTTACAGACTCAGGGCAGCTAACAACATTTTAAAACAACAGTTCAGCTTAAAAACAAGACAATATAATAAAACAACAATATAACAATATACAAAACTATAAACTGATCATCCAAGATATAAACTATAAACTGACCATGAAACGCACCTCTCCCCTTTGTTTGGGACTGGTGAAGGACCAAGAAACCTGGTGGTATGGTGAAACCCTCTTCCCTAGTGTCACCTTCTGTCCCCAGCCTTGGAGAAAGGAGGCAAACCACTGTAAGGCCATCTGCTAGATCCCCATTTCAGTGAGATCATGGTCAACTGATCTCGGTCATCTGGAGATCAATTATAATAGAGGGAGACCTTCAGGTGCTACCTGGATGTTGGCCGCCCTACTTCAATGGTCGCCTTGGTGGATGACCTCCAGCGGCACCTGGACCGAGGCGGCGTGGTGGTGCTGATGTTGTTAGACCTGTCGGCTGCGTTCGACACGGTCGACCATCGGTTACTGACCCGCCAGCTTGCCGACGCAGGGATTAGGGGGTCGGCCTTACAGTGGCTCTCCTCTTTCCTTGATGGTCGGGGACAAAGGGTGGCAATTGGGGGAGAACTGTCCCGGAGGCACCCACTAGTGTGTGGAGTGCCACAAGGGGCAGTCCTCTCTCCGATGTTGTTTAACATCTATATGCGCCCCCTTGCCCAGATTGCCCGGAGGTTTGAGCTTGGATGCCATCAATATGCAGATGACACCCAGCTCTATCTACTAATGGATGGCCGACCTGACCGCGTCCCAGAAAACCTGGACCTTGCATTGCAGGCCATGGCTGGCTGGCTCAGGCTGAGTGGGCTGAAGCTGAATCCGGCGAAGACGGAGGTCCTTTGCTTGGGTCGCGGTGCCCCAGGAGGGGAAATTCCCTTGCCAGCTCTTGACGGTGTGCCACTGAAAGTGGCCCACAGGGTCAGGAGCTTGGGCGTCCTTCTGGAGCCTTCAGGAGCCTTCACTATCTATGGAGGCACAGATAGCGGCCACTGCCAAGTCCGTGTTTTTTCATCTTCGGCGGGCAAAGCAGTTGGCCCCCTTCCTGGAGTGCCGGGATCTGGCAACGGTGATTCATGCTACGGTCACCTCCAGACTAGATTACTGCAACGCCCTCTACATGGGGCTGCCCTTGTGCCGAACTCGGCGGTTGCAGCTGGTGCAGAACGCGGCGGCTAGGCTGCTATTGGGGCTTCCAAGATGGGAGCACATACAGCCAGGGTTGCGCGAACTGCACTGGCTGCCAGAGGTCTACCGAGTTCTTCACAAGGTGCTGGTCATGACCTTTAAAGCCCTATATGGCCGAGGGCCTGTCTACCTGAGGGACTGTCTTTCCCCATATGAGCCCCAGAGAGCACTGAGGTCAGCTGGTAAGCACCAGCTGAATATACCTGGGCCAAGGGAGGCCAGATTAAAGACCACCCGGGATCGGGCCTTCTCCGTTGCGGCCCCACTACTCTGGAACCAACTCCCGGAGGAGGTACGGGCCCTGCGATGTGTAAATCAATTTTGCAGGGCCTGCAAGACATACCTCTTCAGAATAGCCTTCGCCCATGCTGAGCTAAGATAACGTCGCTGTGTATGTTTCTTCTCTTCTACTGAATTTAAGATCTATTTAGCACCTTAATGTTAATTTTAAATGTAACTGTACACTGATTAAGATAATTTTATTGTTTTATATGATTTTATTATATTGTATTGCACTTACATGTTGTGAGCCGCCCTGAGCCTGCTTGTGCGGGGAGGGCGGGATACAAATAAAAAGTTATTATTATTATGCTGTAGAGTCCATCTTCTCAAGTGGCCATTTTCTCCATGTGAACTGATCTCTGTCTCCTGGAGATCAGTTGTAATCCCAGGAGATTTCCAGCCACCAGTGGGAAATCGAAGCAGGAAAAAAAGACATGCCAGCCTCCGTGAAAAACCAGCCTCAATTAATAAACGACACTTATCAAAAATTTATAAAGGTTATAGAGAATATACAATCTTATGATGAAATTAATCACGTATAGAATGTGAGAACGCTGACCACGTCCATGACCAAAGTCTTACAAGTAGCAATCAGTGCCGAAACACTCCAAAAAATAGAGGGTCCGGGCTGTGCTATAGAAACTGTTTCATGTGAGGTGTCCAATGCTCCGAATCTTCCTTCCAAGCAGAATGAGTGAGATTTATGATACAGCAAGGCTCATTTCCATGTTACAGGGTTGTACGTGATGCCCTGTTTCACTCTAGGCTTCTACAAGCTTCGAAATGCCATTATACAATTTTCATAAAAGAATTAAGCTTCAAAATTTTTCACATTCAAAAATCGGCAGTCTTACAATACAAGTAAGTGGCTTGGAGCACATGCGAGTACACAAAAGGTTATGTCCAGAATTAAACTTTGTTAGACTTAAAAGTACCCTGGACTCACGACTTCAGACCAACACGACTACTAACCTGAACCTGATCTTGCCTGTTCCTGTTTCGTCCCCTACAGTATCGAAGAACGAAGGGACTCTAATGAATAACAAAACAGAAACGTGAATCTTCCTATACTAATGTCCGAGCTACAGCTTAGCCTCATTTGCATCTCTCTGCTAAATGGTTTAATTAATTTTCCATTGTGCTTACAGACTAGTTTTAATTAGCAGTTAAATCCATTCAGTTAGCAGGGGGGAAAAATATAGGTGTTTACTTGCATGCAAATCACAGTAGTGCTTTCTCTGGGCTCAATTCAAACAAAAGTTCCAAACCATTGATTCTGGATTTCTGGAGGCCTTCAGAAAAAAAGTGCATCTTTGTCTTTTTTTTCACATCGATAAAAGTATAGTCCTTTTATGATTCATTAACTACTCCACCCCTTCCCCCTTTGCCTTCCTGTTCTCTCTTTTCCGTGCATTGGGAAGGGACAATGTGGATAAGCTGAAAATTATTAATGAAAATAGAAATAACTAGAGAATGGGGTGTTTTACTGAACAGGTTTTCTGAGGACCCAGAAAGTAGTTTTGGCACATGTTTACAAACTGACAGGGACGGATGATAATATGCCTTACTGAGATCTAGGTCCAAGACAGTGTTCCCACACAAGCATGATGAGCCATGAAAAAGTGTTCTAAACTGTTGTTCATAATCCTAACTTTTCTGTTGTATTTTACAATATTTTATATAACCCTACTAAAAGGATTACAATTCCCCCCTCACAGTAGGGCTGCAAACTTCCCGGTGGTGGCTGGAGATCCGGAATTACATTGATCTCCAGGCAGCAGAGGTCAGTTCACCTGGAGAAAATGGCTGCTTTGGAAGTAGGGTTGCCAAGTCCAATTTAAGAAATATCTGGGGACTTTGGGGGTGGAGCCAGGAGACATTGCGGTGGAGCCAAGATCAAGGCTGTGACAAGCATAATTGAACTCCAAAGGGAGTTCTGGCCATCACATTTAAAGGGACCGCACACATTTTCAATGCCTTTCTTCCATAGGAAATAATGAAGGATAGGGGCACCTTCTTTTGGGGCTTATAGAATTGGACCCCCTGGTCCAATCGTTTTTAAACTTGGGGGATATTTTGGGGAGAGGCACTCGATGCTGTACTGAAAATTTGGTGCCTCTACCCCAAAATGCAGCCCCCCAGAGCCCCAGATACCCGCGGATCAATTCTCCATTATTTTCTATGGGTATAAATCTCCATAGGGAATAATAAGAGTTCCCAGCAGACGTTTCCCTCCCCTCCCCCCCCCCCCGCTTTCTGATGACCCTGAAGTGGGGGGAGGGTCTCCAAACCGGGGGATCCCCTGCCCCCACCTGGGGATTGGCCACCCTATTTGGAAGGTGTACTCTATGGCGTTATAACCCTCTGAAGTCCCTTCCTTCCTCAAGCCCTGCTCTCCTCAGAGTCCACCCCTCAAATCTCCAGGTATTTCTTAACCTGGAACTGATAACCCTACCTCACATCTGTGGCAGCACCGCAAGTCTTAAACTGGTTTAATGATTTGTTCTTCTCAAGGAACCCTCAGAACTGTTAGAGAGAGAGGCCTATCAGAAAATTCCGGCTTTTGTATCATACTACGCTTCATGTGACAGTTAAATTGGTATAAGACAGTTAAAACATTTGCTTTGTAGATGCGCTCTGAGATGCCCAGTGGACTAAATGCAAATGGGCAGATGGACTAGACGTACACAGTGGGATAAATACAAACTCCATGTCTTATCCAGCAGCCTGAAAGCCAAACTGGAAAAGGTTGTAGTAGCACGGACGTTCTAGAAAGCCTAAAGTGTCCTACCATTTGCAGACATTCTCTCTTGGTCTCTGCTCCCCATCACCACCACATACACACTCACACATAACCCCTCCAGGGAAGATCACAAACAAAAATATAATTGGTGTGAATCCGAAAGAAGAGTTTGCATGGACCTAACCGTCATGTTGGAAAATGCTGGCACCTTATCTGCCTGCGGGGAGGTATTATTTAGCCATTTACTACAGATCAAAGACAGTAAGCATAATTATTTTTTAGGAATTAAGTAGGTAATTGGTTTGGAAAACAAAAAACACAATTAAAAAAAGAAATCAACCACACATCTTGGAGTTTAGAGAACTAAGCTGGAATACTTCCTTGTCTGCGGCTTTATTCTAGAGTTAGATTTAATTTTATTAGTTTCATAAGCTATGCGTAAGATGTCTAAAGTGCATGACACAAGCAGTACTTCTCCTTCACTGGGAAGAAAACTAGATGGGCAGTGTAGGTTCCTTTCCTTTTTGAATATTTTTTCTCTGAGGCAGCTAGGCTTGCTACCTCCAGGTGGGAGGCACTGGTGTCATCTCCTTGAATGGGATGCCTCTCTTTGTCCTTAGCTGGGAGCTGCCCAGCGGTTGTTTTGTAGAAAAATAGGTGGTGGAGCTCATTAGCATAACTCATTAGCATATGCCGTCCCCCACCAGCCAAAAGCAACCCGATGCAAAAAAAGGAAAGCCCCGGGCGAGTGAGGCATGCTTGGGCTGGCTAGAGATCCAGCCAGCCCAAGCAGGCCTCACTCACTGGGGCTCTCTTTGGCCACCCCACCCCCACAGTCAAAAGGCCAGCAAGCCACCTGCTGCCCAAAATCACATAAGACCACACCATTGATTTATACGGGAGCATTATGATCAACCAGTATCATAATGCCCCTGTATAAATCGATGGTGCGGTCTCATTTGGAGTACTGTGTGCAGTTCTGGTCGCCGCACCTCAAAAAGGATATTATAGCATTGGAGAAAGTCCAGAAAAGGGCAACTAGAATGATTAAAGGGCTGGAACACTTTCCCTATGAAGAAAGGTTGAAACGCTTGGGGCTCTTTAGCTTGGAGAAACGTCGACTGTGGGGTGACATGATAGAGGTTTACAAGATAATGCATGGGATGGAGAAAGCAGAGAAAGAAGTACTTTTCTCCCTTTCTCACAATACAAGAACTTGTGGGCATTCGATGAAATTGCTGAGCAGACAGGTTAAAACGGGTAAAAGGAAGTACTTCTTCACCCAAAGGGTGATT
This sequence comes from Heteronotia binoei, assembly GCF_032191835.1. Lineage (NCBI taxonomy): Eukaryota > Metazoa > Chordata > Lepidosauria > Squamata > Gekkonidae > Heteronotia > Heteronotia binoei. The sequence continues at coordinate 110,756,868 of NC_083229.1, forward strand.
TAACATGTGGAATTCACTGCCACAGGAGGTGGTGGCAGCCACAAGCATAGCCACCTTCAAGAGGGGTTTAGATAAAAATATGGAGCAGAGGTCCATCAGTGGCTATTAGACACAGTGTGTGTGTATATATAATTTTTTTTTGCCACTGTGTGACACAGAGTGTTGGACTGGATGGGCCATTGGCCTGATCCAACATGCCTTCTCTTATGTTCTTAAGAAGTGGAGAAAGAGTGGTGTGGGCTTCTCCAGGGGTTATTGAGGGCTGCTGGGGGTGTGGCAAAAATCCTGATGGCTGGCTGCCTGCCTGCTTCCTCTCCTAATCCAGGGATTGTTATGTAGCTGCACCTACTATTCAATGGACAAGGTAGGTAGGTGGTGAGGAGGAGGGGGAGCCCTCAGAAAGGTTCAGGAGTTGTGCTCCTGTGAGCTCCTGCTGAATTCAAGGCCTGGAGCTGCCCTCTGACTCCTTTCTCTCTGTGCACTTTGTTCTCTCACTCTCTTCCATGGCCTTCCATGGAGTCACACTTCTCTGCAGCTCTCTCCTGCAGAGACAATGTCCTCATATTCCCACATACAAGGCTGAATAAGCTGGCCATTAGTGATAGGAAAAGTACTCTTTAGATTAGGCTTCTTTATCTTCTTTGGCCTGGAATCTGAATGTGAACTGGATCTACTTGAATTACTATAAATTTACCTCCTCGTTTTGCAATATGCTTCTTGGGAGATTTATTTACTGCACTTGGTATCGTGCTTCTGTCACTGGGTAAACTGTGCTTTATTAACCAAATATCCCAATAATTTGAAGAAGAAAAAGACCGTAGACTTATATCCCGCCTTATATTCTGAATCTCAGAGCAGTTTACAATCTCTTTTATCTTCTTCCCCCACAACAGACGCCCTGTGCGTTAGGTGGGTCTGAGAGGGCTTTCATAGAAGCTGCCTTTTCAATAGGGGGGCTGCCAAGTCCCCCAAGGCCTCTATTGTACCATAGAGTTTTCCCTCCCAAATTGCTACAGCATCCAGGAAACCATAAGGTTTTCCTGGAAATGCCTAGAGCAGCTAGCATGCAATGTTGCTGGCGTGATGACGGCACTTGTGGGTGACATCATTGCGCCAACTACATTAGGGGGGGTTCCACCCCGCTGGCCCAATATGGGCTGGTGGGTTGGGAACCTCCAGGCCAGGAGAACCCCCCCCCCCAGCCTGGGGGCTTGGCAGCCCTACCTTTCAAGGACAACTCCTGCCAGAGCTATAATTGACCTAGGGCCATTCCAGCAGCTGCAAATGGAGGAGTGGGGAATCAAACCCAGTTCTCTCAGATAAGAGTCCGCACACTTAACCACTACACCAAACTGGTCCATAGTCGTTTAACTGCATTTTTGGTTTTGTCTGCATTGATCCATGGTTGTGTCCACGTTGACTCCTGGCATGATTCCACACTAGGTTCACAGCTAACGGTGCAATCCTAAACAGAATCGCATACCTCAAAGCCCATTGACTTCAATGGTCTTTGAAGGGCATAATTTTGCATAGAGCTGACTTTGTTGACCCTTCTTGGGACTGCACTATTTTTTAAAAAAACCTTTTGACCCCTGATGTTGCTATGGTTCCAGCTTGCTTGTAAGCTCCATCACATGAAGATAATGGCATTGCATCATTGACAGTGGTTCAGGAAGTTGGAAAGCACAGCTCTACCAGCATCCTGGGGATGGCGGGACTTTAATAAGCCAGCCTTTCATTAAACAAATTCCTAAATGTTGACCAGTCCTTCCATATCCACAGAGCTGATGGAACAGGATGCATGTGATGCACTTGTCATTTCACAGAGCCTGATAAAAAGAAAAAAATCCCTTTCCCAGAGTTTGTATGAATAGACTTTAAAAAGAGAGAGAGATGAGGCTTCTCTTCAGTGGTTTCTTTTATGGCTTGAGAAAGAAAGTCATGTGTTTTAGTTTAACTGATACATTCCAATAAAATGATTTTCAAAGGAACAGGACAAACAGTGAGTGTTTTACGTATAGCGGTTGGGATGTCAGATGGAGCTAATTTTGTTGTATACAATATATTTGTTATTCTGCAAGCCGGCTGAAATTCATTTGAGGGGGTTTTTTTACCCCCCCCTTCTTTAATTTTATCTGATAAACTAATAAAATGCCCCGGTGAAGTCTCAATGGATGTCATAATATGGCAAGTGACTTATGTCTAAGCAGATTTACGCTGACCTCACTGGATTTAGAATGGCGCAATTCTAAGCCATTCTAGCAATGGTCTTGCTTAATAATACAGTCCTATACAATATAAATTCTATATTTTATTTAGGACAATAAAGATATTGAGGTTAGTTTCATGATGTTTTTGCTCTGCAAAATAACTCTAAGTACAAGCAGCTGGTGGTGCAATCTTAAACAGAGTCACCTCTTTCTAAGTCTGCTGAAACCAATGGGGACAGATGGTTGTATCTCTGTTGAGGATTGCACTGTATGACAGAAACAGGACATGATGGAGAATGTAGGTCTTTATTTGGCATTTAAAGCCACATCTATCAGGGTCATATGGGGAAAGTAGAGGAACTATACCTTTTCCACTGCCAACATTAGTTTTGTCAATTGAAACAGGTCTCACCATGCTGACAACACATAATTGAAGGGGGAAAAGACTGGAAGAGGGGTGGAAGCACACGACCCGGAGGGAGTGGTCATGCTCTTGGGAGGTGCTTCCCTGGTGCACCCCAGCCATTTAGACTTCCCAGGAAAGACAACATGGAAGTGCTTCAGAGATTTGCCACTGGTTAATGCTCAGTGACTTTTTGAAGTGGCAGAGAGGTGTCGGAGGATGAGGTAAGGGCGGGACTGAGGTAGGGTCCAGATGTGCATGTGTGAGCATGCCATTTTGATCCGGATGTGGGAGGGCCTATACTGGCCAAATTGGCCATCTGCATCGAGACAGAGAGGCCTCTTGGAGCACACAAAGTATAAATTTATTGATTTGTTTATTTGTTTACTTATTATTTTAGATTTCTACCCCGCCCTTCCCCAAAACGGGCTTAGGGTGGGTCACATCGATAAAATTTACATAAATATAAAACAACTAATGAAAATAGCCAAAAGTAAAAGCTAAAATTTACAGAGTTTGTTTTGGTTTGGCAAAACCACCCCTTCTCTTCCCTTGGCTGTCATCCGAAATACTAATTTATTTAGATACCGTTGTTCTCCCCAATGTGGAGCCATTTTGTCCCTGTGGCAACAATCTTGCGAGGTAGTTAGATGGAGACAGAATGACAGGCCCAAGACTACCTAGTGAGCTCCTCCATACCAGAGTGGGGATTTGAATTTGGCCTCCCAGATCCTAGGCCAACACTCCAACCATTATACTGTTTTGCCTCTAATAGTGATAAATGACCTTTCTAAGATGATGCATCTTCCCAGAGTCCCATCCATTTGCATACTGTCCCTTTAAAACTGAGACAAATTTTGATTTTAAATGACTATAACTGTACAATCGCCTTTTAAAGAAGTTACACAAGAAATCCAATAATGGTACATAATTGGTAGTTTACAGTTTAGGTCTGACACTCTCCTTAAGTTTGCTGGCTGAGAGTTAGGGAATATTCACTAGAGCAAAAGTCAAAATCTACCTTATCTCACTTTGGGCCATCAGTATAGCACAGCAGTGCCCTTAAATCTACAGCATGTGCCACCAATAAACAGGGAAAATCTGACTTTGGAGACTTAAATAGTATTTGCTGCATCATGATATCATTTCCAGCCATATAACAGGAAGAAACAACACTGCATTGCCAGGCATTCTAGGATTCACTTGAAAGTCTGTGGTAAAAAAAAGAGTTAGCTCAACTTTGAAGTTCTTTTGACTGGTTGCCTTAGAGTTTAATTAGCAACTTGTTCTTCTGCCTTCACATAATCCCCTCCATAGTCTTCTGAAAAGGGGATTCATGGTTTTTATGACCAGCATGAAAAAAAGACACAAGGCAGCATTTAAAGATGTAGAAGGGTTGTAGTGTTTCTGTGCTTAATGATCAACCAAAGGCCCGGATGTCAAAGGGCAGCAAGCAATGATCTGGAGTGCCACCATGGAATTGCATGAAAGAGAATACAATTAGTCCAAGTCAAAATGAACTAGATCAGCAGTCCTTGAAGCTGGGCATGTACGGCAGAGTTTATAGAACTGTCTGGGTTCTGGTTGTCAATCTGTGTTGTGATTTCCTCCTCCCCACCCCATTAGACTTTATTCAAGAACCAAACTACTAGTCTAAAAAGCTTGAGTAACACCATTTAGGAAAATTTTTGTTTCTGCAATCTAGTTGCTTGTTCGTATATTCTTGTCCAGCCACTTAACGACTGCAGGAAAGTGTCAACAAACTACTTGCAGAACTTTGTAGGTCTTATAGGTTTAGGTTTATTGAATTTATACCCCGCCCTGTCCTATTAAAACACAATGGTGAACATCATGAAGTCTGCATGCATTACATTCTCCCAGTCTGCAAAGCAGGGCTGCCATGATCATAATAATTGAAAAGGGCTTATGTGCATTGGTGAATGGCCTAGCAGCTGAAAAGACCTGCATGTGATGCAATGTGGAAGTTCTGTCTGTCAGATTTGATTGGGGATCTCATTGTGCAGGCGCAAGTGGATACTTGATGCTGCAGTGATCAAATGGTAAATATTTATTTTATTTGCATGATTTTCCGTCCACCTTTCCCACTTGGACTCAAGGCAGGTTACACAGACGGAGTCAATACAATCGACAGATGGGAACCTCCAATAAACAATGAAATAGGATTTGGGCTGTAGAACCAATCAGAAGTCTGAAAACTGAAACTGAAGCCAAGCATAAGTAGTCACATGACACATGAACTTACGCAAAAATCCTACAGTGGGATTCTAGTTTCAGCAAGCTATGCACAGCAGTGTGGACCACAGTCCCTAAGTACCTTTGCGAATCATTTTAGTATGGTGTATTTGTATTTGTGAACTGTCCCTAAGAGGTTGGAATGGATGTCTCCAGCAGCTGAACATGCTACTATTTAATAGAAAGCAGGGCTTTTTTGGTAGCAGGAACTCCTTTGCATATTAGACCACACCCCCTAATGCAGCCAATCCTCCTGGAGCTTATATTAGGCCCTGGAATAAGAGCCCTGTAAGCTCTTGGTGGATTGGCTACATCAGGGGTGTGTGGCCTAATATGCAAATGAGTTACTGCTACAAAAAAAGCCCTGATAAAAAGAAATGGCCTATGCAATCATTAGAGCCCAACAGACAATGAAGAAGGTACTCTGTTTCTCAATGCATGTATTCTCTGATGCCATTTGTATCAATACGTGCACAGACTGTATTATATATATGTGTGTGTGTGTGTATATAAATACAACTGGTCATTATTGAATCCCGCTGATACTGTAAGTGCCATTTTATTTTATGCTTTCATAGATTTAAAAAACCCCCACCTTACTATGCTAACTGATGAATAATCATTTTCCTGAAAGAGAATGGATAAATTTGAGTCTCTGCTTTCTGTGTGTGGTGACTTCCTTTCTCTTCCTTTCCCTGGACACAACTAACAGGCGGCATTGTCCCGTCAACAAGGCTCTCCAAGATATCACTTTGACCCCATCCCATCAATCTGCCTCAATTGGATAATGATCTGTAATCACTTTCTTTCAGGGGAGTCTATAAATTTGCCAAGTCCCCCTTCTCCTCTGAAGGACTCCTTATGTTCCGCTCCCATTTGTGCAAAATGCTCTTCTCCCCCCCCCCCCCCGCCAAACAGCACTAAATAGCCACGCACATGGCCCATTCTGTTCAGAGGCACCAGGCCCCTCGCTGTTGATTTTTCATGGTTCTTGCACTTTAAAAGGGAGACAGTGCGTTACATGCTGGCTCTCAGTGGGACGCTGGCCCAAGCCACGCCACTTCAAGAGGCAGCCGCTTTTCTCATTAAGACTGACCCATCATTAGGTTGTTTTGTACAGGGGCCCCTTGTAATCGATAAGCTTAGCGTGTAGTGCTTTTTAAGGAAAAGAACTGAGTCTTCTGGTGGGAGGTGAAGTGGGGTGGGGAGTGAAGACATTAAACCTAAGTTAACAGAGAAACCAGGCCTTCTGGTGTGCCCAAAGCCAACATCTTTACAGGAAAGCTCGAGGAAGCCAGCAGCCATCAAAACCCTACTGTGAATTTCTTTGATTACCTTATATATAATTCTTCAGCCATACTTTGTCCTGCTCCTCCATCTATTCGACCCATCAGATCAAATGAACAAAAAGAAGAGCTTATGTCCTTCCTTTCTCTTTTGTGACTTCTCTTTCCTCATTAAAAGGGATCAAAGTCCTTGTAAGGATAATAACAGTGAACTGGGATTAAAAGCTGGAGATAATGTTGCACACGTACATGTGGACCTCCGTAGAGTACTGAGGGTGTTTTAAAAATCTTAAAATAGATTTTAAAATGTTAGGAGATTGGAATTGTTAATATCAGCAGGGCAACATTTGGTGTAATCTTTACCTCATGGTTGCAAGACCGATAGCCGGCTCCTGCAATATCAAAAGAGAAGAAAGTTTAACCTTACCGCAGCCTGGCATTAATTATACCAATAAATTAAACTGTCATTTAATGTCACTATTTCTGTCACTTCATGTCAGGGTAATAGTGGCTGTTGTGTTGCACCCATATTTTCTCAACTGAGTCAGCATTTCACAAGAATGAGAGCAACTTGGACAGCTAGGAACCAGCCCCCCAAACTCTTGATCAATGCCATGATGAATGGCAAAATCATGTTACCCAGCTTTGGTATCCATCAGTGTTGCTTCCCACCTCCCAAAGTTTCCTGCTACTTAGCTGATGAGCCTTCACCGCAGAAGCAATTAATAGCTCCTATCTGAAGTGGTTTATCCTATTGTGGGTTAACAGTGCCATGGGATGTCTACTGTTGTTATGTGGCTTTGGAGGGCAGAATCCTTTCACATAGCAACCACTGTGCAGCATCCTTTGAAGCTTTATACATTCATGGGAGCCGGGGCTTTTTTTGTAGCAGGAACTCCTTTACATATTAGACCACACTCCCCTTATGTAGTCAATCCTTCAGAAGCTTACAGGGCTCTTATTACAGGGCCTACTGTAAGCTCTTGGAAGATTGACCACATCAGGGGTGTGTGGCCTAATATGCAAAGGAGTTCCTGCAACAACAACAACAAAACCCTGATGGGAGCCATGTTCTCTGCTAAAGAAGCACTAACCAGAGTTAGATGTCATGAAAGGGACAAGGATTTCCTTGCAAGAAGGGCATGGCAAATTTTTGTGGAATAGCTACATGTAACTAGCAAAATGGCCCTTTATGGAGAAAAAATATTCAACTTTCAAATCTGGCTGTGGGGTTCATAGCCTGGGGCCCAGCTACTTTCACACTGCAGTTGGAAGGATGACCACTGCTGCACAAGATGGGGAGAGACAACAGGCACATACCTGGGACCTGTGAGCTGGAATGGAAATGAGAGGAGACTAGAACAACACCTGCTGGACAACAAACATGACATCAAGTTGTTAGCCTAAGTCGCTCTATGGTTATACTGTGGAAGGTAGCAAGTTGAATATGGGGGATTTCTTAGAGGGTCTGGTGACATTTTTAGGTGAGTTGCAATGTACAAACCGCATGCTGTTTCAGTGCAGATATCATTTTCTCTTCCTTATAGCCACACTCTGTATCACGCCTAATAAACTATGCTTCTGCTGACTTCTGTAATCCTAATCCTAGTACATGGTTTATTTGCTGTCCCCTCATATCGATTGTATTGACCTATACTGTGGTTATTTTGATGTCTCTTCATATGGATGCTTATCAAGTTACACTGTGTAATTCACTTTGCGTATGGAGAAAAGTGGAGTATAAGTACATCAAATAAACAAATAATATCAATGTAGCTGGCGGATATGTTGCATTTATTTATTTTAACCTACAAATATTTGCATGCCTTGAGCAGGATTAGACTAAAGAAAGACAGTTGTTGGTCTCCACTCAGTAGGGGATCTACTTTGTATGGTGGAGAAGTGGTCATGCGGTCCCTCCTTCGTCCATACATAGATGATTACACATGGCCTGAGATTTATTAACAGGGGTGAAATTCTAGCAGGAGCTCTTTGCATATTAGGCCACACACCCCTGATGTAGCCAGTCCTCCAAGAGCTTACAAGGCTCTTTTTTGTAAGCTCTTGGAGGATTGGCTACATCAGGGGTGTGTGGCGTAATATACAAAGGAGCTTCTGCTAGAATTCCACCCCTGTTTATTTATATGCCTTCTTTTTAATTTTGTGTGCTGCTGTTATAAACGTGTTTGTTTCACCCATTTGCACTACTAGTACTCCTGATTTGTTGTTGATTGGACATCATTTTGCAAAATTTTTAGTCCATTTAAATGAAGCTGGCTCTAAAATAAAGATACACAATTGCATACCTTTAAGGGGGGGCGGGTGGCAAACATAAAGAAACATGGTTTCAATTCAGACCTGGGAGAAGAAAATGTGAAATGGGGATTTTAAAGTCTAAACAGCAGGGATATGAAATTTTAAATCATCCCTATATGTGGCACAAGAGCTCCATGAATTATTTGCATCTTCATAGGCTCAATTCTTGCAGTTCTTCCTTTTCAAAAAGGGAATGAAAATCATGCAGAATCAAACGTATGCATATATATGCCTAAACACAGAGTGTTGCCTTATTCCGTGGTGGAGGATGCGCCTGTCAGTGAGAGAGTGTGAGTGTGTGTGTGTGTGCATGTCTGCCCCTCCATCATTCAAAGAGGATCTGTCGTCAAGTGCGTGCATGAACTAATTCTTTGTCTGTGTGAGTCCATTTGTAGCAGAATCAAAGCACTGAGATACCCCGTTCAAAACAACATCTGTCTGATGAGCTGTCCTCAGCCAGCATTCTTTTACAGGCAATCCATTTCCCATGGGGTTTTATATTGCTGTCAAAGACGAGCCAGCCAGGCCTCTTTTGACTCAAACCAGAGCTGCCTCGCCGTCCGTTTCTAGTTGGTGGCCAGCATTCTGGACAAAATACGTGTTCTGCCATAACTTTGTTTTCATTACCGCCAGGATTATGAATGATAAGCATCTTGGAGGTAATTTGTTTCCACTGTGTTAAAAATTCCATTGGAAGGTTGCCTCTCATTGTAACTTATTAAACGCCAAATTGATATCATGTAACAAAAAGGAGCGCGCACACACGCACACGCAGCCTCTCTGAAGATTTAGGCGCCCCCAAGTGATTTTCTGTTTGAAACCACCACTGTTTCCATTTCAAAACTCAGAAACAGCATTCCAGCCATCCATCTTGGCCACGGCCAAACTAATTCCTTCAGAATAACCGGTCCTTGAGAAAGTCAGCAAAGAGATCCATGTCTTGTATATCAAGGAAAGAAAGCAGCATTTTATAATATAGTGGGTTCGACGCATGGAGGAAACGCAATGGTCGTGAACATAGCTCTCTTTATTCAGTACAGCATGGTAACGAGTAAACTAGAAGACCGCTCAACTGGGCCAACTATATACTGTCCTGGGTTCCCGCGCTAGGATGCCATTGGATCGTTTGAACCAGAAGGGGACTTCTGATTGGACCAGGGCAGCAGGGATTTGGATCCTATTGTCCATTGTTCTGGAGTCCCCAAACTCCATCCTTAGGCTCCAGTGAGCCAGGTAAAGAGCATCACATTCATCCACATACACAACACATTTCAAGATGGTAAAACAAATTATGAACAAATAGAAAAACGGTTTCAACCAGCTTTGGATAATCCATTATTTAACTTTCAGCACTTATCAAAAGATGGAGTATTGCATGAGGAACCACAGGAAAAAGTAGACTTGTAACAAAATATTATGATTTTGCCAGTCCTCTGAAAGAATGTGACAACACTGATAAAATATAGATGTTGAGGTAATCTGAGATTGTAGTTTCTAGCCATCCTTTGATACTCAGGCTGGGAGATCTCTGGCTTCAACATTCTGAAATTTACCATTATTGTTAATTAGACTTATGTGTCACTTTTCTGCTCAGGAAGCTGCATCACATAAAATTAGAGAACAACAACAAAACCCACTAAAAATGGCCATGAAGGCATGAAGCCATTGTGCTTCCTTAGACAATAAGTTCCATAATGAATCTGCCATTGCCATCAGCTGCCCCCACTCCTTATGGCTGTCAACTAAACAGGCATGTAAGAGTCAGAATCCATGTAGTCACTTGGGTTGCCAAATGGAGCTGTTTAAAGCTTATATTATTTCCATCTCGCTCTTTCTCCAGCAAACTTGAGTCTTCTGTGGCTGTAGATATGCTCCTACTAGGCAGGGCTTTTTTTTTTTGTAGCAGGAATTCCTTTGCATATTAGGCCACACGCCCCTGAATTAGCCAATCCTCCTAGAGCTTACAGTAGGCCCTGTACTAAGAGCCCTGTAAGCTCTTGGAGGATTGGCTACATCAGGGGTGCATGGCCTAATATGCGAAGGAGTTTCTGATACAAAAAAAGCTCTGCTACTAGGTAATTTCTCCATCTTTTAAAGTCATGTTTACATACTTATGTTGTATTTCACCATTATCAGTTGTGTGCCAGATTTCTGTTTGTTTTCTAATTCCTGCAATCCGGACTTTGTTGCATTGTTTGTTGGATGTCACAGACCATCGATTGTACTGATTTACAGTGTGTAATCACCCTCGAATCTCTGTAAGAAAGGTGGACTATAATGTAGATGAAATAAATAAATCATGCATAATTCCCTCCCTATTAATTTCATTGCTCAAAACAACCCTGTGAGTTAAGTGAGGCTAAGAAGTCACGACAGATAACAAGATCACCCATTGAGTTCCATGGCTTTGTGGGGATTTGAATATAGATCTCTCCCCTCCTAGTATGACATGCTAATCCAATGTAATGGCATCCCAAACATGTTGAAAGAGAGAATTTGGGTTATTCCTAATGATATCAAAGGGATGCCCAGACTTCTGTGGGTTCAAATCATGTCGTAGTCACCAGTTGTGAACATACCTCCAATGATCAAAGAGAGATCAAGTAATCACTGAGCCATCCATCAGAGTTTTCTGGGTAGTGCCATGCTTATCACAACAGTATGTCCGATACACTTGTTTCACCAAGGTGCTGAGTCTGTATGTTGGAAAGGCATGGAGAGCAATTAACTAGCATAGATAGTAGCGAAATAAGCTACCGTGCAGCCAATCAACAAATATTCAGAAGTTGGGCACGGCAAGTGTGAAAGAGACAGCTTTTTCTGAATGGATGTTCTCTGCAAACACAAAGGTGACTTCTCATGGGTTCTTCTTCCTGCTCCAGCAATGTGAAACAAAGCCAGGACTGGCTTTTGATTTGTGGAAGACATGCTTTGTCAAAAAAGCAAATGGGCGCTAGGAAACTGACTAGCAGGTGCCATGGCTCCATGGGCACCATAGTGGGATTGCTAGCCGTTGGAGTTTGCAAGTTCAATTATTTCATTCATGAAAGAGTTCCTCTATTGGTTTATGTACAAGTGAGATACTGAGTAGAACTTCCTAAGCTAGAAAGGGAAGTCTTATTTATTTAATTTTAATATATTTATACCCTGCCCTCCCTTATCGGGCTCAGGGCTGCTAACAATAGTTAAAACACACAAAGATAAATATTACAATAAAATCATAAAAAACATCTTAACATATACAATTTTAATTGCTAGATGGCATTGTTAATTCTTGATAGGCGCTGTTCATAATGAAGTGACCTTTAGACTGGCTATTGGCTAATAGATATGTTGGTGATGCTACCTGTGATCTTGCACGTACGAATTTTGAGAGGTTCTCCTTCCTCCCTTTGTTCTAAAATCGGAACAGAGAATTCATCATGGACTAACTAGTAACTAGATAAAATGTAGCTAGTCAGGCAGACTCTTTCTTTTTATCTTCTCATGTAACCCATCGGTATTTTTCTCTAGTAAAGTTTATCCATTTAAAGCTAAATGTACATGTGTATGCTTTCTCTTAAATTACTGTCTGCTAATTTACGCAACACTGATCCATTCTGGCTTTCAGCAGCCAGAAGCAAGGAAACCCCACATGATCACATATGTTTCTTTACTAAAGGGAAAGAGAAAATGTGGGTCCTCAGGAGAGGTTGATTTGTAGTGGAGAGACAGTAGGGATGAAGCTGCTTTCCTTCTGTTGGGGATGGCAGCTCTAGGTGGGATCTGGGGAATCTCCCCAGAATTACAGTTCATCTCCAAGGGTCATTTTGTAAAAAAAGAGGCTCCGAAGCTCATTAGCACAACTCATTTGCATACACCACACACCCCTGACATCACTGGAAGGTGTACTAAATTATATCAGCTCAGCATCTACCTTCAAATGCTTCTTGAATTATGTCATAATCATAATTCAATAATCCCCTCCTCCCCTGTCCCCTCCCATCATACTTCTAAAATTACTTCTTCCTATGTGGCCACAGTGGCATGATGGAGATAGCCATCTGTCTGCTTTAGATGTTTTGGTTATTCCCCCGTTTTTTGTGGGGGGAAATATTAGAAAGTTTGTCAAAACTTAGAGCGCAGCAAAATTCTCACAGGTGGTTCGGATAATGGAGCCCAGAAGCAATTATTGGAGGGGGGGGGAAGAAAGAGCACAATAAAATTTAGAGGTTCTGGAGCTCATCACCGGCCGGTATCAAATTTGCCCTTTTTGGGCAAAATTATCGAGAGGGCTGTGGCGTTGCAGTTGCAGGGTTTTCTGGATGACACTTCCACCTTGGATCCATATCAGTCCGGCTTCCGTCCGGGCCACGGGGTGGAGACGGTGTTGGTCGCCCTCATGGATGATCTCCGGCGACATCTGGATCGAGGCGGCTCGGTGGTATTGCTGTTGCTAGACCTATCGGCTGTGTTCGATATGGTCGACCATCAGCTGCTGACCCGCCGTCTCGCCGACGCAGGAATTCGGGGGCTAGCCTTACAGTGGCTCTCCTCCTTCCTTGAAGGTCGGGGACAAAGGGTGGCAGTTGGAGGAGAGATGTCCCAGAGAAACCTACTTAATTGTGGGGTGCCTCAGGGGGCAGTTCTCTCCCCAATGTTGTTTAATATCTTTATGCACCCCCTTGCCCAGATTGCCCGGAGACATGGGCTGGGTTGCCATCAGTACGCTGATGACACCCAGCTCTATCTATTGATGGGCGGCTGGACCACCGACACCCCTATAAACTTGGACCGGGCGCTGCAGGCCATGGCAGACTGGATCAGGCTGAGTGGGCTGAAGCTGAACCCAGCGAAGACAGAGGTCCTTTGCATGGATCGCTGCGGGCTAGGAGGGGAGATCCCCCTACCGGCCTTTGACGGTGCATCACTGATACCAGTGCGCAGGGTCAAAAGCCTGGGAGTGCTACTAGAGTCCTCCCTGACAATGGAGGCACAGATAGCTGCCACTGCGAAATCCGCCTTCTTCCATCTTAGAAGGGTGAGACAGTTGGCCCCCTTCCTAGAACGTAGCGACCTAGCAACAGTGATCCATGCAACGGTCACCTCTACATGGTGCTGCCCTTGTGCCGAACTAGGAAATTGCAGCTAGTGCAGAATGCGGCGGCCAGGCTGCTACTGGGACTGCCTCGGTGGGAACACGTGCGGCCCGGGCTGAAGGTGCTGCACTGGCTTCCAATTATATTCCGAGTCCGCTACAAGGTGCTGGTTATTACCTTTAAAGCCCTATATGGCCGAGGCCCTGTCTACCTTAGGGACCGCCTCTCCCCACATGTTCACCAGAGAGCACTAAGATCTAGCTCCCAAGGCCTTTTAAGGATCCCTGGACCAAAGGAGGCCAAACTGAAAGTAACAAGAGAGCAGGCCTTCTCCGTAATGGCCCTCCACTGGTGGAATCAATTACCGGAGGAAGTGCGAGCCCTGCGGGACTTTAGTCAGTTCTGCAGGGTTTGCAAAACTACCCTCTTTATGCAAGCATATAAGGAGTCCTGAAAACGATACCTTGCCATCGAAAAATATCTACTGAATAGCACCTTAATTTATGGTAGTCTTAACTTTTATGTAGTTTTAACCTTATGTAACTGTTTTTAAATGTATGTATCAATTGTATTTTAAAATTGTCTTATGTAAATCATGGGAAACCATGTCTTGTTAGCCGCCCTGAGCCTGCTTTGGCGGGGAGGGCGGGATACAAATTAAAGTTTATTATTATTATTATTAATAATAATAATATAATAATAATAATAATAATAATAATAATAATAATAATAATAATAATAATAATAATAATAATAATAATAATAATAATAATAATATCTGCTTTTGTAAGCTTCTGCCCAAAATGAGGCCTGCTCATCTCCATACTACAAAGATCAGCTCCCCTAGAGAAAATGGATGCTTTGGAGGATGGACTCTATGGCACCCTGCCCCATTGAGGTCCCTGTCCTCCCCAGGCTCCACCCCCAAATCTCCAGGAGCTTCCCAACCTGGAACCGGTGACCTTACTCCCCATCCCCCAACAGTGGCCAGAGGTAACTAGGTGACCCTGCTTCCCACCCACAACTTTCCTCTCAAGTTCCTTCTCCTGTGCACCACTTGTCTCTGCTGCTTTGGCACTGCAAATCTCCAGCTCTGTTTTGCAACGGAGAAATCCACTGGGATGATTTTACATGCCGCTGAAAGATTGAAAGAGGTTGGTTGGACTTAAGCTATCCCTGAAAAAGATTTTTATCCCTACTGAGACGCATTTAATTTTGGCCTTATAATGAGTCCCCACCAAAAGCTGCCCTGTGCTGTTTTCCTTTTACTGCTTCATTGTTATGATGGTCAACATTTTATTTACCCCTAAAGTGCTTTGGGAATAATCGGTAAGGTTGCATCATGCCAGGAAGCCACAGATGGCAGGCCAATGCATCTGCTCATCTGTAGCATTAGCTGAAAAAAAAAAGAAAACAAAAAGAAAAAAGCATAAAAGAATGGAGTGGTAGTGAGGAATACATCCAGCAGTGGTAGCCGCATAAAAAGCATGTAGTGGGTGGTCCATTGGGAAAGAAACTGGAGATCTGCATTATGTCCACTACAATCAACAGAAAGACACAATAGACTCTCCGAAGGGAATTGGGAGGGAAGAACTTGTTTAAATAAAATTGCAAGGTTGTCAGAATGTTAAACTAATTCTCTAATGTTCTGTGCATTGTCTGGGGAATGTAGGCATTGCATCATTTGATGTACTAAAGCAGTGACAAAATATTTTAATAGCAGTGTTTTGGAAAGTGTTAACAGCTCTTTGATCATTTGAAAGACTTGTCTGTGTGTGGTGAAAGCGAAAAATGCTATTAAAGAAAAAAAGGGACTCTTTCCAAAGCCAGCTTTATTCCCAGCTTTAAACGACTACAGGATGTGATTCTCCCATGCTTGGGTAGACATTTATGCCAATGGCATGTGTAAATCATTACTATTACAATGCAGAGATATCCCACATTTGTTTTTCTGTTTTGTAATTTTATTTTATATATATTTTTAAATATCTTTAAGGCCCAGCGAAGATTGCCAGCTTTTTCTTGTTAGCACTCCTTGGCTTTTAAAAGCTGTGCTGCCTTCAGAAACTCACCCTGTACACTTTTCTCCAACATACCAATGTCAGGATGGGGAAAAGTTCTACCTGCTGAATTTCTGCCTGTTAAAGGAAAGTCAAATCTCAGCCTACAGGTATATAGGAAATTGCCTCCAGGTTGTAACTAGGTCCAGGACTTTTTTTTTGTAGCAGGAACTCCTTTGCATATTAGGCCACACACCTCTGATGTAGCCCATCCTCCTGAAGCTTACAATAGGGCATGTACTAAGAGCCCTGTAAGCTCTCAGAGGGATTGGCTACATCAGGGGTGTGTGGCCTAATATGCAAAGGAGTTTCTGCTACAAAAAAGCCCTAACTCGGTGACAGATGAAACTGGAGACAATTCTCCAACTTGAAATTTAAAATGTTTAATAATTTATATTTAAAAATTAAAAAAACACTAAAAAAAGTGTTACTCTGAATTAGAGTCCATTTTCAGGCCTTTTCTTTGGGGGGTGGGGGGAAGGGGGTGTTAAGTTGGCAAGAGTTCCTTTACTGCTCAAACAAGCACCATCGCGGGCAGTGTTAATTTCTGTTCCAGGGTGTGGCTTACCTTAGTAGAAAATGCCAACCAACCTCAATTGCTTGGTAGCTTGTTGAGGTTGAAACATACCCTCTGTGAACTAAACTTGTAGAGAGGATGGGGAAGGAATTATTAGGGGCAACATAGAAGATATGAGTTCATAAAATGAACAGTGACACCAAAAGCAATTATGATTTTAATATGATGGCTGTGTTCACACACAGCATTCAACACAACACAACACTCCCACCCTGCCACTTCTTTATTAAGAAAGAAAATAAAGGGCCATGGACAAGCACCATTCTCTGGCAAATTCCTTCCATTCATTTCAAAGAAACATTTATGGCCAGAGCACCAAATGGATTGCATCTTTTGATTGCTGCCCAGAACAAAGATGTGTAGCATCAGAATGAAAGATCCTGGATGGGAGCAAGGAAAAACATGACCTGGAAGTGACGTGGGCACATCAAGGATGTCAAAGGGTAATGTTTTGGTTTTGGGGCAAAACTCTATGGTTGGATTAGCTTCTGCCATAGAGTTTTGCACAAAAGCCATTTCCTTGGTGGTTGCTCATCCCAGTACTATTCAGGGCTGATCCTGTTTAGCTTTTGAGATCCAAGGCACTTAGGCTAGCCTGAGCAATCCAGGTCAGGGTGCATGCTACAGGGCTGGTGCTGGGGCTTTTGCCACTCCCGGCAAGGCTCTGCCCCCACCCTCCAGTAGGAGAGGGCCCCCAGCGCCCGCCCAAATGCAGGCCCTGTTTGCATAGAGGGCTTCTCTTGAGGAGCCCTCCATGCAAACACTGCCCCCACTCAATCTCCCTATGTCACGGAGAAGACGAGCGGGGCCATTTGCAAGGAGGGCTCCTCTAGAGCCCTCCATGGGGCTGCAACATGCCTTGCCTCTTTCTCAAGCTCCCTCCATGGTTTCAAGACAAATGCATTTTCCTATCATTCAGGTTATGGGACCTCTACCTCAAAATCCTGGCCATACTTTGAAAAGTAGGAAATACAGCTGCAGCACCTCCCCAATCTGTACCTTCCCAAGGAATACACTCCCCCCCTGCATGCCAAAGTCCGCAAGAGTTGAGTTTTTGCCCAATTGAAGAGTGGGTCAAGGAACCAATGGAGGAAGCATTTGACAGCTTCTGTAGCTGCTTAATATCTGGTCTTTGGCTACTAGCAATGAAGTTAGCATATAATGGGCTCATAAAATTTTTCTCTGCTTGTAATATTCATTTTGATTACGCGTTGGCAACCTTTATTCTGAAATTCTTGTGCTGTTCATATTTAATAACTAGACGTATTTCAAACGGATGTCCTGCATTTGTACTTGCATGGCCAACACTCAACAAACCAGCCAGAACTTGATTACCTTCACCTTTTGCTCTGTCCTTATGAGAGTGTGAGCTTTGTTCCAGATAGCTAAAGGTGTAATCCATTAAAATGTGCAGCTCGATCTGCATTCCAACAGTGCAGTAGTCATCATGGAAGTGTTGCACAGTTGCTTAAGCATTGCCGCCACCCTTGCGCTACAATTCACAAAATGCTTGGACCAAATTATTATTATGAGACAATGTTGACCCCCCCAAAAAATTATCTTGAATGCATACATTTTGGAGCAATCGCAGAAGGAGCTTCTAATTAGGATTCTCCATTATACAAATAGGGAATTTGGGGTGGATTTGTTCAGTCTAAATAATGGGAGTGTCAGTTTTTTGTAGTTTGAGAGATACAAATAAAAGCAAGTTTGAAGAACAAAATATGGAAAATTGTGTTGAGCTCGAACACCACTTTTTCAAGAAAAATAACACAACTGTACCTGTTTTATACCTGTAGATCGGTGCCTGTTTTATATAGTGTCCTTCTGGATAGAAAGCATAAAACAAATATGATCACTTGTTAACAGTGTACAATAGCATTACTTGGAAAAAATGTGTCATGACACTCAACAGGCCTGTATCATGACTTGTGATGGCAGCTAATCACGGATTTGAGAAATCTTCCCCTTTTTTTCTGTCTGTCTAGCACAACAAAAATTGGGAGGCGGGGTTAATAAAAATTTAGCAGGCCACCAACATACATATCAAGTAGGTGTTTCAGTGGGAGACGGGGAGAGGGACACGAGGAAGCAGCTGTCAGTGATGGTGCGACATCGTTATCAGGAAAATTGGCAGCAGGAGAGAGAGAAAAAATTAAATGGCCCTCAGGTCAAAAGCATGACATCACTTCCAGGACAATCTGGAAGTGAGGTCATGTTTCCCTAGGAATTGCCAGAAACTCTATGTCACTTCTGGACTTCCCTAGAAGTAACTGACATGCTTTCAGCCTGAGGGCTGTTCTAACAGTTTTTTTTCCCTCCTGGTAACAAAATGGATGTGGGAAACAGGAGTGGGTGGGAGGGGCTTAGATTCCTGGTGAATTCAGCTGGGAGATTTCTGAAAACCAGTTTTAAATTGATTCTGCAAAAAGGCTGTAAATATATTTGGGTTTATATATATATGCTATTTCAGTCTGGAACATTAAATACAGACTGCAAAACTCTGAAGGCATACTGGATAAAAATATTATTTTTCAATAGTTACAATAAAAAGGAATGAAACTGTATACTTCCTCATATTTCACTATGAAGTGGTGGCTAGAATAGTATATAAATCTGCTTCAAAGGAATAAGAAATTTGTTCTGTTTATTCCCAGGGAATCAACTGTCGAAGCCACACATGGTTAAAAGAAAATATAAATATTTATCTGAGCACCTAGCATCTGGAAGAGTCTAACTTTTCTTCTCATGCAGACTATGTTTTTTAAATTCTATAGCAGGAAGTAATTGGAATAGTTTGGGTTTGTTTACTAATCCCACACAACATGCTCAGTTATTAAAAGGGAACTGAAATGCAAGTGATGAAATGCTCTTCAGTGTACAATCAGGCAGTAATTTTTTCTGTGGCGCTTCTTTTTTCTGCAACTGATCCAGTCAACCAGATTACAGTTTGACAGAGTTGTCTATAAAACTGGGCTTGGCAATTAGCACCTGGGTTGCTGGATGAGGCCCTCTTCCATGTGAGGAACAGGGTTACCAACCTTGAGGTAGGGCCTAGAGTTCTCCTGGAATTACAATTCATTTCTAGACCACATAGATAAATTCCCTTGAAGGAGACTTGAAGGACAGACTCCGCGGCATCACAATCCCTACATTGCACTCAAACCTTCTGGAATTTCCCAAGCAAGAGTTGGCAGTTCTAGTGTCAGAATTGGGCACTATCCCTCTCTTCCTTGTAAACCCCCTGCCTCCTTTATCATATATCATTATCTTCTCTAAAAACCAGTTTTTGTAACCTGACATTAGGGACTAGGGTTGCCAAGTCCAATTCAAGAAATATCTGGGGACTTTGGGGGTGGAGCCAGGAGACTTTGGGGGTGGAGCCAGGAGACATTGGGGGTGGAGCCAGGAGCAAGTTGTGACAAGCACAATTGAACTCCAAAGGGAGTTCTGGCCATCACATTTCAAGGGACTGAACACCTTTTAAATGCCTTCCTTCCATAGGAAATAATGAAGGATAGGGGCACCTTCTTTTGGGGCATATAGAATTGGACCCCCTGGTCCAATCTTTTTGAAACTTGGAGGGTATTTTAAGGAGAGGCACCAGATGCTGCGCTGCAAATTTGGGGCCTCTACCTCAAAAAACAGCACCCGCAGAGCCCCAGATACTTGTGGATCCATTCTCCATTATTTCCTATGGGAATAGCTCTCCATAGGGAATAATAAAGTTCCCAGCAGATATTTCCCTCCCCTCCCCCCGCTTTCTGATGATCCTGAAGTGGGGGGAGGGCCTCCAAACCAGGGGATCCCCTGCCCCCACCTGGGGATTGGCAACCCTATTCATGTCTATAACTTGTGAAGAGACAAACCAGCAGAAGTTCAGCTGAGCATGCATTCCCAGCACAATCAGACCCTACAGAAGGAAAAAGGGCTCTCTGCAGCGTTCTCCAACAGACACATGCATCTAGGAATCTGCATCTGAAGCACCCCACTTTCCCCGGTGCCCGTATCCTAGAAGCCTTCCAGGGTCAGCAGCCACTCACCCCCTCTCTGGAACGCAGGCAGCCTCTTCCGCACAAAGACAACCGCCAATAGCGGGCAACGACTCGAGCTCGCTCCACCGCCCTACGCCAAGTATTCCTCTGCTCGCTAAGCATTTTGGGAAATGTAGTCCGTAGTGGACTTCAAGCGCTCAGTGATCTGTTTGCCGTTCTCCCCCTCCCCTCCCCCCGCTTTCCCTTTTATGGCCAGTGGGGGGAGGAGGCTTCAAATCGGGGGTCTCCAGGCCTAGCGGGGGATTTGGGAACCCTACTAGGGACGAACATGAATCGTCTGAGGAACTAAAGTTCATCACAAATTTTGGCCAGTTTGGGGTTCGCCAAGCAATGTTCGCAAACTGAAAAGCCACGACAAAGTTCCACAAATTTTGTTGCAGTTCGTGGCAGTTTGTGAAGAGCAGAATAATGGGTCTGAGCCATTTAAACCCTAATTTCTGCTCTTCAAGAAAAACAGCTGTGTAGTGAGGAGTTCCCTACCACTCAGCTGTTTGGTTTAAATGGCTCATTGAAAAGCCTCGAGGAGCAGAAAGCTGGGGTTCAATGGCTCTGAGTCATTTCACCTACATCTTTTCGTTCACTGCCAAAAGTAGCAGGGAGCAGAAAGCAGTGGTTTAAATGGTTTCCATTCATTTTTTTCCTCCTCATTCCTCTACCTTCATTTTTGCACCAATAGAGCTGCCTTTACTTTCTATGGATGCTTGCTAATAATAATTTTTAATATAACATTCAAAAGTAGCATGATACATATAACAAAAATGCAATAAAACTGGATAGAATTAAATAAGTAGTGAGACAGCATAATATATATAATGAACAAAGCAGTGAAAACTTCACAGGATTTCATAAGCATGAACTGTGACCCTATTTTTATTTAATATTTATTTATTTTTTTTAAAAAAATATATCCTTAAAATAACCCCATAAGGTAAGTCAGTATTATCATTCCCATCTTGCAGATGGCATGTGACTGAGAAAATCCATAGCATTCTTTTGGCTACACAGTACATTTTTATAGATGCCTATTTTCTTACTGACTTTTAAAAAAAAGTTATATGCAATACAGGAGACTGCATGAGACTACCATATAGTACAATATTCATGGGGCAAGATTCAACAACCTAAACAAGGTTCAATATCTTTTTTTTTTTTGCTAATTCTTTAGATTTTTTTTCTATTCCAGAAAATAGTGAATGAATTTCAGATTTGTAGAAAGCTATCCTGTGCGTATCTATCTCTTGGGGCTTGGGGCTCTTTAGCTTGGAGAAACGTTGACTGCGGGGTGACATGATAGAGGTTTACAAGATTATGCATAGGATGCAGAAAGTTGAGAAAAGTACTTTTCTCCCTTTCTCACAATACAAGAATTCGTGGGCATTCGATGAAATTGCTGAGCAGTCGGGTTAGAATGGATAAAAGGAAGTACTTCTTCACCCAAAGGGTGATTAACATGTGGAATTCACTGCCACAGGAGGTGGTGGTGGCTACAAGCATAGACAGCTTCAAGAGGGGGTTAGATAAAAATATGGAGTGGAGGTCAATCAGTGGCTATTAGCCACAGTTTGTGTATATGTGTGTGTGTGTGTGTGTATATATGTGTGTGTATGTATATATATATATAAATAATATAATTTTTTTGGCCACTGTGTGACACAGAGTGTTGGACTGGATGGGCCATTGGCCTGATCCAACATGGCTTCTCTTATGTTCTTATGTTCATCCCACTACTTCCTGTATGCAGATATTTCCTCCATCAACATGATGTACCATACTTTCCTTAGACATTTCCAATTTCTGGTACGTTCCCCAGTCTCCATTATCTTCGTTTTTAACCTCTCTTCTCTCCCCTCCCCTTTCAGTGTTCGTAGACATCCTCTTTCTATATTTTTTTCTACAAGAAGCTTTCTCGAAGTCAAGATGAACTAGAAGAAAGAGAGATAAAACTCATCCTTACTAAGGGGTGAAAGGATAAAGGTCATATTTTCATGAAGAGGCAATGACTGTGGAAGAATTTTGATTTAGGGATTTTTGATATGATAGCCTGATGCAGCAGAAGACAGGCCTCCAGTATTTTAGCAATTTGAGGATGAGAGATTTTTGCCAGGTGTAAGTTGCCATAGACAGATGAGAAAGGTTGTACTTGCTGAAATTTTGTCTCCATGCAATTGTTAAAAACATAAACTAACAATCTCCTTTATGTCTGCTGAGTCTAACTTCAGCACAGAGAGCTCTGCTATTAAACACACACAGCAGCCTCTCTCTTTTCATATTAATAATGTTTTTGGAATGTATCCCTATCCTCTGGCATTGTGAGATGGAAAGGTCACTTTGACTGTATGACAACATAAGAAGGAGGTCAAATCATGGCAGTGCTGAGAAGAATTGTCCCCTTCATGCTGCTGTAGATTTCAGATACAGTTAAAATGTTCAAAATCTAACCTGAGACAACTAGCGATTAATGTGTGACATTTGTCATCTGGTTTTTGATTGTCTACATCAATTTGCAATCTATGCCAAGTTGCTAAATAATAACCATTGGGATTGGTTCCACCTCTGTCTTTAAGCTGTGGTTAAAAAAATGTTAATATATTTTGCAGATTGGAGCTGCCACTTAACTGCAATTGGCTAACATGAATCATTGTAGAATTTACTGCTACATTTTTCTGTTTTTCGGGCTATGTATTTTGTTGGTGCTAGTTTTTAAGCTACCATTGTCTCCCCTAATGGTGTGCGCTCATGAGTATACATATGCGCGCACACACATACATTCAGGACTTTTTTTGTAGCAGGAACTCCTTTGCATATTAGGCCCCACACCCCTGATGTAGCCAATCCTCCTGGAGCTTACAGTAGGCCCTGTAAGAAGAGCCCTGTTAGCTCCGGATGGATTGGCTACATCAGGGGAGTGTGGCCTAATATGCAAAGGAGTTCCTGCTACAAAAAAAGCCCTGCATACATTTATAGTCCAGGTTTATCATTTCCGATGTTAGGGTTGCCAGGTCCTCCCTGGCCACTGGCAGGGGATGGGGAGGGGAGGATTGACAGATCCAAGTTGGAAAACTCCCAGAAATTTGGGGGTGGAGCCTGGGGAGGACATGGGGTACAATGCCATAGACTCCACCCTTCATTTCCCCCCCCAGGGAAACTCATCTGTAGTCTGAAGTGAGCTATAATTCCAGGGGATCCCGATGTCTCAGCTGGAGGCTGGCATCCCTATGATCAAACCATTTTGGGAAAGATATAACCTATTATCAGAGTTAGGTGTCAAGGACGTTAATCCTGATATAAATTTCATTCTCTATTTCTTCTTGTTATTGCCTTGGGTTTTACACTTGGTGATTACAGTCCCAAGAATCTTCTCCGGGGCGAGTTTCTGTTTCATTGTGCAAAAGAAGAATGCTATAGGAGGATTTAAAAAAAAAAATCATATCAAAGGTAATTAGACAAAAGGTCAGTGTACCTCCCCCCACCCCCCGTATATATCTGCAGCATTATCATCACCTAAGTGTCTCTTACTTACACTTATGTTGTGACACTGTAAAAGCTATTTGAGCTGCTCTGTTGTGATGGCTGCTATTTATGGAACATAAAAGGATACAAAAAGGTTTATAAAGACCAGGGTAGGATCAGATAAAGAAAATGGGAGAGAAACAGGCATCTTGGGATGGTAACTACCCTGCCATGTACTGACAGGGAGGTTGTATATTTTTAGAATATACTGGAAGGAATGGTGCTTTTACTTAGGTTTTTATGGTTTACCATGAGACGCAATTTTCTGGCCTTATATGCAGTTGTAACAAAAGTCAGAGAGATTTTATGATAGCTGCCAGAGTTCATAAATGATGGCATACACTAAAATATTTATAGAACTGTAAAATCTTGATTTCTCTCTGGTTTAGCAGATGGGGCCCTAAAACCAGTTTCTGGATTGTCACATTTTTTTACCCTCTGATGACAAAGAAGTCTATTATCCCTCCCTCCTTCGCCCCCCACCCCCAACTAGCAAACAAGTTCACTAGTGTAATCAAGATTGCACACTCCACACATTTATCTACATGAGGGATAACATATTGGGAGATGTCACCAATAAAAGATGCGTAATTATACCAAGGGCAACCTCCGTATCACTGAAGATCCAGGAGTTGTGTGCACACCTCAAACAAATGGCCATTTGTTTGTTTGTTTTATACCTTATGGCATAATTGTACACAAAGGAGATGGGTGGGGGAAAATTCTTGCCAAATCCCTACCCTGTACCCTAAATAATAGAGATAAATCTTACTTAAATGCCAAGAGTCGTATGCCTCAGTGCCTTATGTATTATTACAGCTATTTGTGTTTGCTCTGGAGGGTGTAATGAATTCTTATAATGCTGCTGAATCTGGTTCAAATTAAAGAGGGATGGGGAGGAACTTGGTATGTGAGTTAAGAAATCACTATTAGGAAAGTTGTTTTATATTTGTATCAGGGAAGGAGAAGACAGATTCTGACAGAAAACAAAAATGTGTCTGAAATTATATATCTATCTTCTGTAATGTTATAGACTATAAAGAAATAATGTTACCATTTATCCTTTTTAAACTTCATATCAATATTAGAAAAGATAAAAAATGTTTAACAGCAGGCAGAACTACGTTGTCACTCATGCTGAAGTAATAGGATGTAATAGTTCTATTTCAGAGAGCCAGCACAGTGTAGCGGTTAAGAGCAACAAACGGTAATGAAGATAAAGAAGATATTGGATTTATATCCCACCCTCCACTCTGAAGAGTCTCAGAGCGGCTCACAATCTCCTTTACCTTCCTCCCCCACAACAAATACCCTGTGAGGTGGGAGGGGCTGAGAGGGCTCTCTCAGAAGCTGCCCTTTCAAGGGCAAGCTCTGTGATAACTATGGCTGACCCAAGGCCATTCCAGCAGCTGCAAGTGGAGGAGTGGGGAATCAAACCCGGTTCTCCCAGATAAGAGTCCACACACTTAACCACTACACCAAACTGGCTCTCCAATCTGCTGAACCTGGTTTGCTTCCCCCCCTCTTCCATATGAAGCCTGCTGGGTGACCTCAAGGCCAGTCACAGTTTTCACGGAACTCTCTCAGACCCACCCAGGGCCGGCTCACGCAGTAGACAAACTAGGCAGTTGCCTAGGGTGCCAGGAGGGTGGGGGGGCACTCAATTGGGTTCCCCCCTCCCAGTGCCCCAGGTTAGAGCCTAGTTTGCCTGCCTCCACCTGCCCGCTGCTGCCTGCCCCCCTTTCCCTTCCTGGCTGCAATGTGACATGCATCTTATCTTCTGAAGAACATGCTGGAGAAGGCTTTGCTCCCCCTCCATTCCAGGGAGGGAGATCCAAGCCTTCTCTAGCATGTCCCTCGGAAGATAAGATGCACGCTGCATCACAGTGCACTGATCGTGTGGGGGAGGCAATGGGAAGGGGAGGAGGGGGCGGTGGCGAGGGGGCGCCTGCCTGGGGCACCACACACCCTTGGGCCAGCACTGGACCCACCTGCCTCACAAGGTGCCTGTTGTGGGGAGAGAAAGGAAGGAGATTGTAAGCTGCTCTGAGACCTCTTAAGGTAGAGAAAAATACTCCTCCTCTTCTCTTCCTCTAACACTGTGTCAGAGACACAGGCAGGCCAGGGAGCCAAGTTCCAGAATCAAAATCAGGGTCAGATCCAGAGGCTAGGTGCAAGGAAGTCGGAATGGAATTCAGGAAGTTGTCCAAGAGTGAGATATAGCAGCCTGAAATCATTTACCAAGCCGTCAGAGGAGTTCCAGAAAATCAGAGACAAGAGCCAGTCCATGGGTCACAAGAGCAAAGCAGGGTCCAAAGCTGTGTTTGCAGAGTCAGAGGTATCATGACTTGTTACTTCCATTCCTAATAGCCACCCTTGGCTGCTTTTTATAGGCATATGCCTAGGGGCCGTGCTTGCAGCCAGCTGCTTAGGAGTAATCCTGCAACTACTCAAACAGCTAGCAATGGGCCAGGAGTCAAGCACTTTGTCGTCTCTCCTGTAGTTCTGCTCACAGCCTCTGTCTACGGTGCTCTAAGGGTGTGGGTGATACTGGAGGGCTGGGATCAAAACGTGGAAACATAAAATGTAGAAACAAAGAGGGCTGGGATTGATTAGCTTCGTTTCACCTGTTGAATCAGGGCTGGAATGTGTCGGTGGCTCTGCACCAGCTGTTGGCTGTGAATCCTGACAAGCCTGCAGTTCCTCTTCCTGCTTACTGGCTTCTGCTGATTCAGAGCTGCTACACAGGACTCCTCTTCTCCCAAGGAGTCTTCTTCCCCTTAGAAGTCCTTGCTGAGCTCACATACAAAATTTCTCCCTAACTCTCTTTAATCTGAACCAGATTCATCAGAATTATTATAATTCATTACACCCTCCAGGTATATTGCCTTGCAAATTCTTCCTTAGGGAACATTCATGCATTTATTTTATTATACCTTCCACCTGGGCTTGTACTTTTTAGTAACAGGTACATCATATGTGGTCTTTTGTTTTAATGAAAAGTTTCTTAGCTATGCTGTATACTGGTCTGACCCAACAAGACAGTCTATAGCAGTGTTCCCTAGTGTGATTCCAGCCACCAGTTTTCCTGCACCTACTTGCTTATTTGGCAAAGAGTCTGTTCTGCACTCTGTGTTTTCCTCTGCTTCATTGGAGTTGTAGGTGGAACCCAGGAAGCATAATATTTGCATCTGCAAGAATCACCCATTTAGAAAAAGCTGGCTCCATCATAGGAGGATGCTGGGCTTGTATTCTTCAATAGTTTATGACTGTCTGCTCATTCTATTGCAGCCATTTTGTGCTTTCCATCTATGGCAGCCATTTTCTGGTGGTCCCCACTTAGACTTGCCAAGTCCCCCTTGGCCAACAGTAGGAGATATGGGGGGTGGGGGTTGTCAGATCCAGATTGGGAAACTCCCGGAGATTTGGAGGTGGAGCCTGAAGATGACAGGGACCTCACTGGGGCACAATGCCATAGATTCCACCCTCCAAAGCATCTGTCTTCTCCAGGGGAACTGAATACTGTAGTCTGGAGATGAGGTGTAATTCCAGGGGGTATCCCCAGGCCCCACCTGGAGGTTGGCATCCCTATGTCCACAACCTGTTCTCAGAATTTCAGATTTCAAAAAGTGTCCACAGTCTCAACAAGATTGGGGAACACTGACCTATAGTCTGATTCTATAAAATCTATTCCACAGAATTCCATGGGATATATTCCCAGGTAAATATACACAGTACTGCACACTTAGAAAAGATATCTTAATCACTGTGGATGCATGTGACTCGTTTGTTAGCTCCTAATTTATGTTTGTTATTGTGATTCTTCTTTCATTCATACCAGGCAGCATAGCAGCACTTGACAGATGGAGGTGGACACTTTATTTCAGAGCAGTAGATAAGTAATCTACCCAGTATGCCAGATATCAAAAGAGGAGAAGGTTTCTCAGCTCCCTAAAGGTAGCCAGTTAAAGAGAGGCGTTGGTACAGGTGTGCCAGATGCTCAAAGTATGACAAGTGTGTTTCACTGCTCTAGGCTGTTGCTGTGCTGGAAGGACGGGAAGTGCATCACTTCAAGTGGTAAAAAAAAAAAAATGAGGCACATGATCTCTGGAAGTCTAATTTTGAATCCGAAAAGGTGATCCAAGGTTCAGATGTAGGTAAAGAACTCAGGGCAATATCGTTTGAAGCAGAGCTCACATGAATCACTGAAATTTGGACACTGCTTACCACCATGAATGGTGCAAGTCTTCACAGTATAATTATGGGTATTCAGTATATTTTGCACTTGGGGGAAGGGGTCCCACCAGGGTTGTGTACATGATTTCTAAATGTGCAAGTAGTGGTTAAGAAACTGGGGTGCTCCCCAGGGACCTACAAAATAGTTCCTTGTAAGAGTTAGGTTGCGACTTGGCGAGGTCAACTCTACATTTTCTAAAGGACATTTCTGTCCTTCAAGGTTACAAAGAGTTAAATTCATGTTTGATGACACTGCCAGTCCAAAGCCAATACAAGTATTTGATACTCAAGTTCAGTATAGTAAATAATACTATTATGATTTTAATCAAATTACAATATGTTACTGGGTATATTACTATTTACTTCTTTTGTATGTGTGCCTAAAAATCCTCCATATTAAATCCCAGAATCCTATGATTTCTCCACTTGGTTCTTCATAAGAAATTAGAAAATTGTAATTGACTAGTAATATATGTTTGTCTCCTTCCTTCCTTCCTTCCTTCCTTCCTTCCTTCCTTCCTTCCTTCCTTCCTTCCTTCCTTCCTTCCTTCCTTCCTTCCTTCCTTCCTTCCTTCCTTCCTTCCTTCCAACATAAGAGAAGCCATGTTGGATCAGGCCAATGGCCCATCCAGTCCAACAAACCAAGTGCCATCAAGAGGTCTACCAGTGGGGCTAAAAGCCCGTCCACTGTGCCCCCACAAGCACAAGAATACAGAGCATCATTGCCCCAGACAGAGAGTTCCAACAATAAGCTGTAGCTAATAGCCACTGATGGACCTCTGCTCCATATGCTTATCCATTCCCCTCTTGAAGCTGTCTATGCTTGCAGCCGCCACCACCTCCCGTGGCAGTGAATTCCACATGTTAATCACCCTTTGGGTGAAGGAGTACTTCCTTTTATCAGTTCTACCCCAACTGCTCAGCAATTTCATTGAATGCCCATGAGTTCTTGTATTGTGAGAAAGGGAGAAAAGTACTTCTTTCTCTACCTTCTCTATCCCATGCATAATCCTTCCTTCCTCCCTCCCTCCTGTTCAGTATTTAACAATTTAGGGCAGCAACACTGACCAGCCCTTTCATGTAAATATTTGAGGAGACACATGGCTTATAGTTCTTTCTGGCAAGAGCCAGAGTTCCAGTGGCTCTATCCATTTGTTGGCGCCATCTTCTCTCCTTGTCTTGCCGAGCCCCTTCAGTGCGCCCTGGTGTGTTGCAGAGCAGTTATCCAGTCATTCTGCGATGCTTTCCAAAGCCATTATAAATGCTTCATAAAACAAGGATCTGGGGCAGTCCTTCAGCATTCACCTAAAAATGTAAAAGTGGGAACACTTCATCAGAGATGATGTCTACGGATTGAATAGAAGCCCAGAGCGGCTACCTGGATCAATCCTCAGTAAATCTCCATTGGCCTTGCCCATTTCTATATAGGGATGGTATCAATTCCCAAATGCTGAACAGCTCGTTTGTGAGACAGATAATGTGCTAGGATTTCTGTCCTTGTTTCAAACATCCCAGGAAATGAAATAATCACATTACTTCCTGCAGTGAGCCACATCTCACACTGTTTGACAACAGAACTGTACAGAACACAAGTCCCGCAGTTGGAAGCTGTTCTGATTATTCTAATCACTTTTTTTGTAGCTTCAGCAAATTCTTCCTCCTTCCCTCCCCCTTTTTAGAAGCAATAAGACCAATGCTCCCCTTAACCCATTTCTTGGAACAATGCATGGTTGGCAAATAGGCTCCATTATTATTCTATTCCAGAGGAAATAGAAATGATTTACATTTATGTGCCAGCGATTTCTTCCTGGTTGCCCCAGAAAAGAGACGAGAAATGATTTATAAGGATGCAGAAGTGCTGGCACAGATGTTATGCAGCTTGAGCCGGTTTGCCTTGCACAGTGTGAGAGACCATTCTGAGCGCGTGCCAGTGCACAGGTAGGCTACGGAACGAGACATGTGCCAGAGGCATCCGTACAGTTGCAACACAAGGCCAGCGGGGATCTTGACGGTTGTGAAAATATTTTGGCACTCATCCTTTAAAGCAGGCTGTTTCAGCGCGGGTCTATGTAGGAGAAAAGAACGCTCGATTCTCATAATTAGTTGCCTCATTTAAATTCCTAATGGACTTGTGGTTCATGAAAACCATTTTGCTTAGAACAGTAGGCAGCTTAGGGTAGTTTCTGCTTTTCTTTTTCTATTCTTTCCTCCCCCCCCCTTTTTTTTTTAAAGGAGGCTGAAAGACTGTACTGACACAGAGAACAAAAGCTTATTGTGCAAGGCAGCCCTCCTTGTTGCAACAAGGCTGCTGATGCCAACTTCCAACCTTAGCAAGACAAAAAGAACCTCAGATTATTTCAAAAGTTCCTTGAATATCATTGTCATTCTCATCATCACCACCACCATCTTATTGGGCTGGGTTTTCCCAGTTGATTCTGCTGGTGCAAGTGTACTCCTTGGGAAGTGGAGGGTCTGTTCCAGGAAGAAAGGAAAATATATGTGTACAACGCAGCTTCTGGATAAAGCCCAACATTTCAAGATCAAGCCCTTCTTCAGGAAATAAATTCACTTCAAGGAAAAGTCTTACTTATCGAGGTCCTGATTAAACCATTCAAACCAGCAAATCTCACAGCATCTTCAGAGTCTGGGCTATACCTCTCCTGATTGTGAGCACATGCAGCTGTGTGTATTCTAGAAACACACCCAGGGGTGGAATTGTGGCAGGAGCTTTTTTGCATGTTAGGCCACACACCCCTGATGTAGCCAATCCTCCAAGAGCTCACAAGGCTCTTTTGTCTATTGGTCAACTAGAATAAGGCCAATTGCTGCAGGTAGGCACAAAGCAAGACTCTCCTTGGTAAGCTTCCTCTTATTTAATGTTAACTGCAGAGGAAGATGATCATCACCCATATAATTTGTTCTCTGCAGTGAATCAATTAAATTAAACAGACAAGGTGAGACTATAAAGTAATCAATAATGTTGGCACCACACTGATTAATACATGTAAAGTCCCACTTGCTGCCAACCTGTGGACAGCCATTAACAATTAACCGTGTTAGTAATTAGAGAGGCTAGTAGCTTCCCCATACTGTCGGTCGTCTTGGCACGAGAAAATTTATTTGTTGACTGATCTTTAAAACTTTTTGGAGAAGAGCTCTTCACAGATTGCACCAGTCCGAGTATTGAAATCACCAGCCAGCAGGGCGTTTTTTTTGTAGCAGGAGCTCCTTTGCATATTAGGCCACACACCCCTGAGGTAGCCAATCCTCAAAGAGTTTACAGGGCTGTTCTTACAAGGCCTACTGTAAGCTCCAGGATTGGTTACATCAGGGGTGTGTGGCCTAATAGTAGGCTTCCCAATCCCCAGGTCCCAGAGGGGGATCCCTTGGTTTTACAGGCTTCCCCCCTTCCCCAGCCAGCTGGCCGTCGGGGGAAGCCCCGCCCCCAGAGCCATCATGCACCTCCATGAACGATTCCCATAGGGAATGATGGGGAATTGATCGGTGGGTATCAGGGGCTCTGGGGGGGCTGTTTTTTGAGATAGATGCACCAAATTTTCAGTATAGCATTTAATGCCTCTCCCCAAAATACCTCCCAAGTTTCAAAAAGTTTGGACCAGGGAGTCCAATTCTATGAGCCCCAAAAGAAGGTGCCCCTATTCTTCATTATTTCCTATGGAAGGAAGGAATTAAAAAGGTGTGTCGTTGCTTTAAATGTGATGGCCAGAACTCCCTTGTTCAATTGTGCTTGTCACACCCTTGCTCCTGGCTCCACCCCCAAAGTCTTCTGGCTCCACCCCCAAAGTCCCCAGATATTTCTTGAATTGGACTTGGCAACCCTACCTAATAGCCAAAGGAGTTCATGCTGCAAAAAAAAAAAAAAAAAGCCCTGCTGGCCAGTGTAAGAGGGATGGACAGGTGTGCATCCCTCGCTTTCTGGATGCATGTATTTAAAGTACCCAGTACACCAGTGCTGATTTCGGGGTTGCAGGAGGGATACATGCATTGATCAGAATAAATGAAAAAAATGTAGTTGTAGGAGTAAAGCTATCAGGTAAGATGGCTCACACAATAGAACTGTGAAGTTGACCAGTAAGCTAGTAGAGATCAAGCAGACAATTCCTGCAGAGGGGCAACCTAGTTTGTTTTTTTTTTAAATGCCTCAAAGGAGTAGTCAGTGGAGCCAGAGAAGTAAATTTTATTGAGCTGCCAGGTGTCTTGCAGCAGGGCTATATCATGGTTGACTAGGAATTTCCTAATTTCTTGGGAGCCTATTCTGTTTCCCCACCCTGTATTCCAAGAGAGGATTTTCAGCTTCCAATGCTTCCTCTTATTTGAACCCCACTCCTCCATGTGCAGCTGCTGGTGTGACCTTGGGTCATTCACAAGTTCTCTCAGAGCTGTTCTTTCAAGAGCAGTTCTCAAAAGAGCTCTCTCAGCCCCACCTACCTCACAGGGTATCGGTTGTGGGGTAGGGAAGGAAAATGAGATTGTAAACCACTCTGAGTGAAGGGTGGTTTCTTCTTCCTCCTCCTTCCCCCTCCTTCCTGATTCTTCTTTTTCTTCATTCATTCCTAGTGCTTGGAGTAGGTTGGGCATTGTGTGGCCAGAATACCTGCCCTTTGGACTTTGGTGTTTTGTTCTAGTTTGATCTGCCTTTTAAGTCTTGACAGCTCCATTTTTTTTCTTGAAGGTATGTATTTGCAATGGAGTCTTGAGGAGATGTTTTCTTTGTGTAAGGACAAAAATGTCCTTCAGCTTTCTCCCTGGAGGTGAGAAACTGAAGAAGAAGAAGAGGAAAGTGATGGAAGGTTACTGTTTCTGTGCCTCATTTGTTGCAACAGAATATCTGTTAAGACGAAAAGCTGAGGAAACCCCTCCTCCCAAATCTAAACTTCCTTGGCCGTTGCCCCAAGCCCCCCTAAGCCACCTTCTGAATGCTATCCTATAATTACGTGCTTGAGTCTCTGTTAGACATACTTCAGACTAAGCATGCATAGAATTCCATCACTGGTGGTAAATTAAAGGGAATCTGGTCATGCTTTCAATCATTTTGTTACTAGAACTCCCCCCTCCCCCAATCTCCTAAACATCATTTTTTTCCCCCTGAAAGGGCCAACCCCTCTCATATAGTCCAGCCTTCCAGTGAAGATTCTTTTCTCAAACATGCCCTCTGTGTCCCACCTGCAGAGGTAAAACAGGTGGCTACAAGAAACAGAGCCTTTTCAGTCATGGCACCTTGTGTTTAAATCATCCTACTCCTTGAGGCTTGCCCGGTGCCTGTGTTATCATCACTTATATGCCAGGACAAAGCATTTTTCTCTACCCAAAATTTCAACCAAGGGGGTTACATCTTTTTTTCTTTTTTCTTTTTCCGTTTTATGGCCAGTTCCTAGCCTGAGCAGTTTTATCAATATCATTTTAGACTGTTCCACATACATTCAGCATACAGAGAACTGAACACATCAGTTTTTAAGCAACCCAAGCATTTTAGTGCACTTAAATTCTTCTCCCAAGGGCTCCTCTTGGCTCACTTTTCACTCTCTTTATTGCAGCTTTAATGGTATGAACTGGACCTTGTTTACATGTGGGGCATTGTACACCTCTCCATGCAGATGTAGTTGCTAAAATGACATCTGCCTTTTTGGGGCATTGAAGTGGTGTATTTGAGCTATAGCTCTTTGCATCTGTGTATTTGCTGCTCAAGGTTGACTCAGCCTTCTATCCTTCTGAGGTCCTGGTTTGGTTTATTTTGAGCGTCTTGGTTGGTTTTTGTTTTATTGTTTTAGTGGTGGGCAGGGTTGCCAACTTCCGGGGGGGGGGGGCTGGATATCTCCTGAAATTACAGCTCTCCTGAATGCTAGGCTACAGAGATCAGTTCCCCTTGGTGAAAATGGCTTCTCTGGAGGGTAAACACCAAGGCACTTTGCTGAAGTCTCTCCCCTCCCCAAACCACGCTGTCCACAGGCTCTACCTCTGAATATACAAGATTTTCTCAATTCAGAGATGGCAACCCTGTTGGTGGGTTGCCTCAACCAGGTGTGGAGAAGTGGCATACAAATTTTGTAAGTAATAAATTTTCTGGAACCAATAACCCTTTATATGTTTTGGGTTGGTTGTACATAATGGTTGTGCTGGTTGTACACCTTCAACTTCCACCTGTGGCCTTTGTGTTATGAAAAATGAGCTCTTGAGCTAGGGCAGGGATGGCCTAACTTGATTACTGTAAGAACCACACAGAATAAACATCAGATATTTGAGAGCTGTAATACACGAATGTCAGATGTTTGAGAGCCACAAGGAAGGGAGGGAGGGAAGGAGATAGATAGAAAGAAAGCAACTTTAAATGCATTCTCCAAGCCACCAAGTCATTTTAAGAGACAAATGCCTTCTCCAAGCTAACTGATGGGGTGGTGGGGGCTTCAAGAGCCACACAATATGTGTGAAGGAGCCACACGTGTCTTCCGAGCCACAGTTTGACCACCCTGAGCTTAGGGTTTTGATGAATGTTAGATCCAACTGAGACCTGAGATCTGCAACGCTCGTATCCTTCTTTGCATTATAAACCCTGACTCTTCTGAAGAGTGTGTGAAGTAGCAGGCATTAGGAAACAGGGGCATGTGACAGAATCACTCTCTTGCATTGTGTAGTCCAGACCAGAGGTCCTTCCACATCCTATCTCCTACAGCAGCTATTGTGTAAATAAGTGTTTCCTTTTGTCAGTCTTGTACCTATTGCCCATCAACTTTATTGTGTGCTCCTGAGTTAGGGTTGCCAAGTCTAATTCAGAAAATATCTGGGGGCTTTGGGGGTGGAGCCAGGAGACTTTGGGGGTGGAGCCAGACTTTCCCATTTCCAAAATAAACGCATAAAAATACAGCAAAAATACAGCAGTGCAGTTCACCTGAATAGTCATCATTTCCTCATCCCCCAGTAGCTGCAATTCTAGTAAATGAAAGTGTAAACACAGAAAAAGCAGCCAAAATGCACAGAGTTTGCAAGCTCACATTTTTGTGATCTCACTGGGGCTTTACTCACAGGAACTGCTGTTCTTCAGCCTAACATAGGCAAACAAAAGAGAGAGAGGTGGAGTTTTCCTCTATCCCATAAACAGGCTCCTATACAAAGACTCTGAAAGCAATGCAAAACAAGCACAGAGACAGGCACACACTATTACTGCCTCCCCTACAAAGACTTCTGAAAAGTACTCTCTCTCTCTCACACTGGGTCTGGTTCCTCCACGATGACATCTGACAATCACAGGGACTACGCTGCTCTCTCTCTCTCGCTGTGAAACGAAAGCAAAACACACGGAGACTCTGCTTCTGACCCTTCCCCATGAAGTACTTCCTGCTTCCTGCTAAACTTTAAAGGGGCACACATACACAAAAAGGCATGGCTTCCCCCCGCTGGCCAGCTGGCTGGGGGTGGGGGGAAGCCTGTAAAACCAGGGGATCCCCTGCTGGGACCTGGGGATTGGGAAGCCTATCCTGAGTTCTAGTACTGTGGAAGAGGGAGAAAAAGCTCCCTCTATCCACTTTCTACACTTCATGTAGAATTTTATAAACCTCTGTCCTTTCTACTTATTGCCTTGCATAGCCAGCATGGTGTAGTGTTTAAGACAAGAGGACTCTAATCTGGAGAGCTGGGTTTGATTCCTCACTCGTGAACATGCAGCCTGCTGGGGGACTTTGGGCCAGTCACAGTTCTCTCAGAACACTCTCAGCCTCACCTACCTACAAGGTTGTGGGGAGGGGAAAGGAAAGAAATAGTAAACCACTTTGAAAAGCCTTAAGAAGGGTATAAAAGTGGGGTATAAAAAAACTACTCTTCCTGTCTAAACTAAAAAGTTTCCAGGCCTTTCCTCATAAGAAAGGTGCTTCAACCTGTTGATCCAGGATTGGATCTGGCCAGTGCCCAGGGGAAAGAACAGATGATTCAGTAAGCTGTTCAGATGTGTCCAAACAAATGTGGTTGTCTCCAGTTCTCATGATCACAGTGCTTTCCCACTAGGGCTTCCAATCCCCAAGTGGGGGCAGGGGATCCCCCGGTTTGGAGGCCCTTCCCCTGCTTCAGGATCATCAGAAAGCGGGGTGGAGGAGGAAAATGTCTGCTGGGCACTTCATTATTCCCTATGGAGGGACAGTGGCTCAGTGGTAGAGCATCTGCTTGGTAAGCAGAAGGTCCCAGGTTCAATCCCCGGCATCTCCAACTAAAAAGGGTCCAGGCAAATAGGCATGAAAAACCTCAGCTTGAGAACCTGGAGAGCCGCTGCCAGTCTGAGTAGACAGTACTGACTTTGATGGACCAAGGGTCTGATTCAGTATAAGGCAGCTTCATATGTTCATATGTTCATGGAGACCAATTCCCACAGGGTATGATGGAAAATTGATCTGTGGGTATCTGGGGCTTTGTGGGAGCTGTTTTTTGAGATAGAGGCACCAAATTTGCAGCATAGCATCTGGTACCTCTCCTCGAAAAAAACCCCAAGTTTCAAAAAGATTGGACCATGAGGTCCAATTCTATAAGCCCCAAAAGAAGTATCCTTCATTATTCCAAGTGGAGGGAAGACATTTTAAAGAAGCGTGGTTCCTTTAAACATTATGGCCAGAACTCCCTTCAGAGTTCAATTGTGCTGTCACACCCTTGCTCCTGGCTCCACTCTCAAAGACGCCAGATATTTCTTGAGTTGGACCTGGCAACCTTGTTTCTCACAGTGCTTTTCACAGTGGGTCCCCCCCTTTGCTGTTTGTCTGCTACTAATTCCAAAAGCCATGGAGATTTTTTTTTTTTTTAAACCAGTTACTATTTAGGTGTCTTTGCATACTTTCGGTGTCTGCCCATGAACCTCAAATTCATTTCCCCCTCTGCTTACTGATATTGGAGGATCCCCCCCCCCGCCATATTGAGAAGACTAGCTTACCTCACAAGGTTAATGAGAAGATAAAGGAAGGAGAGGTGAATGATGTAAACTGCTTTGATTCCCCACTAGGAAGAGAGGTATGACATAACTCTATTCAGGATTGCACTGTTCGTTATTCTGCAGCCAAAAGTCTGCACCAGCCCCACCTAAAATAAGGTGATGTGATGAAATATAAAAGTTATGCCCATGCAATGCTGTGGAGCGGTATTGAATAATGAAGTCCGTGTGAAGCAGCCATCTGAACGAGGACTCCAGGCTGGATTTCAACCAATGACAGTGATGCATTAGTCGAATTTGCACATGGCACAGAGTGGTAAAGCTGCAGTACTGCAGTCGGAGCCCTCTGCTCATGACCCGAGTTCGATCCCAGCGAAAGCTGGTTCAGGTAACCAACTCGAGGTTGACTCAGCCTTCCATCCTTCTGAGGTTGGGAAAACGAATACCCAGCTTGCTGGGGGGGGGGGGAGTGTAGATGACTGGGAAAGGCAATGACAAACCACCCCGTAAAAAGTCTGCCGTGAAAACGTGACAGCAACGTCACCCCAGAATTGGAAATGACTGGTGCTTGCACAGGGGACTACCTTTACCTTTTTAAAGCAAATATGCAATTGATTGCAGACCATGGAGAGCTTCTGTACATCAGGGCTGAGTGTGGTGTCTGGATTTAAAGAGCAAAGTAAGGACTAGTGACTTTGTGTGTATGTAATCATTTTTCCCTGGGGACTCCTAAAACAGCCCACCATTCCCATTCAGCATACAGAGAACTGAACACATCAGTTCTTAAGCAACCCAAGCATTTTAGTGCACTTAAATTCCTCTCCCAGGGGCTCCTCTTCGTTCACTTTTCACTTCCTTTACAGTAGCTTTAACTGCATGAACTGGTCATTGTTTACATGTGGGGCATTGTACACCCCTCCATGCAGATGCAGTTGCTAAAATGACGTCTGCCTTTTTGGGGGCATTGAAGTGGTGTATTTGAGCTATAGCTCTTTGCATCTGTGTATTTAACTGTCGGCCTTGCTGCTCAAGGTTGACACAGCCTTCCATCCTTCTGAGGTCAGTAAAATGAGTACTCAGCTTGCTGGGGGTAAAGTGTTGATGACTGGAGAAGGCAATGGCAAACCACCCTGTAAAAAAGTCTGTCATGATGTGACATCATCCCGTTTGTTGGTAATGACCTGATGCTTGCACGGGGGACCACCTTTACCTTTTTACCTTGCATTTTATTGGTGTGCTTACCTGAATAAGGATCTTGACTTATCTAGAATTGTACTGGGGGCATACAAAAAGAAACAAACTGTGATTGGCTTTGTAACAAAAATTGTGATTGGCTTTGTGACAGTAGCCAGTGACCAACTGAAATACTGAGAGAGAGAGAACACTGATACTAAAACTGTCCTTTTCTTTAAGCACTGATGCCAGGGCTATTATTTATAAAAATTATTAATATTTATTCAGGACTTCATCATGGCTGAGCATAATTTGGTCAGATGCCCTTGCCTTAAATCATTGCCAGTTTAATTTGTAGCAAAATTTACAATGTCAGGTTCCATGCACTGCCTTTCCTTTGCCTTCCATTCCTGACTGGCTCATAAGATAAAAACAGAGTCTTCCTTCCTTCCACCACAGGGCAGGGGAAAAATCCATTAAGAAAAATGTCAAGTTTTTTTTTTAAAGCTGCATTTCAGGCACAGGGGAAAATGGTCTCCTTCCAAAACTGTGAGCATCATCTTGAAACACTATTGCACATATATGCATTACTTCACCCTCCGCCCCTCCCCCTCAAAAAACCCCTCTCTCATTCAGGAGATGTTTCTGGTTTTGATTCTTTGTCTGCAGTGTTCACGACAGATGGTGTTTTAATAAAGTCCAGTAGGAATATTACTGTGAGTAAACAATCTAGGGCATGCCAATTTCATAATTGCTGGGTACCGACACAGCCTCTTACCTGCTGAATCCAAATTGGGAAGAAACCAACTGTGTGCACACAGACTCAGGAGCGGCAGCCAAATTCGCAGCTGTGGTAGGCTCTGACATAGCGCTTCACCATGGAAGGTAAATTGCAGCTCCAATCAGGCTCCTTGGCACCGGGGGTGAGGAAAAACTGCCATCTGGCTTGTCATCAAAGCATGGTCACCGAGTTTTGGGGAGATGAAATGACTTGCTTTAAAAAAAAAAAAGACAGAAAGAAAAAGAAAAGAAAGCCAACCTTGATGAGAAGGGAGATTGCTATCTCTGCTATTACAGGTTCATTTTAAAATTCCAGTCTTGGCTTTCCTAGCAGATTAGGAATTGGGATTTTCTACTTTAAGTCATTCCCACGCCCAGTGGGGGAAATGAGAGTCTAAACCTGTTATATACTAATTAAGGATTCACACCCACATGACTTGTCAAAAAGATAAATCATGCTCATTTGTTTTCATCGTTAGCAGGATTTTTTTTTTATTTTTTAAAAACGATCGCTGCTCCATTTTTACTGAGCACAGTGTTATTTTAATGTAATAGTGAATGCAATTAGAGAGGCTGAAGTGGTTTCTAAAAGGATGCTTAGGTACTATTTGTAGTTTAAAGAAATCTCCCTCCGATAGTTATTCTTGTTGTATTTAGCATGTTTCTGCTTATTGGAAAGATGGACTGTGAGGTTTGTGTAGCACTGAAGTCTGCAACACAAAGTGTATCATTGGCAGAAAGATATAGTGAATTTCAGTATAGTGAATTTCAGTTTGAGTTGCATGAAATTTAGGTAACTTCCATATCATTTTTGCAAATATGTCAGGTGGCAAACTTTGGTGGGAGGGCAATGTTGCTAGTGTTCTACAGAACCTGTATTTTGAACCTGTTAAAATTGATATCTTTTAAAAAGAAATTGATAGACCATCTCTAGAAATCTAAAAGTATGTATATGTAGGGGTGGTAACTTGGGCTTCTTTGGAGCCATTTCTGAACTGACTGACCACTCTTCAGATGAGGGAACTCTACTTCTGCAGCCCTCTCTCCAGCTCAGCCTTTGCAGTGCTCAGAACAGCCACAGGTGGCATGTCAAAAAGCCACATGAAGATCTCAAGTCACTGCCTGTAGAGTGTACAGCTTTCCTGGTATTAGTCCAAATAAATGATGCTTCATAACAATTATATATAGGATGTTCTGCAGAGCACACACACGGGATATAAATACATTGGACACATCAGAGGGGTTTTTGCACATTTTTCATATAGAGCCATAGAGTCTGCACTGAAAGCAGGTAACACCCTCAATAATTGTACTTAATAACAATTGACATGTTTATAACAGAAGTGGGATAATAGCTATAGCTATAGGCACTACATACAATTCAAAATTGGTAAATACTCTGGCATAAGCCTCCAGGTAATGCTTTTCCATAGGAATAACTTCAGCTGAACTGAATATTCTCTTGTTTGGAATACATTACTTGGTGGGACTCCAAAAATTGTTGTTTGTGTAGTTTACTGAGTGATCCAGCAATCTGAGTATGTTGTTCTTCCACTATTCTATTAGTAGCAGAAATTCACATTATATACATGTAGTGGAAGAAAGGGGTGTGTTCTCACACACATAATGTTAGGAGTCAGGGCTTTTATATATATATATATATATAAGGAACGCACAGAAACGCAGTTCCGGCTGGCTTGGTATAGAAAGGTGTGGCCTAATATGCAAATGAGTTCCTGCTGGACCTTTTCTATAAAAAAGCTCTGCGTGAAACAATGGTGATGTCAGGGGGTGTGATCTAATATGCAAATGAGTTCCAGCTGGGATTTTTATACAAAGCAAGCCCTGACAGGAGTGATATCTTATGGTTTTATTTCCCCTCCAGGAAAGCCTAGCATTTCCAGTATCCTCCTCGACTGATAAA
Organism: Heteronotia binoei; assembly: GCF_032191835.1. Classification (NCBI taxonomy): domain Eukaryota; kingdom Metazoa; phylum Chordata; class Lepidosauria; order Squamata; family Gekkonidae; genus Heteronotia; species Heteronotia binoei. The sequence continues at coordinate 110,797,649 of NC_083229.1, forward strand.
AGATCTCTTGTACAAAAGGATATGAAGAAGATACCTGCCTTTTTCTTCTATTCTCAGGTAGTATCTCATATCTTCATGTAGGGTAGTAGTTAAGACTGAGAGTAGGAGCTGGAAGACCCAGATTCGAATCTCCATTCTGCCATGGAAGCTCACTGGGTGACCTTGGACCAGTCTCTCTCTCTCAGCCTAACCTACCACACAGTTACCAATTTCTCATTATCATTATTTTGCTCCCAAGCTTCTGTTTTCCCCAGCACAAGTGATTGATTCCCACCAGTTGCTCTGTGGGCACATTTTGACACATGGCTCCCTCCAGTTCCCCTTGTGGTTTCTTAATCATTGAAAGCATCACAAAGCTCCGAGGGGAACTGAAGGAAGCAGCACATCAAAATGTACCCGCAGAGCAATTGGTGGGAAATTGATCGCTTGTGCTGGGGGAAACAGAAGCCTGGGGGTGGAGCAAAGCAAATCAGTAAATATTTTTCTTGTGAGGGTAGAACAGACAAGAAGAAAATATTGTAAGCCATGTAGAGTCCCCATTGGATTGAAGAGCAGGGTATAAATATCTTAAAAACACCTTTTACCTCTTACTAGCTCAGAAACCAATTTGGAAAAGTTATTAGTTTTGTGGGAAAGAATTAAAAATATATATTTTTGCATTGAGATCAAATTACAAGGGAATGCTGACGTGACACTCTGGAAAGCGAGGCTCATTTGAGCAACTAGGTAAGGATGCTGGATTAATGAGCCAAGGGGTGTGGCCATACTTTGCACAGAACATGAGCTTGCCCTTTGTCTGTTTCATGTGTTCTCAAAGGGTGAATGTTGTCAGCTTGAGATGGCTGTGTACAACTGAAAGGGGCAGAGCTGCCTTAAGATAAAGTCCACACAAGGTTTGTTGCTCTAAAAGCAAAGGATATTCTTTATTGGTAAAGAAATCCCTGCTGTGATAGGAAAGGTAAGACAGATATTCTGACTAGAAGACACAGCGAGCATGTTGCTCCCTTGGAGAGACAGAGAGGGATAGGAGGAATAGCTGGAAGGAAGGAAGTCCCTAAGATTAGGAATCTAGGTAACAAAGGGATAAAAACTGCCCATAGGGACTGGAAGAGGAAGAAGTCTGTCATACTGCCCCTCGCCACCTCTACTGCCCCCCCTCCCCAGTACCGGTCTGCTTGCTTCAAAGAGACTGTCAAATCATCCTTCACTCCCAACAAATATGGATCTGTAAAACACAAATTCTCTGACATCACATACCGGAGAATCATGCACCACGGAGTCGTGAGTATTCTGTGGTGTATGTATATACTTCATAAGAACTTAAGGGAAGCCATGTTGGATCAGGCCAATGGCCCATCCAGTTCAACAACAAAAAACCCAGGTACCATCAGGAGGTTCATCAGTGGGGCCAGGACACTAGAAGCCCTCACACTGTTGCCCCCCTCAAGCACCAAGAATACAAAGCATCACCTGAGCATCACTGCTTCATGTAGTGCTGACCTAAAACTGAAAGCATGTTTGATGACTGTTCAGTGATTTTTTAAAAAACACTTTGGAAAATGGTGTAAAATTGTACAGAGTCTGCTAAGTTCCCACTGGGATCAAGGGATCGGGGGATCCCCTGGTTTGGGGGTCCCCAACCCATTGGTAGGTAGGAGGTCACCGGAGGGATCCCTGCTCCCAAAGAATCCCATCTGCATGTAGCGTGATGATGTCACCTGGAAGGGACTTACCAGACATGTCGTGTGGGGATGCTCTAGGAAATCATGGAAAACTCTATGGTTTTGTGTAGGGTTTCTCTAGCAGGGGTGGCCAACAGTAGCTCTCCAGATGTTTTTTGCCTACAACTCCCATCAGCCCCAGCCATTGGCCATGCTGGCTGGGGCTGATGGGAGTTGTAGGCAAAAAACATCTGGAGAGCTACCATTGCCCACCCCTGCTATAGAGTTTCCCCCAGATTGCTAGACTATTCCCACACAAAACCATAGAGTTTACCGGGTTTTCTTAGAGCATCCCCATGTGACAGCTCGAGCATGATATGTCACATGAAAAATGTCCCCGGCAGCCAGTGGGGACTTGTCAGCCCTAAGTAGGACCAAACAAAATGGTTCTGGCAACAAGAGGACAAGTCTGTGCTTGTTAATTTGGGAGGTGGTTCTAGGGTGTCTCCAGGCTACAGGATTTTCCCCTATCTAAAAAAAAAAAAAAGAGGTGTTTCTATCTATTATGGAGCCCACTGGAAAGGAGAAATCACTCCTTATCACAAGCCCCAATACCTTGGTTCCTCCCTTCCTAATCCTGTCACCTTAATTAATGAGCCATTCCCACAACTGCGTAGCCCTTTTCTCTTCAGCAATCAAGGATCATTAGTGGTTCCTTAAGCTCTGACATTCCTAGCTACATTCCTACAGAAACGTTAACAGTTCTTGCTTATACCCAAAACCTATCTCTTGGGCCCATTCTCTGATCAGAGAACATTACACTTTTGTGCCTAGCACCTGGGAAGCATTCAACTCACCCTCACTACATAATGGGAATCCCATGAAACGATCGTATAAACCACTTGATACACCCAGCCATACTTCCAGGTTATGTTTTTTGCCGATTTAAGGAGACACTCTGGACATGCTCAGTATGTTTCATCTTGCTAGAGACTTGCACCCCCAAACTCTGTTTGGGTCACATCCTCTGCTCATGGACTCCTGGGACCCTGTTTGGACAGGTAGCTATGAATCTTTCCCTCCCCCACCAACTTCACCCCCACCCCCATCCTCTAACTACAATTTTCTGGTGTTCTTGTACATGTGTTAGTTTAATTTAGCATATGTGTATTTTCATCATATTATTTTCAATTTTAATAAAATTCCTTTCTTAATTATAAATTGGCTTGGTCATTTCAAAATATCTCTCTCTAAACTATTACTTTGTGTGATCTCACTCCTGGAAAGGTGCTATTTATGGGAATATTGGGGAACCCTAAAATGGATAAGCCTTTCCAGGAGATATTTAAAGCTATGATTTTGGCAGCCCAGGCTGTCATAGCATTTGGTTGGAAAGATGCTTCCAAATGGACTTTGGATAAATGGAACGGGTTTTTTTTATACGAATGGATTCAGTCAGATATATTATCAATACTAAAACAAGGAAAGCAAGAAGAGGATAAGATTGAAGAAATGAAGGAAAGGTGATATAAATATATAGGATGGGTAAAAATAGGAGGGGCCAATAATGAAATAAGGCTCAGGCTCCAAAGGGTGTGCATGCGGTTGCAGATATAAATGAGTTCCATTATGGTCAATTTGGGAGGGGTGGGAGGAGAGAGGGGGGAGGGAGGGAGGTAATTGATGGATCTGTAATATGAATGTAAGATATTGTAGGAATGTAAGATGGAGAGATAACATGAGTTTTAATACAAAATAAAAAAAAATATTACTTTGTGTGATCTCACTCCTAAATAGCCACATAGGTCTGCTTCTGCTAATTTCCCCATAAAAGGAGGAAACACCCCCCCCCCAGCATTTCTGATAACAGAACTGTATTTGAATGCCTAATGATTGTACTGGAAAGAGGGGTTACCATTATTTAACACTGGCTAGAGTAGCATTTATCACTGACCCAGGCACTGCCAAATCTGTTTTCTGTTGGAATGTCATTTTCAAGTATGACCTGCATTATTCTCCAGAGCAGAATTGAGACATTAAAGAAGATATTCCCACCCCCCCCCCCCCTCTAAGAGATGTGGAAGATATACTACTTTGCCTTTCTGAGTTCTGCTCAACTTGCCTCGCCAAGGAAAGTTGCCAGTTTTAATGCTCATCCAAGCAACTGCCATACAAAGGAGTATATACTGTGATATAATATGTTTTGGGATGGTCATATTTAGGATGATACAGAAAGCTGATAATGGTTTACACCCGGAAGGCAGATCTCTGTTCTTCAGTTTTCAGCAGTGGCATCATCACATTCTCTATGCATGTACAGTCTGTATGCATGTTAGCACCTTGTCTGTGATTGGCAGCATTTTTTCCTAATACTTCTGGATTTTGGGGACTGAGGCAAGATGCAAGAACTCTGTTTGAGATGATGTGAAAAGACAAGTAAATTCTGTCTGTGGTGTTAGATCATTTGATGCTGTAGTCAGCAAATGGTGTGAACCTGCCCCAGGAAAACCAAGGCCAGGCTAATAAAGTCGTACTGGAACAAGTGGACCACTGTTTGTCCCCTGCTGTAGCATCTTGGTACAAACCTTCTGAAGCCTGCATTATATATAACCTGGCATATTCAATTGCCAGGAAGCTATTCTTGACAATCAGACTAAATTGCAGTTTTCTTAATTTCACTTCATTATTCTTAATTATGAACTCCTGCCCCACCTAAAACATTACATTTCAGGCCTGCAATTATTACTTCCAGACATTGTTCTGAATTAATGGCTTTTATGTTTGCTGCCTGGGAAACCTGGAGTTTCTCATGGTAGTTTTATATAAAGCTAGTTTTATTAATTTGTTTTAAAATAAAAGGTAACAGTTGAAAGACAGTCATAAGTATTAACTCTGATATCTTGTGCATATACTCCTTTGGAAACAAACTGGATTTGTTTCAGTGAGGTTTACTTTCAAGTAAATGTGCAGGTATAAGTATGGTGCAAGCCTAAGCATTAGTCCGAAGATAGACCAGTTGAGTTCAATGGTATTTATTCCCTAGAAGTTTTAGGCCTACTATGTCTGATCCCTTCCACTTCCCTCCCACAGGCAAGATTTTCCCTTCATTTCTCTGTCCCCTCACTGACTGAGCAGCCCTGGTAACATGTTTTCTCCTCCCCTGAAGAAACTTTGTCTGCCCCACCCTGTCAGTAAGATATATTTTGATTATTTGCTCAGCCCAGGAACCTAAGAAAACTTGAACCCTTGAAAATGGCACTTGAGATGTTTTTAAAATCCAAACAAAAGGTTTTATTTATAATCAAAAGGAAAGGTCAGGTGAAATCAGGGGTTGAAATTATTGAGGTAAAACTAATTCAACCACAGACTTTTGATCTTATGTATCAAGCTAATGAAATGTTCTTAATTTATTCACAGTTGCTTAGATCTTTATACTGAGAGGGTTTTGTTCCAGTGTTTTCACAGTCCAGTACACTTTATGTGGGTAATCACTGACTCTTTTGGTGATCAGAAATCTGGAACCCTTTTCCCAGTACCCAAACCCCTTCTTTTGGAACACCAGTACTCAAGTTTTTTTTTTTTAATTTCAACTTTTATTAAGATTCATATAGTGTTATAAATTGCAGATGGTATCAATATACAAAGAGTTAAACTTGCAACAAACAAAAATGCAGACATACATTTCTTATGCCCCCCCCCCCCCCTTAACAAGTACTCAGGTTGTTCACTGACTTTTAAGGTCTCTGTAGGTAGTTTCTAATAACACCAGAACAGGGAATTCTGTACTCCTCATAGATAACTCTCCCTGTTTGATCTGTACAAGCTCCATTTCCCCCTCATTTTTAAATATTCATTTTTTTTTATAAGCGGCATGAATCTAATGGCATGAGATTTACTAGTCTTAGATTACTAGATACAAAATTTAAAAGATAGGGGGAAAGTCTAAAAGGAGCTGTGTGAGTTTTACTTCCCTGCTGGTATTAACTTACTTGAGAGGGGTATTGGAGTGGAGGCAAACAGCAGTGTCCCTGGTGCAAAAAAAAAAGGGGGATCTTGGTGCTGCATGCAAACAGAATAAAGGGGGGCATCATCACCATCAGTGTGGAATCAAATCGATCTGAGATTGACCGGGAATGGGAAGCTTTAGCTCTGAAACATTCTCTCCTTTTAATGCTTTAGTGAACAATTTTTTTGGGGGGGGGGGGGATCTTTTTGGCAGTTTCCAGAAGCCTAACATTAAAAAGGCAGTTGTGGCACATGGGCCATCTCCAGACTGCCTAACTTAAGAATCTCTTGGGATCAATCATTTTGAAGGACAGAGTGCAATCCACACAGGACAGGCTCTTTAAAACTGCCAAGATCATGACCAGTTTGCAGAATCAAATTAGAATCACAAAGAGAAAACCATGTAAATTTGCAAGGAAGGGCAGAAAATTAGAATTACTAATTAGTATTACTGTTTTTGGTCAGTCAGGGCTCAGTGAGGACTCCTAAGGAAAAGAGGGCTCCTCAGGGGGGAGAGGAGTCATGTGTAGCCAGCTCTGAATCAGCAGAAGCCAGCAAGAAGTAGGGCAAACTGCAGGCTGGTCAACAGCTGGTGCAGAGCCACCAACAGTCTCCAGCCCTGAGTCAACTGGTGAAACCAAGTTGATCATTTCTAGCCCTCCAATATCACCCATACCCTTTGAGCACCACGGACAGAGAATACAAGCAGAACTGTAAGGCAGACAACAGAGTGCTCACCTGTTGGTCCGATGTCAATTGCTTGAGTAGTTGCAGAATTACTCCCTAGCAGCTGGCTGCAAATTTGGCCCATAGGCACATGCCTATAAAAACTAGCCAAGGGAAGCTGTTAGGCATGGGAGTAACAAGTCATTCTACCACTGACTTTGAAACCACAATCTCTGAATCTGCCTTACTCATGTGTCCCTTGGACTGGTTTCTGATAATGGCTTTCAGCTCTGCTTGACTCCTGCTTGCAAGTAACCCTTGGATTGCTTGACTGTGCATCTCAGGCAACCCCTTGGTAACAGCTTTCTGTGCTTTGAACTCTTGGACTGCACCTCCCTTGCTTGGACTCTGACTGCCTTCCAGGAGCCCACCCTTGGCTCTTCCTGACTTTTGACAATCAGTGAAAATAATCCCCATTTTTTGCCAATTTAGTGGCATAAGACTAACCCCCCCTCTCCAGAGCATCTGCCTGAGGACCCCACCTCCCATACAAATTGCAGCCCTGTGCAAAGCATAGACACCTTCAATAGGGGATTGGATAAGCATATGGAGCAGAGGTCCATCAGTGGCTATTAGCCACAATGTATTGTTGGAACTCTCTGTCTGGGGCAGTGATGCTCTGTATTCTTGGTGCTTGGGGGGGGGAGCACAGTTGGAGGGCTTCTAGCCCCACTGGTAGACCTCCTGATGGCACTTGGGTTTTTTGACCACTGTGTAACACAAAGTGTTGGACTGGATGTGGCATTGGCCTGATCCAACATGGCTCCTCTTATGTTCTCTTATGTTCTTATGTGGTGGAGTTGCAGCCAACTTTACACAGGTGCATATGAATACACACACATTGCCAATGATCACAGCTTGCAACATCAGTGGGTTCTGCCACACATTGTGCACACTCAACATGTCCCTCCCCCATATTACAAGATCGCGTGACACTCATTTTTCACAGTGGCCAATAACACAGCAGAAAATCCCCTAGGAAGGGAAGGTGATTATAAGCTGCTCTGAGGCTCCGAGTGAAGGCTGGGGTATAAATCCAACTTATGCTGCTGCTTAGCAATGTGGGAAACGGCTTCACAGCTGCTTGTCAGTTTCCAAAAAAGTCTGGTCAGTTTCAACATTGGGTTAGACCCCTTTGCCTGCATTCCTTTCTGTCCTCTTTTGTACAGAGCAAGGGTTGGATCTATCTACCTTGTCCATCCAATCTCATCTAATTACCCTCCGTTCTACAGCCCCTGGTCCCAAATAGCTTTGGTCCATGCAGGCGCCCTGAATTCCAGCATAGCTTTTAAGTATTCAGAGGTAACCTCCCTCCTCTCACTTCCATGAATGGAAAAGCTGATTGGATCCAACTCCAGGTGAATGTGACTAATTGTGTCCCATGGAAAGCACACATTTTGATAATTTGTCAAGTTATGTAAGTATCAAGCATCCAACTGCATTTTTCCATGTGCAAAATGTACAGTTCTTATTCTCAAAGTCCTGGTTTCTTTAGCAGTGCTTCTTCTTGAAGAACACAGTGCATTGACACCACAATGACAGAATACACATTCAGCAGAGCATCAGTCATGCTGCGTTAAGTCCTGTCACATCACATCAGTTGACATGACTGACAGAACCCAAGATCTCATGTCACAATGGGATATGTCACCCTGCACAGTGAGTTATAAAGACACACTTTCCAGCAAAGTTAAGATGAAATGAAATTGGAAGAGTTTACTGGCTCATAAAGGAAACCTTCCTGATATATTCCTGTTGATCAAACAACAGTAGAATGGACTCATGGACATTATGCTTTGCTGTAGCAGAATAAGGGTGCAGATTGTACATATGAGGCTGCCCTATGCCAAGTCATGGCCACTTGTTGTGCATAATAGGAGATGTGGGGCAGCTGTCCACAGCCCCATGTCGCTATCTCCACTTTTTCCTGTAGGCATGTAGTAATAGAAGATATGTAACATAATGTTTTCACATTCCAGGTTTCCTTGCTGCCATTCCATTTTGTTGGCTTCAAGGAGCTTACTGTACATTAATGTTTGTTTAAATACTGTTGGAGAAAAGGACCGATTTCACACTAGGGCTTGTTCTGAGTGGAGAGCGCTTTTGCTCCCGGAGCTTCTCTCCGTTTTTGCACAAATTACCCCGGAGCTGCAAGTTGGCGTGGCATTCTCCCGTGGCAAGCAGAAACTGCTTGGAAGAGGAACCTGCTTGCTGTGGACGAGCACCGCGCCAACTCGCAGCTCCAGGGCAACTTGTGCGAAAACGGAGAGAAGCTCAGGGAGCAAAAGAGCTCTGCACCTGGAACAAGCCTCGTGCGAAATCAGTCAATGTAACAAGTTGCTTCCTTTCCAATTCTATAGAAGTTAAATCTATTTGTTCCACTGTTTACAGAGATTTACTTCGGTAGGACTGCCTTCATTAGTAAATGATACATTTTGATACACATTTTGATAAGCCAAATAAGCTGAATAAACAATACACTATTTTTTAAACACCTCACCTTCACCTGAATGGTTCAGGACATCCTGATCTTGTCAGATCTTAGAAGCTAAGTAGGGTTGGCCCTAGTACTTGGATGGGAGACTACCAAGGAAGTTCAGGGTCATTATGCAGAGACAGGAAATGACAAACCACCTCTTTTATGCCATTAAAGGTTTTGAAGCTCCTCCTGGAGCTTGCAGTAGGCCTTGTACTTAGAGCCTTGTAAGCCCTTGGAGGATTGGCTACATCAGGGGTGTGTGGCCTAATATGCAAAGGAGTTCCTGCTACAAAAAAAGCCCTGATCAGAAAAATGGTGCATGGGGGAGGCAGTCTCCCCGGCATTTCAACCCAGCCCATAATAGGGGCCCTGCAGAGCTTTTAGAGGGAGTTCTCCATGGGAACTGTTACCTGCTCCAAGTATTCAGAATATGTGTTGTATGCAGGACTTTTTTTGTAGCAGGAACTCCTTTGCATATTAGGCCACACACTCTGATGTAGCCAACCCTCCTGGAGTTTACAGTAGGCCATGTGCTTAGAGCCCTAAGCTCTGTACTTAGAGCCCTGTAGGAGGTCAGTCCTAAGGAAAATCAACCCTGGCAGTTCCCTGGAAGGTCAGATGCTGAAGCTGAAGCTCAAATACTTTGGCCACCAAATGAGAAGGGAGCACTCCCTGGAGAAGACCCTGATGCTGGGAAAGACAGAAGGCAAAAGAAGAAGGGGACGGCAAAAGATGAGATGGCTGGACAGCGTTACTGATGTAACCAATAATAATAATAATAATAACAACTTTTTATTTCTATCCCGCCCTCCCCGCCAAGGCAGGCTCAGGGCAGCTTACAACATAAAATACATTATACATCAATTATAAAATCATAATTAAAAAACAGATTACAGATTATATTAAAAATTAACAATTAACAATATGGTGCTATAAACATTAGATCTTCAATAGAATTCAGTAACTAAAAGCATTTTCAACGGCACTTCCTGGCATTGTCATTAGTTGAAGGCTATTTTGAAGAGGTGGGTCTTACAGGCCCTACGAAATTGGTCCAGACACCGTAGGGCCCGTACCTCCTCCAGGAGTTGGTTCCACAGCAGTGGAGCAGCAATAGAGAAGGCCCGATCCCGGGTGGCCTTCAGTCTGGCCTCCCTTGGCCCAGGGATATTCAGCTGGTTTTTTCCAGCTGACCTCAGCGCTCTCTGGGGCTCATATGGGGAGAGACGATCCCTCAGGTAGGCAGACTTCAGAGTATGGTGGAAGACAGGAGGGCCTGGCATGACTTTGTTCATGGGGTCGCAAAGAGTCAGACTTGACTGTGTGACAACAAGCTCTTGGAGGATTGGCTACATCAGGGGTGTGTGGCCTAATATGCAAAGGAGTTCCTGCTACAAAAAAAGCCCTGGATGTATGAATAAATTCAAGAATTGCTGGGTGGGAGAGCTTTATACAAAATAAATTTAGCAGTAGCTGGTATTTTCAAGAAAAATTAAATTGATTGCTAATTTGCAAGTTCTATCCTTTGAATATGCTACCATGGAAATAAGGGAATCATATTTGGGCGTAACTATATAAACAAGTTGGTACATCGTTGTTAAAACTGTCCCTTGCACTGAAACGTTGCCAGCTGAGATGACTGCATTAGTGCAGATGAAACTCCATTTTCTTGTGATCATCCAATATTACAAGCATGTCTGCCAGGTTCCCATTCATAGTAGCTTTTTGGTAATCCTTTAATTTATTACCTACTTTGTATGCTGGCACTCTCATCAGTAGAAATTTCGTTCTCCGTGCACACGTTTGTGATGGTTGGTAATTTTAAAAAGTTTTCATTTTGGCAGCCCTAGCTAACTATTGCTGTGGTTCTGCCATGGTCCTAGAGCAATCTGGCAGAGCCAGCCCAGTCCACCCAGCGTGATGATGGGGGGAGAAAGCCATTTGGAGGGACGAATGTGAGCTGGAATTACAGGGGCTACAATTCAGCCGTCAGGTACCGCTGTAGACTTAACTTGCTTTCTTTTGAACAAAGTAGGAGTCCACTAGCACCTTTAAGACCAACAAAGTTTTATTCAGAATGTAAGCTTTCGTAGGCAGGCATACTTCATCAGACAATGGAATGGGGTACAGTCAGCAGAGCTACTTACAGCTGGTAGGCAGTGGTTCAGAATGCAAAGTGGTACAAAGTTAGAATCCAATGGCAAAATAGAAATAGAATGAACCCACAGAAATGAACCCAGATTCATGCAAACTCCACCTTTATAAAGGACTCGTGTGGCTAGTGAAACATTCCCAGAAGCAATTGGGTGTGTGTTCACTGCTGAAGGAAAAAAGGTTACCCCAGTACTTAGGAACAAGTTACATCTTATATAGCTACATATATATTTTAACTATGATTTTATGTGGTTTTTAAATATGTATTTTAGTTTTGGTTTTCATTGCTTATAAAGTGTGTCTTTATTATCCCTTGTTCCAGGGGTGGAATTCTAGCAGGAGCTCCTTTGCACATTAGGCCACACACCCCTGATGTAGCCAATCCTCCAAGAGCTTACAAGGCTCTTTTTTCTAAGCTCTTGGAGGAATAGCTACACCAGGGGGTGTAGCCTAATATGCAAAGGAGCTCCTGCTAGAATTCCACCCCTGCCTTGTTCTAACTCTAACCCTGAAGGTGGGTAGAAAGGCAATATTAATATCTTGTAAATACAATATATAAATATAAAGCCTTTTGGCAATTAAAAACCAACAACCACAAAAAACCTATGACCCCTGGGACTAGAGTTCCTACTTGCCTGCTTATGGTGGGAGACCTCAAGGTAATTGTGGCCCTTGCCCACCAGTGCTCACCTGGTCAGCAGGTAGAAACTGGAGCTAAACCAGTGGGGAGGCAATTTTCATGAGGAAAAATGTCAAAAGGAAAAAGCCTCATCTACTGGCGCAGAGTGGTAAAGCTGCAGTCCCCTGTGCAAGCACCAGTCATTTCCAACTCTGGGGTGATGTTGCATCATGACGTTTTCACAGCAGACTTTTTATGGGGTGGTTTGCCATTGCCTTCCCCAGTCATCTACACTTTCCCCCCAGCAAGCTGGGTACTCATTTTACTGATCTCGGAAGGAGGGAAGGCTGAGTCAACCTGGAGCCAGCTACCTGAACCAGCTTTTGCTGGGAGCAAACTCAGGTCATGAGCAGAGAGTTTGACTGCAGTACTGCAGCTTTACCACTCTTCACCACAGGGCTCTAAAGGTAAAGGTAGTCCCCTGTGCAAGCACCAGTCATTTCCAATTCTGGGGTGACGTTGCTTTCACAACGTTTTCATGGCAGACTTTTTACGGGGTGGTTTGCCATTGCCTTCCCCGGTCATCTACACTTTCCCCCCAGCAAGCTGGGTACTCATTTTACCGACCTCAGAAGAATGGAAGGCTGAGTCAACCTTGAGCCAGCTACCTGAACCCAGCTTCCACTGGGATCAAATTCAGTTTGTGAGCAGAAAGCTTGGACTGCAGTACTGCAACTTTACCACTCTGCGCCATGGGGCTCCTACACTGAATATTAGAGGGGGGATATTACCCTTTTAAATATACTTGTAGCAGCTACAGAGATTCTGGCAAAGAGCTTCCCAAAATAATCTACCAAGACTTTGAACTAGCCAAGACACAACAACCACTTGGCAGCTTTGTTTGATGGTGGGGATGGAGCTGCCAACTTCCAGGTGGGCCCCGAAGGTCTCTTGGAATTACTTTTGGTCTCCAGACTACACAGATTAATTCTCATGGAACTGCTTTGGCTGCTGTGGAAGGTGGGCTGCATGTGATTATACTCCACTGAGGTCCCTCTCCTAGCTCTTCAGGCTCTACTCCCAAATCTCCAGGAATTTCTCAACCCAGAGTTAGCAGCCCTATATGGGGAGTCTTCTAAGCCATTGAAACTATAATATAGTGGGTTCCACGCAATGATGAGGTGAGGTAGTAGTGATCATAGCTCTTTTATTAGATACAGCATAGTATAGCGCTGCACTCAAAAAAACAGAACTGGGCCAACAGGGCCAACTATATATACACTTAAACTATATATACACTTAAAGTTCTTGCGCTAACATGCTATTGGACCATGCAAACCAGCAGGGGGCTCGTGATTGGAGCAGGACAGCAGGGATTTGGATCCTACTGCCTATTGTTCCTGAGTCCCCAAGCCCAGTCCTACAGGTTCCAATGAGCCAGGCAAGAACTCCATATAATAGTTACATTTTAGGTCACATATATAACAGAAACTAAACAGCATTTGTGCATTTAAAAGTAGGTAGCCACGTAGTCCATAGCAAAATCCAGAAACTGAAGACACACAAGACCTTTGGTTAAGGCCAATCAAAATAACAAATGTACAAGCTTTCGAGTTCTCCTGAGCCCTTCATCAAGTTGAACGTAAGCAAGAAACTTTAGGCCACAGCTGTGAGGCATCTGTCTCCATTTTGCATAGGATGCTGTGTTGTTGATTTCACTGGGCACAGGGTGTGGCTAGCTGGTATTAAGCTGCACCCTTGGCATGCTGGGAAGGAGAAGCAAAACTGGATCTCATCCAGTTGAAAATATAATGATGGAGAATCCTCTCAGATACCAAATGGAACTCATGGGTTCCTTAAAAGTTTGAGAGTATAGGAAAAACCTAGTAGTCTTTATATCTACAGTTCTGGAAATTAATTCAGATAGATCCTTTCCACCAGTTATATGCATATACACAAGCCTATACAGCTTGTGATCCACTGACTTGAACACTTCCATGGCCATCTACAATGGCTTGCCAGTTCCCATATAACCCCTGCCCCTATATTTACCATTTTACCTCAGTGGAGCAGGCTTCCTTGGGAGGTGGTGGGCTCTCCTTCCTTGGAGGTTTTTAAACAGAGGCTAGATGGCTATCTGACTGCAATGAAGATCCTGTGAATTTAGGGGGAGGTATTTGTGAGTTTCCTGCATTGTGCAGGGGGTTGGATTAGATGACCCTGGAGGTCCCTTCCATGATTCTATGATTCATCTCAAGGCAGCAGCAAAAACAGAAGCTTTATCCAAGCCTTATCCAAGCTTTATCCAATCCACATTCTCATCTTTCCCATTCAGAAGTTCCTGTTGCTTTGGGGATGAGGGGGGGGGGGGGTCTGTTCCACATATGTTTTGTTCCTTCTGGCGGTTTAAATCTGTAGGGAGATATGCTGGACATACAGCAATATAATATCAAGTTGACCACTAGAGGGAGCAAACATATGTGGAACAAGGGGGTGGAGGGACTTGAAACAAAAGCCCACTTGTTAGATTGCTATACTTGGACAGCACGTTGTGTTATGGATTGCAGAGTCTCAGGTTGGGCAGGCTTGCCCAGTGTGTAACTAGCAATGACTGGCTAATGATGCTGTGCTGTGGGCCATATCTTTTGTGTGTGTGTGCATGGTTTTTCACCTGTTTTTCAGCAAGTGCATGGTTTTTCACCTGTTCCTATCTTGGAAAATAACTTTATTCATTCAAACAGACAACAGCATTGAAGGTTCAGATTGATTGCTATTATATTTGCAAAAGGAGGGGTATCGTGCTTAAGGTAACATTGAGCCATTGCACTGTGGAACTGGTGAGACGAGATACATAGCTGACATCTAAGGAGAAGGGACACTTTGGGGATGACATTCATGAATGATGAGGCAGCATGTCAGTTTCAGCTGCCACGTCTCCTATAGCTGAGCACTTCTCTTTGTTCATCCTTCAACTACAATCTATAAAGCAACTGCTCATCCCTTTGGTAGAATACAGGAATATAAGAGACAGACCTCAGATTTACTTTGTCATCTGCCTTCTCAAAGAGAAATGTGATTTATTTTTATGGTAAAATATTTGAAATGCCACTTTAAACAAAAACAAATGGCACTCAGATTTCAGTGAGTGGGGGGAGAGAGAAAGGTAGGGGGGATCGAAGCGCAGCTGTGGAATTTTTCAAGCGACATCTTTGTCTTTTCACACCTGAAGTTGCCTATTTAAAGTCTAATTGCAAAGGGAAAAAATTATCTTGTCGTCTTGTTCCTAGTCAGGGATTCATCAGCAATGTTAATGATGACACCCCATTTTAATACGTACATTAAACATTTAAGTTATAATATGTTAATATGACATAAGATGTGAATAATAACAATGTTTTATATATGAAGTGAAAACATATTTTATGTTGGAAAATGGTTAGAATGCCTGGCAAGTGACTTATATCCATAACAATTTCATTTAAATATTGCTTTTGCATCCCATCTATCTTAGATGCAATTTTATAGCCCCTTTTAAAAAATTCATTTTGGCATGACCTCTTTGAGGCTGCAGCTCAGTGCCTCTAGCCCACACATTCAATTGCACTTGTACTTGCTCCTGTTCAATTACATTTCAAAGTGCAGAAGCCAGTAAGTGCCCAAACATGAACCGCATTTTCTGTGCTGGATCTCTCCAGGAATTATATCTTGTGTTCCAGTATGCACAGTTATACAGGTTGGGGGTGGGTGAGGGGAAGCTGAAAGGAAATCCGTCGCTTTGCTCAAAATGATGGCCTGTCTGATTTGACTTAGAGCTTGCACAGTTTGGAAATCTACCTCTGCAAGCGAGGGCATTCCAAAATGCAGTCTTGGAGAAATGTACATTAGCGGGCCTTGAATTCAGCAGGAACTTTCAGGAGCACTAGGGTTGCCAAGTCCAATTCAAGGAATATCTGGGGACTTTGGGGGTGGAGCCAGAAGACATTGGGGGCGGAGCCAGGAACAAGGGTGTGACAAGCATAATTGAACTCCAAGAGAGTTCTGGCCATCACATTTAAAGGGACAGCACACCTTTTTAAATGTCTTCCTTCCATAGGAAATAATGAAGGATAGGGGCACCTTCTTTTGGGGCTCATAGAATTGGACCCCCTGGTCCAATCATTTTGAAACTTGGGGAGTACTTTGGGGAGAGGCACTAGATACTATACTGAAAATTTGGTGCCTCTACATATAAAAAACAGCTCCCCCAGAGCTTCTGAAACCTCCAGATCAATTCCCCATTATACCCTATGAGAATTGATGCCCACATAGGGAATAATGAAGTGCTCAGCAGACGTTTCCCTCCCCCCCCCCGCCTTTTCTGGTGACTCTGAAGTGAGGGAGTGGCCTCTCTACTCACGAGTTGCTGCCAACTTCTTCAAAGTAACACAGACACACCATCCCACGAGGAAGCCTTTCAATTGGAGACTGAAGCCTCTGGAGTTGCAAAGGCACATGGTCCTCTGGGGGCGCGGCTTCCCCCCGCTGGCCAGCTGACTGGAGGTGGAAAGGAGTCTGGGAAAGTGGAAGAACCCCCGCTGGGACCTGGGGATTGGCAAGTCTAAGGAGCACAGCTCCTGAACCTTTCTGAGGGTTCCCCCTCTTCCTCCCCACCTACTTTGTCCATTGACTAGTAGGTGCAGCTGCATAACAATCCCTGGATTAGGAGAGCAGGTAGCCAGCTAGCCACCAGGGGCTTTGCGCACCCCAAGCAGCCTTCATTAACCCCTGGAGAAGCCCACACCATCCTTTCTCCACTTCTCATGTGATTTTTGGCGGTGGGTGGTTTGCTGGCCTTTTGACTGTGGGGGGCGGTGGCCAAGGTTGGATCCCTAGCCAGCCCAAGCAGGCCTCACTCACCCAGGGCTCTCCTTTCTTACGTTGGGTTGCTTTTGGCTGGTGGGGGGGCGGCATATGCTAATGAGCTCCACCACCTATTTTTCTACAAAATGACCCCTGAACATTAGGATGCAATGAATACCCTCCTCCTGTGCCAAGTATTCCACAACTGTGTTCTTTGAGATAGCTTGTTTCTTATCCCATTGTAAATATAAGAGCCTCTGGGGGAGGGGATAGGACTAACATCAGCATACCGTGAGGTGGGGCATACCGTGAGGTGGGGCAGGACTTGCTTCTCCTCATGCCTGCCAGCATACCTACTCTGCCACCTATCTGCATGCCCTTGGCCTACCCACTTACTTGCAAGTGCTCCCTCTCCTGTGCTCCTGGCTCTGCGGGCTGCCCAGCACTGCCAGAGTGTGCAGATGGTGATAGTCACAGCAGCAGCATTCCCAGCTGCACATACAACCCACTGCTATTGAGGAAAAGGCATCCAGGTGTCTGTGAGAAGGGTCATGAACAGACAGGGGAAGGATACACAGGAAGGCAGGAGTATAAGAACATAAGAGAAGCCATGTTGGATCAGGCCAATGGCCCATCCAGTCCAACACTCTGTGTCACACAGTGGCCAAAAAACCAAGTGCCATCAGGAGGTCCATCAGTGGGGCCAGGACGCTAGAGGCCCTCCCACTGTTTTCCACCCCCCAAGCACCAAGATTACAGATCATCACTGCCCCAGACAGAGGCAATACCCTGTGGCTAATAGCCACTGATGGGCCTCTGCTTAGGGTTTCCAATCCCCAGGTGGAGACAGGGGATCCCCTGATTTGGGGGCCCTCCCCCCACTTCAGGGTCATGAGAAAGGGGGGGGGATATCTGCTGGGCACTCCAGTATTCTCTACGTAGACAAATTCCCATAGGGTGTAATGGAGAATTGATCAGTGGTTATCTGGGGCTCTGGGGGGCTTTCTTTGAGGTAGAGGCACTAAATTTGGCGGTTAGCATCCAATGCCTCTCCTCAAAACACCCACCAGGTTTCAAAAGGATTGGACCAGGGGGTTCAATTCTATGAGCCCCAAAAGAAGGTGCCGCTATCCTTCATTATTTCCAGCGAACGGAACACATTTAAAAGGTGTGCCGTCCCCTTAAATGTGATGGCCAGAACTCCCTTTGGAGATCAATTATGCTTGTCACAACCTTGCCCTGGCTCCACCCCCAAAGTCCCCTGGCTCCACTCCCAAAGTCCCCAAATATTTCTTGAATTGGACTTTGCAACCCTACCTCTGCTCCATATGTATAAGTATGTGGGTTGGGGCAGGAAGGGAGGTGCAGGTGGGGTTTCTGGTTCCCTCCCCTTGTATCCGCACAACCAGAAACCCCCAAGCCCTCTTTATGCAGGACCCATCAAAACTTGAAACTGGCCCTGAATGAGGATAAGTCTTTTTCTGCACCAGGCGAGGGCAAGAAATTGGAGATAAAATTCCAAGGGCCTAGGTCACCTTGAAGGCCCACTATGCCAAGCAAGCCATATTATTTTTAATTTAAATTTGATTTGAGATCGGGCAGTTTGAGGAAAGGCAGAGGGACTCTGTATCTAGGGGCTCACGGCTGCCCAGTTTCTGCAGCAAAAGTGACTGACGTTCTAGTACCCGCTAAGGAAACTCACTAAGCCTTCTATTAATGTCTTCTGCTGTCATCAGTAATTTTTTTTTCTTTTCAGAGAAGTTTGATTAATTGTGACAAACACATTAATAAAATAATATTTCACTGTTTGAAGCCCTACCATAAAAGCACTGCTGAAAAATAATCTATAGGGCACTATATGCTAATTTGAGAAATTTCCCATCCAGTCATAATAACGAATGCTGGCATAGGATTGACTCAACATATTTTGATTTCATACCCTCTGAAAAGTAAGAGTTACAGCTTCAGGATGTAAAGAGGAAGACATGGTGAGGTGCCAATAGACAAAGCTGTTTTTAGCTGTTAGAAATTCTTCTGACTTTAACTTGTAGTATCCGTGTTGAGGAGGTGACCCGTTATCAAAGCTTTGTTTTTATGATCAGGGAAATCAAAGATCTTGCCTTCCTGCAAAATAGCCAAGTCCTGATAGGATATTTCTATGTTGCAGCTAAAAGAGAAAGCACAATCGCCTCATACTTGAGGTTTTCTGGGTCTCTGCAGTAATAATTATGTGATGCTTCAGAGATCTCTAAAAAAGTAGTGCCAGTATCAAAGAGAGTGTTGCCTCCTTGAATATTGTCCAGTGGATCATTTTTGTATTTAGCAAACATCTTTGAAGAAAGGTAGATGTTATTTTCAATTTCACTTTTCCGTTGCATAAATGGAAACCATGATTTATTTTGAAGCAGTTTCTTGTTTCTTCGTGCCCAGTTTTTCTTGTTTCTTGTTTCTTCATGCCCAGTTTTTCTGTAACATGTCTACATTTTTCATTATTTGTGCATCAATATATTACCATTATACTAATATGTACCTTTGTTTTGATGAGCAGTGGGAGGGAAATAAGGAGGGCATTTCCTCTGAAATTTTGACATCACTTCCAGATGAATACTCAGAAGTGACTGCTGCAACCTTCTAGGAACTGCAACATGTCTATGGTATTTACTTTAGCATTTCAGGGATTCCTAGAACATCACCATGGAGGGACTGTCAGTGATGCTTTTTTCTCTCAGGCCCAACCCCCTAAACTTTCCAGGGAGCTTGGGTGTAGGCTTGGCATCCCTAATTTTATATCTGTCCACACCCACACTCTCATTAATAATACTTAATACTTTTATTAGGGTTGGGCACTTCAGGGTTTAATACTTCATTAGGGTTGGGCACAAACCTGAAAATTCTGGTTCGGTTCAATTCAGGTTCTGAGGCAGTTTCTGAACCAAACTCTGAAATGAACTAAGCCAAAAATGCCCTGATCTGAATTGGATGTTAGAATGGGGGAAATAGCCTAGGAAGGTTTAAATGTCAGGCAGCCATGTAACCTGTTCATTTTGCTTCCCCTCACTTTGAAGCAGGGGGGAGAAAAACTGATGGGTTTAAACCTAACTGCTGAAGGGAAAACCTGACCTGCTGTTTCACCAGTCAGTTTTGTTTTCCCCCACCCAAGAAGGGGGAAATGAAACAGACTGCTGAAATAGCTGCCAGTCATTTCAGTAGTCTGTTTCATCCCCCCCCCTCCACTTCCAAGTGGGAAAAAGTGAAGCTCAACGGTGAAATGGCTGCAAAGCCTAACAGCAGGGTGGGTGCGCCCATCTGCTGTTACGGGCTTATTTCACTTCCCACCATTTTTTGCTGTCAAGCAAAACCAACTGGTGAATGGCTCGCAGCCATTTAAACCTACAAGCTGACAGCCATTTAAACCTAAAGGTGGATGGGCAGACCTGTGCTGCTCATCTGTCAGGTTTAAATGGCCCCAAACTAAATCAGACAAAAGTCCGCCAAATGTTTGGGAAGCACCTTCTCTGAACATCAGTTCGTGGGCTCTGAACAGGGCCAAGCTCATGCCTAATTTTGGCTTGTGAACTGGTTCATTCACATCCCTACACAATATAACAAAACTGTAAAGCAAGCATTGAAGAGCAGAGAACTGAAACTGTTGACAAAAGTTGAACTGAATATAAAGAGAAATAAAATAGAAAACATTTGTTCATCTCAACTCAGCAAGGATCTATTCACACTCTGGATTGTATTTTCACTTGGGAATATATTGGGAATATATTTGGGACAAAGAGAGAATGTGGGATGCTTAATGATTATTACCTTAATTAAAATTCAGCAAGATGTGAGTGAGGTCTGGTTTGCATAAATAGCAGATTTAAATCAAAACTGTGCTGCTTCTCGACTGCTATGGTTGCTGCAAAATACTGAAACACAGAACAGAATATTAGTACATGTAGAAAACTAATACGGCAACAGCAAGGCTAGAAAAGAGCTATTGACCCTGACATCTAATTTTCTATGCATAGGGAAGAATTTAAAAAAAAAAGATGGAAAAGTATTTGATCATGTGATCTGCTGCACACAGTCTAATATTATAGAATCCAGTATCTATAGGGGTGGAAAACAGAATTGGGCAAAATTATTATTACCTGAAATGACAATATGAGATCTGAAATTGGTCTAGTTTGATGAGCCAGTTTGGTGTAGTGGTTAAGAGTGGCAGACTCTAATCTGGTGAACTGGATTTGATTCCCCATTCCTCCACATATAGCTAGCCAGGTGACCTTCAGTCAGTCACAGTTCTCTCACAGCTGTTCTCTCAAGAGCAGTTCTCAGTCAAAGCTCTCTCAGCCCCACCTGCCTCACAGGATGTCTGTTGTGGGGAGAGGGAGGAAAAGAGATTATAAACTGCTCTGAGTGAAGGGTGGAGTATAACTCCAACTCTCCTCCTCCTCCTCCCTCTCCTCTTGGTCCAGTTCATTTGAAAGTAGAGGCCACGCTAGTTCTGTAGCAATTTTGATGCTGAAAAACATCCACCAACACCCCCTCAAAGAAAATCCCTCCTTTCATACTTTTTGAAAGGAAACTAACAACAGGCCACAACAAGAGAGTATGACAAACAGAAAATGTTCACTGAAAAGCAGGGGGGGGGGGCATTGGCCATTATTTTTTCCTGTCAAGTCCCAGCTGACTTACTGTGACTCCTTATGTGGTTTTCAAATTAAAAGACATGCAGAGGTGGTTTGCCACTGTCTGCCTCTGTGTTATGATGCTGGTATTGCTTGGAGGTCTCCCATTGAAATACTGGTCAAGGCTGATACTCTTTAGTTTCCAAAATCTGACAAGATCAGTCTAGTCTGAGCATACACTGGCCCTGTTCAGATGCATGGTATAATCAGATGTCGCTGCTGTTTCCTTCCGGATTTAAAGTGGCTGATCAGACGCCAACATCTACCTCCCTGTATTAACTCATGGTAGCCCCCCCCCCCCCAATCCTTCTCGGAACCGGATTGTTCTGTTACCTGCTCCTTTGTGGTGTTTTTTGAGTTCTCCGTTTTCATCTCATAGTTTTCTCTGTCTGGATAGTCCTCTCTCTCTCTCAGCTTGACTTCGCGAACGAAGATTTAAGAAGGGTGCAGTAGTCCACGTATGCTGCAGGCTCGCTGGTGGCTGACAAGACCAATGCGGGACAGGCAGATCCGGCCACAGTGGCTGCAGTCTGATTTGGGGTTGGTGCTGTAGCAGTGCGATTCTTCCTCAATCTCCTTTTGTCCTCAAGACCAGCTATGCATGCATTCTCAAAGGAAGAGACAGCCTGGTCCATGCTTTGCGATCTGAGGCTAGGTCAGACCACTGGTGATGGTTGATGCGACAGGTGCCAAGGGATTTCTTCAAGGAGTCCTTGTACCTCTTCTTTGGTGCCCCTCTATTTCGATGGCTGGTGGAAAGTTCGCCATACAGAGCAATCTTGGGAAGGCGGTGGTTTTCCATCCTAGAAATATGCCCTGCCCAGCGCAGCTGCGTCTTCAACAGCAGTGCCTCGATGCTTGTAACCTCCACCCTCTTGAGGACTTCAGTGTTGGTCACAAAGTCACTCCAGTGGATGTTGAGGATGGTGCGAAGGCAGCGCTGATGAAAGCGCTCAAGGAGTCGCAGGTGATGACGGTATAAAACCCACGATTCGGAGCCGTAGATGAGGGTTGTCATCACAACCGCTTTGTAAACATTGATCTTTGTGCCTTTTTTCAGATGCTTGTTGCTCCACACTCTGTTGTGCAGTCGGCCAAATGCATGGTTTGCCTTTGCCAGCCTGTTGTCAATCTCCTTGTCGATCTTGGCATCTGAGGAGATGATGCACCCCAGGTAGCTGAACTGCTGGACTGTCTTCAGAACTGATTCACCCACAGTGATGCAGGGAGGGTGATAATCTTCCTGGGGTGCAGGCTGGTGGAGAACTTCTGTCTTCTTCAGACTAACTTCTAGGCCGAATAGCTTGGCAGCCTCTGCAAAGCAGGACGTCATATGCTGCAGAGCTGATACCGAGTGGGAGACGAGTGCAGCATCATCAGCAAATAGTAGCTCTTGGATAAGTTTTTCCATTGTCTTGGAGTGAGCCTTTAGTCGCCTCAGGTTGAACAGGCTGCCATCGGTGCGATAGCGGATGTAGACACCATCGTCATCATCTAGATCTACTGATGCTCTTTGAAGCATCATGCTAAAGAAGATCGTAAAGAGAGTTGGCGTGAGAACGCAGCCTTGCTTTACACCTGTGCCTATTGGGAAGGGCTCCGAGAGGTCGTTGCAGTGTCTGACTTGGCCTCGCTGGTCTTCATGTAGCTGGATGATCATGCTGAGGAACCTTGGGGAACATCCTAAACGTTCCAAGATTTGCCACAGGCCTTTTCTGCTAATGGTATCGAAAGCTTTGGTAAGGTCAACAAAAGTCACATATAGACCCTTGTTCTGTTCCCTGCATTTCTCTTGGAGCTGCCTGAGAACAAATACCATGTCGGTGGTGCTCCTGTTAGCTCTGAAGCCGCACTGGCTCTCTGGGAGGAGTTCTTCTGCAATGGTGGGCACCAGTCTGTTCAGGAGTATTCTGGCAAGGATTTTGCCTGCGATGGAAAGCAGGGTTATCCCCCAGTAGTTGGAGCAGTCTGACTTTTCCCCTTTGTTCTTGTTTAGAGTGATGATGATTGCATCGCGAAAGTCCTGTGGTAGTTTGCCTTGTTCCCAGCAGGTGACAAGTACTTTGTGAAGTGTGCTATGTAGTACTGTGCCCCCATGCTTCCAGATCTCTGGTGGGATTCCATCAACTCCCGCTGCCTTGCCACTTTTCAGTTGCTTGATGGCTTTAACAGTCTCTTCTAGGGTGGGGATCTCATCCAACTCTGTTTTCACTGGTTGAAGTGGGGTGAGGTGGATTGCTGAATCTTGAACTACGCGGTTGGCATTGAAGAGAACCTGAAAATACTCCGGCCACCGGTTCAGTATGGATGCCTTGTCTGTGAGGAGCACTTGGCCGTCTGCGCTACGCAAGGGACTCTGAGCCTGATATGATGGGCCATATACTGCCTTCAGGGCTTCGTAGAACCCTCTTAAATCACCAGTGTCTGCTCACAGCTGGGTTCTCTCTGCAAGCTTGGTCCACCACTCGTTCTGAATGTCTCGAAGCTTGCGCTGGAGGTTGCTACATGCAGCGCGAAAGATTGCTTTTTTCCCGGGACAGGAGGGCTGAGCAAGATGTGCTTGGTAGGCAGATCTCTTTTTCGCTAGTAATTCTTGGATCTCTTGATTGTTCTCGTCAAACCAGTCCTTGTTCTTCCTTGTGGAGAACCCGAGGACTTCTTCAGAGATCGACAGGATGGTAGTTTTTAGGTGTTCCCAGAGTGCTTCTGGAGAAGGGTCTGTGGGGCAACTGGGGTCCTCAATTCTTGACTGGAGTTTTGCCTGGAAGGCAGCTTTAACTTCGGCTGACTGAAGGCTGCCAACCTGAAGCTTCCTCCGAGGGATATCTCCTCTCCTGGGTGTGGGTTTAAAGTGAAGACGGAGATTGCAGCGTACAAGACGGTGATCCGTATGACATTCCGCACTGGGCATTACTCGGGTGTGTAAGACATCTTGAAGGTCTCTCTGGCGCACCAGAATGTAGTCGATAAGGTGCCAGTGCTTGGACCGTGGGTGAATCCAGGTTGTCTTCAGGCTGTTCTTCTGCTGAAAGATAGTGTTGGTGATGGTGAGCTGGTGCTCCGTGCAGAATTCTAGCAGGAGGCGTGCGTTATCATTGCAGTTGCCAATGCCGTGTTTGCCAAGTACTCCTTTCCAGGCTTCCGAGTCTTTACCTACTCTGGCATTGAAGTCGCCAAGGATGATCACCTTGTCCTTCTTCTGTACGAAGTTGCGTAGATCAGCATAGAACTTGTTCTTTTCTGCAGGATCTGCTTGAAGGGTTGGGGCATACACACTGAAGAGTGTTTAGTCCTACTGGATAGTCCTACTGTGATATTAACTAACTTCTGGATTTCTGAAGGCTGTCCCAGAGCAAAAGAAGCCTCAGACATCCGGTTGACAGTCACCTTATTTTTTTTACTACTTAGCAATATGCACATAATGGCATAACCACATAATGTTTTAACCTATGTGCATGTGTGCATATGCGCACATGCACATAATGTTCACATATGCGTACATGATGTGCATGTGCGCATATACACATATCATGCACATGTGCATAATGTGTGCATGTGGTGCACGTGCGCATAATAGTGGAGGGAAAAAACTGCATGGTGCCGTCATGTGGACGGCAGAAGAGTTTCACCACAGAGTGACTTGAATTACAGTATGGCAGTCTGATCGATAATATCCGGAACAAAGATATTTGGAACAGAACCGGGTCAGTTTAACGTGGACTCAACACGCTGTGTGAACAGGGCCACTATTTTTAATGCTGGCGTCCAGTGCCATCTTTTCCCGATAAGAGTGGAGAGACGTGCACCTGTGCTGTGAGGCGCTTACTTCAGGGGTCTGTCAAATCAACCCCCTTACTCAAATCACTTGAAACTTTGGGTGGGAGATCTGTAGACTAGAGGGGAGATTATATTCTGTGCAAACGTAGTTCTATTGTCTTCATAAACATCTGTCCCTGACCCTCCAATAGATTTCTCATTGAAGATTAGTCCTGAACCTCTGGAATCTGAATAACCCACAGGGATTTGAAGCCCAAATTGGTTATATCTTACATGAACATAAGAAATTGCGGTTAAAATCATTCCCCCAAACCCTGCATATGAAATTATAGTTTTTTTTCCCTAGCATGATTTGGATGAGACACAACTCCTATATTTTTCAAGGGACTTGAGGGAGTACACCTGACATCCACAGGTATTTCCCTATTCACTAGTCAGCTGGCCCCATTTCCATTATCAGTGTCACCCACATGGCGGCAAACACAGAACGGAGCCAAAGTCAATATGAACATGGCTGAAATCTACATGTAATCTAGAATTTGAACCACATGCTCACACACTAGATTCAGCTAAGTTAGATGCCACTACATGGTCATCTGCTGATATGGCAGGTGTAGCTGGCACAGCAGATGGGCAGATTCCCCCATTCCCTAGTCCTAACCCCACTTAAAGCCTGTAAGGCAAGATGAATACACCAGCATTTGGAGGCAATGGAATTATTGGGAGAGCTAGGGATGCCAGACTCCAGGTGGTATCTTGGGATCCCCTGGAATTACAGTGTATCTCCAGACTATAGAACGCAGTTTCCTGGGAGAAAATGAATGCTTTCAATAGTGGACTCTATGGTGTTGTACCAACTGTCCTCCACAAGCTCCATCCTCAAATTTCCAGGAGTTTCTCAACCTGGATCTGGAAACCTCCCCCGAATCCCTGTACCCACTGAGGTGCTATCCTACACAGGCTCCATCCCAAAATCTCCAGGAGTTTCCCAACCTGGATCTGGTAACCTTCCCCCACAACCCTGTCAGTGGCTGGGAGGGGGGGGGGTGGAATCTGACATCTCTCTCTCTCTCTCTTTCTGTATAAACATTTGAAGTTTTGAACCAGTGCTCAGTACCTTTGCTATGACATGGAGAACAAAACAAAATCACTGCCAGTCTTTTTGTTTTCTCATTTTTGTGGTAGCATTTCTTACCTCCCAGAATTAGACTGAAATTAACTTCAGGAAGTCAAAGCACTATTACATGGGAGGTCTTTTAAAAAATATTGTGGCTTTAACTGTTAACTGAAACACTGATTTTAAAAACTGTGGAACTGAACTCCTCCCCCACCCCCAGTAATTTTTTGAATAATTTATGCTTTGGAATAGTTTCATCACCGGCTGCTCGTCCAGCCATTAAACTGAAATAGAACTACAGAAAATGGGGTGCCAAAAGAGAAGGTCAATCTGTGGAAATAGTGCTGTTCGCCTTTACACTGTTATTAACACCTTCTGACACGTAGTGCTTAGAAAGGGGCGGGGGGACTAATCTGTAGACTAAAAATGATATAAAGATATAGGAATCATTTCAAACACACATTCAGGAGGAGAATATTGTTATGAGAGAATGGAACTAAGAATACCAGAAGACAGGATAAAGTAAAGGTAGAAGGCTGACAGAATTAAGAGCCTTATTTGGAAAGTCAGGGATTTGAGAACTAGTTATTTCGATCTGTTCTCTGGAATCTACAATCTTTTATTTGATTCTAAGTGGCCTGCCAATATATCTACATTACATATTGTTTTGATATCAGAAGAGCAGCCACTGAGATTTGTCTTTAATTTTTAGAAAATTATTTACATGGATAAAGTGTTGAAGTGAAACATTATTTGTCTCATTTTGAAGTGTCGTCAAAACACTCATAGTGTGTTAGCTATTGTTATCTATTGGAAGCACATTTGTCTCCCAGAACATTTTATCATGCCATTTCTGTGAAATTATTACCATAGCTCATGGAGATGAAATTAGTCCTGTTCTTACGATTTCCAAGTCCTATATATCAATGTATTTTTTCAAGAGCCTAATCAACTTTTCCTTCAGTCTTTACAAACTCTACTTTGTTGTGACCTCCACATTTGGGCTCATCTCTTTCTTTCCCATATCTGGGATTCTAACCTAGGATTAAATTATGTTTTAGAATCTGAGGTTGGGGCAAGGAACATGCCACAATTTGTTATAACATCCAAAACTGGATATCACTGTGAACTGTGGTTCCGTTCGTGGCTTACTTAACTTTTGTGAAGGACAGCCCTTAAAACAGGCTTCAAAATGCTGCACTATCAGGAAGCATAAAATAAGATATAAACCAGCTTAATTCAGATAGTTTCATAATTTTTATAAATTTTAAGTCTTAAAAGTGAATACTCTTTTATTCATCTCAGTTCATCTTTTTGTCAAAAACTTTTTATACTGTGTATTTCTAGGTACCATTGGAATATTACTTATAATTTCCTATGTATGATCATATTATATTTTGTCCACATTTTTTAACAATTGCGGGCTACAGCTATGGCATTTTTTATTTTGTGCTCTATGCTGATTTAATACCATAATAAATGATTGATTGATTGACTGCTGCACTATCAGAGTACTAGGAGGTGAAGAGTTAAGCCTCCTCAGGAATTGAGAGCTTTGAGAGACAGGCTACTCCAAGCACTCCCACTGGCCAGCTCCAGCTAAGGGCAGAAATTTTATTAGCTGGGTGCTGTGGGGGGGATGAGAGAAGAGAGAGGATTCTGAACCTTTACTGTTGAAAATCTGCTCTGAGGAAGAATTCAGTCAAAGAACTGAATGAATGAATGAATGAATGAATGAATGAATGGGCAGAGTCTCAGCCTGTGCTGAAAGAGTTTTACACAGACACAAGTACTGGGAATAAGATTTGGCCAGGTGGTTAGGTAGTGAGAGGAGACTCCCATTCAGGCCAAAGAAAAGGGGATAGGGAAAGAAAAAAAAAATCCCTGCCCAATTACACAGGGAGAGAGGCCTCTGGGGGGAAGAGTCCACTGAAAATGTCCCTGGTCTCTCAAGAAAGGAAACTGCTTGAGACACTTCAAGAGCTAGATAGAAACTGGGGATTAAAAAGAAGAGAGTTAGGTACTGAAAAAAGGTACCAGCCTCAAGAAAAATAAGAGGAGAAACAGGAAAATCTATTAAGAAGCATTGCATTGTTTGGGAAACTCAGGGGGAAAGCCTCTTGATATTGAGATCTCACTAACAAAGAAAATAATCTTCAATAATTCTCATTTATCTGTATAGAGAATTACAATCTGTATCACCACTGATTTTTGCCTCAAAGCAAAAACTCCTAATTACACCTGACCTTCCCCTGCCTTTTAAACAAAACATTTTGCTGTTTGCCTTTTACATCGTCTCCAGTGAAATTTTGAAGGGGTTCAACCCAAGAGGGCTACTGCTTGTTTCCTCAGGTTCCAGGCCTGGGTTAAAAGCCAAATTATATCTCTGTGACAGGGTGGGACAGACAATCATTTAAAGACGAAGAAAACCATGTTACTTGGGAAGGCTCAGTCACAGAAAAGAACTAAATTTTGGAGGGAAAATAGACCTCTGAGGGAGGGAAGTGTCAGGGGCTATCATAATTGTAAATCTTTAGTCTTGTTTGCATGCATGAAAGGAGGACAGAGGGAACATTCGAGAATCTGGAACTAATTCGTATCACAAATAATTTTTTGCTTGTGACATCAGTTTGCAGTCTGAGAATAAAAATATTATATCAAAGTCTTAGACAACATGTCCACAACTGTAGATTGCATTGCCAGGCTGATCATTATTTGTTATTTTTTAATCCCTTTTAATCCCATTTTTCCCTCCAAGAGTTCAGGATAGCATACTTTAGGGTTTTTTGTAGATAAAGCCCAGCAGGAACTCATTTGCATATTAGGCTACACCCCTGATACCAAACCAGCTGGAATTGCATTCCTGTGTGTTCCTACTCAAAAAAAAAAGCCCTGGGTATTACTCTTACAACAAACCTGTGGGGTAGTTGAACATGGAGTTAATGACTTTCCAAGGTTATACATGGAACATAACAGCTCAGCATGCATTTGGAAATATACAGCTAAATATTTGTTGGCTGCAGGCTGCTTTTTTATATTTACAAGCCAAGTAAGGATTCTGAATTAAGATTAGGGTTTGTAGAATCTTTCGGGATCAAGTGCTGTGTTCTACTGGAGAAAGTTTTCCTTCCAGACGTTTCGTTCTCAGCTGCGGAGAACATCCTCAGTGGCGTTGCAGCTGGAGCAGGCGCTCAGACCTTCTTGGCTGCTGTGCATTGAGTGGAGCCAGGGCTGCTGGAGAGCTGCTATTTCTAGGCTGGAGGGGGTGTGATGAAAGGGCAATTGGTTTGTGGATGTGCCCATTGTTTGGTGGGGCTTCCTGGAAGGGTAGTGATAAGGAAACTGGCTGTTGAATGTGACCATTGTTCTGTGTTAATTGCTGGGAGTGTTGGAAGGGGTTTGAAGATAAGGATCTTTATCCTTATCCAAGAAGGTCTGAGCGCCTGCTCCAGCTGCAACGCCACTGAGGATGTTCTCCGCAGCTGAGAACGAAACGTCTGGAAGGAAAACTTTCTCCAGTAGAACACGGCACTTGATCCCGAAAGATTCTACAAACCCTAATGATGTTACCAGCCGTGAAAACCTGAAATCTTTGATGAATTAAGATTGTTCATATCTATAAACATGTTTCGTTTTCCTTGCCATCAGAAAAAGAACTCTAGAATTTCAAATGAAATATGTGCTTCTGAGGATAAAGAATACATTTATTAAAGGAACAACTACTCTAAGTCAAAACAGACTTGGACTCCAGTATGCCATTTTTTGAGTCTTATTGTGGAGAGATCAAAGCAGTGCTGATTTACTGCAGGGACAGGTGACCCAAGGGATGCCAACCTCCAGGTGACTGACAAAGAGAAGTCACTCCAAAATAAACAATGAAAACACAACCCTAAGGTTATAGTGACAGATTAACATGTAATGCAAAACAATATAAACTCCCAAGTGGACAAACAACTTTAACAATACATAACAGAATTATCATAGACAGAAGTCCAATCTCATCATTTCATAAGGAATAGCTATGATATGACAAAAGTCTTCATTCTCGATGAATCCACCATATAACAGAAGTGGAAGGAAGGAAAAATCCCCAGGACAGGTTGTCAACTTCTGCCACACCCGTTTCAGTCCTTTATCAACAAGGAATATTCCACAATGACAAACTCTAATAAATATAAATTATTGAATACTATTTCACATCGGGACAAGAAGTCTCCAACAAACGTTATTTCATAAGCAGCTCTGGTGCTGTGCTAAAAGTATGTTTGTGAACATTGTCTTTTTAATAAATACTTTGTAACTTCTGATGATGGTAGTGGTTCACTGTAAAAAGGTATTCCCCTGTGCAAGCACCAGTCATTTCCGACTCTGGGATGACATTGCTTTCACAATGTTTTCATGGCAGACTTTTTACGGGGTGGTTTGCCGTTGCCTTCCCCAGTCATCTACGCTTTCCCCCCAGCAAGCTGGGTACTCATTTTACCGACCTCGGAAGGATGAGTCAACCTGGAGCCGGCTACCTGGCCCCAGCTCCCGCCGGAATCGAACTCAGATCGTGAGCAGGGAGCTCAGATGGCAGTACTGCAGCTTTACCACACTGTACCACGTAGATAACCATCTCAGACACGGTATTTTAAAAGGGGTGTCAGGGGGGAAGGCAGGCAGTTAGCAAGTGCCTATTCCTCCAAGGGCCCAGAAGGCCCTGCGGTGACCAGATGTTGGACAACAGAAGACACAGAGGCAAGGCCTCAGAACTTGGAAGGGAAGCTGAGAGTCCTGACCCTCCCAGTGGGCAATTCCAAACAAAGGTCAGGTGGTGGAGGCAGGTTACTTGAGAGAGAGAAAAGCATCTCCAGGTGTTGTGAAAATCTTCGGCCACAGTAGGCACATTCTACCATAGAGATCACAGATCTCCATCCATCCATCATGCAAATTGTGTATGAATGCACAGCTCCAGTTTGAATCTGGGCTGCATGGAAAAGGAAGAACCAGTTTAATTCTCTAACACTGCTTTGCTTTGCTAATAAAAACTGCCAGGGCCTTTTTTGTGGAAAAAGCCGGCAGGAACTCATGTGCATATTAGACCACACCTCCTGATGTCACTGTTGTTTTGCACAGGGTTTATGGTAAAAAAAAGCCCAGCAGAAACTCATTTGCATATTAGGCCACATCCCCTGACACCAAGCCAGCCAGAACTGCATTCCCGTGCGTTCCTGCGCAAAAAAAGCCCTGAAAACTGCTATCATGCTACTGTTAGTGTTTCAAAGAGGGGAAGCAATAGTTAAATAATAGCATCTCAAAGCCAGTTTTGATTAGCAAAATGAAGAGGATGTGAAAAGGTTAAATACATTTTTCAACTCCCTATGTGGCCCCCCATTGGGGGGGGCCCCCAATCTGAATCAGGCGGTAGAGGCACAATTTATCTTTCATGGACAGATGGAGATCACTGATCTTAATCACATCTGGGCTTCTAGCCCTGCCAATCACAAGAGATTCCCCTCACACACACACACATCCATGTCATAGATGGCAAATGCATCATAGAATGTAACTAATCTCAGAATGTGTAACACTCAAGAGCTTTGGTTGGTTGCTTACATGGAGGTCCCTTTGGTTTTGGAGGTAGCAAAGACATTTTTTTTAACCTCATCTATCGCCATTGACTTTCATTGAGCTCCATGTCTAAGATCCAGCACAATCAAGGTTTTGTTTAGATAAATTAGTTTCATCTATATATTTTTATAGAGGAAGCTAAACTGCGGCAAAGAATACTTTGGAGCCTTTATCCACTTACTATAAATCATGCCATTCAAGTAAGCTGGGGTGATGTTAACTGCCAAATTTCATTTAAGATGTACCTTTATTCACTCTGACAAAGCCACATTACATGCAAAATCCTTCCAGATTTTCATAAATGAACTCCAGAAAAACCATTAAATTAAAACCGTTCGTGGCAGGTCCTCATTACATCCTGATCTTCCAGCAACATACACAAATTAAAGTATTTTTATTAGGAAATTGAAAAGAAAGCAAGGTTAATAAGAGCACCGGCTTATAAGCACTGAAATATATGTATTTTATCTAGGATGATCCATTAGCAATTTGGGATTCAGAACTCCCCTTTTAACCGTTGTAGAACCCTTAATCGAAGGAACACTTATGGAAAACTCACATCATGCTTTCTCTCTGTGTTTATAAGTTTGTATACAGAACTTTTTTGTAGAAAAAGCCAAGCAGGAGCTCATTTGCATATTAGGCCGCGCCCCTTGATGTCACCACTGTTTTGCACAGGGCTTTTTCCTGGCTCGCAGACTTCCACAAGTGGCTTATAAAAGGAATCATTCCTGACAGAGCATTCTGGGACTCTGTTTTTGTGCTGCCAATTACTGTCTTACGTTGCCCTGCTCCTGTCTGGAAAAGTTTGGTGGCTCAGCCATCTAGTTAAGACCTGTCCTTCACCACTTCCTCTGCCACCCCTGCCAAGATCACTATCCTTGCCACATGTGGGACTTCAAGGGTGTCTGAACGCTGAGACAGACCTCTGACAGCTACAAGACAGACTATTTTGACTTCAGAGCAACTGCCTTCAGGAGTCAGTCTACTGACTTCATTGAAGTTGCACCCTCTTAAGACAGGTTGGGGCTTGGCAGTACCGTTTGAAGTCTGACAGGGATAAGTGATGTTTAATATCTTATCTTTGCATAATATATAAGAGCAAGCCTGAGCTATAAATACATATATAAGGATGCCTATTGGGAGGGGTGAGAAACAAGTGTTTATGTAACTGCTAATAACTGGAACCTTGTTACAGTTGCCATCTAAAGGAAAGATTAGCAAACTCAGGCCTATGAGCTACATCTGGCTTGCTCCCATTTTGACTCTGGGTTCTGCCTGGGAACTAGTCATTTATTGGCCAAGAGGAAAGAACTGTTTTACTCTGAAATTTCGATGGACTTCTCAGGGCTGATACATAGGGTTACTGATCTCTGGGTGGGGCCTGGAGATCTCCTACTATTACAACCAGTGTTCCCTCTAAGCTGAGGCCCAGCTTGCAGGTTTTTTAGCCTCCGGCTCACACATTTTTGTCTTAGCTTAGGAAGGATGGCCCCAGAGCAAACTAATTTACGCAGTAGTCAAATTGCTCGCTCTCTGCTTTAATGCCAGGAGCTCACAACGTAGAATTTTCGTTCACAAGACTCCACAGCTTAGAGAGAGCATTGATTACAACTAAAGATGCCAGCCTTCAGGTGGAATGTGGAGATCCCACAGAATTACAGATCCAAATGACATAGATCAGTTATCCTGGAGAAAATGGATGCTTTGGAAGGTGGCCTCTATGGCATTGTACCCCACTGAGGTCCCTGGCCTCGCCAAGCTCCATCCTCAAATCTCCAAGAATTTCCCAACCTTGATTTGGCAACCCTGTCTCCATCCCCTGTCTGTGGCCAGGGGGGACCCGACAACCCTCATTACAACTGATCTCCAGATGAAAGAGGTCTGTTCCCTTGGAGAAAATGGCTAATTTGCAGGTAGATGGTATGGCATTATATCCCGCTGAGCTCTCCCTTTCCCCCAAATGCTGCCCTCTACAGATTTCTCCTCGCAAAGTGGCAGACCTACTGGTATGCTACCATACCTTATTGCCCAGCTCACAGGCCAGCTGCCAATACCAGATCCAATGTTAACCTAAGGACATTAATCTGTGCTCTCATATCTTCAGTTGCTTCCTGCCACATAGGTGAGTCCTCAAGTTAATGAGAGACTACAGAACTGATCAGGGCTTTTTTGTAGCAGGAACTCCTTTGCATATGAGGCCACACCGCTTTTATGTAGCCAATCCTCCAAGAGTTTACACACTCTTATTACAGGGCCTACTGTAAACTCTTGGAGGATTGGCTACATCAGGGGCGTGTGGCCTAATATGCAAAGGAGTTCCTGCTACAAAAAAAGCCCTGGAACTGATATTCATTTTTTTAAAAATCTATGGGCTTGAAGTCAGTGGACTGAGATGGGTGTGACTATGCTTGGGATGACACTAAGAATCAAATATAATGCACCAGAAATCATAAATAGGTTAAAATGTATTGTTTGTGTGTGTGTCTCTGCACCTAGAAGTCATGTTGACCTCTGGTGACTGACCCCTACTGGGGGCCTGGAGGATATTCAGGGAGGTGGGTGAATAGAGCCTGCCTCCACCTTCCGACTGAGTATTTCAAGGGAAGGCTCCCATCCAAGAACTCACCGCAGTTGACCCTACGTAACTTCTTAGATCTGACGAGTTGGGGCTTGCCTGGGCTATCCAGGTCAGGGCAACAAGTTAAATGTCAAAAGCTAGTAAAGTATAAAAAAGGGGGGGAAGGAAGGCAACATGGTATAGCCCCATCTCAACAGAGCTTGGAAGCTAAGCAGGGTTGGTATTCGGAAAGGAGGCCACTGAGGAAGATTCAGGAAGGCCATGGCAAACCACCTTTCTCACTTTCCTTGAAAGCCCCTCGCTGAGGTTGCCATAAATTGGCTGTGACTTGATGGCACTTTGCATGCACACACAAAGTGTAAAAAAAAAAACAAACCCACACACAAGCTAAGGCAGTAAAGCCAATAAATTAATCAACTCGTCACACTTTTTTAAAAAATTAATTCAGCAGTATACAATCAATATTACTAGGGGCTGAATTCTAGCAGGAGCTCCTTTGCATATTAGGCCACACACCCCTGATGTAGCCAATCCTCCCAAGAGCTTACAAAAAAGAGCCTTGTAAGCTCCAGGTGGATTGACTACATCAGGGGTGTGTGGCCTAATATGCAAAGGAGCTCCTGCTAGAATTCCACCCCTGAGTATTACCATTATGGAATTGATAACTGACCTAAACAAAACAAAGATGAACAGTGTCCAAACGCTTAACAAGTGAGCTTACCGTGGGAGGGACTCCCACAGTTTTGGCAACAGCACCAGCAAGCAGTGATGTGGTGCAGAAAATTGCAAATGTAATCTGTTTATCTGTCAGGGCTGTTGTCTGGCTAATCAATCATATTAGATGGGCTAAATGTGAGATACAGAGCATCCACCAACACCAGTGCTCATACATGGTAGGTTTGCTTTCTTTTTAAACACTATTTAAACATTATAATTATTTAATTGATGTAAACAAACATACATTTACATCAAAAAAGTCCAGGCCTGTAGCTACGGAGGGGCAGAGGGTCAAGGCCCCTTCAATCAAACCCCCTTTCCATATGTATGGCCCCTCCAATCTGTCCCTCGTCACTCACTGCCACCGCTCTGAAAAGCAGCATCGCTACTGTAGCAAGTTGCTACTAGCAATGCTGCTGGTCTCTGCCTCTGCTTTCACTCCAGACAAGCAGCACCCGCTGCTGCCACCACCACCGCTGCTCCAATCGAGCAGCAATGTTGCCTCCACCTTTTCCCAAGAGTTCTGTTGGCAGCAGCGGTGTAGCGAAAGAGTGAGGGGCAGGCACTTGTCCTCTTTCCCTCTTCATCCTGGTGCTTCCTTCTCTTGCTCCGTCCTGAGGCAGAATGCCTCAGAATGCCTCAGAAGAGCAGGAAGCTGGAGGGGCCAGACACCACCCCCTTTTCTCTTCGCTCCTCCCCTCTCTGGGATGAGGAAGTGCTATCTAACGCTGGAGCTCACCTGCTTCCCTCTCCTCTCCCCCAAACCTGCAATTGCAGAGATGGGGAAGACAGCTGAGGTAGGTCAGCCTTCTCTGGGGAGGGGACTCTTGCAGTCAGCTGCCACACAAGGCTTTTATTTGTCTTGAAGTCAGCTGCCCAGGGTTTTATTATATATATATATATATATATATATATATATATATATATATATATATATATATATATATATATATATAAAAACATTTGTGACATCTTTTGTGACTTCACTCTGGGCCCTGCAGCCCCTCCACCTAGTATTTTATCCCCTGGGGCCCTCCACCTAAAACTTTCTAGCTACGGGCCTGGAACAGTCCCTGGTTCAAATCTTCCTGGAAAACCCATATCACTACCAGCAAGTCCCTGTCCCATTAGCAATCTTAGGCCTATGAGCCAGATCTGGCTTGCTCCCATTTTGACTTTAGCTTCTGCATGGGAACCAGTCATTTATTGGCCAAGAGGAGAGGACTGCTTTACTCAGAAATTTTGATTGACCTGTAAAACTTCTGAAGGTAGGAGAATAGGGACCAGGGCTTCTCTAGATTACATCCATGTACCTGAATGGTCATGTAGGAAAAGATGGCTCTTGAGGTACTCTAGAGCCAAATCGTTTAGAGCAGGGGTGGCCAACGGTAGCTCTCCAGATTTTTTTGCCTACAACTCCCATCAGCCCCAGCCATTGGCCATGCTGGCTGGGGCTGATGGGAGTTGTAGGCAAAAAAAACATCTGGAGAGCTACCGTTGGCCACCCCTGATTAAGAGAATGAAAGGTCAAAGCATTAATTTGAATTGGGCTGGAAAACAAAGTGGAGGCCAAACACCAAAACGGGTGTAATGTACTCGAATCAGCTCCTCCTTTAATTGTGTGTAGCTGGAAAATGTTGTGATGCAACATCACCCCAGAATCGGAAACAACTGGTGCTTGCACAGAGGAATACCTTTACCTTACTGTGTTGGAATACAGTCATCTTCCCACTACACCATCACTATTGCTTGGTTTTGTGTAACTTTGGCCAAGTCAGATTTCTCATGGAAAGACCACAGTTCATATACCAGCTTAAGGTGGTAAAAGACAGCCCCAGCTACAGTCTCCAGCTGGACAACCAGGAGCAAGGCCAGGTCTAGGAAGTCACTCAGACTTGGGACTTGATACAAATAAAGCCTTATTGAACACAGGGTGTACACACTCTCAAGATCAGGGCTTTTCTTTTGTAGCAGGAACGCAGTTCCAGCTGGTTTGGCAACAAGGGGTGTGGCCTAATATGCAGATGAGTCCCTGCTGGACTTTTTCTACAAAAAAAGCCCTGCCAAGATCATCCTTTCTATTCAGAGTATTCAGAACAGAATATTCATTATAGTGTCACCATGATTAGGGTTTGGGGTTTTTTGGTCCCATCGTTAAGCTGGAAGGTTGCAGTGGACATACTTCAAGAAAGAGATCCTGTCCAATGTAGTTTGTACGTGTGCACTAGTTGCTCTTCCAGACTGCACAACCACCATGCACCCACCAATGGCGTTAGTTCCCTCTCGGCCGTCTGCACCAGCACGAGCCTGCAATTGGGCTGAATTGGGCATACCAATTCAGCCCAAGTGAAATTTGAATGCACTCAGATTATTCATGCAATGCAAAGAAAAAGAACCTTCCATAGCAGCATTCCATTGGAACTCCCAGTAAGTCTTACCCGAGGTACGCTTGCTTTGTAAACCCGAGAGCCACATTCAAGTCGAAGCATGCAACAGAAAGCAGCTGAACTAAAGCACAATTCAAGGAAAGCAGGATGAGTCAGTTTGCAAAGTCAAGTGCTTGGCCTTTCGTTAAATATGGCAACCATCGGTCCTGCATTTGTGTCATTTAATTAGACTATTATCCTTCTCAGAGAGGGCTTGGTGAGGGTGCCAAACCATTTAATGGTAGGACGATGCCCTGTTTGGACAGGAGCCTTTGCAGAATTTGGTTGTGTCGCCCACGTGGGCAGTGAGTGGTTCATGACTTTGCATGCTGATGGCTTCTGTGGAAAATTGGGAATGCACACATGGAGGTCACGTTGCACAAAAGTGGCCCTTTGATGTCAGGTCGGAGCCTGAAGCAAATATAGATAGTTCAAAAATGGCATTTATAACACACAACGTTCCTTCATTCTCATGTGACTTGGTTTGGGGCAGGAGGTGGGTGGGTGAAAAATATTCAACAGCTTGATAATAACCCCCCCCCCCTTGTTGATTTTGGAGGCTCCGTAAAAGTGCAGAAATAAAAAGCTTTTTATTTTCTCAGAATTATTGGTCAGAGCGCATTCCTTCATAGCAGCTATAGTAAATGGGCTTTAGATGGCTGTGCAGTTCATACGTTGTGATTAGTATTGGTTTGTGTTTCATTCCTCTATGGGGGAAAAGAGCTGGTTTCCCCCCTTTTCCTTTTACAAACCAGATTGGTTACATTAAATTCTTACGTTAATGTTCCATCAATTAGCTTTTCTTTCTTTATGGTTTTTTCTTCTTCATTGTTTTGCTTTTGCTTTGTTTTACTCCCTCTATAATTAAAATGTTTAACGTTGTTCCTTCCTGTGGTTAGGACACATTCACTTAGAGCTATTTTATTCTAAATCAAGACAGAGGGCAAATGGAAGCAATTAGAATTAAGGGCTGGTTTATCCTCTCTCTCTCTCCAAACACACACACACACACACACTGCCACTATGTCTCTTGTAATGGGTCTATCCTTCCTGCTTCATCCTCCAAATCTCTCTTCTTTTTTGCATTTCAATATTATATCCACCAATATATCTCCACAAAAAATGTTAGTTAACATAATATCCTCTGTACCCAAGCGAGGAGTTTGTAGACAGAAATCTCTGCCTTTCAACACAACAATCCATTTGCAACGTCCATTCGAGTTTAACAAGATTTAGGTGGTGATATAACTAATTCCAGGAGAGCTTGTGGAGGTGGGGAGGGGGGGCGTTGAAGCCATGCTTCAGTAGGTGGCGCTTCAACACTGCTCACCTGGTGCACTGGCTGGATTTCAGAGACAAAAACCTTGTCATCCTGCACAGGAAGTTTTGTGGTGGCCTCCTTCGGTGACCTCAGTGCCAGATTCTTATCTCCAGGCTTAAAAACTGATGTTGAGACATTATTCCTTGCCTCTTTGGCTGCGTCTTCATTTGGGGGTTTCATTTCTGGTTGTCTCATTTCGTAAACTTGTGTTTCATTGGCAGGGAAAGGGAGAGAGCCAAGATGTTCGGTATTATTAATTAGTGTTTCTTTATCAAAGCATTCTTTTCTGATTAGGCCCTGGAGGCCAAACCTTGGTAGGAGATGTCTGGCTGCTGCCAAAACAAGCAGCCCCATGCCTCCCTCCTTGGGTTTTTTTTTTTTCCTTTCCTACAAAGCCTAGCAAGTTAGAGCCAGCAATTAGGGTTGCCAACTTCCAGGTGGTAAAAAAAATCAAAGGTACATAACTCACTGTGAAAACCAGCTTCTATTATTGAATTATACAAAGTCAACAAAGATAAACATACTCATATAAATTCCACCATCATAAATTACAAAACAACCATAACTTTTAGTCAATGAAAAAGGAAGCATTAACACCAAGAGTCCTTCTCTTCATTCTATGGTAAAACTTCCCATCTCATTCCATGAAATCCTGGTGTAGTACTCCAGATGTTTAATGCCTATCCAAAGATGCAGCCAATAATCCAAGTTTCCAAGGACAAGGTCATACTGAACCCTTGTTTCGCGTGAGCTTCTTCAAGCTGCAGTGATCCTCTTAGCAATTTCTCTTAAGTATTAGGCCAAACAGCCAGCATGTTTAAACCAACACCTAAATTACAAAACAACCATAACTTTTACATGAACAAGAGTCTCATAGCAGCTTACAATCACATTCCCTTCCTCTTCTCACAGTAGGCACCTTGTAAGGGAGGTG
The DNA here is from genome assembly GCF_032191835.1 of Heteronotia binoei. Taxonomy (NCBI): domain Eukaryota; kingdom Metazoa; phylum Chordata; class Lepidosauria; order Squamata; family Gekkonidae; genus Heteronotia; species Heteronotia binoei. The sequence goes on from NC_083229.1 coordinate 110,837,300, forward strand.
GGGCTGAGAGAGTCCTGATAAGACTGTGACTGGCCTGAGGTCACCCAGCTCCCTGCATGTGGAGGAATCAGATTCAGTTCTCCATATTAACGCCCACTGCTCTTAACCGCTACACCACACTGGCTCATTTCAGTGGCAGCCATGTGTCTCCAATTGTGTTAAGTTCACACCTCAGCCTCTATCTACGAAGTATAGTCTGATGTAGAATTCTGGATCACAGAGTAGCTACTCTAAGATAAGTGGTGATCTGACACCCGTACGTGTAGTCAGATATCATTTACACTTACAGGCTTCCTGGAAGTAAATTGGCAAAAGGTATTATGCACTTACATAGGGAAAGAAAAAGTGCATGCCCTAAGGTCTAGGAACACCAGTAAGATAATGCTGCTTCCCTTCCACAGAAGTAATCTACAGTAGTAACACCTTGACAGGGCCATCCATAAATTATGTAACACTTTTTTGTTGGTTGCACTCCAGATTGGCACACACACCTCTGCGACTCATCTCTCCGACCATTACGTAACCTGCTCCAGGACTAAGGTTGACACTGACATTTGTTCCAATTCAAAATCTGGATTTAGATTGAGAGCCTGCAGGCAAGGACCTGTTCACTTGTACAAATACTAAATGGTAGTGATGACTATATAAAGTAGGAGGAAGATGCCTATACAGTAACATGAATAGGTTTTTTTTCTAGCAGGAGCTCCTCTGCATATTAGGCCATGCCCCCTGATGTAGCCAATCCTCCTGGAGTTTACAGTAGGCCCTGTACTAAGACCCTGTAAGATCTTGGAGGATTGGCTACATCAGGGGTGTGTGGCTTAACATGCAGAGGAGCTCCTGCTAGAAAAAGAGCCCTGGGCCACACACACCCTTATGTAGCCAATCCTCCAAGAGTTTACAATAGACCCTGGATTAAGAGCCCTGTAAACTCTTGGAGGATTGGCTCCATTGGGGTGTGTGGCTTAATATGCAAATGAGTTCCTGTTACAAAAAAAAGGCCTGGCAGTAACTATAGGAGCATCTTGTGCTTATCCTGAGGCATTCCACAGATCAGGGTCCCCAGCCTTCTCATTGCAGAGATCTCAAGCTACAGGAATACATTAGCACCGCTTGAATAGAAGGACACATGCAAAGAACAGTAACTCAAGCATATGTGCAACGGTCATCTTCCTTTGACTGTTATCTCTCTGCTTTGAGAGTGACTAAAAGATTCTGATGTTGGATGAAACATGAAAAAAAATAGTTTTAAATCAGGAAAAATGAATACCAGGGTGGGTGGAAATGCCACACAGTGAACTCTTGCTTTAATATTATTTACACAAGTGTTAATTTATATTGTTGGCAGTGCTGGGGTCACAAAATGTGTGGAGTAAGCAGAAAAGACAGAGAAGCAGCAAGCAAGCAGCAGCTGAAACCTGTACCGATTTCTCACTATTGTTGATCCGCCTCCAGGGTTCTCTTGCCCCCCCTCCCCCAAGTGATGGATTTCTCACCAGTTGCTCCGCAAGAGCATTTTGAAGAGTGGCTCCCTCCAGTTCCCCTTGTGGTTTCTTAATCCTTAAAAGACAGCATCACAAAGCCGCGAGGGGAACTGGAGGGAGCCGCTCTTCAAAATGCACCCGCAGAGCAACTGGTGGGAAATCCATCACTTGTACCAGGGAAAATGGAAGCTTGGGGGCAGAGCAACGCTAGTGAGAAATCGTTCCTGCTTTCTGTTGCTTTCTCCCACATGAAAAAGAGGAAAATATCAACCTGTCTTGCAGAGTAGGTGGGGAGTCTGATGTTACCCTTCCTCTGCCACCCCCTTCATTCGCATTGGCTTGGGAAAGACTGTCTTTGTGGGTGAGACGGGATACTTCTCGATGGTGCTGTTACATCTATTGGCATCAGGGCTTTTTTAAAGCAGGAACGCAGCTCCAGCTGGCTTGGCATCAGGGGTGTGTGGCCTAATATGCAAATGAGTTAATGATGGGCTTTTTCTACAAAAAAGCCTTGTGTGAAGCAAGGATGATATCAGGGGGTGTGGCCTAATATGCAAATAGGTCCCTTCTGGGCTTTTTTTTTTTTTTTTACCAAAAAAGCCCTGATTGGCATTATCATGGAGATGCTTTGCGTGCGGTGATGGAAGGCAGGATTGGAAGGTACAGAGGCAAAGCCTTGAGTTGCTCCCCACCCCAAACCTCTTGCTATCTTGCTTGTACGCTCTGTAGAACACAAATGCTGCTTTGCCATTGTGGGGAGAAGCCAAATCACCAAAGGCGCCGAAGGCAAATCACCAAACACTTCATGTGTCCCCTCCTCTCACAATCTGCTTTGCAGAGTGCAGATCAGCAGTGCCATCCTAAGCGGAACTGCTAAGCCTAGGATTTCAATGAAGGGTGTAATAACTATGCAGGAGGGGGGTGCTCATGAACAGGCCCAGATAAGAAGAAAATATCAAATCTGAAAAGATCTCTGTTGCATAGAGGGACCTCAAACAAGAATGTGAGATCTTTTCTTCTCTCTAAGGTGTTGTATGAGCTTACAAGACTACAAAAGTTAAACAGAGCCACCGTTCAGTTTGAAACAAAATAAGAACTACTTTATTTTAGAAATACATACTTGATAGTGCAGGCTAGAGAGATAAAGAGTGCATTCACACTACACTAGATAAGGTGTTTAACAACCAGAATTCCGCAAAAATCCAGTTGCAAAACGCATTATTTAATGTGGTGTGAATGCACCCAAAGACAGTTCCTGTACTATCTAACTAGGAGATGAATGCAGGTGCAGAGAGACATCCTGCTTCTCCATCTTGTGTGCAGGAGCAGGAGGAGGCAGAGGGGGGGGGGAGAGAGAGAGATTGCTTTCCCTAAAGGTGTGTTGATCTCCACTTTAAAGGGATTTAGTGATTTCAGTAAACAGGAAGTTGCTTAATGTCTGCCTATCTTCCTTCAGCTCTGTGGTCACTTGCTTCCGGAGGCTGAGACACTGGGACATCGCATCTGGTTCTTCCAACATAAAGAGCCTGGAGGAGACTTGGCATGTGTCTGTCTGCTCTTGTGTAACACTGGTCAGAGATAGTCAGAGGGGGTATTATTATTATTAAATTTGACAGCTAAGGTGAAAGGAAGTAAAACCCGAGTCCACCCTTGCTTGCTGTGTCCCACATACGAAGCATTTAGCTTTCTCAAAGCAACCCTACCCTGTTGGTTCTTTAGTGGGCACTAAGCATTATGTAAAATTAGGCAAGAGTTTTTCACAAGGGAATGCGGGGCAGGACTTGCAGGGTGCTGTTCAATTCATAGCCCTAGACAGACCCCTAGCTAACCACGGGGCCTGGCCCCCTGACAGTTTTGGGTGGCCCCTCACCTTCAGGCTGCTGCCTCCCTCCTGCGTGATTTAAATCACATGGGAGGGGCATCCAGGAGCAGCTGCTGCCCTTCCCATGCCATTTATAAGGCCCAGAAATCAGCTGATCGATGGGGTCTAAATTGTGCAGGAGGGATGGCAGGAACAGTCACCAGCCTCCTGCACAATTTAAAAGGCCCCTCCCCCATGGCTCCCAATGGCACCCACCCCCTGTGGCCCCTAGCTATGGGGCTGGCCCTAGACAGGGAGGTGTGCAGCAATTTGAGGCAGATTTGGATTCAAGTAGCTAGGCAGTTAGTTATTTGGGTGCATGCAGAAAAATGCTGAAATGAATGAACCCAGCTCAAGTTTGGTGTGTTTGGTTGTAGTGTGCCTTGCCATTTCTATGTCACCTTGAGTAGCGACATAGTAACTTCACCAGTAACCAAGTGGCAAGAAATATTAATTCTCTCCTCTCTGTGTACCTCTTCTGTGATGGTTTTTTTTTTAAAAAGGTTTTTAAAAACCTCTCCTCCTATCTTCCTGAAATTGGGGAAGAAAATGCCCTTGGGTGTGGGGTACAATCTCAGAGAATACCCTATCTCTTGGGGGCGGGGCTGCAGGCGGAAGCATGTTTCACACTGATACAAACTGATTAGCATGTGCCTTTGTGGCATGAAAGAATCTGACCCAAATAATTAACTGCCTAGCTACCTGAATCCAAATCTGCACAAAATAGCTGCACACTTCCTTATCTGGGGCTATGAACTGAACAGCACCTGAGTGATGCCTGGAAGATTATGGAAGGCTGGGGCAGAAAGACTCAGAGAGCAGATATAGTATGGTATAATGTATGCCTGGTGGCTCACCTATGCTCCATTCTGCAGTAAATGCAGCCCTCTGAACAGTTTTCAAAGCTGAAGCCACACATTAGAGCTAGTTGGGCCTGGAGGTTAAGAAGGCAGGAACACTCACTTGGTCTGAGTTGGAGAAAAAGGCTGCCGGAGTCTCACCAGATCCTTTGTCGGGGAGGAATTCAAACCGTGACTGTGAATATTCCTTTGGAAAAGCTGAGTCCTGTGTTTGGAAAAGGGGGGGGGGGGAGAAAGCCCTTGCCGTTTTGATGATTTGTCCTTATTTTTAATTCTGTCTCGACAGAGCCGTTATGGATTTTAAGCAAACGTCAATCCAGAAATCCAATTTTTAAAGATGTACATTTCTTTATATAGCTAGCTAAAATGCCCTAATGGGACTGACACAATTAATTTTTTTTTCTTGAAAGATAGATGTGTTTTCTTTCTGATGCCTTGTTTTTTATCCTTCTCTCCTTGCCCCCCCCTCCTTCTTTTTCTTTGTATGGAAAGGCTGAAATCTCATGTTTGTTCTTGGAATCTATTGACATCTCTTGCTTCATTGACTTTTTATTAAAGTCCCGAGGTTTGAATTAATGATCGTCAGTGGTAGCTTTTGAGGTTTGTTGGTTTCATTGCTGAATTTTGAGATGACAGCTTTTACAAATGTCTTGCATTCCCTTTGTAAAGTGACAACCCACAGAAATGGATCCTTCCTTCTTTCCTTCTCACACAGGTTGAGTGACACAAAATGCCACCATTAGAAAAGCAATATAAAGTCTTGGCGTCTGTCAATGGGAAGAACTTTCAGGCCAGGAATCCCCAGGGCCAGCCCTGACACGAGGCAAAATAGGAGATCGTCTAGGGTTCTGGCCTTTGGGGGGTGCCAAATTGGATGCACATTTCCCCCACAATTCATCTGTTTTTTGAAAATTGGTTATCAGTGCAGGAGGGGGCACCAGAAGTTAATCTTCCCTAGGGTGCCAGATAGCCTAGGGCCAGCCTTGGGAATCCCAACAATAGGCTTTTACTAATGCCCCAAACACAGCAAATGCTTGGGTGGGTTACTCCTAATGAGGGCCCGGCATGGAGCTAAATGCGTTTCTTCTTTTGCTGCTGGTTTAGGGGCTAATGGCCCAAGCTCTCTGCAAGCCCATTGCTGTTGTTGGCACCTTTGCTTGGGCATATGGCAGTTGGCTAGCCATGGCCTCGCATGGGATTTCTTTTGTAGCCCCCCCTCCCCCCGCCAACACCTCCTGTCTGCTTCAGAATGGGTCTTCATTGTTGTCACACAGCATCATCCAATTCCAGTTGGTTTTGTTTTCAATTTCATCTTGGTTTGTTTTCATGCCTTGCTGAACTTTTAGTGACAGCATCTTGTTTTGAGAGCAGCACAACTACAGCAGTTGAGGCTGGCCAAGATGAATGACTCAGTAAAGGCCAAGGTAAAAAAGGCACCCTAAAAGGCCCCTCGACTAAAGCTGCTTTTCTTACTGCTATGTCTGCAACTTGGCATCTTTAAAAAAAAACCCCAAAACCAGAAACCTAACTGAGGAATACTTTGAGTTGTGTAAAGCCTGTCTATTGTATTTATTATATACTATTATCTGCATTTGGATTAATTGTGCATTATGTTTTCCCCTTCAAAATGCATCACTCTCAAAAGCATAAAGCAGATCTGAATTACTACTGCATACTGCACGTGCAAATGCCTTTTCGCATAGTGATTTGCAATTTTTTTTTGCTGCCTTAGAACAGTGGCCCCCAACTTTTTTGGCACCAGGGACCAGTTTTGTGGAAGACAATTTTTCCACGGACCGGTGGGGGTGCTGGGGTTTTTGCTGCCCCATGCTGCCCCCATGCCCACACCCTGGCTCTGCCCCCCATGGGAGTCTTTAAATGAACAGGCAAAGGTCTCTGCATCGCTCCGTGGCCCGGTTGCTAACAGGCCACAGACCGATACACGGCCCAGGGGTTGGGGACCCCTGCCTTAGAAGACAAAAACCTAAATCTGGCAAGAATATTCTGAAACCTGCTGACTGTTTTGGAACATTTTCCATAGCTGCAGATATTCACATCAGCAATGGAAAATCACATATCCACAGTAGCTCTACTTATCACATATGACCCACAGTCTTTAAAAAACTATGTTCTTTTAGAAATCATTGCAGCCATCTAGATTATATAGGTTAATTTCTCTCTGTATGTGAACATGGTGAGCTTGATCCAGCTAGCTTTTTGGCTCAGTCTTGGCCAGTTCCTGTCCTTATCCGTCATCCCACTTATTTTTGAAATTGCAGCTCTTGATCCCCAGGAGATAAACAAGTTGGATCCAACCCAGTATTTGGGAAGTCTCCATGTCAGTGCTACCCCACATGAAAAAGAGAAGGTTTTTATACCCCACTTTACTCTGCATCAAGATAGATAGATAGATAGATAGATAGATAGATAGATAGATAGATAGATAGATAGATAGATAGATAGATAGATAGATAGATAGATAAATTTATTGTCATTGTTCTCAACAAAAAGAGAGCAACGAAATGAGGTGCTCTTCCACAAAACACACCAACACATCAAACACACATATTCATATTCATACCATTTAAATACATCTAAAACCATTTAAACCATTAAAACCATTAAAACCATTTAAATACATCTAAAACAGATAAACATTCATAAAACCATTTAAACCATTTAAATATATCTAAAACAGATAATCCTTCATAACCCTGTATTTAGCCTAACCACAGCACTTGGATAGAAACTGTCCTTAAATCTGTTTGTCCTAGCCTTCAACACTCTATATCGTCTACCTGACGGTAAGATCTCAAATAGCAAATGGCCCAGATGTGAAGGGTCCCTTAGGATCTTTTGTATCTTCCTTTTACATCCCATATTATACAGATCCACCAATGAGGGGAGAGAACATCCACAAATCTTTTGTGCTCTTACCATCACTCTTTGGAGCACCCTTCTCTCTGCTTCCGTGCAGCTCCCAAACCACGCGCAGAGGCAATAAGATAAAATGCTCTCAATGGAACTACGATAAAAGGCAACCAGCAGACTCCCTGACAGTTGTAGTGATCTTAAGAGTCTTAAGTAGTATAGTCGTTGCTGGGCCTTTTTCTCTAGAGCTAAAGTATTTGCCCCCCATGTTAGATCCTGTTTCATGGTAATTCCCAGAAACTTCCATTCTGTCACCTGTTCTACCATAACACCATCAATAAACAACGGCTGGATGTCCAAACTATTCTTCCTGTAATCCACTATAATTTCCTTCGTCTTATTTATATTAAAAATAAGATTATTTACTTTACACCAAAGGGACAGCTGTTGAACTTCCCTCCTATACGCAGACTCATAATCCTCAGAGATGAGCCCTACCAACGTTGTATCATCTGCATACTTAATGATTTTGTTACTCAGACTGCTAGAAACACAATCAGACGTGTAAATAGTGAAAAGAAGTGGACTCAAGACACATCCCTGAGGGGTGCCAGTATTTAAGATCTTCACGGAGGAATCTCAGAATGGCTTACCATCACCTTGTCTTCATCCCCCCCACAACTGGCACTGTGTGAGGTAGGTGGGGTTGAGAGACCTCTAAGAGAACTGTGACTGGCCCAAAGTTACCCAGCTGGCTTTCTGTGGAGGGGGAGTGGGAAACCAAGCTCAGCTTTCCAAACTAGAACCCACTGCTCTTAACCACTACATCAGGCTAGCTGAGAAAGATATAAGTCTGTTTAGGATTTCATCCTTAGTGTCTCTGCTTTACAAGTGTTCTGTTTACGAGTCCCCTGTGCAAGCACCAGTCATTTCTGACTCTGGGATGATGTCACATCATGACGTTTTCACGGCAGACTTTTTACAGGGTGGTTTGCTATTGCCTTCCCCAGTCATCTACGCTTTCCCCCCCAGCAAGGTGGGTACTCATTTTACCGACCTCGGAAGGATGAAAGGCTGAGTCAACCTTCAGCCGGCTACCTGAACCCAGCTTCCTCCGGGATTGAACTCAGGTCATGAGCAGAGAGTTCGGACTGCAGTACTGAAGCTTTACCACTCTGCACCATGGGGAGTCCCAGAAACCATCCCTTAAAAAAGAACGTTGAACCTAAATTTCTGGTTTCTTTTGGCCTTTTTGTGTAGTTGCATACTTACTCCCAAACAGTAATTTGCTTCCAAACTGTCAATCATGGTAGGAAAACCTTAAAATTAAATCTGGAATCTCTAACTAAGCTGAGTTTATGAAGCTGCTAATTCTTTAGTGTACATTGAGAACACTTTGTGATGATAATAAGCTGACCGTAACATTTAGGAAATATGCCCATATAAACACTTGGCATTGACTTATGATGCCATCCTGAGCAGAGATACACTCTACTAACTCCATTGAAGCAAATGGGCTGGAAAGGGTATAAATATGCTTGGGACTGCAGCCTTAGTGCCTCTGTTTTGCTAGTGTTATGCAAGGTCATAATAATGAAGCTACACTACAGCAGTCTTAATTCCCATGAATTAAAATGTTGTTTTAGCAGTTCCCTTTGAAACGCTCTGATTTTCCTTCTCTAACGGAGACCTTTGATTGGAAAGATGTTATCACCCTTGCAATCCATGCAAGGCAAATGCACAAATAGAGTCAAGCTCCATTTCCACGTGGAAAGCTGGCGCAGTTTAGCTTTTTGAAAATTAAACCACACTTCAGATTAAATCAACACATTTGTTACCGCACGCTTTATGAGATTCTGTTTATAAGTGTATTGGCGATATGATCTAAATGAGACTGTTTGTAATGGAACTGCTGTTGATGTAAAGTGCACTGCTTTGAAGCACACAGGTAGAGGAATTCCCTGGAGTACAGAACGCTTTATGTCCCAGTTAAATTATTATCATTTTGAACTTATATTACCTGATCAAATGTTCCAGGAGTTCAATCCAGAAACAAAATAAGAAGCTGAGAGACATTAATGTAAGCTTGCCAAGATTAAAATGACATCTGGAATTTTTCCTTTTTATAAAACTAAAATCAGGGCTTTTTTCCCTGCGGGAACGTGGCAAGACAGAGTTTCAAAAGCTCTTAGTGGAAACAAAACTCTCTCTCTCTCTCTCTCTCTCTCTCTCTCTCTCTCTCTCTCTCTCTATCTATCTATCTATCATCTATCTATCTATCTATCTATCTATCTATCTATCTATCTATCTATCTATCTTTCTATCTCTCTCTCTCTCCCTCTCTCTATCATCTCTATCTCTATCTATCTATCTATCTATCTATCTATCTATCTATCTATCTATCTATCTATCTATCTATCTATCTATCTATCTATCTATCTTCATGAGGGACACCTATTTGTTTCTCCTCCATTTCCCTCATGAGAGTTCTGGCACCTCTTTTTCCAGAAAAAAAGCCCTGACTAAAATCATGTTGCGCTATGCATCCCTAGACCCAATGGGGTATAATGCCATAAAGTCCACCTTTGAAAGTAGTCACTTCCTCCAGATGAACCAACCTCCGTTGCCTCGAGATCAGTTGTAATCCCACGAGATCCCCAGCTACCACCCGGAGAATGAAAAACCCTACTTAGATTACCGGTTTAGACAAATGTGCAGTAGGAAAAAGAATACAAATACGTTACAGTTCTAGAGTCCTACTAGAGAGTGACATGTCACTTGGCTTTCGTTCAGTTCCCATTCATTTTCTATATGGTTCCCATCTTGTAGAAGGGGCTCCTTGAGGAGATGAGGTGATTGTTGTCTTTAGAGGTTGTTAGAAAGTGCTGTTAGGGACATTTGATGTGGAAGATCATTTAATGGGGTTCAGGCTGCAGTTGCCCTAACCTGGAGACCCCAGGCTAGCTTGATCTCATCACATTTCAGAAACTAAGCAGGGTTAGACCTGGTGAGTACTTGGACGGGAGACCACCAAGGAAGCCTCGGGTTGCTAAGCAGAGGCAGGCAATGGCAAACAACCTTTGAATGTCTCTTGCTTTGAAAATCCTATGGGATCACCATAAATGGGCTGGAACCTGATTGCGTTTTCCACCGCTACCAAGCTGCAGACATTTTCTTATGTGCGGGTGGTGGTGGGGTTAATGGGGTTTTATTGTATTTGATTCGTTTTTAACCTTGAATCTGTAGGCTGCCTTTAGTGACAAGAGAAAGGCATGAAGCCCATTTAAAACCCACTAGAGATAGGGCTTTCTCTGTTATGGCCCCTACATGGTGGAATCAGCTGCTGGAGGAGGTGAGGGCCCTGTGGGACCTTGTTCAGTTCCGCAGGGCCTGTAAGACAACCCTCTTCCGGCTAGCCTACACCTAGTTGAGATGAGAAACTCAATGTAGCTTGCCAGACTCCTGTTTTATATATATATATATTTGGAATGTTTATTGGTTTTTAACGTTTTAACTGTTTTAAATGCTTAAATGTTTATATATTTAAATATTGTTTAATTTTATGTTGACTAATTGTTGGGAGCCGCCCTGAGCCACTTGTGGGACGGGCGGGATACAAATCATAAATAAATAAAAATAAAATAAAAAATGAGATAAATATTAGATAAATATCAGTTCTGGAGAATGGCAACAAGTGCTCTGGCTTTTTGCATCCTGCTTGTGGCTGTTTGGGGCATCTGATAGGAGTCTGTGAGAAACAGGATATTGGACTCTCTGATCTCATCTGACCCATCAGTGCTATTCTTAAATGCTTAGAGTCCATTGGGTGTTATCCCTTAGTAACTGTGGTGTTGTATTAACATTGGGTAGGATTCTGAGGGGAGGAGAGGTGGAATGGCGTAGCTTGTAAGGAATGCACATGTGTCCTGGAGGAAGGAAGTGTAAGGTTTTGCTCAGGTTCAGTCGTGGTGAGGCTTCTTGGGTGGAATCAAAAGAAGTTTTAATGATGATACTTAAAGCAAATATTACATCGCAAGAGATCACTAGTCCTGGTCTTGCCAGACTGCAGCACAATCGAAAGTTAGCAACTATTATAGAGGAGGAGGCAACGGCTACTCCAGGGGTGGCCAAACTTGCTTAATGTAAGAGCCACCCCTGGCATAGAATAAGTGTCAGATGTTTGAAAACTGCAAGATGCGAATGTCAGATGTTTGAGAGCTGCAAGGAAGGAAGGAAGGAAAGAAAGAAAATAGATGGGGAGGGGGAGGGGGGGGAGGGAGGTGGAGGTGGAAATAAAGCAATTTTAAATGCATTCTCCAAGCCACCAGCTGGCTTGGAGGAGTGTTTTAAAGAGACAAATGCCTTCTCCAAGATGGCTGACAGGATGGTGGGGGTTTCGAAAGTCATACAATATGTATGAAAGAGCCGCATGGGGCTCCTGAACCACAGTTTGGCCACCCTTGGCTACTTGCTTTCCCGTGCCTGCCAAACATCTTTTGAAAGTCTCTTGGAATAATACACAGTTCTTTCTCGGCCTCAGTAGTCAAGGCCAAATCCTCTCTTTGGTTAGTGTCTATCAGTGTTGTCCAGAAAGACCAGATTAGAGTCATCTCCCCATGGCCTCTTCCCACCTGCAAGCCTGAGGTATCTCACATTGCTGAACATATTGAATATTCAGAAAGAGGCCTAGTGATTGCTAGTAGCTAAAGGCAAGTCTACACAATTAGTATTAGGCAGCATCCCAAATATACTACATTTAAAGGTAAAAGGTAAAGGTAAAGGTAGTCCCCTGTGCAAGCACCAGTTGTTTCTGACTCTGGCATGACGTCACATTATGATGTTTTCACAGCAAACTTTTTACGAGGTGTTTTGCCATTGCCTTCCCCAGTCATCTACACTTTCCCCCCAGCAAGCTGGGTACTCATTTTACAGAAGGATGGAAGGCTGAGTCAACCTTGAGCCGGCTACCTGAACCCAACTTCCGCCGGGATCAAACTCAGGTCGTGAGCAGAGTTTGGACTGCAATACTGCAGTTTACCAATCTGTGCCACAAGGCTCCTTATGCTGCATTTACTATGAACTTATTGATAAGCAAGGATAATAACACCACGGCAACAACATCAGCCATCTTAACATCAGTCAGAGAACAGCAACCATGCAGTGTGGCCTTGTCAGGGACTTGTTCCTGACAGGAAGGTGGCATGCTATAGTCTATTGTTATGCCAATAAAAGGTGTGATATTGATTGACCAGGGGTGGCCAAACTTGCTTCATGAAAGAGCCACATAGAATAAATGTCAGATGTTACAGACCCGCAAGACATGAATGTCAGATCTTTGAGAGCCTCAAGTCAGGCAGGCAGACAAATAGATGGGAGGGAGGGAGAGAGGATGGAGAGATGGAAAGAAAGCAACTTTAACTTTAAATACATTCTCCAAGCTGCTAGCTGGCTTGGCTTGGATAGGTGATTTAAAGAGAAAAATGCCTTCTCCAAGCTGACTGACGGGGCAGTGGGGGCTTCAAGAGCCACACTATATGTGTGAAAGAGCCACATGTGGCTCCTGAGCCACAGTTTGGCCACCCCTGGTATATCCTATTCTGTCAGCTCTTGGAAGCTAAGCAGGGTCAGTACTTGGATGGGAGATGGCCTTGGAAAACTCTGCAGAAGAATGCAATGACAGACCACCTCTGCTTCTCACTTGCTTTTGACAGCCCCTTGCTGGGGTTGCCATAAGTTGGTAGTGACTTGATAGCACATGCGTACGTACAAAAGATTCTGGGGGAACTGTCTCCCCCCTCCCTCCTATATTTTGCAACACAAATTCAACAGGCTCTCATTTCAAACATCAGTTCACTGGGGAGAGTAGAATTATTTCCCTAGGAATTATCATCATCCCTTTGTTTTGTTAGCACTTCATCCTCCTGTGACCTTCAGCAGGCCATTTAATCTTTGTGCCATGTTTTCTTCATCCAGAAAATGTTACTATTTAAGTCAATTAGATATGAATGGTTAATTATCTGCATGTGAGGCCTTCCAGATTTAAATAGCAGACGTCTATAAGCTGAAGCTGGAAAGTAATGTTGTGTTGCTAAATGTCCTTTTGTTGTTGTTTTAAAACAGGAACATTTTTGAATGTATAGAGCAATGTTGCATAGAGTTAGCTGTCTTGCTCAGCAAGAGCCAACAAGTTTATGTGGCTAAAACACCTCTAGCACTGTGAAAAAACGATGACTGACAATCATCACTGACACACACCCTGGCCTCAAAATTCAGAATTCTATCAGCCACCCTTGCATCTTATATGGAATACCAGGGCTTTTTTATAGCAGGAACTCCTTTGCATATGAGGCCACACCCCCTGATATAGCTAATCTCCTGGAGTTTACCTTAGGCCCTGTACTAAGAGCCCTGTAAACTCTTGGAGGATTGGCTACATCAGGGGTGTGTGGCGCAATATGCAAAGGAGTTCCTGCTACAAAAAAAGCCCTGTGGAACACCAATATTTATGATAGTCCCAAATGGTTAAGGTTTTTCCCCTCCTTCAAAGAAGTAGGAGGCTACTTCTGCCCATATAAATCAGTACATGAAATATCCCATCTTGACCTCTCAGCTTGATGGTGTGAGGTCTCTACACTGGTACAGAATTAATAAGGTTGCTAGTTCCGCCAGGGTGATAACTCTACCATCTTGAAGGGTTGATGACTCATTGTGTCCATGTGGTTAAAGGGGGGGGGAGTTCTCTGCAAAGGCTTGGAAAGAAAACAGCATACTACCACATTTGGAATACTGGGTATTGTGTTCAGATCACCTCATGTGAAAAAAAAAAGTTACTGCAGAGCTGGAAAAGGTTCAGAAAAAGCAAAATGATGAAAGGGTGGCAGCAGCTTCCCTGAGACGAAAGGCAAAGGAACATGGGGCTTTTCAGTTTAGAGACAGACAAAGAAGGATGGGAAGAGGCATGGTATAGGTTTTAAAATCTGTGCACAGGTCAGAAAAAACAGAGGCTGCGATCACACACTAAATAATGCACTTTCGGTCCACTTTCAGCCCAGTTTCCAACTGCATTTTACAGTCCGCTTGCAGAGAGGGCAGGATAAAAGTTGAAAGTAATAAATAAATAAATAAGTGTGAACTGGCAAAATCCAGTTGTAAAGTGCATTGAAAATGGATTGATAATACATTATTTAGTGTGTGTGACTGCAGCCAGAGAGAACTTTCTATATTCCCCCATAATACTAGAAGACCAGTGATGCTAATGGACAGTAGATTCAGAATCTTCTATTGCTATATATAAAAAATGTATTGTTAAGGGATTGTGAACATTCTTTGGAGAATCTTCCTTTTCACCTCTGCCTTCAAAGATTCCTATTGAAATAAAAATCTCTTCATGGTCTCCTTTCCCCTTTTATCACTGCTGTCCTCGTTTCTTGGTGCTTCCTTCATCAGGGTTCCTTTTAGGCTTGCCATTTGCCCACTGAGGGAAGGACATCTCCTGCCCTATCTCCAGTTGCCTTCTGGCACTCCATTGGCTGGTGGAGGGGGGGGGGAGGGAACCACAGTTGGTGATGGCACCAGAAGTGATGTCATGCTGCTCTAAGAATTGATGGTTTGATCTGGATTCTCCCTGGAAGTGTTGTGAACTTGTCACCTAATGGCACTGTCCCACATCTCATGCACTGCTTGCTTCTAGGGCCTGTAAGACCCACCTCTTCAAAATAGCCTTCAACCAATGATAAACCGGGAAGTGCCATTGAAAATGCTTTTAACTACTGAATTCTGCTGAAGATCTAACGCTTAGCACCATGTTGATATTGTTATTGTTAATTTTAATAATTTGTAAATTGTTTTAACTGTGATTTTATAAGCAAATTGATGTATAATGTATTTTATGTTGTGAGCCGCCCTGAGCCTGCCCCGGCGGGGAGGGCGGAATAGAAATAAAAAGTTATTATTATTATTATTATTACCCTTGTTTTGTAAATGTATGTATACACTGACTTTGTTAATACTGTGAGTAGCCTATTCAGGCCTTCATTAGAATTTTGTGGTGTTAAGCCCCTTAATAAACATTTGTCTCTTCCACAGCTTTTTTGTAGAGAAAGCCCACCAGGAACTCATTTGCATGTTAGGCCACACCCCTGTTGTCACCATTGCTCCACACGGGGCTTTTATAGAAAAAGCCCAGGAGGAACTCATTTGCATATTAGGCCACACCCCCGACACCAAGTCAGCCAGAACTGTGTTCCTGTACGTTCCTGCTCAAAAAGAGCCCTGGTCTCTTCTAACCTTCCTTCCAGGCTATTCATCAAATATTAGTGACATTTTTAAGGGAAAGTCACCTTCAATGGACCTTAGAACATATCCTTCTGACAATTCCATTTTCAGGGACTGGCTGTGGTGTTTCTGCCATTTGCATCCTTGAATTTCAGGGTGAAGGATATGTTAGTCCACATTAGTCCCACGTTGGCCAACAATGCTGAGGCATCATCAAGGCACAGTGTAAACCTATCAGCAGGCAACTGTTTTGACTGGCACTCTCTCCTTCCCCATTATCTATGTGTAAAGATGATGAACCCAGGGTAACCTGTTCTCATCAGATCTCCAAAGCTAAGCAGGGTCAGTCCTAGCTATTATTTGGATGGGAGTTCTCCAAGGAATACTAGGGTTGTGACATGGCAGCAGGCAATGGCAAACCACCTCTGAACATCTCTTGCCTTGAAAACCCTATGGAGTTGCTCATGGCCGGCCCTGCCACTAGGCAAACTAGGCAATTGCCTAGGGTGCCGGCTTTCTGGGGGTGATGAATTGGGTGCCCCTCATATGACTCAGTGACATTATCAATGCGGGAGGTTACTGGAAGTTAGCCTTGCCTAGGGTGCTAGACAGTCTAGGGCCAGCACTGGGATTGCTATAAATCAGCTATGACTTGGCAGCACAAAAAAAGAAAAGAAAAGAAATATGGTGAGCCAGAAAGGGGGGAGGTGAAATGTGGGTTGTATTTGGCATCAGGGATACAACTCCATCCTTTTGGCTCCAAGTTTGGTGCATGCACCAGAGGCAAAAGTTGCTGTCTTGTAATCGGGGCTTTTTTTGTAGCAGTAACTCCTTTGCATATTAGACCACACACCCCTGATGTAGCCAAGCTTACAGTAGGCCTCGTTATAAGAGCCCTGTAAGCTCTTGGAGGATTGACTACATGAGGGGTGTGTGACCTAATATGCAAAGGAGTTCCTGCTGCAAAAAAAGCTCCGCTTGCAACGATGAGGAAGACAACGTTGCTTGAAAGAGGATGCTAGCCTTACTGAGCCATTCTCCTTTCTCCTAACTTCATATAGTGTGTGAAGAGAAAACTTCCATCTGGACTTGCCGTCTACAGTTGAATATAGGATGGTAATTTTAGGTCAGTCTTTAAATTGTGCAAACATACCCCCCGTCTTCCCAGGAAAGCCAACAGAGTTAATGTGTTTCTTTAATAATGTTGGTCTCTATGCTCTATGCTAACATTTGGATTTGGGATTTTTGAGCTAAGATGTGTAAAAACCACATGACAGGGGTGAATTTCCTTTTATTTATTAATTTTGGCGATCGCTGTCCTTTGGCCTTTTCATTTCCCTTCCAGATGAAACAAAGGACTGTTTGCTTCTTTACTAGTTTGTAAGTGTTGACTTTACTTAGCTTCTTTGTGATTATTTGCAGCTGGTGCCCATTTGAGGGGGGCGGGGTGGGGAGCATATGAGATTAGTGCAAACAAACCATTCTGGCTACAGTAGACTGCAATTACATTAATTCCACCCATTGATTTCTTGATATCCTTCTTTTCCTATTGAGCAGTGTAATGTGAAAATAATCCCCTTTTTTTGTCTTTAATATAAACTTCTTAAATGTATGATTTTTTTTTTTTTTGCATGATGTTAGTTGCACAGAGAGACCTCAGAAATGGTCTAATAAGAAAAGGGCCAGGAAAATTTGAGGAAAACATCTTTTTGTAAACTGTTGCAGACTCCTTTGAGGCTTGCCAGTGATTTCAGGTGGTCGCGAGAAGCTGTTCTTCCAGTTTGTAGTGCTCCCTCTTAACATGGATTTCCTTCCTTATATGAAACAGAAATTAAAGACAGATAAGGTAGTATGAGAGTAAGGTCCCCTCTGGCCACCAGTGGAGGGATAGGGTTACCAGCTCCAGGTTAGGAAATTCCTGGAGATTTGGGGATGGAGCCTGGGAAGGACAGAGACCATAGTACCTAAGAACATAAGAGAAGCCATGTTGGATCAGGCCAATGATCCATCCAGTCCAACACTCTATGTCACACAGTGGCCAAAAAAAACCCCAGGCACCATCAGGAGGTCCACCAGTGGGGCCAGGACACTAGAAGACCTCCCGCTGTGCCCCCCCTCCCCAAGCACCAAGAATACACAGCATCATTGCCCCAGACAGAGAGTTTCAACAATACTCTGTGGCTAATAGCCACTGATGGATCTTTGTTCAATATTCTTATCCAATCCCCTCATGAAGCTGTTTATGCTTGTAGCTGCCACCACTTTGTGTTAATCACCCTTTGGGTGAAGAAGTATTTCCTTTAATCCATTCTAACCTGACTGCTCAGCAATTTCATTGAATGTCCACGAGTTCTCGTATTGTGAGAAAGGGAGAAAAGTACTTCTTTCTCTACCTTTTCTATTCCATACATAATATTGTAAACCTCTATCATGTCAACCCTCAGCCAACGTCTCTCCAAGCTAAAGAGCCCCAAGCATTTTAACCTTTCTTCATAGGTTAATCCTTTTACTCCTTGGTCATTAATGGGGTACAATGTCATAGAGTCCACTCTCCCAAGCATCCATTTTGTCCAGGAGAACTGATCTCTGCAGTTTGAAGATTAACTAAAATTCTGGGGGATCCCCAAGTCCCACCTGGAGGCTGGCATTCTTAGATGAGAGCTACTTCAGAAAAAAAAAAATCTTCAAGTATATTGGAATACATACACAGATCTAGAAAAAAATGGCAAATCCCTGATTCAGTGAATTTAAACATAGTATTCTAACAATATGTTAAATTATATATTCACAAAAATGCTCTCAGAAATTGTAAGGAATTTTGGATAATGGGACTTTGGTACTGAGGCTACAGATAATTGCCTCTTCACTCCACTCCACTTGTGATAAACCCAACAGCACAGGAGCTTAAAGTTCATAATGTTTTTAAAGTATCTTTGTTCACCTGGAGCAAATGTTTCTGTGTATATGAGCATATATTTATTTCTTTTCCTATTGCCATATGTCAGGCTGCTAAAAAGGTAAAGGTAGTCCCCTGTGCAAGCACCAGTCGTTTCCAACTCTGGGGTGATGTTGCTTTCACGTTTTCACAGCAGTTTTCACGTTTGCCATTGCCTTCCCCAGCCATCTACACTTTACCCCTAGCAAGCTGGGTACTCATTTTACCAACCTTGGAAGGATGGAAGGCTGAGTCAACCTGGAGCCGGCTACCTGAACCCAGCTTCTGCTGGGATTGAACTCGGGTCGTGAGCAGAGCTTAGGACTGCAGTACTACAGCTTTACCACTCTGTGCCATGGGGCTTTTGTCAGGCTGCTAGGGTAGTACAAACTCCTTGAGCGTTTTCTAACTGACCTTACTCGGGAGCGACGTCCCTCTTCACCGCGCAGCGTCTGCACAGATTTTGCACTAATTGCTCCGCAGAACCCGGAAGAGCGGCAAAGTCCCACGGCTTTTGCATGGCAAATGTAAACTGGCCAAAAACCAGTTTACATTTGCGACGCAAAAGCCACGGGACTTTGTGGCTCTTCCGGGTTCTGCGGAGCAATTAGTGCGAAATCCGCGCAGACACTGCGCGGTGAAGAAGGACGTCGCTCCCGAGTAAGGTCAGTGCGAAAACGCCCCTTATTTTCTGAGTGTGCTAATGCATCAGCTATGAGCATGAAGAATGATAAAAGTCAGGAGTAGGATGACAGAGATCCTGAGACTTAGTTGGTAGGCCTGATGATGTCACAGATGGAATCCATTGATGTAATGCAGCAGGATTTGTTAGGGTTGGCAGGCCTGTGTTGGAAAATACCTGGAGACTTTGGAGGTGGACCCAGGAGAGTGTGGGGTTGGGGGAGGGGAGGGGCCTCAGCATGGTACAATGCCATAGAGTCCACCCTTCAAAGCAGCTATTTTCTCCAGGGGAACTGATCTCTGCTAGCTGGAAGAAAGGTTAAAATGCTTGGGGCTCATTAACTTGGAGAAACGTCGGCTGAGGGGTGACATGATAGAGGTTTACAAGATTATACATGTGATAGAGAAGGTAGAGAAAGAAGTACTTTTCTCCCTTTTTCACAATATGAGAACTCGTGGACACTCAATGAAATTGCTGAGCAGTAGGGTTGCCAAGTCCAATTTGAGAAATATCTGGGGACTTTGGGGTGGAGCCAGAAGATTTTTTTTGGAGTGGAGCCAGGAGTCATTGGGGGTGGAGCCAAGAACAAGGGTGTGACTAGCATAATTGAACTCCAAGCGGAGTTCTGGCCATCATATTTAATGGGACCAAAAACCTTTTAAAATGCCTTCCTTCTATAGGAAATAATGAAGGATAGGGGCACCTTCGTTGGGGGCCCATAGAATTGGACCCCCTGGTCCAATGTTTTTGAAACTTGGAGGGTATTTTGGGGAGCGGCACTGGATGCTATATTGGGAATTTGGTGCCTCTGCCTAAAGAAAACAGCCACCCCAGATCAACTCTCCATTGTTTCCTATGGGAATAAGTCTCCATAGGGAATAATAGAGTCCCCACCAGACATTTCCCTCCCCCCCACTTTCTGATGAGCGTAAAGCAAGAGGAGGGCCTCCAAACCAGGGGATCCCCTGCCCCCACCTGGGGATTGGCAACCCTACTGAGCAGTTGGGTTAGAACGGATAAAATGAAGTACTTTTTCACCCATAGGGTGATTAGCACAAGGTGGTGGCAGCTACAAGCATAGATGGCTTCAAGAAGAGATTGGATAAACATATGGAGCAGAGCTCTATCAGTGGCTGTTAGCCACAGCGTATTGTTGGAACTCTCTGTCTGGAGCAAGTGATGCTCTGTATTCTTGGTGCTTGGGAGGGGCAACCGTGTGAGGGCTTCTAGTGTCCTGGCCCCACTGATGGACCTCCAGATGGCACCTGGGTTTTTTGGCCACTGTTTAACACAGAGTATTGGATTGGATGGACCATTGGCTTGATCCAACATAGCTTCTCTTATGTTCTTATGTTGTAAAAGCGGGAGGGGGATTGGGGAGGGGAGGAACTTCAGTGGGGTAGATTGCCATAGACTTCGCCCTCCAAAGCAGCCATTTTCTCCAGAATAATTGATCTTTGTAATTCCAAGATTGGCTGTAATTCCAAGAGATCTGTCTAGGCCATACTTGGAGATCTGCAATCCTTGATGTGTCTGAGAGGTATGTCTAATGGACTTACTGAAGATATGGAAGAGAGGAAAAGTCCAACTACTTTATTTGAAAATAAATATTCTCAGCAGCCATTAAAACACTTGCCAGAGGGGTGCATGAGGAACGCATTTGTTTTTGCCTTCTTCAGTCTGTAGCTTCCATTAGAGTTGAATGGCACACATTTCCTGCTTGTACTAGATCCTCATAACTACAGTTGTTTATGCACAAGCATGCCTCACACTGGATTAAGGAGTTAGTGTTTATGAATATATTACTGTTCCTTTCTAATTTTATGGCGTGTGCTTTTGAAATGATACCCCTCAACCTTGGGTAAGGAACTTTTGGTTTTAATCACTTTACATATCATCTTGATTTCCTTATGTGCTTAAAAATTGGATTCCCGTCTCCACCCCCTCCCCAGCAGATGGGTTTTGTGCCTCATGCTGTAATGTTGGCCAGTCACTTAATATCTGCTTTGCCTATTTGTTTGGGGGTATTGTTGTTATTGTGATCATGCGAGCTAAATTCAGGGCTTTTTTTGTAGCAGGAACTCCTTTGCATATTAGGCTATGCCCCCCTGATGTAGCCAATCCTCTGAGAGCTTACAGAAGACTAAGAGCCCTGTAAGCTCTTGGAGGATTGGCTACATCAAGGGGGTATAGCCTAATATGCAAAGGAGTTCCTGCCACAAAAAAGCCCTGTCTAAATTCATAAAATGAAAAAGCCAGGAACACATTATATAAAATGCTTTCTTTATCCAAATTCACTTTAGATCAGTTCACAGGTAATACTGTACAATTGATTTTACCACTAGATTTTCCCCTAATTGATTTTCCCACAGTACAATTGATTTTTAAACACACAGTAATTCCTATTCAAATTAGGATGCATTAATTGTTCTAACCTATTGTCTGGAACTATGCAGGCACAGAAAAACAATATTAATAACAAAGTCAATTTAATAAAAGTGTTTCCATTTAAGAAAACACCATATAACTTATTTCTGAAAGCACACTGACATAATTAAACTTTGAAACAAAGAACTATTAAGAATGAACTGAAATCTTAAGCTAAAAATAGACCATCTGCCATGTTAAATTATGTTCTTTTGCAAGAGCTGTTTGAGTACCGCAATTAGTGAAAAATATGTTTGTAGGCCAGAAATCTTGTGCTGATTTCCCCATGATTTTGAGATAATAGCAAAAATGAGAGAGTATACAGAAGGAAGGAACAGAGTTCCTGTTCTGTCTGTACCAGACTTGAATCCACAAATAGATTCCTCCTCTTAGGACAATCTGAAGGAGCCAGGGACCATCCTGAGGGAAAATCAGGGGGCCAGTTTGGTGTAGTGGTTAAGTGTTCAGACTCTAATCTGGTAAACTGGGGTTTGGTTTTCCAGCTCCACATGCAACTGCTGGGTGGTCTTGGGTCAGTCACAGTTATCTCAGAGCTGTTCTCTCAAGAGCAGTTCTTGAAGAGTTCTCTTAGCCCCACCTACCTCACAGGGTGTCTGTGGGGAGGGGAAGGGAAAGGAGATTGTCAGCCACTCTGAGACTCCAGGGCTGGGGTCAGAGGTACAAAAAATCCCGACATGGGCTTGGATGCATGTTGGATTTTATGCGGACATCCAAACATCAGCATCTGGGAATGGTGGGTAACTCATGTGGGTCCCGCATTACCTCAACTTGGACCCAAGAGCACTCCTGACGACTCAAGAGCGGACTTTGCATGTTTGAACGCTCCTCTGTTACTGGGTCATTGTAAGCGCAGAACCGGTTCCCGCCCAAACCTCAACCAGAAGTAATATCAATGTGTGAGCAGACGTGAGATAGAAAACTCTGTCAACTGCCTGGTAAACGAAGCACCTGAGTGGTCTTTTAATCCAGTCCCAAAACTGAGAATAGTTGTGTGTAATTTGACAGGTTATTTCTGCATGCATTGCGATCCTGCAGGAAAAGTAGTTCCAAAGTAGAGAAAAGTAGTCTTGGGGGACGTACTAAAACAAATTACAAGATTGCCCATAGGAAACAATGGGAGAGACTTGATTGCCCATTGGATATAATGGGAGACAAGATTACAAAATGACTTGCATGGGCTCCATTGAAACACAAAAACAGCCGCAATAAAAATCTGGAATGGATTTTCCAGGAAAGTCAACAAAACCTACAAGTGTCCAGGAATGGAATTCCTGGGGGAAGGGCAGATTGCCAGTCCCTGGGACTGGCACAGGTATTCTGGGTTGTTCTGGACAATCCAATCCCAAAGGCTGGCAATCTAACATTTTCCCTGGCAATTCAGTCCCAGAGGGTAATAATCCAGTCAGCCACCCTGCAATCTGGTCCCAGAGGCTGACATTCTGCCCTGTGCCCTTGCAATCCAGTCCCAGAGGGTGGCACCCCCCCTCCTCTCCGGCAATTCAAATCCAGAACACCTGTGCCAGTCCCAGGGGCTGGCAATCTGCCTTCCCCTGACAATCCCATTTCTGGACACTTGTAGGTTGTGTTGACTTTCCTGGAAGATCCATTGCAGATTTTTATTACAGCCATTTTTGTGCTTCAATGTGTTTCAACGGAGCCCATGCAGGTCAATTGGTATTCTTTTCTCCCATTATATCCAATGGGCAATCCAACCTCTCCCATTCTTTCCTATGGGCAATCTTGTCATTTGTTTTAGTATGTCCTGCGAGCCAATGGGAATGCGCCTGCGCAAATCCAGAGTGCTACTGTTGGAAAAGGAGGTATGGCAGGGATGTCTGATCAACCAATCATGGGAACAAAATGGGGTATAACGAATGGCTGTCAGGATGTCTTATCCAGGAAATGCGTTGATAATACACCTGAACTATAATAGCAATGCATTAATGATGGGTTTATTGGTGAGTGTGACCAGATGAAAGGAGTATAAATCCAATTTTCTCATCCTCCTCCTGTGCTTCACACCGCTGGACTCCCTAGAACTCCTGGATCCTGAGACCTCACTTTTAGATGATGCAGCCAGTGTTCCAGACTCTGGAGAAGCCAGGGACCTGCCTCTTAGGGCAAGATTTCAGACTACCAGTTCTTTTCCCATCCAGTATGCTAGTGCATAAATATTTTTAGTTCATAAATAACTGTAGTTTTTCATAGCAGGAACTCCTTTGCATATTAGGCCACACACCCCTGATGCAGCCAATCCTCCAAGAGCTTACAGGACTCTTTTTACAGGGCCTACTGTAAGCTCCAGGAGGATTGGCTACATTAGAGGTGTGTGGTCTAATATGCAAAGACTAGGATCTTTTTTTGTGCACAGACAGTGGAGGACAGATATATTTGGACACTGTAACTTTAAAAAAAAATCCAGTTGAATTATTTGATGGTATTGTCCCTGTGGATATTAAATATGACTACTGTCTCCGCTGATTCTTCCAGAACAGGACAGTTACCCTACAGAATCAATGGGATTAAAGGCATGCAAGACCAGCTTGGCTGGCCAGCTCTGGACACATTTTCGATTAGGTGTCCTTCAGTCTCCCTTCCCAGGGGCTGCTCTATAATGAGGCAAAGTGAGGCTGGGGCCTCAGGCAGTGAATTTTGGAGAGCAGCAGCCTTGTCCCTGCCCCTGCCTCACCCTCTCACTACTGCTACCACCCAGGAGTTGATGCAGCTAGTTCTCTTTCCCTCTTCACTTCCCAAGCACCTTTATATAAGCTGCAAAATGTGCATTCACCACAGGGCTCCCCAAACTTTCAGTCTTGCAATGAGAGGCAGCACAAGATGGCAGCCTCAGGTGGGCTCTTCGTCTTCAAGGTCTCTTCTGACTTTGTAGGAAGCATTATCCTTGAGCAATTCCCATGCAACTGGAAAAACCCAGAAATGCACTTGTGCTTGTTCCTTGGGAAAGATGACAATGCAGTTAGTCCTATCCACTTGGGAAACTCTTCAAGGCAAAGTTCACACGATGTGGTCTTCACAGGTTATGTCTGGTTCCCCCACTCTTGTCTTTCAGTCAGATGTGAGTTGTGGGTTCCCCTTATTTTTCTTACATGTGATGCCCAACTTGGATCAAGATTGCAAAGTGTGCAGAGAAGGGACTTCAGCCATTCCGTGCATGTATTTCCCCTAACCTGAAATGGTCCTAGGAGTTCTGTTTGCCCAGTTGGAAAAATCTCACTGGAGATTCCTGTATGGCTTGGGTAAGGAGGCTTCTTATGGGTACCATAAAATGATTAGAATGGTGGAAATCTAACCTGTTGCCAATGTCTGATTGCGGTATGACGCTGGCTCGATACATTTTATTGTAAGTTTCCAGAGTTCAAGATAAATAAGAAACCCCACTAAGTTTAGTTCTGTTCTGACATACTACAAAGCCATGGTTTGGTTCAACTGTGATTAGATGTGTAACCAGGATTCAGTTTACAGACTCTGGTTGTCCTTGACTGATGCAGATTTCATTACTTTTGCTCTTCCGTTGCAATTCTTATGGAGACCAGAATGGTATCCTGGCCTCCATTGTAGCGGTGCTGGGAACAAACTTGTATGAAGCCAAGGTATCTTTGTTTGTATACCACATGCAGAACCAGGCCTCGGATTCAGCGGGAGCTCACAGGAGCACAGCTCCTGAACCTTTCTGAGAGTTCCACCTCCTCCTTCCCATCTTGTCCATTGAATAGTAGGTGCAGCTGCATAACAATCCCTGGATGAGCTCCACCACCTATTTTTCTACAAAATGACCCCTGTGCAGAACCATAGTTAAGACTTAACCAATCTGCAAACCATGGCTTCCAATTCTGTTTGAATCCATCTAGCTTTTACACTGGAGAAAAAAGAGAGGAGGGTATATTTTTTGACCACCAAAGAAAAGCCACATTGGGGATCGTGATCACTGCATGGAAAGAAGCCATATGTGATGGGAGGTGTAAGAAGGAAGTTGAAGGAAAACACTCACTGGTTCCAACAGTCTCATTTGATGGACCCTGACTCATCAGTTAATGAAGTAGTTTGGACAATTATGCCAACCATGTTTGGTTTAATTAAACCATGATTTTGCATGCCATATGAACTGAGACAATGTGTTCCTAATTTGTCTAGTTAAGATGTATTTGTGGACGAATTCTGTGACTTTGTGCTGCATATTGTACAGCAATCTTGCCTAAGTCTGTCATACATTAGATACATATTGGATGTCAAGTCCTTAAATCAGAGCTAGTGAATAAACCTTTTATTGAACATTTCCCTTAAATCCACAACTGTTTACAGCATTTTACACCATGACTTTATAAAGTCTCCATTCTCTGTCATGAAGAATGGCATGAATCTGATAATCTCTGCATTTTGTCTCAGACAGCAATACAGCATACGCACATGCTTAATTCTTAGCAAGGTCAGATCTTTGGAGGAGGGAAAAAATGAAAATTACTTTTGGTTTTAATTAATGAGTATTTCCCTAAGAATCATTATATGCTGGCCTTCTCTTTAAAAAGGTGCAATTTATATCAATAACCACATAGCATGTATTATGCTGTTTGCAGGATAGAACAGTGACAAGTTAACCAACCACTTTTTAAATAACATTTGCTGCCCTTTATGAAGTTAACAAATCTATTTTTCAAATTTCAGTCATTTAAAATACAAAGGGAAAACCATTTGTTCAAATGATTAAAATGCAGTGACTGCAGCTGCTGGAATCAGTCTACATTTTTTTTGTTAATTTGATTATTCTGAGATGATTGATAAGATTAATTAACTCTTGCTTGATTCAGTGGTCTTCACAGAGCCCATGTACAAACTCTTCCTCCTTGTCACTTACATAAGATCGCAATCGCATAAGATGGTATTCACTTTTTTTCTCCCCCATCATGGTGTGTTATAAGTATAATCAATATTTTAATTTCCTGTCAAATTAATATGTTGCAGTTTTGGATATTATGCACAAGGAGGATATTGTGGATTTGTCCGTACGCAAATGTGGATTAAGGAAGCATGAACATTTTCAGCACAGATTGTGCGTCCTGTATGCATCAATGGTCACCATTAGGGATGGGCAAGAACTTGCCCACGACTCTAAATTGTAAATAAAATAGCCTGGGTCATGTTTTTTTTTTAAAAAAACCCTTTTATTTGAAACATTAGCAACACAAAAGATATTTTTAGTAACACAAAGAATAATATAAAATATGAAACGAAATTGCAACCAATCTAAAACCCTAAGCAAAATTATTTCCCTATAATTCGATACTCCATTATTCCCCTGCTCATTGTACATTAATCTATTATCATTTAAAAGTAATTTATCCTTTTAAAAATATATATATATAAGCTCCTGAAACAAAAGATTAGATACAGAATTTCTGTCTCGTGATTCACAAGCCAAGGACTGTGCAATGTCACCTCAATGACCCTCCCACAACCCTCCACATGGTTTTGGGGTATCTCGTGGTGGGGTGTGTTGGCAGAGCCCACGGCAGACATGCTGGCACTGATCAGTTACAATCATCTAAGCAACAGAGGGGTAGCCAGGGGTCGTGTTGTAGAAAAATAGGTGGTGGAGTTCATCCAAGGATTGTTATGCAGCTGCATCTACTAGTCAACGGGCAAGGTAGGTAGGAGGAGGGGGGACCATCAGAAAGGTTCAGGAGCTGTGCTCCTGGGAGCTCCTGCTGAATTTCCATTGGCAGCAGGCACGCTGCCCATTAGTTGAACATATGATGCTACCTTACACTGAATCAGATCCTCGGTCCAGCAAAGTCAGTATTGTCTACTCAGACTGGCAGCAGCTCTCCAGGATCTCAAGCTGAGGTTTTTCATGCCTATATGCCTGGACCCTTTTTTGCCAAACTGTGGCTCAGGAGTCACATGTGTCTCTTTCACACATACTGTGTGGCTCTTGAAGCCCTCACCACTGCCCTGTTGATTGGCGGCTTGGAGAATGCATTTAAAGTTGATTTCTTTCCACCTCTCCCTCCCCATCTACTTGCCTGCCTGCCTTCCTGATCTCAGCACCTGACATCCATGTCTTGTGGCTCTCAAACATCTGACATTTATTCTATGTGGCTCTTATATTAAGCAAGTTTGGCTACCTCTGATCTAAAGGAAGAGCAAAAGTATTTACCAACCAATTTCTATCTGCTGGAATAAATGTGCCCATATGTGCAAATCTTGGAATAAGTGTGCCCATATGTGCAAATCTTATTCTGCCATAGAATCTTGCTTCATATAGCTAGTAAAAACAAGATGGGTGGCCCTCTTAGTCTGTCTGTAGCAACAGAAAAGAGCAAGAGTCCAATAGCAACTTTAAGACTAGCAAAATTTGTGGCAGGTTTTGTGCATCTCTGCTCACTTCTTCAGATACTTCTACAGCAGTAACTCACGAAAGCTCATATACCCTGCCACAAATTTTGCTATTTTTTAAGGTGCTAATGGACTCTTGCTCTTTTGTACTAGTAAAATCAATTCTTTTCGTGCGGCATCGCACTGGAACGCCTAACCTCATACATACTTCCGTAGATACTGTAGCAGGTCGGGATTAGAAGAGCCGACATATTGCAGAGGGATTCATTGGTGTTTGATCTCTCCTTGCAGCCACTCACATTCCAACACTGTCTCCTAAAATGGTTTCATTGAGCCCCTAACCAGAGCACTGGTATTGCTGTGTTAAATGTAAATACGCATAGTTCTTAACACATGCTAAAGTGAACTCTTGCAGGTAGAGTTGTTATTTCTAACTGGCATGTATTTAGGAAATGGTGTTCTGTTTACTTATTTGGAAAATTCTTGCCCTTGCCCAATACCAGTTGCTCATCGTTTCGGTTTCCCAATATGTTTTAATTCAACTTTCAAAAGACATCAGAGAAAAGTCCAAATGAATTGAGTAGAATAGGGAATCGCAAAAATCTGGAGCAGCTGCTGAAAAAAAAACCTCATCCTTGGGGAGCTCTGAATGACTTGGCAGAGCAAGGTGTCCCTTGTTTATCTCAACTTTTGAGGAGGTTCATACAAAAACCGTCAATCCTGGAGATTCATTCAACCCCAGACTGCTTGGAACTCTGTAAGGTAATGCTCATGCCTTGAATTGAGTTTGGGAACATATCGGTGGTCAGAACATTTGTTTTGATATAGGCATGATGTGGGATACCATGAACCCCATGTGGTTAGAACATTAGACTAGGACTGGAGAGACCTTGATTCAAATTCCCATTCAGCCATGACCATTCTTAGGACTTTGGCACAGGTATCTGTTCCAGCATGCTGTAGTGGTTTGGAGTGGGGACTCTAATCTGGAGATCCCGGTTGGATTCCCCATTCCTCCTCCACTTGAAGCCTGTAGGGTGATCTTAGGACCAGTCACAGTTCTCTCAGAACTCTCTCAGATCCGCCTTCCTCACAAGGTGCCTGTTGTGGGGAGAAGAAGGGAAGGAGACTGTAAATCGCTTTGAGACTCCTTAGGCTAGAGAAAAGCAGAAGACAACAACCAGCTCTTCTTCATCTTCTCTGGAAGCCATTGACATAAGCCATTGGTCTCCAACATTTTTGGCCCCGGAGACTGGCCCCAGGGCCGGCAGGGTGGAGGCACCCAATTTGGCCTCCCCCTGCAGCGTTTTCTCCTCCCTCCTTCGCCCCCCACACAGCCTCCCCTCCTCCTCCCCTGTTTCCTCCTTTGCCACTGCCGTCCGCGCAGCTTCGCCGCCTCCCCCCCCATTTTCCTCCTTCCTCCTTCGCGGCTGCCATCTGTGCAGCCTCTCCACCTCTGTTTTCCTCCTTTGCCACCGCCATTTGTGCAGCCTCCCCGCCTCCCCCACTCGGTTTTCCTCCTTCTTCCTTCGCAGCCATTGGCACAGCCTTGCCACCTCCCCCCATCCATTTTTCTCCTTCGCCACCACCACCATCGGCGCTGCCTCGCCGCCTCCCCCTGTTTTCACCATTTTAAGGCTGAGGAAGGGACCTTCCCTTCCCCAGCCTTAAAATGGTGAAAACGGGGGGAAGAGGAGGCACCATGGGGGTGGGGGGGGGGTGGCGAGCCTGCGTGGCGCATCTCAAACAGGCCACGGCCTGATACCGGTCCCCAGCCCGGGGGTTGGGGACCCCTGACATAAGCAATAAAAAAGTTAAGCTCTTAAAAAATAACCATAATGTTATTTAAATAACTAAAATATTTAGCATATTCTGTTCAGGGCAACAACACACAAGCATTTTAACTCTGCTTTAATTTCATGCAAAACCGACAGAGAAGCAGGTTGCATTCAATAGGAAGTCAATCCGGTCATATTCATTAAAACTAGAAAAAACTTTTAAGAAGTAGATTTGCTATGTTAAGGGAACAGTTGCTTTTGGGATCTTTTTTTTTTTTAAGTTTCCCAAAGAGCAACATTCCCATTTCTCAGGAGTGTGTGTAAAGACTGCTGTATCTGCACAGGTTTACATTTTGTAAATTCATGAACAACGCAGGCCAGCATTTGCATGTGAAAAGTCATCAAAATGGGAGGAAAAACTGCCTAGCTCAGTCATTTTTAAATAACTCAGGCCATTAATTGTTAACCTTTGTTTCTCCCACTTCCACAGCCATAAATTAGTTTTATAGATTAG
This sequence comes from Heteronotia binoei, assembly GCF_032191835.1. NCBI lineage: Eukaryota > Metazoa > Chordata > Lepidosauria > Squamata > Gekkonidae > Heteronotia > Heteronotia binoei. The sequence continues at coordinate 110,867,355 of NC_083229.1, forward strand.
GCAAATGTGAACTTTTAAAATTGCTTTTGTAGCATGAAAAAAAGAGGCAAAGCACAGAACTAGATTCCCCCTCCCCCCACAAGTGCCAGAGATTTTCTATTTTTTGTGCACCTTGGTTCTAAATTGTTACTATACAAATTAGTCTAGTTAGTAATTGTAGAGCCAGCTCAAAGGTTCACAGCACAGGAGATTAGAAATGAGCTTAGAGCAATTGTCCGCAATACAAGGTACTAAACCATTTGTTCAGGAAGAAAGAGCATGCTTTAAAAATACATGTGCAGTGGTTTTATGCTGTGTGTCATTTAAAGACAGAATTAAAGAGCCCTCCAGGTGTAGGATGACAAACTGTAGCTTCCTTCAAGTGGTCTTTGTGATCTCGTTATCTCTTTGATCTCCTTGCTGATTGAGACTGTTGAAGACCCACCATGATCGTTCAAGTCACAGGTTGCCTCTTGCTTTCTGACACCTGTGATGTATGAATCACTTTCATTTAAAATGAAATACATAACATTTGGGAGTGGTACGGCTCATTTGGTTTGTCTGGTTTCAGGTTGCTTAACATTTTGGGAAGAGCCCCATGGCACAGAGTGGTAAAGCTGCAGTACTGCAGTCAAACTCTACTCATGACCTGAGTTCGATCCCAGCAGAAGCTGGGTTCAGGTAGCCGGCTCGAGGTTGACTCAGCCTTCCATCCTTCCAAGGTCAGTAAAATGAGTACCCAGCTTGCTGGGGGGGGGAGAGTGTAGATGACTGGGGAAGGCAGTGGCAAACCACCCTGTAAAAAGTCTGCCGCGAAAACGTAGTGATGCAATGTCACCCCAGAGTCGGAAATTACTGGTGCTTGCACAGGGGACTATCTTTACCTTTTTAACATTTTGGGGGGCAGGAGCAGTAAAAGTATCAATGGACAGGAGCAGTAAAAGTATCAATGCATCCTGTGGGTTACCTGTACAAAATACAATGGCTGATTTCGCACTAGGCTTGTTCCGGGTGGAGAGCCCTTTTGCTTCTAGTGTTTCTCTCCATTTTCACACAAGCTGCTGCAGAGCTGCAAGTCAGTGTGCCACTTTCCCATGGCAAGCAAGAACTTCTTACAAGTGGTTTCTGCAGGAAAGGGGCGCGCCAACTCGCAGTTCCGTGGCAGCTTGTGTGAAAACAGAGAGAAGCACAGGGGGCAAAAGGGCTCTCCACCCGGAACAAGCCCTAGTGTGAAATCAGTCAATGTCTTCTGTTGAGGCCTGTTTGAAGATAACCAATATATGTTCTGATGTTCTCCCACAGGGACCTCATGGTAGGAAGTGTTGTGTAAAAGTGATGTAAGTTCATTGTACACTTGCCTGCCCATGTGGATTTGATAATCTAGTTCATGACTACATATATATATATAAAGCCTGCCCCCACCTCTTGACTCCTGATATTCCATCCAAGTACTTGCCAGAGTCAACCCTGCTTAGCTTCTGAGATCTGACGAGATTGGGCTCGCCTGGGCTATCCAGGTCAGGGCCAGGCCTACATAATTTATCAAGCTAGCAGGTATCTATTAGGTCTTGCAGGTGCTTATCAGTGCCTTGTTTTGCTGTTCCTGGCCAGAAACAAAGGCATGGCCTACTATATACAGCAAGTGAGCTGGGAACTTTTTTGTGCATGCTATGGTACCTATTGTACCATAGAATTCCCCCCCCCCCCCCAAACTGCTAGAGCATCTGGGGAAACCATCGAGTTTTCCCTGAAATGCCTAGAGTGGCTGTGCGTGACATCGCTGTAGCGATTACATCACTTGTGGGTGACGTCATCCCTCCAGCAACGTCAGGGGAGTTTCCCCCCACCGGCCCAATGTTGGGAACTTCCAGGGCGGGAGAACTCCCACCCGGCCTGGGTGCTTAGCAGCCCTATTTGTGAGTCACAAATTGAAAGTATGTCCTATGACAGGATGAAGCTGCTCAGGCTCAGTTTCCATTCATCTTACCCACTGTTGACTGCACTGACAGGCAGCAGTCACTCTTCAAGGTCTCAGGCAAAGAAAGATCTCTGTCAACGCCTGTTACTTGAGATCCTTTAACAGGACATAGCAGGGGTTGAACCTGGTGCTTCTTGCATGCTAAGCAGGTGCTGCACCACTGAGTCATGGCTATTCTCCTAAGACATATAGGTTTGATCCTACTGCTAATTGCAGGAGTTGCTGCCACACTCGATGTATATCAACAGACAGGGCCCAGCAGGAACTCATTAGCATATTAGGCCACACCCCTGCTACCAAGTCAGCTGCAACTGCGTTCCTGTGTGTTCCTGCTAAAAAAAAAAAAAAAGCCCTGTGGACAGAGCTCTCACATCTGGTTTCTCCCAATTAATTTGGCACTTCCAGCTACTACAGGTCCGAAGCTTCTAAGGCAGGAGTGGCCAAACTGGCTTGGGAGCCACATGTGGCTCTTTCACACATATTGTATGGCTCCCACCACCTCGTTGGCCAGCTTGGAGAAGGCATTTCTCTCTTTAAATCACTTCTTCCAGGCTTCCAGCCAAGCCTTTCAGCGGCTTGGAAAATGAACAAGTTGCTTTCTTTCTACCTCCCTCTCCCTCCCCCATCTCTTTGCTTTCCTTCCTTCCTTCCTTGCAGCTCTGAAACATCTGATGTCATGACATTTGGCTCTCAAATGCCTGATGTTTATTCTGTGTGGCTCCCTCATTAAGCAGGTTTGACCACCCCTGTCCTAAGGTGTCAACACCTCCAATCTGTTTAAAGTTACCAGAGATGCCAAAGCCAAATTTGTTAGGTATCTGCTCCAATATAATTCCAGTTAGCCTGAATACAATGGAAATCAAGACAAAGTAATAAAACATCTATTTGCAAGATCTGAGCAAGGCTGTTAATGATAGGATGTTTGGGAGGTCATTAATTAGGATAGGCTGAATGACTGGCCCATTGTCACCATTCTGGTGCATTTCCTGTTTAGTTCCAAGGTTCACATCCAATATATTTTCTACTACATACTGGTTTATGTGTGGTGAACCTTGGTAAATATTAATCATGACCCATCAAGAAGAGGGCTTGATGATATGACTCCAAGAACAGAACTCGCATTGCTGATGATGTGCAAAAGATGCTGTCACATCTACTTACCTTCCCAAATTTGAGTATAATGAGATGAAGCAGTCTAGTCTAAATAACAGAACACAGAGAAAGCGATCTGACTTTAATCAATAGGTCTTCTTTCCCCTTTCCTGATTTCATAGTCTGATCTACATATCAGGGCCGACCCTGCCACTAGGCAAACTAGGCAATTGCCTTCTGGGGCTGCCAAATTAGGTGCCCCCATGTGACTCAGTGATGTTTTCAGTGGGGGGGGCACCAGATGTTAGCCTTGCCTAGGGGTGGCCCTGCTTTATTGTTGTTCAGTCGCACAGTCGAGTCCGACTCTTTGCGACCCCATGGACAAAGTCACGCCAGGCCCTCCTGTCTTCCACCATCCTCTGAAGTCTGCTCAAATTCATGTTTCTTATATCAGTAATACTGTCCAGCCATCTCATCTTTTGCCATCCCCTTCTTCTTTTGCCTTCTGTCTTTCCCAGCATCAGGATCTTCTCCAGGGAGTGCTCCCTTCTCATTTGGTGGCCAAAGTATTTCAGCTTCAGCTTGAGCATCTGACCTTCCAGGGAACAGTCTGAGTTGATTTCCCTTAGGACTGACTGATTTGATCTTCTTGCAATCCAAGGGACTCTCAAGAGTCTTCTCCAGCACCACATCTCAAAAGCATCCATTCTTCTGTGCTCGGCCTTCCTTATGGTTCAGCTCTCACAGCCATACATTACTACTGGGAATACCATCGCTTTGACTACACAGACTTTTGTTGGCAGGGTGATGTCTCTACTTTTTATTATACTGCCCAGGTTTGCCATAGCTGTCCTCCCAAGGAGCAAACATCTTTTAATTTCATGGCTACAGTCACCATCTGCAGTGATCGTGGATCCCAGAAATGTGAAGTCTGTCACTACTTCCATGTCTTCCCCTTCTATTTGCCAAGGTGTGATGGGGCTGGATGCCATGATCTTAGGTTTTTTTATGTTGAGTTTCAAGCCTACTTTTCTGTTCTCCTCTTTCACCCTCAACAAGAAGTTCTTTAGGTCCTCCTCACTTTCTGCCATTAGAGTAGTGTCATCTGTATATCTGAGATTGTTGATGTTTTTCCCGGCAATCTTAATTCCGGTTTGTGCTTCATCCAGGCCAGCATTCTGCATGATGTACTCTGCATATAAATTAAATAAGCAGGGTGACAATATACATCCTTGTCGAACTCCTTTTCCTATTCTAAACCAATTAGTTGTTCCATATCCTGTTCTGACAGTTGCTTCTTGACCCTTATACAGGTTTCTCAGGAGACATGTGAGGTGGTCTGGTACTCCCATCTCTTTAAGGACTTGCCACAGTTTGTTGTGATCCACATAATCAAAGGTTTTAGCATAGTCAATGAAGCAGAAATAGATGTTTTTCTGATACTCCCGTGCTTTCTCCATAATCCAGCGAATGTTGGCATTTTGATCTCTAGTTCCTCTACCTCTCTGAAACCCAGCTTGAACTTCTGGTAGTTCCCGATCGACATACTGCTGAAGCCTAGCTTGTAGGATCTTTAACATGACCTTGCTGGCATGTGAAATGAGTGCAATGGTGCGATAGTTTGTACATTCCTTGGCATTACCCTTCTTTGGGATTGGAATATAAACTGATCTTTTCTATTCCTGTGGCCACTGTTGTGTTTTCCAAATTTGTTGACATAATGTGTGTATCACTTAACAGCATCATCTTTGAGGACTTTAAATAGCTCAACTGGAATACCATCATCTCCGCTCACTTTGTTGTTAGTAATGCTTTCTAAAGCCCATTTGACTTCACACTCCAGGATGTCTGGCTCAAGGTCAGTGATTTCACTGTCATGGTTGTCCGGGACATTGAGATCCTTCTTGTATAATTCTTCTGTGTATTCTTGCCACCTCTTCCTGATCTCTTCTGCTTCTGTTAGGCCCCTACCATTTTTGTCCTTTATCATGGCCATCTTTGCATTAAATGTTCCCTTGATTTCTCCAATTTTCTTGAAGAGACCTCTTGTCCTTCCCATTCTATTATTCTATTATTTTCCTCTATTGCTTTGCATTGTTCCTTCAGGAAGGCCTCCTTATCTCTCCTTGCTGTTCTCTGGAAGTCTGTAGTGTTCCTCTGAATTAAATTCACCCATTCCCGTCCATTTTAGTTTGCTGATTCCCAAGATGTCGATGTTCAGTCTTGCCATCTCTTGTTTGACCACATCTAGCTAACCTTGATTCATAGATCTTACATTCCATGTTCCAATGCAGTATTGTTCTTTGCAGCATCAGACTGTTCTTTCACCATCAGACACATCCACAGCTGAGCGTCTTTTCGGCTTTGGTCCAGCCACTTCACTCTTTCTGTGGTTACTTGAACGCTCTTCCCCAGTAGCATATTGGGCACCTTCTGACCTGAGGGGCTCATCTTCCAGGGCCATATCTTTTAGCCTTTTGTTTCTGTTCATGGGGTTTTCTTGGCAAGGACACTGGAGTGGTTTGCCATTTTCTTCTCCAGTGGATCACATTTAGTCTGGGTTCTCAGCTGTGGCCTGTCCATCTTGGGTGGCCCTGCATGGCATAGCCCACAGCCTCATTGAACCACACAACCCATCACGACAAGGCAGCAATCCATGAGAGGCCCTGCTACGTACCTTAAAATGCTTACATAAGACCTTAAAATGCTTAGATTTGATAAACCATACTCCATTTTGTTCACAGTAGTTCATTTGTCATAACCTTATAATATTAACACATATCAGATTTTTATTGAAAAAGTAGAAGTACCCTTAGACACGGGTCAGATAATTTGGCTAGCCCTAAGCTTCTTTGATCGCCTTTAGCTTGAAATATCCCATTGTGGGTTCAGCTATCGATTGCAAGGATTCTAGCTATCGATTGCAATCCCAATCATATTTAATTTTCTATTAATTTTTTTTTAAATTGCCTGTGCAAATTCAAGTTAGGCATTGCTCAAGGGTGGTTTTTATTCCGCCAAAACAAGACCGACAAACATTACTGTGCATTTCTTTCGGCTCTTTTTTTTTTTTTTGTAAGATTGCTTCATTTTAAATATTGGTGCCTTTACTTTCCATGCCCATGACAAATGAAATCTAATTAATTCCTCATTAAAATATTTAATTCTTTCCCATTTCACTGCAATTTTTCAGTCATTTCATAGGCAAATTGCAGCTAATTCAGTGTAAAACCTTCATTTTTCTTGTAACAAAGTGCTTGGGTCTACTTAGTGTTCAGTGGTGTCTTTGGGAGGTGGTTTCGATCAAAAACATTGCTGTTTTTACTCTTGTAGAATGTACAGTATATTTAATTAAACCGTTTGCTGTGCTATCCTGGCCCCAGACAAGCCCAGCGTCTTTCCCTACCCCAGAATCTCCAAAGCGTTTGCTGGCTGTAACGATCCTTTGGCTTTCTGCTTGGAATCGCTGTTCAAAGCTTCTCAAAGCTATTGAAGGCATGCTGTACCGGAGCTGATCAACTTCAGTTTCGAGTACTCATTTTATTTTACAGTATGTCATTGTGGGAAATCTGACACAAATGCTGTTTATTTGTCTCCTGCTGAGGACTTCCAGTCTCCAACGGCGTTCAATAGAGTGTGCATCACCACCCAAAAGGAATAGAAAGAAGCCGTGCTGAGTAGAAGATGGCGAAGGGGAGGGGGGGGGGAGCTGAGAAAAAGCTGTGCAGGGCAGCCTTGAAGAAGAAAGGGAAGCCGACAATACACTTTCCAGACCATCTTTTGTATATTTCAAAAGCTGCATCTTTACAGGATTACAAAACTCCAGTGTTGGCAAGTCTCATTCATACAGTGTTGTAGGATTCAGTGACAATTTCTGCCAATGGTTTACTCTCACCAGAAAGTATTATTTAAGGTCAGGGCTTAAGGCTAGTTTTAGAAGAGGACAACTAAGAGAACAGATGTATATGTAGCATTAGAGGATTAAGTTTAGATGTTTAGGGAGAAAGGGAAGTGGGTTTAGGTTAGAAAAGGTTAGGGATATGTTCTAGCATTCTGAAAAATGTTTGAGAACAGTGGCATCAGGTGTCAGAGGACTCAAACTTTGCTCTGTTCATTGCAGGTTACCAAGGATGGAATTCTAGCAGGAGCTCCTTTACATATTAGGCCACATACCCCTAATGTAGCCAGTTCTCCAGGAACTTACAAAAAAGAGCCTTGTAAACTCTTGGAAGACTGGCTACATCAGGGGGCGTGGCCTAATATGCAAAGGAGCTCCTGCTAGAATTCCACCCCTGATAGTTACCAACCTAAATCCATTTGGGAAGGGGGAGGAGGAGAAGTTTTTACTATCCTTCTCTACCTGAAGAAGTCTCAAAGTGGCATACAATTGTTTTCCCTTCCTTTCCCCACAATAGGCACCTTGTGAGGTAGGTGTGGCTGAGAGAGTTCTGAGAGAACTGTGACTAGTCCAAGATCATGCAGTTTGCTTCGTGTGGAGGAGTGGGGAATTAAACCCAGTTCTCCAGAGTAGAGTCCATCACACTGTTCTTAACCAGTATACCACACTGGCTCTCAAAAATGAAACCCTACTTTTTACAAAATCAGTTAACCCCTCAAAACTGGTGGAATGAATTAACAAAGGATACTGCTTGGGGTTGAGATTAGAAGGTAAGGGTAAATGTTTTTCTCATGCACATATAAATTCAGATTCTATTATTTGAATTATTTCCTTTAAGACAAAACTGCACCCACCAAAGATGTTCAAAATATAAATAAGAATTTTTTCATACCAACTTCGACAGAGAACAGACTTCAAAGCTGATTTCTCTTTTTCATGGCTTTGAGGATTCATCACATGCATGTCTGTTAACTTTTGTTTTGCTGATGACTGTTTGCTGTTTGAAGAATTGCTGAAAATGGGGAGAAGGAAAAACTCCCAGACCGTTTTCGCACACAGCTTACCTCGCAGTCACAATCCTGTTCCCTCCGCAGCGTCCGGTCGGATTTCCCACCATCTGCGCCGGAGTTACAGGAAGTGCCGTGGCTTTTGCGTAGCAAACATAAACTGGATTTTAGCGGTTTACATTTGCTACGCAAAAGCCACGGCACTTCCTGTAACTTCGGCACAGATGGTGGGAAATCCGACCGGACGCTGCAGAGGGAACAGGATTGTGACTGCGAGGTAAGCTGTGTGCGAAAACGGTCACTATTTATTTTTTCCACACTTTGGAAATGTTGGATTTAAAGGAAAGTCCTTTACAACCTGAATGAAATTGCTTGTCCTTAAAAGAATTGGTTGTCCTCAAAGTCTACTATCTGTCTCATCTAAATCCACAACAACTGTATTTTCTTGGGTGACTTTGATAAGTGGAACTGTCTTCAGTATCCATTACCTTTCAAAATCCGTTGACTATACAACTAGCATGTAGACAATATAGTAGGTTTTTTTCTCTCTAACTGGACCTCTGCTGGCTGATTATTCCCTTGTTATGCTGATGCCTGGAAAATATTTACTGCATTGTTGTAAGTAAAGACATAAGCCGTCTCCTTATCTGCAGCCCACAGGGGCTTAACAGTTTGGAAATGTGGAGTTCAAAGGCAGTCATTTAGCAGTCATCTTAGGGTTTTAGAAATGTTTTCTTGTGATTTGTAAACTTTGCTGATGTTAATCGAGTGCTAAAAGCTAATAAAGATAGATATAAAAAGGCATCAAATGGGTGTTAAATAGGCATATTTTAGTCTTTTAAAATGCAGTTGTCAAGAATTTAAGTGGGAAGAACTTGAACTTCTTGAACATAAAAAGACTGCTAATTTGCTACTTGAATATAAGTAAACCCTAAAACTTCCCAAACTGTATAGGTTTGGCTATTTCTAATGTTAGAGAAGATTCCCAAATTATTTTTAGATAATATATCCATTGCCCAACAGATTTATATAAACATACTTATTTTCATGAATACATGAGTCTGAAAGCTCCATGGTCCATAAAGCTCCACATCCTCTCCATACATACATACATGCCTGAAAAGGGCATGCATTTTTGAGTATTTTATCTCCATATTTGCTCCTAAAGCTTAGATTATCTGGTATTCAGCATATCAAGAAATAAAAAGATCTTGAGGTACAGGGTAGCTTCTTCTCTTTGAAGGATTGCGTGCTAGAGCAAGAGGGCCACTAACTCACCCTGTGATGTCCAGATCTGCCCTGCCAGCTGACAGCACTGGGAGGCACCCCCTGGCCCCAGGTAGTAGCAACATGGAGTCTGTTGTTTTCCTCCCTTCCTGCATTCTGGGAGGCAAGGTAGGAACATGCCCAGCTTCTCCTAATTTCCTCTACCTTGCCTCATCAGGGGATAGGCCTGTCAGTTCCTAGGTCCAGGAAGGGGTCCCCTGGTTTTTCAGGCTTCTCCTTGCTGCCAACCAGCTGGCTGGCGTGTGTGCCTTTAAATCTCAGCAGCAGGAGAGCTGCGGGGGGGGGGGGGGCGGTATGGCAAGCAGACAGAGCCAGGTTGCTCTCAGTCCTTCTGTTTGTTTGGAGGAAAATGCCACCCCCCACCCTAGGCTATTCTTTCCCGTTAGTCTGAAGAAGTTGGTTGAAATACAGCAGATGTTTATATTCAGCAACATGAGTAAATTGCCCCAATGAGATCACTAAAGTATCTGCTTGCTAACTGTGTTTATTTTGGCTGCTTTGAGAGTGTGTGTGTGTTCATTTTCATTCAGTGGAAGTGTAGCTGCTGGGGGGACAAGGAGATGAAGGCTGTATTCAGGGGAACTGCACTGCTGTATATTTATTCATTTTAGGGAACAGGAATGTCTCCCAGCTTCACCTCCAGAGTCCACAGATATTTTCTGAATTAGACCTGGCAACCCTACCAGGGGATGAGGAAGGTGGGTGCTATTGTGTTGCACCTCCTCTAGCTGGCACTCCATCAGGGAACAAAGAAGGTGGGGGCTGCCTCACCTTGCCACTGACACACCTTGTTGGCACGTCAGGGGATGACAGTGCAACACAACTTTGCCTCGCTGCCACTCCATCATGCTGTGGTACCAAGTGGGACAAGGAGGACAGGCAACGGCTTCTCCACAGTGAGCCATTGTGTCAAGGTGAAATAATGGGTGGCAGCTTCTTTCCATGCCTTGTTGGGGGGGGGGGGGTGGAGTGTGCTGCTACTTGTCCACCTAGGGCACCAAACGTCCTTGGGCTGACCTTGGTCCTACGGACATTGAAAAGTATCACATAGAATCTTCCCGGTTTAGTAGAACATGGGTTCTCTAGTTTTGTCTTAGGCTTTCAGCCTATCAAAATATTGTGGTATCTCTGGTTTATCCATAGTAAGAATGAGTATCAGAAATACAACTTTCTAAAGTCACGGAAGTAAGTGGTTTAGGCCAGTTGAACTTGTTTAGGATTGCACTGCAAATCTTATAGCTGCTTCAAATAATTCTATATGTCAGCTCTAAAAGGGAGGCATATGATGCCCAGAAACTAAAATTGCACCCAGAATTGAATACAGAGAACATTTACCGTTGATTTTTGGGATACCCCTTAAGCTGAACAGCTGAAAAGTTCCACTAAAACTGGTGAAACGTCACACATCACTAATACAAACGCACCCAATATCGACAGTGCTGGTTCATTAGATAACCTGGACTTGACCTTGAAAGGGTATTATTCCAACAGAGATGTTAATTTTAATGTCTAAAAAAAGAATCTTAGAATGTTAGGAAGGATTATCTGTGGTAGGTACTTAGCTGAATTCATTAATCCTGCTTTAATGGTTTCTGCAATGGCGATTTTTCTTGCAGGCTAATTCTGCTCCCTCTGACTTGTTACGGAGGCTGCCTTAGTAGTTGTTAAGTTTCTGTGGAGAGGATTTTATTGCGATGGTGAGTGCTCTCTGAGGCAGCCAGGTGGGTGTTCTCAGAGGAGCCCCACCCAACAGCCTCAAGAAGCACATGCAATCACCTTTATGACTCAACATGCAGTTCAAAGAGACACCAAGACCGCAGTCTCCTTTGGTCCTTTAAAAAAAAAAATAGATAAGAGTTTTGCTATGCTCTGGAGCCAGCAGTTTTTATTTTATTTTTTTAAAAAATGGTGTTCAATTAATGGGATCTTAGTCACTCCCACTGCAGTAGAAAGGTTCTCTCGAGGGTAATTTGCTTAAAGCAGGAAGGTTGAGAAGTTTACGCTGTTAAATATGATACAGTAAAAGAGAGGGATCATTATTGCATGCATTACATGTGTGCACAAGTCCCAGCTTATGTAAATTTAAAGGGAAAAAAACAGAATACAGGGAAAGCTCCTCACGCTGAAGTACTGATGTCTTTAAACTTGTCAATGGGAGTTCAGAAGAAATGCAGTTGTCTGCCCACATGGTCTTTTCCCAGGTTTATGAAAGAAGTCCATTCTCTTTTGAAATTTCATGGCTATATGAAGGAACATGAGGTGCAGATTCCCTAACTCCAGGGGTTGTTTTGTAGGGGAAAAGGTGGTGGAGCTCATACAGGGATTGTTATGCAGCTGCACCTACTATTCAGTGGACAAGGTGGGAAGGAGAAAGTGGAACTCTCAGAAAGCTTCAGGAGCTGCATTCCTGTGAGCTCCCACTGAATCCGAGGCCTGCCTAAGTACCTTTAAAGCTATCATCCTGCCCGTTCCATCCCTGATCCTTTGACAGAGTCCTCTCTTGCTCACTGTAGCACTCAAGACTCAAGGGGTGCAGTATAAGGGACCATATAGGGAATGATCCAAAGTGGAAGTGGGGGAGGAAAGGGTGGAAGAAGCAACAACTGTGACAGCTGTCAGAAAACCAATAGGTTTAAAGAAATGCTGCTAATCTCTTCTTTAGACACCTGGTTTCACTATGGTCGGGGAGCTCTGGGGTCAAATGCCTGGTCACTGAGTGATGTTGGATATGTAAGGTTGCCTGCCAGCTCTGGGTTGGGAAATACCTGGAGATTTGGGGGTGGATCCTGGGGAGGGGATAGACCTCAGCAGTGTGTAATTCCATAGGGTCCAACCTGCAAAGCAGCCATTTTCTCCAGGAGAACTGATCTCTATTGCCTGGAGATGACTTTTAATAACAGGATGCCACACACATAATAATAGATATCCAGGCTCCCCCTGGAGGTTGGCAATCCTGTGAACATGTCATATACTCACTTTACCTGTCTCACAGCATGGTTGGGAAGATTGCTCACCTTGCTCTTGGAAGCCCTGTCCTGAATAGCCCAGGCAAACCTGTTCTCTAAGCAGGGCCGACCCTGGCAAGTACTTGGAAGAGAGATCTCCTATGGAATACTAGGGTGGGGGCATAGAGGCAGGCGTATCAAGCCTCCTTTCTGAATAAGTGTGCAAGCCCCAGGAGGGGGTCACCAGAAGTCACCAAGACTTCCAGGCACACAAGTGCATGTGCACACACACACACACAAAAACCCCTCCCACAAAAATACCATGCACACACACACATTTGAATTGGCCCTGAATAGTGGGATTGCTGATTATTGCTAATAAGAATAATTGCTAATAACGCTGACCCCAATCTGACTGCAAAGGTCTTGACAGTGAGAAGCACTCTGCTGAAGACCAAATCTTGTCATGGAAACACCGTCAAACCTTCGTTTGGTGTAGAGCCAGTTTGGTGTAGTGGTTAAGTGTGCGGACTCTTATCTGGGAGAACCGGGTTTGATTCCCCACTCCTCCACTTGCACCTGCTGGAATGGCCTTGGGTTAGCCATAGCTATCGCAGAGCTGTCCTTGAAAGGGCAGTTGCTGTGAGAGCCCTCTCAACCCCATCCACCTCACAGGGTGTCTGTTGTGGGGGGAGAAGACATAGGAGATTGTAAGCCTCTCTGATTCAGGGAGAAGGGCGGGGTATAAATCTGCAATTCTTCTTCTTCGTCTTCAATCATTGTCCCTAGCTTTCCTGATTGGGCTCTAACCATGTGATTCTGAATTGACTGAATGGGTTGAAAAGCATGTAATTCTGTTTAGGATTGCAATTGTAATTTTTCCGTGACTCCTGTTTACTTAACCGGTGTGGGTTATTGTGAGGGCCAAGCCTTATTCTCTTGTGTTCTACCATAAAAGTAACTTTTCATTAAATCTTTTTTAATTGTGATGCTCGTTTTCACGCAGCCATTTGCAAGTGATGAAAATAAAGAGAGATCCAAATTGTAACGTCTAGCTGCAGACCTACAGGAGATTGCGCATAGGAAATAAAGTCCTTGGATATGGAAGTAATTGTGGGATAATTGGCCTTATGAAAACTTTGAGCAACTGATCTCTTCTCTTCTTACCAGCGGTGACCTCCCTTATGTTTAAAAAGGCACGATGAAAGATCTACACACTTTCTTCTCCTAATGATTTCCTCAATAATCATGGAGAGGAAGTCGTTAAGCATAGCATGATTGTGGAAGAAATTTCCTTCAGCTTTTGGTTCTCATGGTCTGAATATAAACCTTATGAGCATACAGCCTCCTCTGTATAGTTGTAGCAGAAATCAGAGCAGCTGCACTAGCTGACGTTCCAGAAGGTTGTGCTTGCTGACTCTGTACACAAAAAGCCCAACAAAATTTGCTCATTCGGATCAAGATCTACAATGAGAGAGAACCAGGGCTTTTTTTTTGCAGCAGGAACTCCTTTGCATATTAGGCCACAAACCCCTGATGTAGCCAATCCTCCTAGAGCTTACAGTAGGCCCTAGAGGATTGGCTACATCAGGGTTGTGTAGCCCAATATGCAAGGGAGTTCCTGCTACAAAAAAAGCCCTGAAGAGAACAATGAGCAGTTAGAGAAACAGAGAAAGCAAAATTGGAGGGTTGGAACCTTAGCCCCTTGGGTTTTATTAATATTCATTGGCATTGGCACCTTAGAATATATGGTGGAGCACACAGGTAAAGTTTTCCTCTCCACCTGGGCAAGACACACTTTCCCCCATTACTGAAAGTGGCTTAGGTGTGAAGTCTAGCAACAAGAGATGACCATTCTCCACTGGGTATTGCTGCCTGAGCCCCTGAGGGTCTACATTTGTAAACTATGAGTAAGTGCTGAGTTAGAAACCGCCATCTACTTCTGGTCTCCTTCTTCAGCTTGGGGAGGAATGCTGCAACTAAGGGCAAAACTTTTACCACCTGTTGCTGCTCCCACCTCCTCCCGTCTGGCTAAATCCACTGCTAACAGGTATCCTTTCGCCAAGAATTGGTGGCATATTTGCAACCCTCTCAGGAGGCAAATGATTCAGCAGGACTGATTTGACACAGGCCTAGTTGCAGGAGGAAGTAGAAGAAGATTCCAAGGCATAGCTCGTTGTTAGTGCTTATAGTGCTTATAAGGGCTGTACCAATATAACAGATGAGTGTTCGGTGTTGCATCAGCTCGAGTTATCTGGCCAACGGCAATGGATCCTGTTTTGCAAGGCAGCCTGCGAACACAGCGCTGCCTGAATGTGGCTATGGGGATCAGTGAAAAGTGATGAAGAACATCTGAAATAGGTGTCTACATCCAACTCCCCCCCCACCCAAAACAAAACAAAACACAACTTCTCAATATTTTTCAGCTCCAAATATATTTGGAGCTGGAAAAAAAAATCTATATTCCTAAATTCCAAATACTGGTACAATATTTGGATCCAGCTGTGTGTGTGTGGGGGGGGGGTGTCCAATATTTTTGGCTCCATTATTCCTTATATGGAATCTTTCCAAGGGGTATGGGGATTATTTTTAGAAGTGCTGGCACCAAAATTGCAAGGCAGCTGCTGAGGCCTGTCCTTTAAACAATCTCCAAATTTCAACTCAATTGGACCAAAGGATCCAGTTCTAGGGGCCCCTGAACAAGGTGCCCCCGGTCATCCTCTGTTATTTCTTGTGGAGGGGGAGGGCTGAGAAATCCAACAAAAATGTAAGACCCTAGAATCTCCCCTATTGCAAGCTATTGCTATGCCCAAACAATATAAAAACTGAGAATCTGAACCTACATAAAATCCAAGAATCTAAACCTACTTAAAATGCGATAATCTCAACCTACATGAAATATAATACTCGGAATGTAAAATGTGAAAATCTACTCCCTGACCTGACAAAAACCAACTCCATCAAAGAATGAACTTTTAAAAAACACTTGAAGTTCACAGAATTGTAACTAAAACAGACTGACAAGCCCCAGGAGACATAGAAAAATGGGAAGGGGGGGGGGGGTGAGAGAAACAGTTCTGGGGGCCTGCAAACACTGACTTCCAATATTCCCAGTTAATCTTGAATATTTTCTGATATCCGGAAAAATCCAGGATATGTTTGGGGGACATGAATATATTCAGAAAATACACATAAGGGATTTTTCTGATATATTTTCATCTCAGGAATATCCAAATGCAAATCCCTAATCTAAAAATCTTGCAAATGGTACTGAATATGGGTTAAGAACCAACAATGCAAAATGTGACTTGTTAAAGGTATCAGCAGGGCCTTTTTGCCTACTGTAAACTCCAGGCTATTGGCTACATCAGGGGAGTGTAGCCTAGTATGCAAAGGAGTTCCTGCTATAAAAAAGCCCTGGGTATCAGTAATATACAGTGCACATGTTATAGATGCACAAGGCTTGCCTAAGTGTCCATATAAAACTAGAGCAGTCTTAGAAGGAAGTATCACAAGTCTGATCATTTCTAAGATTTAACTACTGCAGTCATTTTGTTCCAAACTTGTCAAGTGTTCAGTATCGGTTGCACTGTTTGCTATAGAAGGGTTAAAAGCAACTGTGGTCACATGTCTGTAAAGAAGCCTTCTTGCAAACCCAGAAGTTGGTCACATCTGACAGTGTGCTGACAAGCCTTGAGCTGGCATGTGATGCTTTGCCACCTAGAATAGGAGCTGTAATAGCTCACATGATGCCTGATAATCAAGAAAGGCCAATAGTATATCTTGCAAAAAGGAAAAAAAAGATACTATCAACTTAACTTGCAAAGTACAGAATTCCTTCTGTATATGGGATCCATGTTCACATTTCATTTGTGAATAGAAACATTAAAACTAAAGAATATATTCAAATATTTGAACAATATTTATGTGATTGTAAAAGTTATATTTTCTTTTGTCTGTGTTTCTCAGACCAAATTCAGGTATGAAATTACCCACATGAATTTATAACAGAATACCTCATGCTGTATAGAGAACAGTCTTTTTGATGGCATTAATGCCCATAATTGATTTGTATTTGTACTGGTGTGACCTTCAGTCAATTTCTGTATTGCCCCCCTTCCCCAGTTCTCAGAGGAGCCCACACTGTAACTTCACCCCACACACGGTTGCAGCTGTGGCCTAACAAACCCCAGGAGCTTTTGAGCGCAGGGCTTGGTATTGGGAGACACTGCAACAGTCATGTAAGCAGAAATGGATGCCTTATGTCATCATGGCACTCTAGGAATCCTAATAATCTCTGTGGTAAAAAGTGCAGAGATTTTGGGGATTCCTAGTGCATTACCATGCCTCATGACCAGAAGTGACACCACAGCATTGCCATGACAACACTTTTTTTCTGCAACAGGTGGCTGTGGGCAGTGGATGGGGGGAGGTCAGGAGGCTTTCCCTATATTCAGAGGCCTATTTTCCTTATCCCCACACACAGGGCTTTTTTTGTAGCAGGAACTCCTTTGCATATTAGGCCACAAACCCCTGATGTAGCCAATCCTCCAAGAGCTTACAGGGCTCTTAGTAGAGGGCCTACTGTAAGCTCCAGAAGGACTGGCTACATCAGGGGTGTGTGGCCTAATGTGCAAAGGAGTTCCTGCTATTAAAAAGAGGGCTGCCCACACAATCATTACTTTGATTTCTAGGAAGGTAAATGCTAGTATATGGAAGAATCACGATGAGGCACAACCTATATGGCATGGGGCTTTGGATATTATGCGGGCCATGAAGGTATAATAAGAAGGTTGTTGTGTGTGTGTGGGGGGAGAAGTAACATACAAAATATTACTGAAAGAAAAGATATTACAGCATATATGGGTTGGATTTCATGGGATGCATTTGGAGGGGGGGATGGAATCCAGCCGCAGGTTGCTTCAAGAAAGCCTGCTTCACGATTTCAGACTCCCTCTTGTTTCCAGTTCTTTTAGAGGATGCAATGTGCTAAGTAGAGGATGAGTTCATTAAAATGCATTTGGCAGAACACAATCCCTTATCCGGTACAATATCTTCACATAGTTGCATTGCAATAAGGCCCTGCCCGAAAGCTAATGAAATCAGAGGTATGTTCCACTGGTTTTAATGAGCTGGGCAAGTCACGATGATCTGATTCAGTTCAGTCTTGCATTACTAACTCAGGTGTGTGATCCAGGTGTGGCCCTTACTAAATTCTAAACAGCAGTACTTTTTATAAGATGTGCAAAGATATTTCCCTTTTTCATCTGAAATATGCCCACACCATATTAGGGTTGTCGGGTCTGTGTTGGAAAATACCTGGAGTCTTTGGGGGTGGATCCGGGAAAGGGTAAGGTTTGAGGAGGGGTCTCAGCATGGTACAATGCCATAGAGTCCACCTTTCAAAGCAACCGTTTTCTCCAAGAGAGCTGATCTCTGCCAGCTGGAGATCAGTTTGTCAAAGTGGGAGATCTCCAGGCCCCACCTGGAGGCTGGCAACCCTATACCATATTACTATGGTACTAATTTAGAAGTCACTCCTTAATGGGGATTGGATCCAACCAGCATTTCCACTAGTGAAGGAAAAGGGGGTCTTCTTTGACTACCAGAAAGCTATGTTGGGATCTTGGATGAACAGAAGCCATATGGGCTAGGGACTGTAGTAGGAAGGGCATTAGGTGAGATTGAATGAAAAGGTTAAGGGATCAAGCCTTGGATATTAAAAGTGAGGATTGAAGGGGAAAAGGCAGAACAAAAATGTTAGGGATAAGGTCAGGCCTTCAAACAAACAAAAACCTAAAGTCTTGTAGAGGAAGAAGATAGTGGATTTATACCCCGCCCTATACTCCAAATCTCAGAGCAGTTTACAGTCTTCTTTACCTTCTCCCCCCTACCCCAACAGACCCCCATGAGGTGGGTGGAGCTGAGAGAGCTCTCCCAGAAGCTGCCCTTTCAAGGATAATTCGGCAAGTGCTATGGCTGACCCAAGGCCATTCCAGCAGCTGCAAGTGGAGGAGTGGGGAATCAAACCCAGTTCTCCCAAATAAGAGTCTGCGCACTTAACCAGAACACCAAACTGTACCCATTTTCTGTGACTGTTTAGGCCTCAGGTATACCCCAGCCTCCAAAGGAAGAGGGAGGGTAGGTTGCCAGATCCAGGTTGGGAAACTCCTGGAGATTTGGGGATGGAACCTGGGGTAGACAAGGACCTCAGTGGGAAGCAATGTCATAGAGTCCACCCTCCATAGCATCCATTTTCTTCAGAGGAATTGATCTCTGTAGCCTGAGAGGAGCTGTAATTGTGAGGGATCCCCAACTCCCAACTGGAGGCTGGCATCTCTATCAGGACCTCAGAACACCTAAACCTTCCCGAAATACTTTTGCCTCTTCTATCACCTACAGAGCAAATGCATGAGCCAAACTGAGGTGGAACAGGCAGGGTGTAAAAGATCCCAAAGACATCACGTTGTACTTGAAATGATGATGATGATTTTTAAAAACTTTATAAAGTGCTAAATATCAAAAAGCATACAACTTGTAACCAGGGCTTTTTTTGCAGCATGAACTCCTTTGCATATTAGGCCACACACCCCTGCTGTAGCCAATCTTCTTTGTGCTTACAGTGGGCCCTATATTACGAGCCCTGCAAGCTCTTGGAGGATTGGCCACATCAGGGGTGTGTGGCCTAATATGCAAAGGAGCTCCTGCTACAGAAAAGGCCCTGCTTGTAACAACAGTAAACCATATGACTGGTACCATCTACATTGCGGGTGGCCTGACTGGGAGTTCTTACCTTTCCTTGCTTCCTTCCCACGCACCCACCTACCTACCTTTCTATTTGCACCCTGCAGGAACCTGGGAACCCCCGGAGGGAGATGCGGAGAAGGATTAAACTCCCCCCTCCCCACTTACAGCATTCTTTGTGGAAAACACAACCTCCCAAGTCATTTCCTTCTACCCACTGGGGCATAATAAAGATATTCCTAAATTTTTATGGGAGGGAGTCAAAGTAAATCATAATGCAATTGTTTCTGTGGGAAAACAACAACGACAGAAAAGGTAATGAACTCCCTTTTAAACTGTTCAGTCCTTTTAAAAAGTAGTTTGTGACAGTATTTGGAAAAGAGAAAGGGAAGTTTTTAAAACCGTTGCTGAACTAAACCCTTATAAACATTCAGGAGAGAACTGTAGTACGTCTGTTACTTTGAGAGAACTAATTCCTGATCTGTCCTGTATTTCAAACAGGCAGCTAACACCAAATCAAGACTTCTGTGATACCCCCCTTTCATTCCTATCTCCTGTGTGCATAGTAAAAATGCTTAACAATTCCCAAGTATAGGATATGAGGTGTTTGTGATCTAGTTCTTAATTCAGTTGCTGACCAGGAAATGAAACCTGTTTTATTGAAGCTGCATTACATCCAGCCTCTCTGCTTGTTGTCCCAGCAACCAGGGTCCTATAACGCACTTTCTCAAGTTAATGAAGGCTAAACCAGCAATTGTTAAAATATGTGTAAAGAAAAACTTTAATATACTATAAATAAGAAAAAAAAATATAAGGGCAGCAAGTTGAAGGTTCTGCGTTATTATCCGCTGCATAGTTAAGCAAGATGAAGAATTGTTTTTAATTTATACTTTAATTATTGAAGATGAATACTTTTGAATGTTAATAGGAAAGATATTACAAATATCTGTCATAAGGGAACATAGAACATGAAGTATACAGATGGAATTAAAGCTTTAATTAGTTTATGGGGCAAGTTTAGCTAGGGAGAGGCACAAAGCTCCATGATTTTTATTTCAGTAGTTAAACCTCGCATATTAGAAAGGCTTGGAGAATATCTGAAGTAAACTGGCATCCACATGAATAGAAGCAGCATTATTTTGGATTGCCTTAATATGAATCTACATAGTTGGATAATTGGATTTTGTATTTGCACTTGTATTTATGCTTTCGCTAAAGATTCTACAAGTAAGAACGATGAAACCTGAAATCATTGCACTGGTAGGATATCTGCTCGTTCTTGACAATTGCCTAAAATGCTAAATGCTTTATCATTTTCAAAACTGCCATCGTGGGGGACTTGTAACCTTTGCAGCCTTAAATGTCTATGGGGAAGCAGATTCAAAAGGCTCGGGGTTTAAATAGCATTGTGGCATATGAGCCCAGTATATGGAGACCTTGAATGCACATAGGGAGTTCTTCAGTTCTCTCCCTGATGTATAAACTGAATGTTCTACTTGCACTGTGCAAATCCATTTATATTGTTTTTGTTTTGCTCTGATGGTTCAGGCCTGCAACATATCAGATTAGACCATTTCTTTGCTGCAGTGGGAGCAAGAAAACAGTGGGAGTGAAGTGACATCATGACATAACCAGAAGCAATGTCATGACAGTCTAGGAATTCTGGGATTTCTATGGTAGAAACTCCTGATTCTTTGAATTTTATGGTGGAGGAGGGGGGCTGGAGCCAAGGTTTGCAAATCGCCCACCATAGTGAGCAATCTAGTAAATTTAGACCAGATTAAGGCATTAAGGGAAATGCAAATCCCCTTCCAGCTCTGAGAACAATTAGTCCATGATCCAAGCCATGGTGAGAGTTTGGTTTATCTGGTCCCACCCCAAAACAATATATTTGTGAGCAAACCACTCAAATTACGCTAAATGATTTTTTTGGGGGGGGGTGACCCTGTGCTGTAGGTGTTACTGATTTGTTCATAGCAATTTTACGTGTTGGTTTATTTGTTTGCTTTCATTTATTTATGACTTTAACTACTTTTTATTCATCTCAGTTCACTGGCTTTTAAGATATTTGCTGCCATCTACTTTTTACTTTTTGTTGTTGCGATGTTTACATTCACTTATTTTTGGATAATAATTGTTGCACTTGCTGTTTTATGTTGTAAGCTGCCTCTGGAATTCGATGAACTTTGGGGGGTTAGGGCTGTATGTGTCCCCTTTCGGCTGTCCCCCCTCCCCCAATTGCCCCAGATCAAGAGGGGATGGGATTTGTATGTACCCTGTCCTTCCCCTGGGCAGTCTAGTGTGAGTATCTGGGAAACTCCTTCTTGGCCTCCTCATAGTCTTATTTGAAGGCAGTGTGGCAAGGGATATAATTTTGGAGGTAATAATTATGTATTAGAACCTGTTCAAATTCCTTCTAAGCTGTGAAAGTTACTGGGATAGTCAATTTTTCTCAGTCTGACAGAACTCATAGGTCAATTGTGAGACAGAATGGGGAGGGAAGAGGTATGTAGGCCACCCTGAGTTGCTATTTTGCACAGTGACACTGCTTTTCATGAAAGGATGGCAACTGCTTGGGCACTATTGAAGGCTCACCCAGCCTCATTTTTCACAGACCCTTCATGAGGCACTCTCCACCAGATGCCTTTCTCTCCCACCTTACAGCAGCCTCTGATTGAGGACAGGGACATATCTGGTTGTCTTAAGACAACCAGAGACAGGGCCTTTTCCATAATGGCCCCTACATGGTGGAACCATGGTGGAACCAGCTGCCGGAAGAGGTGAGGGCCCTGCGGGACCTTGCTCAGTTCCGCAGGGCCTGCAAGACAACCCTCTTCCAGCTAGCCTACACCTGACTGGGAAATAAATGTAGCTTATGAGACTTCTGCGAATCATATTGTATAGATTTGATGTTAAGATTTTAAGGTTTTTAGGTTTTAAATGTTCTGACTTTTTTAAATGTTTATATATGTAATAATAATTTAAACTTTGTTTTATTGTTTGTTGTGAGCCGCCCTGAGCCATTTTTATGGGAAGGGCGGGATATAAGTCATAGAATAAATAAACAAATAAATAAATAAATAAAGGAGGAGCCTTAGCCAATAGAGAAAACAGAGGTTTTGCTTTGTAGCTCCTGTGCAATTGAGCAAGCCTATAAAAAGCAAGCTGTTATGCAGAAGGAAGCAAGAGAGAGGGAGAAGGAAGCAGATGACAGCCAGTTGCTCGGGGGGCTGATAGGAGCCCTCCGGGTGCCTGA
Organism: Heteronotia binoei; assembly: GCF_032191835.1. NCBI lineage: Eukaryota > Metazoa > Chordata > Lepidosauria > Squamata > Gekkonidae > Heteronotia > Heteronotia binoei. Next base: position 110,889,541 of record NC_083229.1, read on the forward strand.
TTTGGCCCCCAAACTGCATATTTGATACCCCTGCTCTACTTCTACTCATCTGTCCATCTAACCATTTTTGTCCCACTCTTCCTCCAGCAGCTCAGGGTGGCCTACATAGTACCTCTCCCCTCCCCCATTCTATCTCACAATTGACCTGTGAGTTCTGTCAGACTGAGAGAGATTGACTATCCCAGTGGCTTTCACAGTTTAGAAGGAATTTGAACTGGTCTTAATCCATAATTATTACCCCCCCTCACCGCAGATTATATCCCTATCACCGATCATTTCACTTTTTAATTAATTTATTTATTTTTATTGATCATTTCACTTGACATGACACAATCGTATTTCTCCCACAAGACCTTCACGGCTTCCTAAATATGTTTTAATAATTTAAATCTAAATGCAAGATACTGAACATTATAGACATACCAGTCTATTACTCGCAAACTGGGCTGACACCTTTTAAAAGTCTTATGAATCAGCTCTCTGTGGTGGTAGTGGTGAAAAAATGCCATCATGTCGAAGCCAACTTATGGTAACCCTGTCGGATTTTCAAGGCAAGAAACAATCAGCAGTGGTTTGCCATTGTCTGCCTCTGTATAACAGCCCTGGATTTCCTTGGAGGTCTCCCATCAAAATAACAACCAGGGCTGACCCTGCTTAGTTTCCGAGATCAGATAAGTTCATGCTTAGTTTGGTGTAGTGGTTCAATGTGTGGATTTGTATCTGGGAGAACTAGGTTTGATTCCCCACTCCTTCACATGCAGCTGCTGGAGTGACCTTAGGTCAGTCATAACTCTCTCAGAGCTGTTCTCTCAAGAGCCATAGCTATCTCAGAGCTGTCCTTGAAAGGGCAGCTTCTGGGAAAGCTCTCTCATTCCCACCCACCTCACAAGGTGTTTGTTGTGGGGGAGGAAGATAAAGGAGATTGTGAGCTGCTCTGAGACTCGGATTCGAGGTGGAGGGCAGAATATAAATCCAATGTCATTGCCGTCGTCTTTTTCTAGCTCTCTCAGCCCCACCTACCTCACAGGATGTCTGTTGTGTGAAGGAGAGGGAGATTGTAACTAGCTGCTCTGAGACACTGAGTGAAGGGCAGGGTATAAATCCAATCTCCTCTTCTCTTCTGTCTACAGGACAGGGAAGAAGTAAAAATGCCTAGGCTCCTGAACATTCAGACTCTTGGCACAGCTGAAAACTCTCAAATAATTTTACCACATCAGATTTAATTTCCTTCAGCAAAGCTTCTTCTCTTGGAGAACCATGACGACACACATGTTTTTGCAGAAATACTTTCTGACAATAAGCCCTATTAGTCCGCATTTCTAAGTGGAGCAGGAGTAAAAGGAGGCAGCCAGGAGGTGTTAGCTTTGGGAGAGATGGGTGACGGAACATCAAAACTCTGCTCTCTTGTGACATTCGATGCCCTTCACCAGTTGCCTCTCAATATAAGTGTAAAAAGTTGAGTCTTTCTTGTTAAACTGCCACCTGTGTAGGGAGAAGCTAATCCATTAGGGTCATTCTGTTCTGAGAAGGTGGTGCAGTGCCTGAGGCAGTCTCTTGAGTTTCACTTCTAGCAGCTGCAACAAAACCGAGGGAGTCCAGGGATGGTCCTTGTTACAGAAATTAGACAGTTCAGGAAGTAAACAAAGCTAGCCTTTCAATCTATTCGGGCTTTGAGATGGAAGGGTGGAGGAAAGGGCAAATTCCTCTTCTAATTACTTTATGGGTCAGTTCTCTTTATGTCAATGTTGGACATTTGTATACTTTTTTTGTGAGTATTTTGGGGGGGGGGAGCATAAAGTCACAAGCTGGGCTACTTATCAATATTTCAAGAGGGTTAAAAATATTCCATGGGATGGAAAGGAGTCACAAAGCTTTTGTTTCCAGTGGCCTTGATGAGACTTTACCCCCTTTCTGAAGTAACACACAACAGAACTTCAATAAAGTAACACACAATTGAGCTTTAACAAAGTTCTTCTGCATGGTTCTCTCCCCCCCCACCCCTCCATGTTAAATATTTAAGACCAGGGGTCATTTTGTAGAAAAAGAGGTGCCGGAGCTCATCTGCACAACTCATTTGCATACACCACACACCCCTGACATCACTGGAACGTGTACTAAATTATATCAGCTCAGCAGCTACCTTAAAATGCTTCTCAAATTATAATAAAACTGCCATCATACTTTTAAATTACTTTCTCCTACGTGGCCACAGTGGCATGATGATTTCCATCCGTCTGCTTTATATGTTTTGGTTATTTCCCCTTTTTTCTCTGGGGGAAAATATTAGAAAGTTTGTCAAATCTTAGAGTTCAGCAAAATTCTCACAGGGGGTTTGAACAATGGAGCCTAGAAGCAAGTGGGTTTTTTTTGGCGGGGGGGGGGGGGAGGTAAGAAAGAAAGAGCACCATAAAATTTAGAGGTTTCGGAGCTCTGCTCCTGTGAGCTCCTGCCCAAAATGAGGCCTGTTTAAGACCTTGCTTTCTGTTTCTGGTAATTTCTTCTCTGAGCAGGTTTAGCACTTGGGTTGGATAGGAAGGTACCAGCGTGATGGCACAGCATGCCCAAAATCTGTCTCTCCGCAGAAGGAGCAGGCACACTGCAGGCTTCCTCCAAGTCTGTTTTCCTACTGGCCTTATCTTCAGGGCCAGTGCATGGGAGTCAGCAGGGTTGGCAGTGGGCTGGGGCACTACCCCGCTTGGGAGTGCCACCAGGCGTCCTCTTACCCATGCAAAGTGCTCCTCCAAGCCTGCCTTGGAGGTAGGATCGGAGGAGTTCTGCACAGTGCAGAAAGTTATATATGGCTGCAGCAAATATAGGATACATGAACAGGCAGCGTAGAAGCCTGAACAAGTTAAGACATGAGCCTACACTATAGATCTAAACCAGTCCCCATTAGGAAGGGGGAGGACACATTAGGAAGGCTGAAGAGCCAGGACTCTCAAAGTTTACAAGCCTTTCAGTCCTGAGAATCAAGAGCATAGAAACCTCAGTAGGGCACCCTCTAAAACATCCATTTCTCCAGGGGAACTGATCTCTGTAGTTGTAATTTTAGGCAGGCCCGTAGCCAGAAAATTTTCAGTGAGGGGGCCCATAGGATAAAATTATGGACGGAGGGTCCCCCTCTCATGGCCCCCGTTCTCTCTGTCGCCGCTTCTCTGAGGCCCCCATCTCACAGCTGCTCTCGCGGCCCCCGTCCTCCTCCACGGTGCCTCCCCCTCCCTTCCTCCCACCCTGTGAAGTGCTGGCTCCTCCTGGGGCTCTTTCCAGACCTCCCCCCCCCGCCAATCACGCCAATCATGGGAAAAGCCATGGGGAGGACGGCGCTCCTCTGTCAGCCTTCCAGGGCTCTCTGGAGCTTTAGCACTGGGACGGCAGTGAAAGGAAGCACCAGCAACCCCTGCAAAAGGGCTTTTTCATTTCACCACCACCCCAGTGCTAAAGCTCCAGAGAGCGCTGGAAAGCCAACAGAGGAGTGCTGTCCTCCCCGCAGCTTTTCCCGTACTTTTATCATCTGCCTTGCTTAATTGCTGCACAGTATTACAACAATATTGTTTTTCTCATTGCAAATGTAGAGTATTTCAGCTACATTATGGGTTAAATAGACTTCTCTGGGCTAATGAAGGATCCTAACCACAAAAGCCAGCTTGGTGTAATGGTTAAGTGCATGGACTCTTCTCTGGGAGGACTGGGTTTGATTCCTCACTCCCCAACATGCACCTGCTGATGTGACCTTGAGTCAGCCACAAGTTCTCACAGAGCTGTCCATCTCAAGAGCAGTTTCTGTTAGAGCACTCTCAGCTCCACCTACCTCACAGGGTGTCTGTTGTGGGGAGGGGAAGGGAAAGGAGATTGTAAGCCGCTCTGAGACTCCTTTTAGTAGTGAAGGGCAGAATATAAATCCAGTCTTCTCCTCCACCACCACCTCTTCTTCACTTCTTGTCATATCTTACAATCGCATGCAGTGTTTCCATAGTAATGCTTTATCAATAGATTCATGGACAGGAGGGAGTGGGGGTGATACAAATCAACTCAAAAGTTGTAGCAAATATGCAACACAGTGTGTTCAGTTCAAAATTCAGAGGGGAGGGGAATGGAGGTTCCTTGCTGACTTATTCTACTTTAAAGAAGACCAGGTAACTCAGAATTCTAAAATTCAGGGAGAGATTGGGATGAGGAGAATTTTTAAATGTATACCAAATACTGCTGAAACAAATAGCATAGTTAACAAGGATGTAGTTTAGCATAGTGTCCCAAATCTGGCTCCAGTTTTTTGTGTGTGTGTGTGTGTGTGTGTTCAATAAATCTTAATATATGATGTTCCTTTTGCACTTGGGGGAACACCTTTCATCATTCAGACTAATTAAAATCCACCCCTGTTCATAGCCATTAGATTATTGGACTGGTAGACTTTTAAAATTCTCTTTTACATTTTTGAGAACATGCATTAAACATTCTTTTCTTAAAACTTCACAAGAACATCGCATTACAGAATTCAACCCTCAATGGTTTAACAAGCAAATAACTACTGCTGCAATCTTATCTGGATGAGATTATTACCCTCACTGTGTGTATTAATGAGTTTCTCATGAATGGCATTTAATAAAATATCCAGTATCTCTTCACCATTCTTCCATTTTTCTTTCTCATTCTTGAAAATTAATTATGCAAGGCCATATTTAACCATGCTGAAAATGAGAATTGTGTGGAACCTTTCCAAATATTCATTACATATTTAATTGTTAAAATAATCAAGCCATCTATCAAGTATTCCAGAGCCCAGTCATCCATCACTTCAAAACAATTCAGATCAGAGAGAGAGAGATAGTGAGAGAGATGCATTATATATGCATCTGGTGGATAATACTAGTCATATTGGTGCTAAGAATGAGCTTCTTCTCATTCATGGTCTACCAAAAACAGATATCAGTTTTGATAATCTAATCCAGAAATTCACAAGTGGACTACAATTTGTGAATCTCCCTTTTCCTGAAAACTCAAACTCAACAAGAAGCAGGGACCAAGATACCCATATTTCCTTTCCCATCAGGATTACCATATAGATTTTATTTATTTATTTATTTTGGACCAGTACATTCCTTGTATTTTGTCCCACTCCTTTTGGAGGATGCAATCCCTGACTAGATGCCATCTCTTCTGGGTACTGGATAGGGAGACCAAGAGCTTTTTTTGTAGCAGGAACTCCTTTGCATATTAGATCACATCCCTCTTATGTAACCAATCCTTCAAGAGCTTGCAGAGCTCTTAGTACAGGGCCTACTGTAAACTCTTGGAGGATTGGCTGCATCAGTGGTGTGTCACCTAATATGCAAAGGAGTTCCTGCTACAAAAAAAGCCCTGGAGAGACCCTCTTCTTTGAACATATGCTTAGCATGTAGCCTCACCTCTTTCAACACACACAGAATAAAGAAGCAGGGACTACAGAGTCCCACAGTGTATCTCTCACACAGATTAAAGATCCCGCACATCTCTTTTTGGAAACTAAGCACTGACACCAGCTCCACGGCCACCATATATATAAAAAGAGGAATACATACAATTTGGTTCCTTCCATACAATGATCCAGAGTCAGCAAATTTTCTCGGGAAGCCTTGAGAATAAACTGGTGTATATTCAAAGATGGCTAGGTACCAGAGCCAATGTGGAGTAGTGGTTAAGAGAGGCAGACTCTAATCCGGAGAACCAGATTTGATTCCTCACTCCTCCTACACTCCTCCTTCCTGCTGGGTGAACTCAAGCTAGTCACACTTTTCTCAGAACTCTCTCAGCCCCACCTACCGCACAAGGTAGCTGCAGGCAATTGCCTAGGACGCTGACCTTCTGGGGACACCAAATTTGGTGCCCTCAGGTGACTCGGTGATGTTATCAGTGCATGGGGGGGGGCACCAGAAATTAGCTTTGCCTAGGATGCCAGACAGTCTAGGGCCGGCCCTGGGTATCTGTTGTGGGGAAAGGAAGGGGAAGGCAATTGTAAACTGCTTTGCGACTCCTTAAAGTAGATAAGAGAGGGTTATAGAAAGCTACTCTTCTTCATCTTAGTTTTTTTCTCTTAGTAGCACTTCACTAAAAATGAGTTATATCCAACTGTTTAATTTAAAATAAATATATAGACACCAAAGCTGAAGTATAGGTGCCTTTCTCAAACACTGAAATAACCCAAATTGGCAAGCTTTGGTTAAAAGGAAAGCCTTCCTCCTTTTTTGTTGTTGTTCATTCTCACAGTCGAGTCCATTTCTTTGTGACCCCATGGACAAAGTCACGCCAGGCCCTCCTGTCTTCCACCAACCTCCGAAGTCTGCTCAAATTTGTGTTAGTTACATCAGTAACGCTGTCCAACCACCTCATGTTTTGCCATCCCCTTCTTCTTTTGCCTTCTGTCTTTCAGAATCTTCTCCAGTGAGTGCTCCCTTCTCATTTAGTGGCCAGAGTATTTGAGCTTCAGCTTCAGCATCTGACCTTCCAGGGAACAGTCAGGGTTGATTTCCCTTAGGACTGACTGATTTGATCTTCTTGCAGTCCAAGGGACTCTCAAGATTCTTCTCCAGCACCACAGCTCAAAAGCATATATTCTTCTGTGCTCGGCCTTCCTTATGGTCCAGCTCTCACAGCCATACATTACTTCTGGGAATACCATCGCTTTGACTATATGGACTTTTGTTGGCAGGCTGATGTCTCTACTTTTTATTATACTGCCCAGGTTCACCATAGCTGTCCTCCCAATGAGCAAACGTCTTTTAATTTCATGGCTACAGTCACCATCTGCAGTGTTCTTGGATCCCAGAAATGTGAAGTCTGTCACTACTTCCATGTCTTCCCCTTCTATTTGCCAAGGTGCGATGGGGCCGGATGCCATGATCTTAGTTTTTTTCCTCCTTTTAGTATGTTCTTTTTCATCACTCAGTGCTATATCAGATGATTAAAAAAAAAAGCTTCTGGGCCCTTAACCCTCGGCCCCATCCATGAACATTTGTCCTCCTTGATTGTAATTGCTTCTCCACCAATTAATCAATGAGTCAATTAGTTGATTGGTCTATCAGTTCTGCAGACAGAAACTGGGAGCCCTGAAACATATTCAAGTGGATGTTTTCCCCTCTGCCAAAGAGTGTGTGCACAGGCACGCATGCATGTAAAGCAAGTGTATGGCATGCGACACAAAACTCACAAACACCAGCTGCAGCCGGGAATGCGTCAAGGGCAGAAGCACTGTTGTGAGTTATCTGTCTTATAAATTAGACTTCAACGAGTTACAGCCAGCCTGCTCCAATTGTTTTTGTAGCATGTCGAAAATGATTTCAAACCTGACAGGATTCCAAGATCTGTAGTGTGATCTCTCAGATTTCGGGAGTTGGGTTGAGAGATAAGCATGGTGACACATTTTAGAAGCACTGATAGGAAGAGCCCTGCTGCCAGCTCTCCTCGTCGTCTATGAAATAATCAGCCCATCTAACGAGCAGATCAGCATGCTGTGGACCTCCCCTCCCCTGCCACAATTTCTTTTCCTTTCCGTTCCTTAGAAGGATGGTATCAAAACCAAAACCCACCAGCAAAAGAAATTATACCATCATCAAAGGAGCTTATAATATCTTTAGTGACCTAAATTAAAGCAAGATAATCATCCCTGCAGACGGCAAACAACCATATAAGAATACTAATAACTCAGCTAGTGTGTTCTAAAACTGCACCAAGATTGTTCCATAATTATTTGGAGAATCAACTGGCCAGATTTACAAAAAAAAATAAATCAATAAGGGGGGGGGGAGCAGAGATAGCATATGTTCTAAATCTAAATGAATTCCCTTGTTTTCAAATGTCTGGGATTCCAAGGTCATTCAGAGCTGAAGAAGAATGTAATATCAGAATTACCATAGATATTTGTCTCTCTAAGAGAAGGCCCCTTTAGGGTGAATGAAGGTCTGGTTCACATGCATATATATGCTTTGATTGACTGGTATTCAATGACTGCAGACTTTGGGTTGGTTGTGTGCCTCATGACTGCAACATGCATGTGTCAATGGGCCGTCAGGGATTGTTGTTCAGTTACACAGTCGAGTTCAACTCTTTGTGCACCCATGGACCACATCACACCAGGCCCTTCTATCTTCCACCGTTCTCCTACGTTTGCTCAAATTCATGTTCATTGCATTGATAACACTGTCTAACCATCTCATCCTTTGCCATCCCCTTCTTCTTTTACCTTCGTTCTTTCCCAGCATCAGGGATACAGCTTTGCAGATGGAACTTTCAGTGCTTCACATTCCTGCAGAACACAGGGTTTTGTAATGGAGTCAGTTTACAGGTTCAGCTGCCAGTTTACACATGTATGGTAACCTATAGAGAACTCAAACATTTTGGACACTTGTGTGAGTCAGACCTTGATGACTGATAACTAGCGATGCTCAAAACCCACCAGGTCAACTCACAGTCTGTTTTCCAGTTAAAACAGAAAGCCTTTTGTTGTTGTTGTTGTTGTTGAACATTTTATTTTATTTATTTTTGCTGATTTCTAGTCCGCCCTTTCCCAGGTCGGGCTCAGGGCGGATTACAACATAATAAAATAGTTTAAATCACATTACAAGGCAATTAAATTAAAACAGTTAAAACCATTAAAATGAGATAAAATAAGGCAACGTCAGTGTACAGATATGTACATCCTTCACAGATTGAAACACAGGAAGCGGTCGGTGCAGGGAGGCCAATTAGCTGGTGTGAGGATGCCCACCTGCCTCAGCCAAAAGCCTGGCGGAACAGCTCCATTTTACAGGCCCTCCAGAATAGCAATAAATCCGAAAGCGCCCGTATCTCCTTGGGGAGCTGGTTCCACCAGGTTGGGGCTAGGGCTGAAAAGGCCCTGGACCTGGTCAAGGAAAGCTGGACGTCCTTTGGGCCAGGGATGATCAGAAGATGTTGATTGGCCGATCGCAGAGGCCTCCAGGGCTCATATGGGGAGAGACGGTCCCGTAAGTATGTAGGTCCCAGGCTGCGTAAGGCTTTAAAAGGTAATACTAAAATCTTGAAACGGATCCGGTACTCAATTGGTAGCCAGTGCAGACTGTGCAGCAACGGCCGACTGCCTGCCCATACAGGCAGTTCAGTCAGCAATCATGCTGCTGCATTCTGCACTCACTCCACAGGTTGGAGTTTCCAGATCAGTTCCAAGCGCAAGCCTGCATAGAGCGAGTTACAGTAATCCAACCTGGAAGTGACTGTTGTATGGATCGCTGTGGTTAGGTCCTGGGGAGCCAGATAGGGCGCTAGTTGTTTGACCTGCCGAAGATGGAAAAAGGCAGACTGTGCAACTGCTGTGACCTGGGCCTCCATAGAAAGGGTGGCATCCAGCATCACTCCCAAACTCCTCACCTTCTGAGCTGGCACGAGAGGTGCACCATCCAGGGTGGGAAGTTGGATACCCGTTCTTAGCTCCCCACGGCTCAGACACAGGACCTCCGTCTTTGCTGGATTAAGCTTCAGCCGGCTCAACTGTAACCAATCATCCACTGCTTCCAACGCCCTGGTCAAATGAATTGGGGCGGAGTCCGACTGGCCATCCATTGGCAGATAGAGCTGGGTGTCATCTGCATACTAGTGACAACCCAGCCCAGAACCTCTGGCAATCTGAGCAAGGGTACGCATATAGATGTTAAATTTCATTGGCGAGAAAATAGCTCCCTGCGGAACATCACATTCCAGTGGGTAACGCCGGGAGATCTGCTCGCCAATCGCCGCCCTTTGTCCCCGACCACAGAGAAAGGAGGAAAAACTGTAAGGCTACCACTTGAACTCCAATGTCAGCAAGGCGGTGGGTCATGAGATCGTAATCGACCGTGTCAAACGCTGCTGTAAGATCTAGGAGCAACAGCAGCTCTGATCTGCCTTGGTCCAGATGCCTTCTAAGGTAATCCATGAGGGCTACCAAAGCAGTATCCACCCCATGACCAGGACGGAAGCCAGACTGGAAGGGGTCAAGGGCAGATGTATCCTCCAGGAAAGCTTGAAACTACTCAGCCACCACTTTCTCAATTACCTTGCCCAGAAACAATAAGTTCGAGACTGGGCAGTAATTGGCTAGGACTTTTGGGTCCAAAGATGGCTTTTTCAAAAGCAGGCAAACCACTTGGCTGGAAATATTCCTGATTATAGGGATAGGTTGACAATCTCAGCCAAGGGATCCCTAATACCATCTCCACCCACTTTAACAAGCCAAGATGGACATGGGTCCAGAGGACAGGTGGTGGGCTTCACTGCAGCCAAGATCCTGTCCACATCCTCCTGAGTGAGGCAGCTGAAGTGGTCCAACCCATGACCTGAAGACGGACAACAGACTTCCAGTTCCAGTACTGGTTGTTCATGAACAGTTTGAGCCTATTTACTGGGTTCCTTTTCAAATGTCCAAACAGTTCAGCGTGGTGAAATTGACAGTGTTTCATGCATGCATTCTCACATAGTCCCAACGGGAGTCCTACTTCCCCTTGTCCAGTTGTCAGTGGGTGCCACTCAACCAATCATATAAATAAACAGTTCTCAAATCAGTCAGCCAACAATTATAAGCATTGCATTTTGTAAAAAAAAAAAAAAGTCTTCCTGCAGCCACTGCACAGTTGTAAAGTCGTTTAATAGTTACTAAAGATGGATGGTAGGCAAGTGAACATATTGGAAGTTCAGCTTATAGGTGACCACGACTGTTGAACACACTATATCTCAGGAAGAGGACTTTCCCATCACCTACTGTCTGGTCCTTTTCACTGGGGATGCCAGGGATTGAACCTGGGAATGTCTGCATAAAAAGCAGGTGCTCAGTCACTGAGCTACAGTCCCTCCCTCAAAACTCCAGTTAAGAACACATGAGATGAATATAGGAATCTGCCTTAATTGGTTGCAATGAAGCTGGAAAAAGCTGGTTCGACACAGCAGGCCTGGTTTGGATTACATTTAGTAATCAAGAAGAAGAAGAAGAAGAAGATATTGGATTTATATCCCGCCCTCCACTCCGAAGAGTCTCAGAGCGGCTCACAATCTCCTTTACCTTCCTCCCCCACAACAGACACCCTGTGAGGTGGGTGGGGCTGGAGAGGGCTCTCACAGCAGCTGCCCTTTCAAGGACAACCTCTGCCAGAGCTATGGCTGACCCAAAGCCATTCCAGCAGGTGCAAGTGGAGGAGTGGGGAATCAAACCCGGTTCTCCCAGATAAGAGTCCGCACACTTAACCACTACACCAAACTGGCTCTCCTGTGGACAGAAAGTACTTTTTAAAAAAGATCATGGGAAATGTTAATCTGCATTCTGAAAGGAAAGGTCCCCTGTGCAAGCACCAGTCGTTTCCGACTCTGGGGTGACATTGCTTTCACAACATTTTCACGGCAGACTTTTTACGGGGTGGTTTGTAATTGCCTTCCCCAGTCATCTACGCTTTCCCCCCAGCAAGCTGAGTACTCATTTTATTGACCTTGGAAGGATGGAAGGCTGAATCAACCTCGAGACGGCTACCTGAAAACCCAGCTTCCACCGGGGATTGAACTCAGGTCGTGAGCAGAGCTTAGAACTGCAGTACTGCAGCTTTAACACTCTGCGCCATGGGGCTCTTATGCATTCTGAAAAGCTTGATTCTAAAGACCCACTAGCCTCAATACAAAATCATAGTTCCAACATTTTTTCCTCCTGTGACCCAGTATTCCATTTTCACATTAGAAAATAACAGAGATTTATGAGGATAATAATCGGGTGATACTAATTTCATGGAATTAATGTGAGAATGATAATTTGCAACATAACATAAATGCAATAAGTAAGCTTAGTTTAGGCAAGAATAGGGTTACACGTTGCATCAACCAGCATCTGTATTCTCAGTGCCCACCATCTGTATTCTCAGTGCCCAGTACCTGGGAGAGGTAGTGGCTCAGTGGCAAGCCCATTCCTTGCTTGCAGAAGAACTTAGGTTCAATCCCAGGCATCTTCAGCTAAGAGATCTCCATTAATAGTGCTGGGGAAGACCCCTCTTTATCTACATTCCTGATCTGCCATAGATAAAGTAGACAACACTGAGCTAACTGGACCAATGGTATAAGTATAGACAGGGGTGGGATTCTTTGCATATTAGGGCACACATCTCTGATGTAGCCAATCCTCCAAGAGCTTACAAGGCTCTTTTTTCTAAGCTCTTGGAGGATTGGCTACATCAGGGGTATGTGGCCTAATATGCAAAGGAGCTCCTGCTAGAATTCCACCCCTAAGTATAGGATAGTTGCATATGTTTAATGAACTAAGAGTTCTGCGGGTATAGCTAATATATACCCATATGGCACGGGAAAGGTGGAGGGGGGAGGGGTGGTTAAAGGAAAACATGTTCCCAGCATTTCTCCTCAAGACACACATTAGCTGTGCAATATTCATTCTTTATAAGTGACATAGAAAGCAATATATTTAATAAGCCCCTTGATTAAAATCTGGCAGGTTAACCACAGCCAAATAAAATTGTTTGGGGAGCTGTATCTATTCTGTGGGTCACCAGTTGGCAGTTAGGACTAATAGGACAGTACAACTAATAGGACAGTACAAACACAGCATGCTCCAGGATATATACATAACTATATTTATGTATCCCATTGCTAATCTGCCCTATTGGAATGGAATATATTACTCTGGAGTAATTGAGGGAGGAGCATATAGCAAATTTGTTCATGAGGTTTTCTAGCTCAGTAATGTGAAGTAGAAATTCTGATTCAAAACCTTTGTTGCTAGGTATGCTAGCAAAATCACATAATGGATCCAATTCTTGTTTTATGAGAAGAAAATGCAGTACCAGAGGTATGAAAAAGTGATGTTCTATGCCATTTATTTACCCCCCCCCCCAATGCCTTCACAAATCTCAAGATGATGTCTTATGGCCATGATGTGACACCTCATAATCTGATAAGATTGGCCAACACAACATAGCTGATTATGTGCAGGGAATTTGAGGCCAAAGAGCTAGCAGCTAAACAATTGACTCAATAGCTTTTCTAAAAGGTGTGGCTTTGGTAGTGGTAGGAGAGTTCTTACAGTGGCCGGAGAGGTCACAACAGCAGCAGCTGACCCAGTAGGTTTTCTGGAAGATCTGTCAGCAATACTTGGAAGTGGCCCCTGTCCCTTCAGTCTCTAGTGCTTGGTCTACAGAGATGCATGGATACAAATGAACAACTTGTTCCACAATTCAAGCATCAGGGAACTTAAGGGCATAGAAAAGCTAAACATCTTATCACCCTCAGATCTCCAAATGCCGTTCTGTTTGGGAAAGTCTCAGCTCATTTCCCATATCGCTGAAGCAAAAAAAAAATGTGATTCTTTTAATTCCACCTTGAAGTTTTCTCTGCGATACTGGCTGTTGTGTAGTGTGGATTTGACACAGCTAACTTCCAAAGGCCCAGTCTACAACTTTGCTGTAATTAAGAACATCTGGCTTATGCAAAGCAACCACATTTTCTCCCTGAGCCCAGCTTCTAATTACTTCTAACAAGGAGCAGCCCTTATCTTCACTTTCCTTCCCAGGAAAACAGACCATAACGTTTAAATATCCCCATCCTCTGCCAGCCTCCACACAATGAGATGCCATGAATTCAATAAGCAGCGTGTGTTCTAATAAGCAGAGCCAACAGGAGCTAAAGAGCTTGCAGCTGGTGGTACCACCTGTGTCCATCTGTTTCCAGCCAGCACCATGACTCGTCTGCAGTCCAGAGTTCCAAAGGAAGATTTTTTGAAAAGTGGAATGGGAAAGTCCTCTTGTGAAAGCGTGAGCAGTGGAGATAAGGTATATGCACAGCTAGATCCAGAGATGAAAGTTATTTCCCATGCTCATGATGCTACAGAACTCCCTCTCACAGGGGACCTCCATTTTGGATTCCTGTACACAGGCGTAGCAATGAAAAATGGAGTCTGGATCAAACTGATATAAGACTGCCAATCCGCAGGTGGAGGCATGGGATCCCCCAGTTTGGAGGCCCCTGCTTCAGGGGGATGTCTGCTGGGCACTCCATGATTCCCTATGGAGACCGATTCCCTTAGAGTATAATGGAAAATTGATCTGTGGGTATCTGTAGCTCAGGGGGGCTATTATTTGAGGTAGAGGCACCAAATTGTCAGCATAGCATCTGGTGCCTCTCCTCAAACAAACCTCCCAAGTTTCATAAAGATTGGACCAGGGGGTCCAATTCTATGAGCCCCAAAAGAAGGTGCTCCTATCCTATCCTACATTATTACAAAGTTAAAAGGAGCATGGTCCCTTTAAATGTGATGGCCAGAACTCCCTTCGGAGTTCAATTGCGCTTGTCACACCCTTGCTCCTGGCTCCACCCCCAAAGTCCCCAGATATTTCTTGAGTTGGACTTGGCAACACTAAACTGATATCAAAATGACAGTGAATCACATTGAGGGAGTGCAAGGAGTGTGAAGTAAGCCCTCATGTGAAAGCCATCTCTGGTGGGAGTCAGCCCAAGGGCCTTTCCCCCAAGGATCTTCTAAGGGGTTCCATTCTTGATAATCTACCTTAATAACCACCCAAATAATTAAAACAATGAACAATGGGTCAGCCCCAGCCATTTCCTTCTTAAATGCTGGACAGGGAGATTTCTCCCCCCTACTCCATCATGTAAAATAGTCATCTACTTACCTATCTAAATTCTCAGTCTCCCTAAAGTAAAACATCTCCTTGGTCATTTTACCTGTAATAAAAAAGAGGAAAACGCCCCTCCACAATGTACACAAAAGAACCCTTTTCAAATTGGTTTATCTCAGGAGAGATGAACTTCTTATCACTCCCAACTCTTTTTCTTCTCAGTTTTAGCAGAAATGTGTCAAAAGTTATCCCACAGTCCATCCAATTTGTAGCAGGTTTTGGATCCCCGTCTGGTACCCCAACTGTATGGTTGACTTCTCTACTTGTCCATCTCTTCTGTTGTAGCTCTCCATAGCTATCCAGTTGTCCTCAGGAAGCAGACTTGTATGTCCTTGATTCTCCCCTTTTATCTTTTCCCTTAGTAGCAGGCAATTTGTTAGGAAAAGGGTTCAAACTGTGTTTGTATTCCACACATACATTTATTTCCTTTCTGTAGCACCCTTATTTACCTGATTTAACTTGGTTCTCTTTCTGTTAATTCAATAAATCCCTTTTCTTGTTTTAGAAGTTTATTCCCCTTCATTCGTTTTGAGTGCTATTCTGTATCTGTTCTGCTGTTCTGTATCTTGACCCCCATATCCACAAGTTACAGTCTTTGCAATTAATACCCCACAACACACATGCTTTCTTTTTGCTAGCAAAAGGATTTGGGTAACACAATGGTGTTATAAGACACTAATGAAAGATGTCTGTCAATATTCCAAGCCACGAGCAACACAGCCTTCCTTTCTTTGCCTCTTTCTGCTCTTTGCTTGCACTGCTTCTCTGATATTGGATGATTTGCTGTGATGTCACAGAGGAGCTAGCCTTGCATGACTCACATGAGAGGGGTGGTCTGTGTATGTGTCAGATGACATCTTAGTATCTGAATCCGGAATAGCATTGTTTAAATAACAGTGCAATCCCAAATAGAGTGACACCCATCTACTGTCATTGAGTTACACTCATCGACTACATCCAAACATTAGAAGAGGGTAACTCTGTTAAGGATGGCACGGTAAGGCTCCTTGTGAATGGCAGAATGCACAGGACTTTCAAATAAGAGACAGATCAGTTTAGTGTCCTAAAACTTTTTTTTTTCTGGAAAAGATCTCACCACCAGTGTTCCCTCTAAGCTGAGTTAGTGTGAGCTCGCTCACAGATTTTTAGCTTCCAGCTCACACATGTTTGTCCTAGCTCAGGAAGAAGGCCCCAGAGCACACTAATTTATGCAGCAGCTTACAACTTTAATACCAGTAGCTCACAACTTTAATGCCAGTAGCTACAAAAGTAGAGTTTTTGCTCACAAGACTGCAACTTAAAGGGAACATTGCTCACCACACGTTGCACGAGCCGCCCTGAGCCTGCCTCGGTGGGGAGGGCGGGGTATAAATAAAATTTTATTATTATTATTATTATTATTATTATTATTATTATTATTATTATTATTATTATTATTATTATTATTATTATTATTATTATTATTATTATATATGTGGAGGCTGCTGCCAAAGCATACTGTCACATTTCACAAAAAAGGGATGTTTCCAAAATTTTCATCTCTTTGCACATTGCCATTTGATGGATGGATTGGTTTCTTGTTAGGTTGGATATCATGCCAATAAAGGTGACTGATTGGTTGATCTACAGTTCTTCCCACAGTTTGAATTGATGTGGGGAATGCCACCCATTTGCCAACATCAGATTCCATTGCAGTAGGGGCTGAGTGAGTGGGACTCAGGCTACATATTTTAAGCTGGAATGTAGCCTGGTGGCTTTTGAGAGCTCATTATAAGGACACTAAAGCATTTCTAGCCTCCTTTGATATCCTACTCCTTGGCTAATGGATGAATTCTGCTGCTTCTTTTCAGAGACCTTCCATAGGTCCAAGGGGGGGTTGGTCACAGGAGGGTCTGGCTTGTTTAATATCATCTAATCTGAATATTGATGATTTGATTATTGCTTGCTTGTTAAAGCTGGATGGTTTGACTGTTAATTTTCTCCTCTGTTTATAATTCCGCCCATCCACATTTGCTACGATGGCTCACAGATGGACTTGTTTGGGGAAAATACTTGACGAGTTACATGCTCAGTTTCCAGGAATCCATTTAATTCTGTGGGTGATTTTAATGCAAGGATGGGTAGTGATGGCCATACTCTTCTTTTTAAGCTATCTGGTCCTGTTAGTGGTGAATTTCTTAGTCCTGCCTGGCGTAATAGAAGATCTAAAGATGTTACAATAAACAAAGCAGGTTTAGAGTTGGCCAGATTTGCAATTCAAAGGAATATTATCTCATTAAGTGGCAATTCAGAAGTTGATGGAGCTGGTGACTTTACTTCTGTGGACCTTAGGGGGAGCCAATGTAATAGGTTATATTCTGGCCCCATCTGTCTATTTAGACCCGCTTCAAACATTTAAAAGTTTGTGACTACATGGGAAGTTCCAAATTACCTTGTCTTCTTTTCAAAGTGAACCCTATGTTCTATTTACTTTTTAAAAATTCAAAATTTTGTAAAGTTTCTTACAGAGTTCAGTTCTTTACGGTCCTCTTTATGCAGTTCTTTATGTTACCAATGGACATGTGCTGGAATTCAGGACAAGCAGAACATATTAAACTAGTAAGGTACGAGCTGAATAGTAATGTATATGCTGTTTGTTGGCAAACCATTATGCAGCATCAGAGGCAAATGCTGTGCAGTTATGCAAAGCCACGAGTCATCACAGTGTCACTACAACAAATCCTGTTATGACGGCCATTGCCACAACCAACAGATGGTGAGGCAAGAGGCAGGCAATAGTGCTGGCACTTGGCACAGGAGTAGATGGAAACAGAGTATAATAGAGAGATTACTCTCTTCCATGCCATCATAAGATTTTTCAGCTGCCCTGTACTGTAGCAATGGTAGTGCAGTGTTTAAGCAGCATAGCAGAATAGGCTTCCTTCATGAAAAGTAGTGGGTCAGATACTGTAGTGATTCCAGCATAGCTCTTTTATTAGCGAAAACCCAACTGAAAACACACGCTGCTAGCCACAACTATATACACAGAAACTCCACTCAAACCACACCTCTAGCAATAAACAACCCAATAGAAAAACAGGCACTTGGAACCCTCGTTTGCATGGGCTTCATTCAAATGGATATTACCTAATCGGCTGGCTCAACAAGGGGGGCCACTCTGAGTGTAGTTGCAAGGAGCCTCTCAAACAATGGGCTTCATTCAAATGGGCATTACCTGATAGGCTGGCTCAGCAAGGACAGCCAATCTGAATGCAGCTGCAAAGAGCCTCTCCAACAAAGGGTCTTTCTTTGAGGCTCCCAGTACACTACAATTCACTTGCAGGTCATTTAAAGGGAGGGGCTAGGTCACTGGCATAATGGTTTGTCAATCAGAGGAGGAGTGTTGTTAATGACACAGTGTAAAAAATCATGGCCAGGCTAACCAAGCACCAAATGATGGGCAGCAGGGATCAGGATAGAGCTAGAAGATGAGGCTCAGCGGTACAGCATCTGCTTGGCTTGCAAAAGGTCCGAAGTTCAGTCTCCGGCATCTCCAACTAAATGGATCAGGTGGTAGATGATCTGAAAAACCTCTACCTGAAACCCTGCAGATCCACTGCCAGAGTAGACAATATTGACCTTGATGGACTAACGGTCTGATTCGGCATAAGATAGCTTTGTGTGTGAGACAGACTCAAGAACCAATTCGGAGCCGTTTCAGAACTGAGAGCAGAGGCATTTGTCTTCTTTGTTCTGAGATCCATAAAGCTTTCAGCATGTGGCAACATTGGTGGAAGTAAGACTCTATACTGCCAGAACATCTCAGAGCATTGTCACAACTAACATTGCTAGATACAATAAGCAATGGTACTGAACATTCATCATGAATATACCCATGTTGATTGTTGCACTATAAAAAGAAAAGATTGTTCTTGCGGACATCTGGCTTTGGTATAGAAAGTTTAACATTATCTTGAGATAATGTTCTTAAAAGATGTTCGTAGTAATCCTTCAGATAGTAGATTTGGGTGTAGATTTTATTTTTCATCTCTGCTTCCTGTGCATGGATGAGGAACAATAGTTTCAAAGTTTGGAACTACCTATTGGTTAATTTATGGCCCAGGGATGGTTGGCATTGGTTTTAGGTTGGAAGACCAATCAGCAGTTTGGCTCATTTTTCAGTCACAGACATGTTTGTTTTCCTCTTTCCTATTGTGTACCTCTCAATATATTTTTTTTGTTTTGTTTCGCTTAGTTGATGGCTTTGATTCTGTGCTTTTTGTGTGTGGGCCAGATTGCTCCATTAAAACATTGGACAATGTTGAATTTCAGATGGATGCAGGAGCTGGCTGGAACATCCAGGCTTAGAATTGTTGCCTGTACAAGCTGATGTTGTCGTCATGACTATAATAGTTACATTTCTTGCAACACAGTTTTCTCCACAATATTTTCCAGAATTGATGTGTAGAAGACTTTATTGTGAGGATGGTTCAAAGAAGAAAACATTTGTTCCTCTCTTTATCTAATAATGAACTTAAGTGGTTGGAATTCATATGGTATCTTTCAGCATACATAAGGGGTTTCCTGTTCTCAGGAGGGCTGTGTTGTTCCTCATGCTAGAGGATTATGTAATGAAACATTTAAAGGTGTTCTTTTTTGGGCAAGCAAAAGCATCAGAACTGCTACAGAATCTGCCCATGGGCTTTCTGCTACTGTTTGTGGAACAACAGCAGTTGCCATGGCCGATTCCCCACTAGCCTTGTCTGGATCTCAGGCTCCTCTTCTCCACGGGGCTTCCATCTGATTTTGTACAAGTTGCCACGGGTCTGCAACTCACCTCGCCTCTTTCCCATGGCAAGCAATATCCTCTGAAAAACCATTTTCTGTTTGCCACAGGAAAGAGGTGGGGTGAGTCGCAGCCAATGTTCCTTCTATGCTGCAGAGTCTTGTGAGCATAAATTCCACTTCGTAAGCTACTGGCATTAAAGTTGTGGGCTACTGCATAAATTAGTGTGCGCTGGGGCCATTTTTCCTGAGTTAAGGCCAAAATGTGGGAGCTGAAGGCTAAAAATTTGTGAGCTAACTCATGCTAACTTAGCTTAGAGGGAACACTGGTTGCAGCCCCACGGCAGCTTGTGCAAAATCAGATAAAGCTTAGTGGAGAACAGGAGTACGAGACTGGGACAAGTCGGTACTTGAATACAATCTGATATGTACTGTCATGAAGTTAAGTGTCATACAAGGGAACCAATCCTAAGAAGGTTCACTCATTAATAAAGCCTGTGTTATTTAGTGGAGCTTACTTTCAGGAAAGTACCCTTATGATTGCAGGCAGAAGTGTGGTTGTGTATTATATACTGTGAGGCTGCTTTTGGCTTCTGGCGACCCTATGAATTAATGTCCTCAGAAACGTCCTTTCAGTAACACCCTTGCTGAGGTCTTGCAAACTGAGAGTTGTGACTTTCTTGATTGAGTCCATCCATCTCATGTTGGGACTTCCTCTTTTCCTGCTACTTTCAACATTTCCTAACATGACTGTCTTTTCTAACAAGTCTTCTTATCATGTGACCATACAGGCAGGGGTAGAATTCTAGCAGGAGCTCCTTTGCATATTAGGCCACACATTCCTTATGTAGCCAATCCTCCAAGAGCTTACAAAAAAGAGCCCTGTAAGCTCTTGGAGGATTGGCTACATCAGGGGTGTGTGGTCTAATATGCAAAGGAGCTCCTGCTAGAATTCCACCCCTGCATACAGGCAGAAGTACTGTTCTCTAAAACAGGCTGAAGCAGCTTCCTTCCTGCCAAAGTACCATTTCTTTAGTCGGATAAGATAAATGGGAAAACTATAGAGGTGTGGGACATCATAAATATGATCAGAATGTGGAGAGGTGTCCATAATCTTATGACATTTATACCTGCTTTTGATTTTTTTTTTCTTCTTCTTCTCAGGGCCACTTTTTCTGCACGAGGGTGTCTTCTTTAACAAAGCAAACTAAGCTACATTGGTTGCGCTCACTAGGTGCATATTTGGCATGATTTCAGACATGAACGAAGGCATAACTTTACTTTATGGCTTTCTCCTTGGGGGTCGGAATTGCTTGCAGCAACACAGGAATCATATAGACTTCACTTAAAATAAGACATGTTTTAACATCATCCTGATAGTTGATAAAGGAGTAAACTGAGCACAACACGCAGCTATGTAGAGTGTTGTTCTTCAAAGATCCCAAAACTCCAAAGACCTTGATCATGTATTGTCCTGTTTCCACAGCTTGAATTCAAAGTGTATCATTATTTGCTACCTTAGCCTCTTGTGTTAACAATACATAATCAAAATGTGCTTGTGAGTGTATATTTGATTAACTGCATGATGTTACCATCACTCCCTTTTAAATATTCTGGAATGTTTTCAGATAAAAAATTGTGAACCTTTGCCCAACATCTAACTTATACACATTTCAAAGCTAAGATTTCCAAACAAGATGATTTGATGATGTTGTTTTTAATTTGGTAATTGGATATAATTAATCTAGGTTTTGAACTGGATTCTGAGTTTTGCCATTCTTGTTACAGTTCGAGGTTCTTGCTGTTCCTCTTACATCAGGGTCTATTTACTGAGCTGAGTATAATTTATTTTATAGTTTATGATTTTGTTCTATTCTGTAAGGCACTCTGGGATGATATGTGGAAGAAGAAAAAGCTTGTATATATTGGATTGATTGATTTGATTATGACTGGCTTTGGAACAGAGGTACCACAGTGGGGTACTATAAGGAACACTTTAGGGGATCATATTTTTGGTACTCTTGCTAGTAAACATATCAAACAGAAAGTAGCCAAGGAAGAAAACATTCTATACTTCTGCAGTATTTGTTCTGCACTTTAAAGGGGCAATGGGGAAGTGATTTTCTTGCTTCCTATGTTGTTGTTCTGCTGTTTTCAGCCATTGTTTCTGTTTTCATTGTTACTCATTTCCCCAGTACTAATAGCTGGCATTCCATCCTTGAACTGCTCCAGTGAGCCATATTCTGTATGGTGACAAATACCCAAAGAGAATGGGAGGATGACAGGATGGCCAGTATTCAGATGACGAAGGGCCAGTTCACACACACTCACTTGGCATGCAGAAGCTAGATAAGATGGGCCATGGAAGGAACAGTGGTTGCATTTTAGGTCTCATAGGGATGATCAAAGACTTTTTGGTGGGTATCCAACAGAGTCATCCAAAGCAGAGTTAAATTCTGCTACATCTATTGACTTCAATGGTCTTAGAAGAGTTTTGCTTTTGTTAGGATTGCAATCCAAGTTGCAAGTTTCACTGCAAGGACCAAAGGCGCCTTCTGTATTATGTATGTGTATAAAAATGGCATCAAGTCATAGCTGATTTATGGTGGCCTTCATAGAGTTTTCAAGGCAAGAAACTAACAGAGTTGGTTTACCATTGCCTTCCTCAACGTAGTGACTCTGGCATTCCTTGGAGGTCTCCCATCCAAATATTAACCATGACCAATTCTACTTTGCTTCTGAAATCTGATGAGCTAGGTCTAGCCTACACCATCAAAGTCAGGGCTTCTGGATTATAGTACAGATTAAATTGCCAATAAATGCATTTTATTAACATTTAATAATATCAGTTATAAATCAAAACATCTTTTATTTTATTGCTTTTAAAATATAGCAAAATGGCTTTTTTTGAGCAGAAACGCACAGGAAAGCAGTTCCGGCTGGCTTGGCATCAAGGGTGTGGCCTAATAGGCAAATGAGTTCCTGCTGTACCTTTTCTACAGAAAAGCCCTGTGTGAAGCAATGGTGACCTCAGGGTGTGGCCTAATATGCAAATGAGTTCCTGCTGGGCTTTTTCTAAAAAAAAACCCTGGGAAAGAGGATAAAAGAGGAGGGAGGGAATGGGGAAAGCATTATGAGAACATGAATTCACAAAGCATTCACAACCTTGTTCTAGACAATTTTGTTACTAATTGTAATTTGGGATCAAATTATGAACTGAACAAAGGACTGAGCACTGTCTGGTGGATAATGTGCCCCTCCTAAAATACAGGAGGGAAGCTGAATGGGGGAAATTTTACACCCCTATGAATGATATCATCTGTGATTGATGTAACATTTTGATTTGTCAAGTGCAGGCTATGAGAGTTCTTCTAAGTGGCCCATGAAATTCCATCATAAGCCCTTTTGGTGCTTTTTATTTGAGTCAACCAAGGCACCGCAAATGCCAGGTTGATGTATTGCTCCCATGGGAATTTCCCAAACACTTCTATATTTTAACTACGTTTTGTTCACATGTGCATTACATTTGTTAGGAAGGTTTTTTTTTTTAAAGTAAATTAAAAAAAAATGCTAGTGATTTAAATTTCCTGTTTTCCTGTTTCACCCTCTTCTCCACCTTCTCAGCATTGCTCTCCTTGCTAAAGATTATTACTCATTGCTCAGCCTTCCCCTGCTGGTTGCTGCTTAGCGTTAAGTGTTACCAGTGGCACAGAACACCTTGGGTGCATCTCTGGAATTAGAATGCACTAGCAGGAAACCTGACCCAAATGGAACTGGAGTGAAACTTATGGGCAGTGAAATCTGGAACAGAAAGTGGTTCTTCGTATTTGTTTGTTCAATTTTAATTGGATGTGCCTTTTATTTTCATACCCTTTCAATAAGGCACACCAGTCCTACCAAAGATATGTCAGAAACTAATATAGTATCCACTAGAGCCCACAGAGCATGTTCTACTTTTACTATTGGCATTCTCCTTCCGATTAAAATGCCAAGATTCCCCCCCCCCCCGACAATACCTAGGTACAGAAGGTCATTTGTGTTAGCACAGTTGGATGAGCTGCCATCTGCTTGTAATGCATAAAATGTTTTAAGGGGAAGATACCAAAGTGTACCATTCTCTGACAGATTATGTACCTGTGGTTCAAACTGAATAGATTCCAGGGCTTTTTTTTTTAAGCAGGAAAGCACAGGAACGTAGTTCCAGCTGGCTTGGCGGCAGGAGGTGTGGCCTAATATGCAAATGAGTTCCTGCTGGGCTTTTTCTACCAAAAATGCCCTTCACAAAACAATGGTGACATCAGGGGGGTGGCCTGATATGTAAATGAGTTCCTGCTGGGCTTTTTCGACCCAAAAAAAAAAAGCCCTGATAGATTCTATTGACTTTATAGTTTTAGATCATTCTGTATTTTCATATTTAAGATCAACGCTGATTCTCCCATTAGTGGGAGCTGCCTGTTTCTCCTGGATGAGAACATTTCTTGGTTATTAAGGGATGCAGCAAACTGAGTTACCATACAGGTGGCCAAATATTTGGCAGCAGTTATAGTACAGTGTATTTAAAGAGCCGCCTGCCTGGTTTGTTTTACCCGATGGTGTGCTTGTGTTGATGACAATGGCTGAAGGAACTGGATTAAACTGGAACAAATATACAGGGCCGGTCCTGCCACTAGGCAAACTAGGGTGCTGCCTAGGGTGCTGACCTTCTGGGGGCACTGAGTTGGGTGCCCTCCCATGTGATTTGGTGACATTATCAGTGCAGAGGGGGCAGAAGTTAGCCTTGCCTAGGGTGCCAGACAGTTTCGGGATGGCCCTGCAAATATAGCTCTTTGAGAACATTTCAGACTCATAGGTTTGACTTCAAAAGCACCTTTGGGAATATAAAGAATACTTTAAACACCTGCATTTCCCACCATGATTTCAAATGTTATCCAATACTTTTTCATGCTACCCTCTTCCATAAACTGCTGGGATTTTCAGGCAGCTTTAAAGGGTGATGACTTGTGAAAAGACTAAATTTGGAGCCTAAATCTCTCTGTTTGCCTAGAATACAGTTAGATTAGGTGAGACACACGTCGTTTGAATTCAAAACAAGCATTCATTCCCAAAGGCCACCCTTGAAGCCCCCCACAGTGCATCTTGCCTGTGAATTTTTTTAAAAAATCTAAGATTAAGAATGTGCACAAGAAACGTTACTTTTCATTGCAGACTTAATTTTAAAATCGTTGTTCCCACAGCCATGTCCAATTCCACGCTGCTCCATCTCTGCACCTCTGGATTGAAAGTAAAGGCACAAGACTGTCATGTTGCAAGTGGGGCAACCAAAGAGCAGGATTCCCCTCCACAATAGAAAGCCCATCTCGATTGCTAAGCCTTCTGTTAACCCAAAAGTAAAAAAAGAAAAGAAAAAGAAAACACACCCACCCACCACACATGGTGTATGGTGAGGTATGAGAAGAATTATATATTTAATTTATTTTAGTAAATTTCTATTCTGCCCATTCCCCGTAGGGCTCAGGGCATAGTACAACATATAATAAAACAATAAATACAATAAAACCAATCCACTTTGTGTGTGAGAGGCTCTTTCTCCTAACTGAAAAGCAGCGCAGTTGTGAATGAGTCCACTCATTCATGTGTAAAGGAGGTATGAACACTATTTTTCTAGCAGAAAAAGAGCATGATGACAAAGAGAGATAGATTTGAATTCAGTAGCACCCTAGAGACCAACAAGATTTTGGGGGTGTAACCTTTAGAAATTCAAAGTTCCTTTGTCCAATACTTTGATCTAATTTATTTATTTAAAACACTTATTAGCCATCTTTCTACCCTTTAGGAATTCAAGGCTGTGTGAGTGAAGTACCATCAAGTCACAGCTGACTTATGGAGACTCCAGCAAGAGGCTTTCAAAGCAAGTAAGAAGCAGAGGCAGTTTGCAAATGCCTTCCTCTTCAGTCTTTCCAGTGTAATCTCTCATCCAAGTACTAATCAAGGCTGACCTTGCTTACCTTCCAAGATACTATGAGATCAAGCTGTACCATGCCTCCTTCTCTCCCCAAGGTAGCCTGCAAAGTAAAAATAAAATTGTTGCGAGTCAGTCCATGCTCAGCACAGATTCCTCAGAAGAAGAGCTGCTTGCAGCTAGCCCTCAGCCAGTAATTGAACAACTCAACAAAAAATACAAGCTAGTGGCCAATTTACTAAGAATTATATAGAAACCAGTCCAGATGTCCAAAACATGTACATTCAAGTCCTAAAGTAGTGTGGTGATAAGTCAATTGATTAAGTACTTGTTCCTTTCCAGTCTTCATCAGACCTGGGACCACTAACAAAAGAAAATATTATACAAAAATATCAGAAGGACATTCAGACACCACCAACCCTCTTCCAGTGAAAAAATATCATGCTTACATATTGATTCAATTATATGGATTCTTTACATAATTTTTAAAAAGGGGGATGTAAAGCGTCTCCAACAGCAATTTCACATCGGCTACAGCTCAGTATGAGGCTTCTTGCGCACCATAATGGTGCAACTAGCATGTTTTAAAAGGCAAACATCTCATTTACAGCTGCCATTACACAAACCTCTTAAAGGTAAAGCAACATATTTCTAATGCAGCATGCTAAAAAACACGAACACCACAAACTATATCCACAGCAGATACAACATACAAAATATTCCATACAAAGAATGTCACATAATTTATAAAAAAAGTGTTATCACACAACCAAATTATGCACAGCACTCATAATATTATAAAGACGACCATTCATAAAAAACATGTCAAATCATTGGTCATATTCAGTCCATATGGAGAAATGCAATTCAACTGGTGTATCCAGTATGCCTCTTTTTGCAGCAGGATCTTGTGCACGTCTTCATTTCTATCTGTTTGTTCATATTTGTATAAGGTGAAACAACAAAAATTTTCACAGTCATGATTCTTTTGCATGAAATGGCTGACTATAGGAGCTTCAATCACATGGTTCCTAAGTCTGCTCCTGTGTTCCAGGATACATACTCTAAGGGCTCGAGTAGTACTGCCAACATATCTTAGGCCACACCCACAGATGATGAAATACACAACACAGCGGGTAGCACATGTAGAGTAATGATTTAGAACAAATGGTCTAGTCTTTTCAGCAAAATAATACTCTTTGTCATTCATAGATAAATGACAAATTATACACCTTTTACAAGCAAAGTGCCCTTTATGAGTGTGCTTGACCGATTGGTATTCTCTAGATCTTACCAATTTATCCCTAATAGAATAAGTGTGACGCAATCCTATTTCCAATGTCACTTACAATGTGCCAATGCTTCCTTACCACATTACAAATTCTGCTAGACAGTCTACTAAATTCTAGTCCCCATCGTAATCTAGTATTTCTCATCTTGGGATTCTGTTTTAGTAACTGTGTTCTATCTAAATTAGCAGCCCTTTTTTCTAGCCATCCTAACATCTTTTTCTGGATAGCCTCTACCAACAAAATGAGATGCCAACTTATCACTATCCTCAAGATAATCAGACATTAGGGTACTATTTCTTCTCAACCTTACAAACTGGCCATATGGTATATTCTTTTTCAAAGCACGTGAATGGAATGATGAATACTGTAAAAAAAGCATTCCTCACTTTTGGCTTTCTGTAGGTTTTAGTTGCCAACTTATTCTCAGTAGTTTTGTACACAACTGTATTTAAAAAAGGTACATCATTAGTGCTTTCCTGGTAAGTAAATTCCACCTTGTCATGCATTGTGTTCATCCAGTTCATGAGCTCTGACACATATTTTGTGTGGTTTATCACAAAGAAGCAATCATCTATAAATCTGGTGTAAAAATTATCTCGTTCAAAAAAGGATTGCAATTTTCATTGAAATTTTTTTCCATCTCAAGTTTGTTCAAGTAGAGATTTGCTATGCTAGGGGCACAACTTGACCCCATAGCTACCCCAGACACTTGCAAATAAAAAGAATCTCTATACTGGAAATAATTCTTTTTTTCAGAAAACACAATTTTTATTGATAACATATGGTAACAATATCTATTTATATCATTACTATCCCTGACCCATATGATATTTTCTAATCCCCCCTCCCTCTGTTACTAGACTCCCGCCGAAGTTATATACTTAAAGTTCGCTTATAAAGGTACCTTTAACTATAACAATCTAAATTCATGTTCTACCTTTTTCTAATACTCATTATTAAAAAATTGTCCAATGTCTTTTTACATTCCATTCTTTCTCTACATATCTTCTAAATTTCTTCCACTCCCTTTTAAACACTCCCAAATCATAGTCTCTTAGAGTTCTCATTAGTTTAGCCATCTCACTCCATGATAAAACTTTCATGATCCAATCCCATTTCTCTGGTATTTTTCTTGCTTCCACAACTGTGCATACAATGTCCTAGCAGCTGAGAGCAAGTACCAAATTAAAGTTCTGTCTTTTTTTGAAAATTTTTCCATTTGTAATCCCAACAGAAAAGTCTCTGCAACTTTCTTAAAGTCATATCCCAGAATCTTAGATATTTCTTGTTGTATCATCTGCTAGAACTTTTTTGCTCTTCCACAAGTTCACCACATATGATACAAAGAACCTTCATGTTTCTTACATTTCCAACATCTATCCGACATCTTTTTACTCATCGTTGCCAGTTTTTTAGGAGTCATATACCACCTATACATCATCTTGAAGCAATTCTCTTTAATACTCTGACATGTTGATATTCTCAGAGTTCTTCCAAAGATATTCCCATGTATCCATCTGTATTTCCTTATTTACATTAATTGCCCATTTAATCATTTGAGATTTTACTACTTCTTCTTCTGTAGACCATTTCAACAGTAATTTATATATTTTTGATATTAATTTTTCATTATCTCCAAACAGAACCTTTTCTAATTCCGTTTGTTCACATCTGATTCCTTCAGATCTAATATCATTTTCCATCAGACTTTTTATTTGTTGCATTTGAAACCAGTCATTCTTGTTGTTTAGCTCATCAGCAGATTTTAATTCAACTTTATCACCTTGGATCTTTAATAACTGATTATATGGCAACCCTCTCTCTTCATCAGATTCAACTGTTATTTTTATTACTTCTGCTGGTACTATCCATAACGGCTTTCTTTCATCACCATATTTCTTGTACTTTATCCATGTATTTAACAAATCATTTCTAATATAATGGTGAGAAAAAAACCATCCATTTTTTCCCCATAGTACATATAAGCATGCCAGCCAAATTTGTTTCCATGAGCTTCTAGCAATAAAAGTTTCTTGTTTAACATCATCATCCAATCCTTTATTTATGCCAAACAAACTGCATCATGATATAGTCTTAAATCTGGAAGCTGAAATCCTCTCCTCTCTTTAGCATCTGTTAAAATTTTCATCTTAAATCCTTGGTTTTTTCCCGGCCCATACAAATTCTGAGATCTTCCTTTGCCATTTATTAAATTGTTTACTATCTTTCACGATCGGAATAGTTTGAAACAAATACATTATTCTTGGCAAAATATTCATCTTAATTGCAGCAATCCTACCCAACAAAGACAGATTAAGTCTGTTCCATTTCACCATGTCTTCATCCATCTTACGCCATAACTTTTCATAGTTATTTTTGTACAAATCAATATTCTTCATTGTTATTTCTAAACCTAAATATTTAACTTTAGAGGTAACTTTACATCTCGTCAAACTCTGCAATTCTTTCTGTTTATTTAGTTGCATATTTTTACATAAAAATTTCAATTTTTCTTTATTTATATAAAGTTCTGCCATTTCTCTATATTCTTTTATCTTAGCTAGCAACAAAGATATCACTTGTATCGGCTTTTCAGTTATGAACACAATATCGTCCGCAAATGCTCTATATTTATAAAAGAATCCTCTGATTTTCAGATCTTCTATTTCTTTATCATCTTGTATTTGCCTTAGCAAAATTTCAAGAGTCATTATAAACAACATTGATGAAAGTGAGCATCCTTGTCTTGTACCTTTGCTCACCTTCATTTCATTTGTAAGGTCTGCATTTATACACAATTTTGTGTGTTGGTCCATATATATTGCTTTTGTCATTCTTATAAAATGCTCTCCAAAATTTATTTTTTCCATTACTGCAAACATAAAGTCCCAGTTCAAATTGTCAAAGGCTTTCTCTGCATCTACAAAAAATAACGCCGCCTCTTTTTCTGGATGTTTCTCATAATATTTCACAATATTTACAACAGTTCTTATATTGTCTCTTATTTGCCTTTTAGGGAGAAATCCCACTTGATCTTACTTTATAAAGTTAATCAAATATTGCTTAAGTCGTTCTGCCAAGATTCTTGTATATATCTTATAGTCATTGTTTAATAATGAAATTGGTCTATAATTCTTTACATTTGTGACATCCCTATCTTCCTTAGGAATCAGCGAGATTACAGCTTCTTTCCAAGTATTTGGAATTTTCCCTTTTATTCTTATCGTGTTCATCAATTTTTGCAATTTGGGTACCAACTCATCTTTAAAATTTTTATAAAATTTAGTTGTATATCCATCTGGTCCAGGAGCCTTACCTACTTTCATTACATTTATTGCTGCTTCGATTTCAGTTTTTTCTATTGGATCATTCAAAATCTTTTTCATATATTCAGTCAAAGGTGCTATTTTAATATTTCGTAGATACTCTTCCATTTTTTCTTTTTTAATTTTCACACCTTTGAATAAATTTGCATAATATTTAAAAAAATTCTCTTTTGATTCCTTCTTGGTCAACTATCTCTTTTCCACTAGCCACAATTTTGTTAATAATTTTATTTTCTTTCTTTTTCTTCGGTTGCCAAGCTAAATACTTCTCAGGTTTATTCGCACCTTCATACGATTTCTGTTGCAAACTTTCAAATTCCATTCCAGTTCTTTATTCAACAAATGTCTCACTTGAGTTTGTAATATAGTAATTTCCCTTATTATTTTCTTTTTGCCTGGTCTTTTTCTTAGTTCCCCTTCTTTTTTCTTTATTTCATTTTGAATGTCCAACATCTGTTTTTCTTTTGCCCTCTTATCTTTATTATTCAATGTAATCAATATTCTGGAAATAATTCTTATCCAGGATTATGTCTAGCAGTTCCATAAGGAAATATGTAGGGGGCTCTAATTTCCCTCAACTCCAAAGTTTCTTCAACCACTAGCCTTGTGTTTTCATGTGGTATAATTGTATAGAGTGATTTTACATCTGCTGTGATCAAGACAGCCTCTTCTAGAACCAATAACCCTTCAATGTTGTTAATAAACTGAGTTGTGTCTTTAGTAAAAGACTTCATTCTGAGGACAAAGGGTTGGAGAAAATAATTTCAATACTTCGCTAAGGGTTCTAACACTGAGTTTGTGCCTGATAAAATTGGTCTCCCTGATGGTGGGAGTATCTGTTTATGTATCTTAGGCAAGATGTAAAGGCAAGGAGTTCTGGGAAATTCATTGTATAAATATTTATGTCACTTGTT
This sequence comes from Heteronotia binoei, assembly GCF_032191835.1. Taxonomy (NCBI): domain Eukaryota; kingdom Metazoa; phylum Chordata; class Lepidosauria; order Squamata; family Gekkonidae; genus Heteronotia; species Heteronotia binoei. Next base: position 110,920,456 of record NC_083229.1, read on the forward strand.
GGAGATTATGCCCGTCATTTCAGCTTCATTCAGGACAATTTTAATCAATCTCTGAATGTTCATTGTTGGATCACTCATCAAGCACTTATAATGTGTGGTAACAGCTAGTTGCTTTTCAATCGCATGATGATAGTCATTACTGTTCAAAACCACAATATCCCTGCCCTTATCAGCAGGCTTCCCTATGATAGAATCATCCTGTACCAGCCCTTTAAGAGCTAAAGCCTCTTCTCGAGGCAGATTACACCAAGGTTGCTCTAAATTGCTTTTCAGCCTTTTAACATCTCTCAAAACTAAACGCTCAAAAGTTACAATTGTTGGATCCTGAACAGAGGGATTAAATGTGGATTTGGGGCAGAACATTTCCCTGTTGTCCTCATCATTGCCAAACAATTTTTTAAGCTTGATCATTTGGATTAATTTAAAAGATCAATTCTTGTCTGAAAACTATTGCACAAAACCCAGCCCTCTATTGAGCACCCTAATGGCAGCTGTAAATGAGATGTTTGTCTTTTTAGACATGTTAGTTGCACCATTACAGTGTGCAAGAATCATACTGAGCTGTAGCTGATGTGAAATTGCTGTTGGAGACGCTCTGCGTCCCCTTTTTAAAAAATTATGTAAAGAATCCATATAATTGAATCAATATGTAAGTATATTTTTTTACTGGAAGAGGGTTGGCAGTGTCTGAATGTCCTTCTGATATTTTTGTATAATATTTTCTTTTGTTAGTGGTCCCAGGTCTGATGAAGATTGGAAAGAAACAAGTACTTAATCGATTGACTTGTCACCACACTACATTGGGACTTGAATGTACATGTTTTGGACATCTGGACTGGTTTCTATATAATTCTTAGTAAATTGGTCACTAGCTTGTATTTTTTATAATTTTTGTTGTGTCATCCATTATAGTGACCTCTCTCGGATTGTATTCTATAATAATTGAACAACTGGCTGCAGCTGACTGAGCCAGAAGGAGAGCAACAAGAGATCAGGCTACCGGCTGATCAGAAGTCACAGCTTACAACTGAAAATGAGCCAACCCCTTGTAGCTCTGAAGCAGTAAACAAGTCTTCAGAGACCACTTCCAACCCACCTAGCTCACCCACATCCCTGCAGCACTGATGCTGTCAGAGATGCATAGAGTTTCAGGAAAGGAGGAGTGCAAGACTCATGGCCCATTATCTTCTATCAGCTGTCAAGTTGGTGGCTAGAAAGGTGGTGGCCCATTATCTTCTATCAACAGTGTGATGTGGTGGCTAAAAAGGCAAATGCAATTTTGGGCTGTATCAACAGAAGTATAGTGTCCAGATCACGTGAAGTGATGGTATCGCTTTACTCTGCTCTGGTAAGACCTCACCTGGAGTACTGTGTTCAGTTTTGGGCACCACATTTTAAGAAGGATATAAACTAGCTGGAACGGGTCCAGAGGAGGGCGATGAAGATGGTGAGGGGTCTGGAGACCAAGTCCTGTGAAGAAAGGTTGAAGGAGCTGGGCATGTTTAGCTTGGAGAGGAGGTGGCTGAGAAGTGATATGATCACCATCTTCAAGAACTTGAAGGGCTGTCATATAGAGCATGATGTGGTATTATTTTCTGTGGCCCCAGAAGGTAGGACCAGAACCAATGGGTTGAAATTAACTCAAAAGAGTTTCCAGCACAACATTAGGGACCCTGGAGGCCCCTTCCAACTCTATGATTCTGTGATCTATGGATGAGTTTTTTTGGGGATGACTGCCAAAAAATTGGCTGGGAGTGTAGCTTGTTAAGACTTGGCTATAAAATCAGCCAGGAGAAGCAGCAGTTTTGTGGATGCTACATTAGGGATGGTGAAACGTTTGTGATAAGTGTGTTTGGTAACTAAGCTTGCCAGTTTTAACTGTGAACTGCTAAACAGCCATAAATGGATTCATGAATAGATGAACAATCTGTCAGAAAACCAGTTCCCACTTGGCGACTGGCAGAGAGTCAACCCAGAATGCGTTCAAGCATCTCTTACTTATATATAGGAGGGTGTTTTACACTGAAGCCAATGTAATGATGATCTGAATGCAATAATGACTGGAAACACATGCCACAAAGATATAGATGAATCCATCAGATCTTTTTAACTAGCTGAACTGAACCCCAACCCAAATAAAATGCACCCTTTTTGTTAACCCTTCTTCCATAGTGCTTATTCATAAAGTTGCCCTTTCTGCACACAAATTGAACCTGCCCTCTGTAATGGAGTTTTCCTAAATTGTACAGCGGTCATTTAACTGCTCGTGTATATGGAAACAATTATCATGTTAACACAAATGATTCACAGCATATAGGTTGGCAAAGAGTCTACATGTTGACATAACTATTTATTCTACACAGGATTTAAAGTTCCATATGGGCTGAGTGATTGAAATAGGGTATTATGGAAAACACATGATTATTTTTAGGTGAATAATAATTCACTCTCTTGTAGGTACAGATATACCCAAATTAAGGTAAAGCATTATTTCGCTGAAATCAAACCTCATGAAATGCAGGGATAGTTCTGGCATAAAATGTGGCCTTGATGTTTGTCTGGGTTTCTTCTCTTCCCTATATTCAAATATTACATAAATATTCCCTATTAGCAGGGTTGTTGTTTTTTTTTGTAGCGGTAACTCCTTTGCATATTAGGCCACACACCCCTGATGTAGCCAATCCTCCAAGACCATGCAGTAGACCCCCTGTACTAAGAGTCCTGCAAGCTCTTGGAGGATTGGCTACATCAGGGGTGTGTGGCCTAATATGCAAAGGAGTTCCTGCTATAAAAAAGCCTTGCCTCTTAGTATGATACAGGGGACAGCATTCCGCCTCTGATTGAGATGGGGGAGGGAATAGAAAATGAAGAACACTTAAAAAAAACTTTCTGTATTACCACACTCTGCACATGTCCTTTTTATGACATTTTTTAAATTGCAGTTTTTTCCCTCCAAATTGGTCATTTGTTTGTTTGCAGTTCTTTTTATGGATAATACAGACTAAATCTTTTTGATTTTATATGTTATTTCTATCCGTGCATAATCATCAAAGGGGAGGGGGTGTTTCGACCTGTAGATAATAAAATCCACAAACTGGGCCCATACTGACAAAAAGATTTTTTTTCCAAATTTGGGAGACCCCCCCCCCTCCCGCGCAAGGGTTGCAGAAAACCTGGAAGCTGCAGCTAGTGCAGAACGCGGCTGCTAGGTTACTGCTGGGGCTCCCAAAGTGGGAGCACATACGGTCAGGACTGCATGAACTGCACTGGCTGCCAGTTACTTACCGGATTCGTTACAAAGTGCTGGTCATTACCTTTAAAGCCCTATATGGCCGAGGACCTGCCTACCTTAGGGACCGTCTCTCCCCACATGAACCCCAGAGAGCACTGAGGTCAGCAGGGAAGAACCTGCTGACTAGCCCCGGGCCAAAAGAAGTAAAACTTCAAAGTACTCGTAACCGTGCTTTTTCTGTTGTGGAACCAACTTCCGGAAGAAACACGAGCCCTGCGGGATCTTGAGCAATTCCGCAGGGCTTGCAAGACCAGTTTGTTTCGAATGGCCTTCACAGACTAGAACTGTTAATTAAGGCCGCCACCTAGACAATAGCACAATTCAATTTTACTGTTTTAGAATTTTAATAGTTTTAATTAATTATGGTTTAAAATGTTGTTTTGTATTATGTATATTTGAACTTTGTTGTTAGCTGCCCTGAGCCTGCTCCGGCGGGGAGGGCGGGATATAAATAAAGGGTATTATTATTATTATTATTATTATTATTATTAAAAAAATTGGGATAAACATTGCGGGGGGGAGGTAAATTTCCTTTTTCAGAAAGTATTGTTCCATTCTTGCAGTTTCCTTGGGTCGACCTGAAGACAGGCAACTTCCTGCAGTTGCCAGGCCAGCTTTGGCTACCAGCCTTCTCACTGCTAGGCCTGCTTCCCCACCTCCCCCACCCAGGATTGGTGGACCTGCCATCACTGCTGAAGCCAGGTGGGCTTCTGTGGCTGTTAGGCCCGGTGCTGCTGCTGGCCTCTCTGTTGGGCCAGCCCCCTCAGCATTACCAGATCTGCTGCCAAAGCCAGGTGGCCTTCCATGGCTACAAGGCCTTCTGCAGGGGCCAGTTTCCTCACTGCCAGCCAATGTAGAACCCCCCTCCCACACACACACATCATCATCACTGCTCCCCCAGACCCACAAGTTCCTTGCAGGTCTCCACTTTTCCAGTATATTTTTATACTTCCCTTCCTTTCCTACTTTCACAATACAAGAACTTGCGGGCATTCAATGAAATTGCTAAGCAGACAGGTTAAAACGGATAAAAGGAAGTACTTCTTCACCCAAAGGGTGATTAACTTGTGGAATTCACTGCCACGTGACGGGAAGTGGTGGCGGCCGCAAGCATGGCCACCTTCAAGAGGGGTTTAGATAAAAATATGGAACAGAGGTCCATCAGTGGCTATTAGCCACAGTGTGTGTGTGTGTGTGATGTGATATATATATATAATTTTGGGGGGGCCACCGTGTGACACAGAGTGTTGGACTGGATGGGCCATTGGCCTGATCCAACATGGCTTCTCTTATGTTCTTATGTTCCTTATTTTATCATCAATCATAACAATCCTGCAGCGTCAGTTAGGCGAAGAAAGAATGCCTGACCCAAAGTCCCTCAGTAAATATTCGTGACAGGATAGGGATTTGAACTTGGATCTGCCAGATCTTGGCCCAACTATATAACCTACATTCCCCATGTTGTACCAACAGTTGAGGAAAGGGGTGGAGGGTGGTGATAAGAGAGAAAGAAACATTGAGGTGGCTGTCTTTGTCCCATTCTCCTTCCAGTTAATGGTGCTTATGACGTAATATCCGTGCTTTGTATAGAAACATTCCATATTCTCACATTGCGCCAAATTTAATTATGGAAGGTACATGATGGTTTCAAGACAAAATGCAGCGTCAGGAGCCGAATGATGCTTGTTTTCATCCAGGTGTTGACTACTTGCTTACACTTTGCTATTGGGAATGTTTGTTGTGAGGATTTTATCTCCCCTTTTCATTTGCGAGGGGGGGGGGCGGTGGGAGAGCAGTGCCATTCTGTACAATGTAATGTACAGGTTTAATAGGGTTGTACTCTTTGCCTGGTATCCCAGGAACAAACAAATGCTTCAGAGAATTGCTGACACAATAGAAACCTGCTAGTTCAACATAAACAGCTCCCTGTAAATAAATCTGTTGTAATTTCTCTATCCTTCTTGACTACAGATTTCAGCACAACTCACAGTATGAGCTGTTATGGCATTAGAGCATTAAGAAGGAACACATTACATTTGGTAGGTTACAACACAGTTCTGCTCAGTCTCAAGTGTGCAGCATCTGCGCAGACATGATTGCTAAAGACCGTTTAGCTCAGGGAATCTTCACGTATTAGATGCGATCAGCTATCTCTATCCTCTGTAGTCCAAACACAGCATTTCTCAGGGCCAGAGAAATCAAGTTTCAGTATATGGAAAGCTGAGAGTCTGTGGCAGTCAACAAGCGGTGATTGTTTTGATACTTCCCAATGAGATACTGCTTGCACAGATCAGAAGGCAATAAGAGGTGAATCGGAATCCATTTTATTTCTCTTTATTAAAATATCTATACCCCGCCTCTCCCATGGCTCAAGGCAGTTTATTCCCCAACGTTATCCCCAGCGGGGACCCAAAGCAGCTTACATCATTTTCCTTTCCTCCATTTCATCTTCAGAGCAGCCCTGAGGTTTCTATTAGCTTGAAATAGAGCGACTGGCCAAAGGTCACCCAGCGATATTCCATGGCAGAGTGGGGATTGAAACCTGGGACTGATTCCTCACCGGCATTTGCTCCACCCCCGCGCTTCTCCCTGTGCCAGCTCAAGCGATGGATTTCCCATTAATTGCTCTACGGCTGCCTCTTGTGTCACAGCTCTTTCCTATTATCGTCGCAGTAACAGGACGCTGGGTTTTTTAGTTCTAGTTGCCGCAATGGGAATGGGAAGGAGCCCCGAAGCAAGAGGTGCTGCGGAGTGACTGGTGCGGAATCGATGGCTTGTGCCAATGCAAGGAGAAGCGCAGGGGTGGCACAAATGCCGGTGAGGAATCAGTCTGGGTCTCTCAAGTCCTAATTTGATTCTCTGAGCATCATCTTGGCTCTCAGCTTTTCTTCCTTGCCTCCCTCTGGCAGGCTCTTCAGGCCTGTAAACCATCAGACAAAGATACTGCTGAAGAGTGACAGGGCTGTGAACTCCTTTGCATATTAGGCCACACCCCCTGATGTAGCCAATTCTACATGCATGACCATGTAAGCCGCCCTGAGCCCGCCTCGGCAGGGAGAGTGGGATATAAATGGAATTAAATAAATAAATAAATCCTCCAAGAGCTTACAGGGCTCTTATTACAGGGCCTACTGTAAGCTCTTGGAGGATTGGCTACATCAGGGGTGTGTGGCCTAATATGCAAAGGAGTTTCTGCTCCAAAAAAGCCCTGCCACTATTATACCTATATGAAGAAGAAGAAGAAGATGATGAAGAAGAAGAAGATATTGGATTTATATCCCGCCCTCCACTCCGAAGAGTCTCAGAGCGGCTCACAATCTCCTTTACCTTCCTCCCCCACAAAAGACACCCTGTGAGGTGGGTGGGGCTGGAGAGGGCTCTCCCAGCAGCTGCCCTTTCAAGGACCACTTCTACCAGGGCTATGGCTGACCCAAGGCCATGCTAGCAGGTGCAAGTGGAGGAGTGGGGAATCAAACCCGGTTCTCCCAGATAAGAGTCCGTACACTTAACCGCTACACCAAACTGGCTCTCCAGTTTGGTACTAACGTGTTTTATTTGAGACCGCTGGAGTCACAACAGGCTGCAAATAACTGTTCACTCCTTTCCATGTGCTGCAGTTTCCACCACCACCACCCATCCCCATTGTCAGTCTATCATTGAATTCCATTTGGGAACCACAGTTTTAAAGAGCATTCCATACACACAGGAGGGTTGCCAACCTCCAGGTGGCACATGAAAATCTCCTGCCATTACAGTTGATTTCCAGACAATCAAGATCAGTTCCCCTGAAGAAAATGGGTGCTTTGGAGGGTGGACTGTATGGCATTATACCCTAATGAGGTCCCTCCCCTCCCTCAAACTCTGCCCTCCTCAGACTACACCCCTCGAATTTCCGAGCCCATTGAGAGAAGGGTGGGTTATAAATAAAAAATGATGATGGATGGATGGATAGATGGATGGATAGATGGATAGATAGATAGATGATGATAAATGGATAAATGATAGATAGATAGATGATGATGATGAAGAAGAAGACAGACAGACAGACAGACAGACAGACAGACAGACAGACAGACAGACAGACAGACAGACAGACAGATAGATAGATAGATAGATAGATAGATAGATAGATAGATAGATAGATAGATAGATAGATAGATAGATAGATAGATAGATAGATAATCTCCCACCTGGAGCTGGCAACCCTACCAAAACAGCAGAAGGTTGTGGTATATTGGTGCTGTTATTTTAAGGACAACTCCCAGATGCTCTCCAGAAAGGAAAGGCTCAGGTCTTGTGATCACCACTAGAGGAGGAGTTAGAGTTACTGAGGCCTAGTTGTGGCCTGTGCTGTCAGTTGGCTGTTTTGCTCCAATAATCATAGCTCTTGGGACTGACCACTATGTACCGCCTCCAGCACTGATCCTTTCCCTCCCTAAAGACGTAACCCATTTTGTAAACATTGCCCGTCTGCAGTAACTGGTGCTGTGTTCTGGGCGCTGAACTCCCATTCAGAAAACCTGCCTTGTCCCTTAACCTTCCTTTCGGCAGTGGCAAATGCAGTAATGCCGACCGAAAAGCCAGGCCTGTGTTACCTGGCACCTGCAGGCTTGTTAAACCACACTGCCTGATAACGTTTCCCCTTTGACGAGCGGGCTTGAGCGACAGGAGCTAAGCAGTGTTTTACCCCCGTGGGGTCTCTTGACTCATGCAGCATCTGTCAACACTTCCTATTGTCCCTTGCAGTGTGCAGGCCTCTATTTTTAAAATGCCTGATGTATTCATCACCCAAGCTGCAGACACCTAGTTAATCCATTTAGAACCTATCCGCTCTGTTCATCGGCTCATAAACCTATTACCTCAGAGACGCTGTGCTCAGGGACACAGGTGCCAGACCAGCACACAAAGCCCAATTGAGTTATGTTAGCGGCCTGCATGACGGGGTGAGGGGGAGCCTCTCCGATTTCGCAAATGCAGGCCTGCATGGGGAATTGCACGTGTTACGTGGCAGAAGCCACTTTATTAAATATCGATTTAAATCACAGCCTTTAATAAAATCTGATAGGAGACCTCTTTCACCTCCCCCCCCCTCCCCATCGCCTTTTGCTGCTTCCTCGTCCCCGTTGTCTCTCCTCCCCCTGTTCGCCTGACAGGGGCTTGCCTGATGACAGCGAGGCTCAGGAATAAATAGTTAGCAAGCGGCTCTGATGGGCAAACCCTTATCAACAGTAATGAGGCATTTATGATAATCGAGTGATGAAATGTAAATGGGCAGTAATGAGGACAATTACATCCACTGGGGAACCATCAAAGAGGCTTCTTTCCACAGATAGATGAGCGCCTCCATTTGTCGTTGTCCATTGCTGGCCTTGTCGGGAGGGTAGTGCAGGGAACCGGGGGATGGGGGAGGCAGGGGAGATTGCAGAGGAAATCAAAGAAGTGTGTTAACAGACTCGTTGACAGCCAGGGCTGTTTCCCCACCCCCCAATCTCTCTCAGAAAAACCCCTGCCTGTCTTTAATCCTATCTGAGATGGTTATCCCACCCCCCACCCCCCTTTCCACCTCTCTTCCTCTAACTTGTCGGTCCTTGAGGGATGATTCGTTTATGGAAATGTTTGAACACTGCCTCCTTGGCACTAACAAGATTAAGCAGAGCCTAGGTCAGCCCGAGAGACTGGAAATATGCAGGGTGACTGCAGTCGGCTCTGGGCCGGAACTGAGCTCCAGAAAAGTGGGAGGGTTGCCAGGGACAGCTACTGCTGATGCAATCTTTGCAAAAGGCGGGACCGGCAAGGAGAAAGACTGACATGCACTGGAGAAGGCTGTTCTTCAGTCACCTTTGACTGATAAATGTTAACAAAAATTCGTGCCTGCATCTGGTAGGAACAGATCTGCAGGATTAAAACTGCCTCATTCATCCTTGAGCAAATTGGGTATTTCCAGAGATGAAATAATTCTAGATTTTAAAAATGAAAAGTACACTATATAGTAAACAAATTAGAACATCATGTGACCACCCCTTGGAAATCTTCCCTTTGGATCTTGCCTCTGCAATAAAGTTCTCTATTTCTCAGCCTGAACTCCCCATCTTTCATATTGGAATAGTAGTAGTGAGCCAGTTTGGTGCAGTGGTTAAGGGCGGTGGACTCTAATCTGGAAAACTGGGTTTGATTCCCCACTTCTCCATATGCAGCAGCTGGATGATCTTGGGCCAGTCACAAGTTCTCACAGAGCTGTTCTCTCAGAAGCAGTTCTCAAAAGAGTATTCTCAGCCTCACTTGAAGGGAAGGTGATTGTAAGCTGCTCTGAGACTCTGAGTGAAGGACAGGGTATAAATCTCCAATTTCCTCCTCCTCCTCTTCGGCTTCTGCTTCTTCTGCTTTACAGTGTCATTATCAAGATTACAGCATGATAAGGTTATGGGGGACTGCCTGTCCCAGTATAACCCCCTCTTTTGCCTCCATAGATCATCATCAGGGGTGGAATTCCAGCAGGAATTCTTTGCATATTAGGCCACACACCCCAATGTAGCCTATAATATAGTGGGTTCAATGCAAGGAGGAGATGCGGTTGTAGTGAACAAGGCTCTCTTTATTCAGTACAGCATAGTAACACTACCTCACTGGGCCAACTATATACAGTTCAAGGTTCACGTGCTAGGACACCATTGGATCATTTAAACCAGCAGGGGGGCTGTGATTGGAGCAGGGCAGCAGGGATTTGGATCCCACTGCCCATTGTTCCCTAGTCCCCAAGCTCAGACCTAAAAGTTCCAATGAGCCAGGCAGGAACACAGGTAATAGCATCATTAGTCCACATATGTAGCCAATCCTCCAAAAGCTTACAAGGCTCTTTTTTGTAAGCTCTTGGAGGATTGGCTACGTTGGGGGGTGTGGCCCAATGTGCAAAGGAGCTCCTGCTAGAATTCCACCCCTGATCATCATTATAAGACCTTATACAGGTGCCTGACCTGTAAATTGCCCACTTGCCAACCATCAGGACAGGGGCATTTCCCCCTTCTCTCTGGAATCAACTCCTTGAGGAAAACTATGCCCTGCAGCATCTTTTAGCATCGCATAGAGCATGTAAGGTTGCTTTGTTTAGTGTGGCCTTTGGCTAATGTTATGAACTAGGGAGCTGACCAGTTGTTTTAATTCTGAACCAATTGTCATGAAGTTGATATTTTAAATTGGTTTTATTGTTCTATGTATTGCTTTCATTCTTATTTGATTTGCATTTAGAAATGTTATGTTTTCAAATGTCGTGAGCCACCCTGAGTCCCCTGTGGGGAGAGGGTGCGGGGCATAAATATTTAAATAAATAAATGTGCAATTCTTTGAGCATTTGAAAGCAGATGCTCTACCACTGAGCCACCATCCCTACTCAATATACTAAAATACTAAAATATAATCAGATACTTGAGTCTCCACTGACTGCTGTCCTTCTTGAACTGTCTCTACTCATCAGGGCTTTTTGGGTAGAAAAAGCCCAGCAGGAACTCATTGGCATATTTGACCACACCTCCTGACACCAAGCCAGCTGGAACTGCATTCCTGCTTTAAAAAAAAAAAAGTATACTATACATGTCTCTCTGCACTCAGTCATTCCCGCTTATTAGGTTTGCCAACTCTGGACTGAGAAAATTCCTACAGATTTGGGTATGGAGCCCGGAGAGGGCAAGTGTTGGGGAGGGGCAGGACTGCAATAAGGTCAGGGATTTTTTTTTTTGTAGCAGGAACTCCTTTGCATATTAGGCCACACACCCCTGATGTAGCCAACCCTCCTGGAGCTTACAGTAGCCCCAGTACTAAGAGCCCTGTAAACTCTTGGAGGATTGGCAACACCAGGGGGTGTGGCCTAATATGCAAAGGAGTCCCTGCTACAAAAAAAGCCCTGGATAAGGTATAATGCTATACACTCCTGAAGTGGGAGCCCTACCCACCATGTCTATAGCAGTTCAATGGCTGAGCAGATGGATGGGCAGACATAGCCCATCTCTAGTTCTCCTGCAGGTAAGGATACACAGATGAGCATGGCAATGACTTGTATAGTGCACAGCCCACCATTTCATATGCTGTTGAGGAATATTTCATTTAGGGCAATTATGTTTTTCTAGTATATCTGTAACCTAAACTATTAAGACTTCGTTGCTGTGGGTCAGATTATTATACAATAAACGAATGCACCATATGGCAGAGTTAGCGTTAGGACAGAGGTCTCAGTTATGTGCAATGTGTGTGTTGACTTGCATGGGTCATAGTCCTTGGTATGAAATTTGGAATTTGACAGACTTTCTTCTGAGAAATGCTGAAAGGTAGAATGAACGTATTGCCAGTTAAAGGCAACATCTCATTTTCTTTCTCCACAGCCTTGAAGGCACAAGTCCAGTTATTGAAGCACTGTAATCTGACATGGTCTCCACAGATCACAAAGTTCACTTTCAATTAGATGAGAGCACATGTGCACGTGCACAGAAAGAGAACTTGCATGTCCTGGTTACATTGTTCAGTGGTTAGAACCATCACCTTCAAATTGGGTAACTAGTCAAAGTGGGTCTCTAGCAAGTGGCTTTTTGGTAGGTTTAGGCCAAAAGTTCATCTGTTGCTTCCTTTTCTTTTCTGCTGAACCTATGTGGTGATAGCTTTTCTTTTTGCCATCAAGCCACATCTGACTTATGGTGACCTTTACGGTGACCCTGGAACATTTTCAAGAGACATTCAGAAGTAAGGTTGCCAATCCCCAGGTAGGGGCAGGGGATCCCCTGATTTGGAGGCCCTCCCCCCACTTCAGAGTCATCAGAAAGCGGGGGTGGGGGGGTGGGGAAGGAAAATGTCTGCTGGGCACTCCATGATTCCCTATGGAGACCGATTCCTATAGGGTATAATGGAGAATTGATCTGTGGGTATCTGGGGCTCTGGGTGGGCTGTTTTTTGAGGTAGATGCACCAAATTTTCAGCATAGCATGTGATGCCTCTTCCCGAAATACCCTCCACGTTTGAAAAGTATTGGACCAGGGGATCCATTTCTATGAGCCCCAAAATAAGGTGCCACTATCCTTCATTATTTCTAATGGAGGGAAGGCATTTAAAAGATGTGCTATCCCTTTCAATGTGATGGCCAGAACTCCCTTTGGAGTTCAGTTACACTTGTCACAACCTTGCTCTTGGCTCCACCCCCAAAGTCCCCAGATATTTCTTGAATGGGACTTGGCAACCCTATTCAGAAGCGGTTTGCTATTGCCTGCTTCTGTATAGAAACCCTGGTTTTCCTTGGTGGTCTCCCATCCAAATACTTACCAGGGCCATCCTTGCTTACCTTCTGAGATCTGACGAGGTCCGGCTAGCTTGGGCCATCCAGGTCAGCGTCAAGGTCATTTTATCCTGTTGCGAAAAGTGTATATTCATATTATTTGTTTAACAGTTAAACTGTAACTGTTATCATAATTTAGTAGAACTGTATTTTAAACCTTACGTATAAAAAAAATGGAAGGAAAATGCCATTGGGTTCATTAGCAAAGTACTGCTCTCCATTTGCAGGTAGGAAGAACCTCCTATTGTTAAAATGATCTTTAGACCTAAAGTAAGGAGTCCTGACCTGGATAGCCCAACCTGGCCTCATCTCATCAGGTCTGAGAAGCTTAAGCAGGGTTGGCCCTGGCTAGTATTCGGATGGAAGACCACCAGTGATGTCAGGGGGTGTGGCCTAACATGCAAATGAGTTCCAGCTGGGCTTTTTTGTAGAAAAAGCCCAGCTGGAACTCATTTGCATGTTAGGCCACACCCCCTGGTATCACCGTTATTTCGCATATGGCTTTTTTGTAGAAAAGCCCAGCAGGGATTCATTTGCATATTAGGCTGCACCCCTGACACCAAGCCAGCCGGAACTGTATTCCTGTGCGCTCCTGCTCAAAAAAAGCCCTGGAGACCACCAAGGAGCACCAGGTTCATGATGTGGAGGCAGGCAAACGGCAAGCCACTTCTGAATGTCACTTGCCTTGAAAACCCTAGGGGGTTATCGTCAGGGTGTTTTTTAAGCAGGAATGCACAGGAGCACAGTTCCAGTTGGCTTGGCATCAGGGGGTGTGACCTAATATGCAAATGAATTCCTGCTGAGATTTGTCTACCAAAAACCCCTGGGTGAAACAATGGTGACGTCAGGGGGTTTGGCCTAATATGCAAATAAGCTCCTGCTGGGCTTTTCCTACAAAAAAAGCCCTGATTACCATAAATCAGATCTGACTTGATGACACTTTTCACCACTGGATGGATTTGTGGGGAGGGGAAGTGCCCATCAGAAGCGTGAGCTAATAAATAATTATTGTTGCTATGATGACTCATCACCTGTCCTCTGGTCAAACTGTCAGCTAAGCAGCTGACTGTATGGAGGAAGAAAAGTACCCCATGTTCATTAAACGTTCAGGTTAAACAACAGGACAGCGAGGAAGAATACTGCACGGATTCTGCACAGTGGCTGAGCTCTCATCATCCCTGCTTTTTGCCCCTTTCCCTCTCACCCACTGATTCCACAGCCATTTGCAAGTACAAACTTCCTTCTCATACATAGTATTAGAAAAAAGATGCAACCGGGTCTGCCGTCTTCTGGAAGAAAGAAAAGTGGCAGGAAAGCCGTGTTCAGCGCTCTCCAATTGATTCAGTGACCGTTGTCTGCCAGGTCTGTCAGAATGCATTCCTAATTGTGAAAACTATGATTCCCTTGACGACTCCCTGCAGCAGCATGCTCCAGGAGGCAGTGTTGTGATCTGTTTAGGGCCTCATTTCCCCATGCCTATTAGCCATTTAGAGCAGGGGTGTCAAACTCATTTGTTATGAGGGCCAGATCTGACGTAAATGAGACCATGTTGGGCTGGGCTGTGTCAGGCCGGGCCATGTGTGTACCTATTTAAGATTAGGTAGCAGAGTTATAAACTTTTTAAAGGACACAGATAAATACGACTAAAGATTTTTTTAAAAAACCAAAAACAACAACAACCTTAAAACATGCTTAAAACATTAGCACTCGTTAGAATTTATTTCATTTTGCAGTGATACAAGGGGTGCCCCGGCATACATAAACTTGACAGTTCCCTTAAATCTCTAACAACAGAACTGGAAACTATGAAAGAAATCAGGCCGTTGCCCAAAATGGCTGTTTATTTTTGAGCCATGGGTCATCCTAATCTAGCTCACAGGTTTGTTGTGAGGAGAAAGTTTGCACTTCCTTGAGGTCTGTCTGCATACACAGCAGGCATTCTGCCACTGAGCCATGGCTCAATATCCTGGAGTCATGGAAATGCACGTTATAATTAGGGTTGCCAATCCCCAGGTGGGGTCAGGGTATCACCCAGTTTGGGGAGCCTCCCCCCTGCTTCAGGGTCATCAGAAAGGGGGGGGAATGTCCAGTGCCTCTCCCCAAAATACCCTCCAAGTTTCAAAAGGATTGGACCAGGGGGTCAAATTCTATGAGCCCCAAAAGAAGATGCACCTATCCTTCATCATTTCCAATGGAGGGAAAGGCATTTAAAATATGTGCGATCCCTTTGAATGTGATGGCCAGAACTCCCTTTGGCGTTCAGTTATGCTTGTCACAACCTTGCTCCTGGCTCCACCCCAATGTCTCCTGGCTCCACCCCCAAAGTCCCCAGATATTTCTTGAATTGGACTTGGCAACCCTAGTTATGATGTCATGACATTAGGTAAATAGTGGGGTGGATTCTGCCAACCTTTCAACTCAATCTCACCCAGCTCCCCTCCTTACTGTAGCCTCTGTCTCTCTTTCGTTTTGTTCTTGCATTTCCCCTGACCACCCCCACCCCCAGCATAAATGTTTGGGTGGTCAAAGGACACCCCTCCTTCCTTTTTTTATCAACAGAAAAGATGCTTGGCTCCGCCCCCCATAACTATATCTTCAGAAGAGATGTTGACACATGGAACATCATTTTGGCAGCTACCTCCTACATTTTGGCAGCTACCTCCCGCTCAATAATGAACCTGATCAAGTGATTGTCAGTCATTTGTTCCCTGGTATAAATATTGAACCCTGTGGCATAGAGTGGTAAAGCTGCAGTACTGCAGTCTAAGCTCTCTGCTCATGACCTGAGTTTGATCCTGGCGGAAGCTGGGTTCAGATAGCCGGCTCAAGGTTGACTCAGCCTTCCATCCTTCTGAGGTCGATAAAATGAGTACCCAGCTTGCTGGGGGCAAAGTGTAGATGACTGGGGAAGGCAATGGCAAACCACCCCATTAAAAAAAAAGGAGTCAAGTTACACCTTTAAGACCTTTATTCAGAACGTAAGCTTTCGTGTGCTCTCTAAGCACACTTCATCAGATGAGGAATCCAGTACAGTTCTGAATAAAACTAAGTTGGTCTTAAAGGTGCAACTTGACTCCTATTTTGTTCTACTACTTCAGACCAACACGGCTGACTACTTGGAACCACCCCATAAAAAGTCTGCCGTGAAAACGATGTGATGTGATGTCACCCCAGAGTCAGAAATGACTGGTGCTTGCACAGGGGACTACCTTTACCTTTTTATAAATATTGAGCACCCGGAATGTTCAGTAGTTAACACTAAAGCACCCAAACACATGTACTCTTTCTATGATGAAATAGGTCATTTTTTCCTGTTTAGTAAAATCTGGAGCATAGATCATTATAGCGCCTTTGGCAGATAATTTGAACATCAGTGACTCAACTTTAGAGAAGGAGCTTTTTCTGCCTTTAAGAATCTCAGGGAGTTTTCAGACTACAGTAATTGAAAAATCCCCAAACACTCGCTCACGGAGGAGATGCACATTACTGCAGGAACAGTCTACAAATTGTAAAGTATTCAATTTACATTCCCACCACCTCAGGGCAGCTGAGAAGAATTTATATCTTCAGAAACCTTTGAACTAACAAAAGATAACATTCAACAGCAAAGTCTACTTGCATAAAGGGTTTTTTTTAAAACTTCATTTTTGTTGCCACTGAAGTTAAAACCGTTTACCAGAAACTTTTGAAGAAATGGCTGAAAGTGAGGGATTTGCACTGGGTATGCTGCTGATTGCTGAATTGTTCAGTTAATCATATTTCATTGTTCTCCTGAGAGGATGGCTGTCAAATGATATTGGCACTTGTGTGGACAGTCAGCTACTGTGTGGAAGTGACCCCCAATTTTAATTCAATATCACATTCAGACTTCAATTAATTCATATCAAATTGGGAGTTTATCCTAAGGCAGTATCCAAAGGGGGGGGGGGAACAAGGTGTCAAGCATATGTAAATTATAATTCATAAATTAGTAGAAAAGCAGTCTATCATAAAATGTATAAGCCTTACAGAGAAGTATTAAATATAAAAGCCAATAATAATTAGCTATAAATTTAAGATTTTATAGTTAAACATGGTTCAGCTATCAGGTCAACCAGAGGCTTTTCTTTACTAACAAAAAGTTAAATATCTTTATGACTAAATTAATCCCAGAGATTCCATGGAGTAGGTTGTTTCAAAGGGCAGCCATGTTACTTTTCAGTAGAAAAGCTGGATTTGACACCAATAGCACCTTAGAGACTATGATGTTTCTGGGTTCCAATACTGAAACTAAAAGAATGAGAACAACAGCAACTGCTCTCAACTATCTGAACTACTACTTAAACATGTGACCTTAGGGAAGATCTTCAAATTAGCATACTAGACTTAATATAAGGGGATATCTTGAAATTATAAGTTTTGTCACCACAGAAATCAATAAGATTTTTTTTTTTGGGGGGGGGGGATGAGGTTTTGAGAGTTTTCTTGAGATCATGAAGTGATTGCTGAAAGGTGATCCAAAGCAACTATTTTCTCCAGGGGAACTGATCTCTTTCACCAGGAGATTGTTTATAATTCAAGGAGATCTCCAGATCTCACCTAGAAGCTGGCAACCCTAAATGAACCTTAGTGTTTTAGCTTGAACACACTTAAGGTACTATCAGATCTCCATCTCAGAGTAGGGTTACCAATCCCCAGGTGGGGGCAGGGAATCCCCCAGTTTGGAGGCCGTGCCCCCACTTCAGGGTCATCAGAAAGTGGGGGGGGGGGGGAAGGAAATGTCTGCTGGGTCCTCCATTATTCCCTATGGAGACTGATTCCCATAGGGTATAATGGAGAATTGATCTGAGTATCTGGGGCTCTGGGGGACTGTTTTTTGAGGTAGAGGCACCAAATCTTCAGCATAGCATAGCATACATGTCTCTCCTGAAAACACCCTCCAAATTTCAAAAAGATTGAACCAGGGGGTCCAATTCTATGAGTCCCAAAAGAAGGTGCCCTTATCCATTAGTTCCAATGGAGGGGAGGCATTTAAAAGGTGTTCAGTCCCTTTAAATGTGATGGCCAGAACTCCTTTTGGAGTTCAATTGTGCTTGTCACAACCTTGCTCCTGGCTCCACCCCCAATGTCTCCTGGGTCCACCCCCAAAGTCCCCAGATATTTATTGAATTGGACCTGGCAACTGTGTTTCAGAGAAATGAGTATCAACTGCTCACAGCTACCTGCAATGGTACACAGCTTTTGAGATATGCTTTGCTAGATGGACCGATGCAGTTTGAAATGCCACTCATAGGGAAAGAGATGAATGGGAGCTATTGATATAAACATGACCAGCCCCCCATATCTACTGAATGAGTAAGAAATTCTAATTTCTTGTGTGCCTAATATCAGTAAAACCTGAGGTTAAAAGGTTTTTTTTTTTTTTTAACCCACCCTATTTGTGGGTTAAAAAAATTACTAGCAGAGAAAATAGCACCACACTTACTTGGTAGGCAATGGTCCTTCCCTTCCTTTCCCCCATCTCCTGATCAAAGGTCATTCACTGTAATTGCTGATTTAATGATACCCTTTCCCTTTGACTGAGCTTACCATTTACACAGGAAACAAAGGAATGAAAGAGAAACCAATTGTTATTATTTACGCAAACTTGCTTGGAATGATGCAATTGCCATAAGAAAATCCAACACTGGTTATTATATCAGCACACTGAAGGAAGATTTCTAATGCAATCATTGATTTTACATTGGTTGGTTGTGTGTAGTGTACTTTTGTTTTCTTCCTTCTTCTTTTTTTCCTTTCCTTTTTTTCTTTTTTTCTTTTGGTACAGAAATTGATAAATGTTTCTATTAACTAATAACCCAGGAATCAACGGTCTTATAAAACTGGGTTTATTCAGCCCAGGAAAATTAGGCAATCCATCATGACTGATTTGTTCCCGTTTCTCCCCTGCAAATAAGTGAGATGAAAACTTTAAAACCAATAAGATAATGCACTTAACAAATTCAGCTGAGAGAGATGGATAAACGAAGACGCCACTGGCATCCGTTCAGGGAAATCTGTTGGGTTTCCAATTATTTGAGCAGATTTTGTATCCCCCATTTGCTGCCAGACTGACTGCGTCCACCTCCCCCCCTTTTCTCCCCCCCCCCTTTTCAAACCAGATCATCTGATCTTAAATCAGAACAAGCTCATCATATCACACCAAGAAAGGCCAACAGGGGATAAATGACACCAGATGTTATATGAGTTTTCTTTTAGGCTTTCATTGCAGCCTCCCTGCATTCCCCATGCTGCTTTTTACTTGTCAAAAACTAAAATGTGCTTTGATAGATAACAACCCCATTTTCTTTCCCGGGCTGAGCTTAGAGAAAACTATTTAGTATTACTATTGATGGTGCTTAACTGGGGAATGCAAGCTGGATCCTGAAAAATGAGACCATGGGATCCTAAGCTTGTGTTGCTTCTTCTCCTCTCAGTCTTCTAGCTGGGGGATTTATTAGCTGAGGTTTTTGTTGTTGTTGTGCTAAAGAATATCCTGCTGAAGGATTTGATAAAATTTATTCAGAGAATGCAACAGCATAGCAAAGTGCAGTGGGGGGAATGAATAGCCTTCCTTTGCAGATATCCCTTGGGAAGCCCTGAGAATAAACTGCTGAACATTTAATAGATGGTTAGGTACTTCAGTCAGCATGGTGTAGTGGTGAAGAGCAGTAATCTGAAGATCTGGGTTTGATTCCCCACTCCTCTCCCACAGGAAGCCTATTGGGTGACTTTGGACTAGTCACAATTCTCTCAGAGCTCTCTCAGCCCCATCTACCTCCCTGCATTCCCCATGCTGCTTTTTACTCACTCACCAGGTGCCTATTGTGAGGAAAAAAGGAAAGGTCCCCTGTGCAAGCACCAGTCGTTTCCGACTCTGGGGTGACGTTGCTTTCACAACGTTTTCATGGCAGACGGGGTGGTTTGCCATTGCCTTCCCCGGTCATCTACACTTCCCCCCCAGCAAGCTGGGTACTCATTTTACCGACCTCGGAAGGATGGAAGGCTGAGTCAACCTTGGGCCGGCTACCTGAATCCATCTTCTGCCGGAATCGAACTCAGGTTGTGAGCAGAGAGTTCAGACCACAGTACTGCAGTATTGCTGCTTTACCACTCTGCGCCACAGGGCCGCTATTGTGAGAAGAGGAAGATAAATGTGGTTGTAAGCTACTATAAGACTCCTTAAAGGAAAGAAAAGCAGGGTATAAATCTACATCTTCTAGGTCCTAGTCTAACCACTATACAACATTTTTGTTGTAAAATTGTTTCACCCTCTCCCGAGTTTTGTTTGCCAAATTCCCTCACTTCTTCAGGCTTGCAAAAGCAGTTTAGCCAGCTTTCATAAATCCGAAAGGCATATCTGGGCAGCAAAGAAGTGCAAGAGATTATGTTTGCCTTGGCCCTAATTTAAATGTGATTTGAGAAGTGAAATCCTTAATGAGCCATCCTTAGGGATGTTGAGAACTTCTCCGCAAAGATGTCCAACGAATGACCAATAATGTTTTTGACAACCGTGATCGCTTCTGAGCTGGGAAAAAGAGGTACCAGAACTCTCAAGAGGGAAATGAAGAAGAAACACACAGGGGTTCCTCATGGACTTTTAAATATTTTCTGAGAATTCTGTTTCCACAAAGAGGTTCAGGAAATCTGTTACTCCACTTTCCTCCCACAAAAAAAAAGCCCTGATAGGAGCCTTGCCTTGGATCAGCTCAGCTCATCTTCACATTGGCATCTGGCTCAAGCACCTTGCTGAGCTGCTGGGCAGTCGTTTGGTGGTCGTGTTTTGTTTCATTCTGCTTTGTGCCTACTTTTGCTCCTGTGCAGTAGGCGAAATCAGTTTTCCCAACATGAGGGTCATAAATGTGGGGTCAGAGAACTGAATGATGCCAGGGGGTGGGGAGTGTCAAACTATATGATTCCCACGGAACCGTGTGAAAAAATGCACGTGGACTGCTGCAGATCTAGAAAAATCAGCTGCCTTTAAGGTTAATCAGTCTGGTGTAGTGGTTAAGTGAGTGGACTCTTATCTTTTTTTTTTATGCTGTGAGCCGCCCTGAGCCTGCCCCGGCGGGGAGGGCGGGATACAAATAAAAAGTATTATTATTATTATTATTATTATTATTATTATTATTATTATTATTATTATTATTATTATTATTATTATTATCTGAGAGAACTGTGTTTGATTCCCCATTCCTCTGCCTGCACCTGATGTGACCTTGGGTCAGCCACACTTTCTCTCAAGGTTGTTCTGCTCAAGAGCGGTTCTGGGAGAGCTCTCTCAGCCCTACCTACCTGACAGGGTGTCTGTTGTGGGGAGGGGAAGGGAAAGGAGATTGTAAGCTGCTCTGAGACTCCTTCAGGTAATGAAGAGTGGGGTATAAATCCAACCTCCTCCTCTATAGGCAGACCGACACCATTCATGACTGCAGGTCTGTCTGTATGCACATATGACTGACCATTATGCTCATTCTTCATTTAAAGTATTGACAATGGAGTGTAGCAAGGCAGAGGCAACTGGTGGGATGTGAGTGAATGTGCACAGGGCTTTTTTTGTAGAAAAGGCCCAGCAGGAACTCATTTGCATTTTAGACCACCACACACCCCCAACACCCTCATTGTTTCACACAGGGCTTTTTTGTAGAAAAAGCCTAGCAGAAGATCATTTGCATATTAGGCCACACCCCCTGATGCCAAGCCAGCAGGAACTGCATTCCTGTGCGTTGCTGCTCAACCCCCCCCCCCTCCCCTGAATGTGCAGTATGTATGCATGGAAAGTAACACAGCAAACAGGATCAATTTGTTTATGAACAATACAAATGACCCACCAAATAAATGGCTCCCTGCTTCCAACTGATAAGTAATGTGTGGTCATCCTAGGATGGTTATGAGAAATGAAGAAAGAACTAAATGTTTTCATACAGAGATGAATACATTTACATTCATATCCTGGATAGAGATTCTGGCCATTTAAGTCCTGTGAACACATCTTCTCTCACTGGAGTCGTGGGGAAAATTCCTTCCCTTTTTTGAACTCTAAATAGAAAGAAGCCCTTTTCATGACAGTTTAAGCTGATACTTCATTGCTTTAAATTTCAATGGGAATTTCAGTGTTGAGTACCTGCTTCATAGACAACATAGGTTCAGGCCACACATTTGGATGTAGGCACTGGATCTACCCAGACTATGTATTAAAACAAGCCTGATAACACTCGGCTCCCCACACACCCACACACACCCAGGTGATCAGTCAAGTCATAACCAACATATGGAAGCCTGTAGGGTTTTCAAGACAAGAGACATTCAGAGGTGATTTTGCAATTGCCTGTCTGGACTTCCTTAGCGATCTCCCATCCAAGTACTATTCAGGGTCACCACCTCCCTTAGCTTCTCAGATCTGACAACAGAGGCTCATCCTCGCCCACGCAGATCAAAGCTGAAGCATCAGTAGGAGATCGGATTGTCCGTTCCCTCTGGGTGCTGGTGGGGAATGGTGAGTAGGATTCCCAGATCCATGTTAGGGAACTCCTGCAGATTAGCGGATGGCGCCTGGGAACGACATGGACCATGCCACAGAATCCACTCTTCAAAGCCTCCAGCTTCTCCAGGGGGACTGATCTCTATAGTCCGGAGATGAACTGTAATTCCAGGGTATCCCCATTCCCACCTGGAGGCTGGCATCCCTAGTAGTGCACATAAAATCAGCTATCCTTGACCAGGGTTAGGGCTTTCTCAGTCCTGGCTCCAACTTAGGGGACTTCTCTGCCAAAACATCAGGGCCCTGAAGGACATTATGCAATTCTGCAGGGCCTGTACGGCAAAGAAGTTCCATACTGCTGAGGAAAGTGATGGTTTACATTCTGGCTGTCATTCTTCCTTGCTCTCTGTCCCCTCAAATCAATTTAATTCCTCTCCCCCATGTCCACAAGGCACCCACAGGCCAGAAATGGAGGAAACTGTGTATTTCACCGCTTGATCTATTAAATCGATGTATTAATAGCTTGTATTGATTTTATGATTTTATGTTCTATAAATAAATGTTGTGTATTGCCTAGAGACCTACAAATGTAGGGATTAGGCAATCCATAAATGAATAAATAAAATCAGTATAAATTTATCGGCTTGGTGTGCTTGGATAGGTAGAGCTTGTCCTCTTCCATCCCCCCCCCTCAATTCCAATAACCTTTAATGGCATAACAATAGCTTACATTGTCCTCTTTCATATACATTCACATCAGTGTTCCCTCTTAGCTGAGTTAGTGTGAGCTAGCTCACAGTTTTTTAGCCTCCAATTCACACACATTTTTTGTCTTAGCTCGGGAAAAATGTCCCCAGAGCAAACTAATTTATGCAGGAGTTCACAATTTTAATGCCCGTAGCTCACGAAGTAGAATTTTTGCTCACAAGACTGCACAGCTTAAAGGGAGTATTGGTTCACACATACACAAATGTTAGCCTAGGTTCTTGCTATGTCTCTATTTAAATAGTCGAATTATTGGCTCTTATTTGCCATGCCTGGAAGTATAGAGCAACGCCAAAGCTCTTTTCTGCTCTTTGGCCTACACGAAGTGCCGGATTTGCTTTGATGCTAGTGAGGTCTGCCTTAGCAACCCCCTAATGTGATTATAATATCTGCTCTTCTGCTTGTATGGTAAGGTTGCCTCTTGTCATGTTCTCTGAAGTGAAACTCTCCTAGGGTATTTGCTGGAAGAAAGTGATGGCTCTTCAGAAAGTACAAGTCTCAAAGGAACACAGTCTCAACATTAATATTGTTTGAGATGGGGAAAAGAAATTCCAACTCTCCCAGCATACAGGTATCTGCTTTGGCGTATCCTTTTCAGTTGAGACTTGCCAGCAAGTAAAGGGATTTGAATGCATGTTGGCCCAGTCTCTTTACTGTTCTGATTTCCCAGCGAGCCAAGCAGAACACAATTAGAGGCTATTATCGACGCCTTTGCAGGAAGTGCTTAGAAGAGAGAAAGGGAAACTGGAAATGGCCTTTCAAAAGATAGGGGGGAAATTCTGCCTGGCTAAATAAGCAGAGGTTGGGGGGGGGGGGGATGGGCATTGAGAAATGCTCTGTTAGGACATTTCTATTTCTGTATTATTTAGGGAAATCCTATTATCACTTTAGCCACAGAAGCATTCCTGCTGTGCAAGAAGATGATGAAGATATCGGATTTATATCCTGCCCTATACTCTGAATCTCACAGTCTCAGAGCATTCACAATCTCCTTTACTTCCCACCCCCCACAACAGACACCCTGTGAGGTAGGTAGGGCTAAGAGAGCTCTTACAGCAGCTGCCCTTTCAAGGACAACTCCTACAAAAGAGAACTCTCACAGAAACTGCCCTTTCGAGGACAACTCTTGTGAGAGCTATGGCTGACCCAAGGCCATTCCAGCAGCTGCAAGTGGAGGAGTGGGGAATCAAACCCGGTTGTCCCAGATAAGAGTCTTAACTACTACACCAAACTGGCTAGATAGAGGCAGTTCACAAAAACAGATACTGTTCATGAAGGGGAATGAGGACAACCGATTCCTTTCTGTGGACAGAGGTGTTACACCCTAGTTCTCATCAGTAAAGGATAATTTTATTGCACCAAACACTTTGTAATATCAAAGAAACACTGGTGCCATTAGGAATCGGCAGACTCCTGGCTACCGAAAGGACAAAAACCTCGGTGTTTTAACATGGGGAAAGATCTTCACAACAAGGCACTGTATCCTGGAGTGCTGTAACTAGGCCTGGGTGTGTCTTTTGCACCCCAGGCATTGCTCACCTCTATTCCCAAGGCATAGCTGCAACACCGCCTCAGCGAAGCCACCAGCGGTGTGAGCTATGCAAAGAATCCCTTCTCAATTAATACCAAATGAGATGCCTGCTGTCAGCATGCCCTCTTGCGCCCAGCATCCAGGGACGGCCTGTGTGGTGATAGTAAGTGATTCAGAGTGACTCTTCTCTTTCACGTTGAGGTTTCTGAGTAGGGCCTCGCTTAAAATGGCTCGGATTTTTTTACTTTGTGTAAGAGATGTGTCGAGAACGGGGGCCAGGGGAGGAAGTCTAAAGGAATAAGTTTGGTTGTGCAGTTATCCCAGTGATTAAAATATAATAGGCTAATGAGATTACAAAAGCTGATTGTGAACAAGACCAATAGTGTTAATTGGAGCCTCCTGAATGGCAATTTGAGCTGCGGCTGCCGCTGAGTTTTGAAATATAATCAGTTTTACTAATTTTATCTGATTTCTTAATGAAGCTTGCCTTGAGCAATTGTTCTATGTGTTCTTTAGCAAACAGCGTGTGTCATAACTGCTGACATTAATCTTGATTACTTTGGTTAAAATAAATAGTTTTACTTGGGCGGCTTTCAGAAAATACATTAGGGGTAACTGCTGTACGTTGGGAAAGATAGGAAGAGTCCGCTGTGTTGTTCTGCCCCCCCCCCACTTTAAACTATTTTTTAATTTGTTTAGCTTTTTAGCTTTTATTTGCCAAAGATCAAAAGTGAAATCTCGCCTTCTTGCATGAGAGGGACCTCTGTAATTGTAGCTTTGTTCTTCTCCTTCGTTTCCTGCTGGGAAGTATATAAGGTGTATTTCTCCCCCCCCCCCTCCTTTTCTTTCCTTTCACAGTGAAAGAGCATTCACTAAGCAGAACATCACTAGCACTGAACACACAACTGGCATGAGCTTGAAAACCACATAATCCGGGTTTGCGGGGGGGGGGGGAGAGCGGAGAGAGGAAACATCATAAACAGTTTTGTTTACGCAAAGCTGGCACACATGTATTCCGAATGCTTCATGCTCCAGCTGCTCACACTAACACTGCTGACTATAAAAGTGCTTTCTCATAGAAGTCATTTATTTTTTATGGGGGATTAATGTACTCAGGAAGATTCTGTGGTGCACAAAGACACAAAACCCACTAACTAAAATCCACACAGATATATTAGGGGGAAGCTGGAATCTGACAGCATGGTCCTAACCAGGTGAGTCCCCCCCCCCCAAAGTTCTATTGATCTCCATGGGCTCAAATGCTGTGACGTGATGTCAGAAGTGGCCCATTCAGGCCCACATGGAATGCTGCAGTCATCAAGGGATGAACATCATGTGCTCCAGCCTTAAGTAACTATGATGGTTTTATTAGAACCGCACCTACTGGGTGCCACTCAGTCCATTAGAATTTCTAAGACTAACCCATTGGATCCTGACAACCAGCACATTTTCTGGCTAGTGCTCTGAGGTGATTTGAACACTACCTGATTATGGATAGTAACAGCTCTATGACCTGCTGTTAGACTTGCCTACCTCCAGGTGAGGCTTGGTGATCTCCCAGAATTACAACTGATCTCCAGTTGAGAGAAATCAATTCCCCTGGAGAAAATGGCTGTTTTGGAGGGTGGTCTCTAAGGAAATATACCCTACTGAGGTCTGTCCCTTCCCCAAACCCTGCCCTTCTCAGGCTTCCCCAAAATCTCCAGATGTTTCCCAGCCCAGAGTTGGCAGCCCAATTTCCTGACCTTTAAAGGATGAGGAAGTGGATTGTCTTTCCTTTCCCAGAAGCTGAGAGACCATTCCTCCAATCCTAGAAAACTCAAAAAGCTCCCTTTTCTCTTTAGCTGGATGATGGTTAAATGCTCACCTTCTGTCTGAGAAAGGACTCGTGGACCTCCTGTGTAATAGCTACAATACAATGCAACAGCTATATCTAAAAAAAGTAAATTTCAGAACAAAGAAATTTTCCTCCCTACAACAATGCTATTTGGATGCCACTCCTGATATTCTTACTGTATTGATGTCAACACTATTGATAGACAGCTTTCTGTCTAAAAAAAGTATTCACCTTAGTGGCAAAATTGGGGGAGATTTAAGAGTGTGGAAACCTCAGGAAACATTCAAGTTACTGCCTAGAGAGTCTGAACTATAAGCACCACCATTTTGAATATCTGTGTCTGAGACGGGGTCATGTGGGCTTGTGTAATCTTATCTGAGGAATAATTCCAGATGAATAGCCATGTTTAATTTAGCTGAGGAAGCTGCTGTGGAGGATAGTGGTAAAAAAAAGGCATTATGGGAAAAAGAACATACCTAACTTACAAGTATTTGGGTACTGTATGATAATGTATTTTTGCCTATCTTGAACGGGTATATTTTGGGATAAAAATTAAACATTCTGAATGTTTGATTTGAACCCTAAATAAGGATTGTCTTATGAAATCCAAATCAATGATCTGTGGATAAGGTTAAGCCATCACATCTGTACAAACAACCGAGAATCCTTAATGGCTAGGAAAACCTCCAAGGCTTGTCCTTATTATTCTTTGGAATATTTCCTTGCAATGCTCTCATTTACTTGCAAATGTCAAAAGAATTTATTGGCAAGGCCACTTCACCTGAGTCGCAGTGACCATTAGTGATCAGAAGGCAAGAGATGTATGTACTCCAAGCGTCATTTCCTCTTAGAAAATAGACCTCTTTTTCTTCTCCTTATCTCTGCAAATCACTAATATTTCACTATAGCTCAGGTGAAGTATCCTTCTGAATATATTCTTTTGACATTTTCCTCTAAATTAGGCTAAATAGTGAAGAGAAAGTATTTTTTTTTTCTCCAGCCTGAATTATTTCTATAATGAGAGGATTGATCTCACTCCCCACACACAATGCAATGTCACACACACTCATACTACTATGCAAGAAGCTTGAGGGCTCCATAGGAACACATTGTAGGTTAAATTAGACACAACACTAATACTCCAGGTTCATCCACCGAAGGTACATTATCAGTCACGCAGGGATGGTTTGCTTTGTTTCTGTTTCTGTTCTGCCTCTGAATTTGTCTGACTAAAAAGGAAACTGAAAACCGAGAGGGCAAGCCATAGTTTTATTAGGACACACAAAAATGACACAAAGCAATGTTATGTTTCATTTTGGTTGAATCTTAATTAGAGATAGGCACGAACCGAACCACAAAACAAAATTTGTCACTAATGTTGCCCTATTCGTGGTTCAAAACCCGAAGTTTGTGAGGAGTCCACCATCATGAACTTCCATGAATGTTTAAAGCAGTTTGTGGTGGTTTGTGAATAGACTGGAAAGCAGGGGTTTAAAGGGACTATGAGTCCCTTTAACTCCTGCTTTCTGTTCCCTGCAAAAGCAGCTGAGTGGCAAGGAGCAGCCTGCTCAGACTATCTTGTGCTGTCCCTTTAAAGCTTTGTAGGTGATAACTAGTGCCTTGAATTAGACCCAATAACTGATCAATAGCCAATGAAGGGACTGCAGACAAGGTGGACTCTGTGGCATTGTACGCCACTGAGGTCTCTGTCCCCCCCAGGCTCCATCCTCAAATCTCCAGGAGTTTCTCAACCTGGAGCAGGCAACCCTACCCCCTCATTCCCTGCTGGTTGCCAGGGGTCACCTGCAGGACTGGCCCTAGACTGTCTGGCACCCTAGGCAAGGCTAACTTCTGGCACACACACCCCCCACATGATAATGTCACCGAATCACATGATGGCACCCAATTCGGCACCCCGAAAAGGCTGATGCCTAAGGCAATCATCTAGTTTGCCTAGAGCAGGCCCAACCCTGAGCACCTGGTAGCCCTAAGATGCAAGAGTAAACGGGATTTTATTTTAATCTCGTACTTCAAAGTCTATTGAACTGATTCTGCCAAGTGCTGCTGAGGAGGAGGGAGCTCGGAGAACATCTCCAAAGGCAGGGGTGGAATTCTAGCAGGAGCTCCTTTGGATATTAGGCCTCACACCCCTGGTGTAGCCAATCCTCCAGGAGCTTACAAAAAAGAGCCTTGTAAGCTCTTGGAGGATTGGCTACATCAGGTGTGTGGCCTAATACGCAAAGGAGCTCCTGCTAGAATTCCACCCCTGTCCAAAGGTGATATCATGGGGGGTGGGTTATGCTTTTCATTTGCCTTCCCTCTACAGGCCTGACACATCAGCTTAACTATGGAGTGGAGCACTAGCTGGGACCTCTGGTGTACAGTATATTAACAGAATATTGATACAGCCGAAATACTGTTGTGGGATTCATCATTTGGTAAATCCTCCTGCCGTCTGCAGTTTTACAGAGCCCTTTAATTAGCAGTTTTATGCCACCCTCCTATTCTCTCATTAAATTAATTAATAATTAAGTTCAAATATAGGCATCTTTAATGTCACAATTATATTTCAGTTTTATAGTCACCAGAGTTTCAGCTCATTAGCCCAGGCGCTCATAAACTATATCACTGCAGGGAAGCTGGGTAAGGCTGTGCTGTACAGGTAGGAGGACACTTGGCAATGGGAAGAGTTTAAATGTCTCCATGAGTGTGACTGACTTCTCAGCCTCGAGAAAAGTGTGTGCAGTCCATAAGTGTTAATGGCCAGACAAATGGATCAAATGCTCAGTGCTCAAAAAAACCGCCTTGGGCCAGCAACTCATTTTGCATTTAGTGTAGTCCACATGCAAATATGTACAGGGCTACCTATTATATGGTTTTTTTTATTATCCATCAACCATTTCTCCTTTTCAAAAAAATCTAGCCTTGAGTCTATTTAAATTTAAATCTGCATATCCACTAGTGCTAATGGAATTCTAACTCCTGTAGGGATGCCACCCTCCAGGTGGGACTTGGGGATAGGGTTGCCAAGTGTCCCATGGCCTCCGGCCATAGAATTTTCCCTCCCAAATTGCTAGAGCATCTGGGAAAACCATAGAGTTTTCCTGGAAATGCCTAGAGTGGCCAGCACACGGCATCACAGCACAATGACGTCACTTCCGGGTTATGTCATTGTGCCGGTGATGTCGGAGGAGGTTCCTCCTGCTGGCCCGATGTCGGCTGGTGGGTTGGGAACCTCCAGGGTGGGAGAATCCCGCCCTACCTGGCAGCCATACCTGGGGATCCCCTGGAATTACAGCTGAGTGTGCAACTGTGGTCCCTGTCCTCCCTGGGTTCCATCCCCAAATCTCCAGGAGTTTCTCAACCTGGAGCTGGCAATGCTAACCCCCATCCCCTGCAAGGGAGGACATGGCAGCCCTAATCAGCAGGGGTCTCTTGCAGATAGAATGGCCATCCTATTTCCTCTCAAGTTAAAATGTGACTTTAAAAGGGAAGTTCCTGAACAAGGGAAACATTTTAGAAATGTTGAGGGAAGCAAAAAAGATATTTTTCAATAAGAAGTGAAATCTATTCAGGTGAGCGGGTGGGAGGGTTATGAAGCCTGTGAAGTCTAGAAGCATCCGTGAATGGTCCATTTTCTCCTGTGACTGCTGGCAATACAAGCCAAAATACAATTTTTTGTAGAAAAAGCCCATCAGGAACTTATTTGTATATTAGGCCACACCCCCTGACATCACCATTGTTTCCCACAGAGCTTTTTCATAGAAAAGCCTAGCAGGAACTCATTTGCATATTAGGCCACACCTCCCGACACCAAGCTAGCTGGAACAGTATTCCTGTGCATTTATGCTAAAAATAGAGAATTAATTTCAAGTCCATTCAGCAATTTGTGACTTACAACCTCTGGTTGTCTTTTTTCTTTTTCAGCAATGCAGAATGCTGTCATTTTTTTTCTTTTGAGTTATCCCATGTCTGCATAAGGTTTACACAATAAATAATACAAGCTGTCAATGTGTCCTTAGCAGACCTCTTTTACATCTTTCAGCAGCTCTTTGACCTCAGGATATAATCTGCACCTGCCTTCTTCTATGCATTGTACGGTAGTGCTTTAATCAGTGTACACCCAAGGCACCATATATCTATCTAGGCATTCATCTCCCACCGCCCCTGGAGTTTGTATGTGCATAGGCTCTATTTGACAGACTGTGTCCTTCCTTACTTATGGCAGTTATTCACTCATAGTAGGTTCAGGACTGATCAGTGAATCTGTAGGCCTGTGTAGAAGCAAGTTCCAGCCACTTTCCAACCCCATTTTGTTTGAGAGGGATACATTTAAGAACAGACCTAAACCTACTGAAATTAATGGAACTTTTTTAAATGCTGGGATTTGGCTGGGTCATGCCAATGTGATTAATATTAAATGGAAGAAAACTGCAGGGGGATGCAGAGCTAGATTAACAATTAGGCCAAGTAGGCACTGGCCTATGGGTCCCCACACCTTTAGGGGCCCCAGGCTGGCTCCCCCCCACCAATTTCCCCCCTGCTTGCAGCCCTCCCAGCCTGCACGTACAGCCAGAAACTGAGCTGCTCTTTGCCCAGCTTTCCTGGTGTGGCTGCTGCTGGTGTTGTTGCCAGATTTGCCTCTCTCTGCCTCTCCAGTGCAGCTTATTAAAAGGGGCTTTTCAGAAAGTGCCTGCAGGCTGCAGCAGGGGCTGTGAGCAGCAGGGTGGGCGCTCTGACTCTGAGATAATTTGTGAGGGGGCCCCCAAGATTTTGACGGCCTAGGGGCCTCCACAGGGTTTAATCCGGCACTGGGGGGATGCTATTCTTCTACACAATTGCTTTTATTAAATCACTTGTAAACATTTAACTGTGATGGCTGGGAAATAGAGAAGGTTGGATCTTATGCAGTTGCTGAATGGGTGACTAATAACAGGTAGTACTCTAGCAGCAGAAAAGAGCAAGAGTCCAGTAGCACTTTGAAGACTAACAAAATTTGTGGCAGGGCATGAGCTTTCGTGAGTCACTGCTAGGCTTCCCAAATCCCCCGCTTTGCCTGGTGATCCCCGATTTGAAGCCGCCTTCTCCCGCTAGCCAAAACTCTGGAAAGCGGGGGGGGGGGGATGGCGGCCCTTCCCACCCAGCCCCGATCTCAGCAACTTTTCCTTGCCCTGCCCTTCCCACCCAGCCCCGATCGCAGCAGCCTTTCTTCAGTTTTCCCAGGCTGCTTCCGGTCCCAATCAGCTGGCTGGCGGGAGAGGGGGGGAGAGAGGGAGCCCCGCCTGCAAAGGACCATGTGCCTTTGCACCTCCAGAGGCTTGACTTGAAAGGCTTCCATTTAGGATGGTGTGTCTGTGTGTGTTTCTGTGAAGAAGCTGGCAGCAAATGGTGAGTTGAGAGGCTGATCCGCTGCTTCAGACTGGCCAGAAAGGGGGTGGGGGGAGAGAGAAACGTCTTCATTATTTCCTATGTGATCGATTCTCATAGGGTATAATGGGGAATTGTTCTGGAGGTTTCGGGGGCTCTGGGGGAGCTGTTTTTTTAGGTAGAGGCACCAAATTTTCGATATAGTATCTAGTGCCTCTTCCCAAAGTACCCCCCAAGTTTCAAAACGATTGGACCAGGAGGTCCAATTCTATGAGCCCCAAAAGAAGGTGCCCCTATCCTTCATTATTTCCTATGGAAGGAAGACATTTAAAAAGGTGTGCTGTCCCTTTAAATGTAACGGCCAGAACTCTCTTGGAGTTCAATTATGCTTGTCACACCCTTGTTCCTGGCTCCGCCCCCAGTGTCTCCTGGCTCCACCCCCAAAGTCTCCTGGCTCCACCCCCAAAGTCCCCAGATATTTCTTGAATTGGACTTGGCAACCCTAGTCACTGCTCACTTCTTTGGATACTACTCTACTTTGTTTAACAGTCTTAAGGCCACACAATGAAGGGTCCTTTCCTTTTGAATGTCTGTAATATAGAATAGTACATCACTTAATAACAGTGCTTTACAAGCTGCAATATGGTTGCTCATCCTTTTTCTGTATTGAGCATTTTTTCATTCATTATTCCTTGATTAGACCAGCCTTTGTTGAAAAAGTGAAAATGAACATGGCTTTGGAACTGTTCTTATTTAATTTCACCAGCCTTCATGTAACCCAGGATAATACTAATTGTCTCTTTAGTGTGGCTCGTATTTCTAATGTAATTCATATGTAAATTGTAATTTCATTCATATGGGCATGTTTTGGTGTTCGTTGCATATCCTCAGTGAAGAGCACAAATGCTGAGTTACAAACTGTTCAGAAATTAAAACTTCAGGTTGTCTCTCTGCCTTTCTGAATGGTCTTTGATTTGTTTGGCTTGTTGTTTGCACAGCGATGGTGTGTCTCATTCCAATTTGAAAGTCACGGATGACATCTCCAAACTGAGAAATCACTACAGTATGGCATCTTGTTTTGCAGTGAAACAATTGTTTCATGCACCATCCTGGAATCAGCCTCATTCACTCAAAATCACCAGGGCACAGCAAAAATGTAGGTGTGGGGAGCAATATCATGGATGGAGGTCTCACCTCTGATCTACACATGGTCAGGTGGCCACATTAACTGATTGTACACTGGTGGTGAAGGTCACATTTTTAAATGCTCCCTACAAGTAGAAACTTAGCACAAATGATGGCTCCTTTTCTCAGGATATGCTTGCTACATGCAGGGAGGGCTTTAAAAATGCAACACAGCGAAGCATTCAAAAACTGTGACCTCTGCTTGTGGTATGAAGAGATGCAATCTGCTCTACCAACCTAAGATTTTGCACCTTCAGTCTACAAGATGAATAGATTAAGAAGAAGAAGACACTGGATTCATATCCCACCCTCTGCTCCAAATCTTAAAGTCTCAGAGCGGCTCACAATCTCCTTTCCCCTCCTCCCCCACAACAGACACCCTGTGAGGTGGGTGGGGCTGAGAGGGCTCTCACAGCAGCTGCCCTTTCAAGGACAACCTCTGCCAGAGCTATGGCTGACCCAAGGCCATTCCAGCAGGTGCAAGTGGAGGAGTGGGAATCAAACCCGGTTCTCCCATATAAGAGTCTGCACACTTAATCATGACACCAAACTGGCTCTCAAATCAGGGCTACGTTTTGGGAATCATGGTGTTTGCTCCCCCAGTCAGAATAAAGAGGCAGACACAAGATTTGGGGTTAACTAAGGACCACTTTATTGATTACTTACAACTTCTTCAGCAAGGGGAAACCCAGAGTGTGGATTTAGGCAAGGCAGGTATCAGCCCTCAGACTACCTTCTTGCCTTGTGCTGGGCAAGCCATCCTTGACCCAGATGTGAGCCATGCCATTTGGCTCACCCCTGGCCAGCATGGCCAACTGGGAGCCACCCCATAGCACCCCAACCCCCTGAGCCATATAACTCATAAGGAAGAAGCCTGCCACAGAGTCTCCAAAGGCAGTCCCTATTCCCCATCCTGGGCCACGAAATCCACAGGTGGATCGTAAGGGACCCCATACCCTCAAAAAGGGTAGATGCTTTCGAGTGCTTGCCAAATTCACTTTACCTCTTTCCACACCAACCTCCCCACAGTTCATTAAGGGACCAAACCTAATTGATGGCTCCACCATCTCCATAACATGCTTTCCACTGTAGGCAGTGCAAGGTAGGGGGGGGGACTCCCTCCCCTTCCCATACTAGGCCAATTGCAAGGAGGGTGCAAAAAATACCTACCTGGCCCTGACAACAGTGACCAGCAGAGCTTACACTGCATACAGGGCAGGAGGCTGGGCTGAGCACAAGTCTGCAAGTGGAAGTTGGAGGAAGGAGTCAGCAGCTATCTACTCATCATTTCCTCCCTCCGGCGACTCGATGTGGGATGCCTGTGTTCCCCACCATTGCCTCCTCCCTTCCAGGGGAACAAAGGCGTCCCCCCCCTTCAGGTGTTGGTTGGCTCTGTAGGCAGGAGAGCTGTGTTGTCCTAAATTTTTTTGTTATCATTTATGAGTAAGGAGTAGTCATCTGTTGACTTCTCACTTCAGTGGTGAGACGTTCTTTGATCTGACTTTTAGTTCTTTGACCTGATTTTCTTTTACTGCTCAAATGTGAATAGAAGTATGGGTTTTCCTCACAAACTGGACCATGAGCCACAAACACACAACCTGAGAAGATTCCAAATGTCTACATCATCAACTAAGCTATCTTTCTCCCAATAACTAGCAGATAGATCCTAAAAGGGGCTAAGCATGCCCAATTCTTGAACAGTCAGAGAGAGAAACAGTTCAGGAATAAAATAGCATATTTGTTTTATCTAATCTATCCTTACTTTAACTCTTATTTTTAACCAG
Organism: Heteronotia binoei; assembly: GCF_032191835.1. Taxonomy (NCBI): domain Eukaryota; kingdom Metazoa; phylum Chordata; class Lepidosauria; order Squamata; family Gekkonidae; genus Heteronotia; species Heteronotia binoei. The sequence continues at coordinate 110,955,023 of NC_083229.1, forward strand.
GCCTTGGATTCAGCAGGAGCTCACAGGAGCACAGCTCCTGAACCTTTCTGAGGGTTCCCCCTCCTCCTCCCCACCTTGTCCATTGATTAGTAGGTGCAGCTGCATAACAATCCCTGGATGAGCTCCACCACCTATTTTTCTACAAAACGACCCCTGTTTTTAACCAATTTTTAAGTTATGTTTCAGAATAAAGTTTCATTCTAAGAATTAATATTTAGTACATCAGAATGATGTCTAGTTTTCAGGACCTCTCTCCAGAAGTGCCCATCAAATTATGTCAGTGAGATAAAACAAGCTTGTAAACGTCATTAATAATATGAGAATGAGGTTGCATTTTGAACAAAAGAATAAAATGCAGTTGAGTTTTGTTAAAATGAATTCCCAGATGCCAGCAACATTTTTTTTTAAAAGAAAAAGAAAAAAAAAAGATAAGGTCTATATAATGCTAAACCAAGATTAAATCGAGATGTCCAGGCACCTGGAATCGCAGGCCATCTTTCATGAGTTTCTTTATGTTTCTCATTCCCCATGCTATGAGAATGGGCCAGGAATAGGAGAGCTCATTAAAATTAATATTGATTTATTGCTCTCTAGTGGCCATCTGGGGTCATATGCATGAGTTCTAATACAGTTGCCCATAACCGCAGGAATCAATATGCAGCCACCTCTGTGTCTTGCAACCATAGATACCCTCACTCCCATAATTTTAACTTTAAAAAAAAAGAGGTGAAAAGAGTTCAGAAATGCATGCTGAATGGAATATCTGTTTCTTCAAATTCCAGCCTGAGTCTCCTTAAGAACAAATGGGGCGCAATCCAGTGGGACAAATGGAAGTAGCAAAACTGTGCTACACGTGTTGTTAGAATGTTCTTATTATATAAAAAATTGACAAAATATTTTATTCCCTATTTTATCCAGTATTATGGATTTTCCTGATACACACAAATTGGATTTTTCGCTGAACAACACGGATGATAATATAACTGAACTTGTGAAGTTCTTGTATGCTGCTGTTTTTATACGGAGTAATATACTGTAAATCTGCAATATTTTAATATGGATGTTTTTAATCTGTCTCTATGCTGAACTCTTTTTCTATTTTAACAATCTTTTATCTGTAATGCCATTAAAGTAACTAACTAACGTAACATAACTAACTAATGTAACTAACTAACTAACTAACCAATTAAGCTAACTAACTAATCCAGTGGGAAATTCTCCTATATATAAGACACATCAGAGTGGTGGTACCTGTATAATTAAAGTTAAAATTAAAAGATTTTGAAGAAAACAGAAATATATGTCTGGAGTTGTCTTAACTGGGCAAAAGAGATGTGATATGCAATAGTTAACATTTAGTATCTGAGAATGACCACAAGAAAAGACATAGATCCTAACTTGGTGAGATGAAAGGCAAGGTCATAAGTAAATCCATTTTAAACAGGCATACTTACAAACACTGTGTCACACACATCATGACAACATAAGAACTGTCCAAAACTATTTTCAATAATTGATTTGCTGTTTAATTGAACAGCATGACTGACTAACATAGCTCATTACTTTACTCATTACTTAATTATTGAAGAAAGTAGGACAAGTCAATAAAATGGAAGGCTGTAAATTCCAATACTAATTAGCGCCAGCTCCTCAGAGACATATTTTAAGGGCAGATTGGCTACCTGAATGTCCCAGGACCTTGCAGATGAAGGAAAAGGGTAGACACGCCATAAATCTAGATTATAGGCAAGAGAGACAAGCTGAAAAGTAAATGTGTGGCAAACTACTGCCAAATATACCATACAAACTTGGGTAAATTACTAATACTGAAGTATTAGGAACGAGAAAGGGCTCATTCTTGGACAACTCTTGAGTACAGGGAGTAGCCTCATGTAGTTAACTTTTTCAAAAAGATATTACATTGGTTTTTCGAGCTCCATATGAGGTCGCCATCAGTCTATTTAGCTCAGTGGTATTGTTGGCTGTGACTGGCAGAAGTTCTACACCATAGATCCCACCATGGATCCTTTTAAGTGGAGATGCTAGAGACTGGCTGTGGAATGTTCAGAATGTAATGCATATACTTTCCCACAGAACTATGACCATATGTAGCTCACAAATGGCCAACTTGGATAAGATATCATATTGAAGTAGTTGCTCATAGCATTATTTATGCTGATTCCAGTGCTGATGTGAGGGCATGGCCTCTTGTGTTGTGTTTTTCCCTCTCCCAAAATACTGGAATTCAAGGGCATCCAATGAAGTTGATGGGCAGTAGATTCAGAATCAACACAAGGAAACAGTTCTTTACTCAACAAGTGATTAAAATGCGGAATATGCTGCCAGATGGTGTAGACAGGCGCAGACAGCTTTAAAAGAGGACTAGTCAAATTCATGGAGAATAGTTCTATTAGCAGTTACTAGCCTTGGTGACTACAGGGAATCTCCACATTCAGAGGAAGTAAACTTCTGAATGCTAGTGGAAGAGGCAACACAAAGGGAAGGCCTCAACCTCTACACCCTGGTCTTAGGCCTCCAGAATAACTGGTTGTCCATTGTGTAAGAAGAAGAAGAAGATTTTGGATTTATATCCCGCCCTCCACTCCGAAGAGTCTCAGAGCGGCTCACAATCTCCTCTACCTTCCTCCCCCACAACAGACACCCTGTGAGGTGGGTGGGGCTGGAGAGGGCTCTCACAGCAGCTGCCCTTTCAAAAACAACCTCTGCCAGAGCTATGGCTGACCCAAGGCCATTCCAGCAAGTGCAAGTGGAGGAGTGGGGAATCAAACCCAGTTCTCCCAGATAAGAGTCCGCACACTTAACCACTGCACCAAACCGACATGATGATGGACTAGATGGACCACTGGTCTGATCCAACAGGGCTCTTAGGTTCAACAATCCAGTCCTGCCTACTTGGTGTGCTCTCCTTCCTTGGAGGTTTTTAAACAGAGCCTAGATGGCCATCTGACAGCAATGCTGATCCTGTGAATTTAGGGGGAGGTATTTGTAAATTCCCTGCATTGTGCAGGGGGTTGGACTAGATGATTCTGGGGGTCCTTTCCAACTCTATGATTCTATGTTGCAGAATACAGCATCCTGTCAAGACACCCACATAGGTGTCTTGACAGCTGACGATGACACCAACTAATTGGTAAAAGGAAAAGGAGCAGAGGATTAAATGGTGACTCCATCTCACTCTAAGTCCCAAGCAGCTACTTAGTGTTGTGCCCATTTTGTAACTGAGCTACAAGTTTGCAGCCTCAGCACTAGACCAAGGAAGGAACCACACACAACAACATCCCTTCTGCATGGACCCTTCATCCAATTTGGGAAACACATGGAAAAGTTGGCTTTACATGCTCGTCTGATGCACTTAATATTACTATTGCACAAAATTCATGCTCACATTTTTAAACATCCATGAGTCCAGGAAGGTTTTGATTTCTTTTTGTCTTCCTCCCACCCCCCCTTTCCCCCTCCCCACATGGCAAAGAGAGTTTAAAAGTGACTGGAGATGTGAAAACATTTTCTGATATATTCTGGAGGATAAAGAAAATAAGTCAAAAGTCCAACTGGGCTAGTGCAAGTTCCTTGTGTTAATTCAATCAACTTTTTGAATACTATCCATCTCTTTTTTAAAAATATAACCCTAACAGAACTACACCTGTATTATTCTTATAATCCAGTAGTACAATTTACATTTAATTATTTGGTTTCTAAATGCAACTATGGTAACAGATATTATAAAACCCCATGTTCATCAGGCTGGGCAAATGGTATTACTAAAAACCTGGTTAATCATTGAAAGATCTGCCAAAGCAAGAATGAGAGTGGGGTTTTTTTAAAAAAAATTCATTCTCTTTTTCATTTGCGGGAAGCAGCATATCTGGGAAGTACTCCTCAAGGGTGTTTCAAAGTCTGGTTTCCAATTATGTAAATCAAAGTGGCTAGGGCAGCATTATCTAAGATTAATTAAAAAAAGAAATCACCTTTTATACAAAGCTTGAGAGCAACATTCTAAATACACAGCACTGGATTACTCAAATATAAAGGCAGACTTTGGCTTCTTTTCCATTCTTGATTCCACACCAGAAGTTTTCATTTCAGTAAGTGTTTTCAAAAACATTTCTTCCAACTCGATTTTTTTTTCTATTTCCCTTTCATTGGTTTTGAAAATCCAACCTATGGCACTAATAAATTAGAGATTAATTTTAGGAGATGAGAACTGTGCTTGCGTAGTTTAATAGAAAGTTCCTGGTTGTGTCCGTTAAAGAAACACTCTTTAATGTTTTCAGTTGGCTTTCTTAAAAATAAGTGTCTCCAGAGTTATAGTCTGTACTGGGATATGCATAGATTTTTTTTTTGTCATAAACTACAGGCTGAAATAATAACTTAAAGTAAGGGCTCCCAACCTTTTTGAGCCTGTGGGCACCTTTGGAATTCTGACACAGGGTCATGGGTGTTAGGGAATTCTGTTCGAAATTCTATTTCTTTTTCTCAAACAGTGTGATGGATCACTGGATCAAATAATCATTGAGAGGCATTTAACATGAAAAAAGCAAAAACATATTTATTTCTCCAGGAAAAGTGTACTGGGAGGTGAAAATAACAAACACTATAGAACTACATGCTTACACTAGAAGATCATGTGCTTAATGGAAGACCACTTCCTCCTTCTTCTTGAACTTTCTGCCTGAACAAAGGAAGTCATCTGACTAACTGACCAAACAGACAAAACAGGTTTTCCCACTTCTAGACCTTGATTGACCCCCAGGGTCATCTAGTCCAACCCCTTCCACAATGCAGGAAATTCACAAAATTCACCAGATTAAATTTTAGAACATCTCAGCACGCTTCCATCCTAGACCCTTGCCAGTCCGGCTTTCGTCCAGGTCACAGGACAGAGACAGTACTGGTTGCCTTGGCAGACGACCTCCAGCGGCATCTGGGTCGAGATGGCGTGGCGGTGCTGATGCTGTTAGATCTGTCGGCTGCATTCGACACAGTCAACCATCGGCTACTGACCCGCCGCCTCGCCGATGTAGGGGTTAGGGGGTCGGTTTTACAATGGCTCTCCTCCTTCCTCAAGGGTCGGGGACAGAGGGTGGCAATCGGGGGTGAGCTGTCCCAGAGGCGCACACTAGATTGTGGAGTGCCTCGGAGCAGTTCTCTCCCCGATGCTATTTAATATCTATATACGCCCCCTTGCCCAGATTGCCCGGAGGCACAGGCTTGGGTGTCATCAATATGCTGATGACACCCAGCTCTATCTGCTAATGGATGGCCAGCCTGACTGCGTGCCAGGGAATTTAGACCTGGCACTGCAGGCCGTGGCAACTTGGCTAAGGCTGAGTGGGTTGAAGCTGAATCCGACGAAGACAGAGGTCCTTTGCATGGGTCGGGGCGCTTTGGGGAGGGAAATACCTCTCCCGGTTTTTGATGGGGTGCCGCTGAAAGCGGTGCACCGGGTAGGGTGGCCATAATGTCTGAAGGCCAGCCAGGGACACCTTGGGGGGGGGGAAGGCAGGAGTGCGCGCGCGCGAAGCGCGTGCTCCGCCGGAAACAGGAAGTGACGTCACTTCCGGCGACGTCACTTCCGGCGACGTCACACCACCGCCGGAAACAGGAAGTGACATCACTTCCTGTGACATCATTTCCCCCGCGCCACCTGCCGGAAACGGGAAGTGACATCACTTCCTGTGACATCATTTCCCCCGCGCCACCTGCCGGAAGCAGGAAGTGACATCACTTCCTGTGACATCATTTCCCCCAAATGGCATCATTTCCCCCAAATGCCACTGCCGGAAACAGGAAGTGACTTCACAGCACTTCCTGTGACGTCCCCAAAAATCCCCCAAATATCACCGCCGGAAACAATTTTGTTCTCAAATCCTGTATATACTTCATCAGTATATGGGATAAGGCACTTTCTCAACTGTGCTGCATAATGCAGCCTATTTATTTTGTCCTGTTGGCTCTGTTGGCTCTATCTGCGCCACCTTCATCACTTTCGGGGTGTGGATCCCCCAGTGGGGTGGGCTCCCGACTCCCTCCGCCGGCTGTTTCTGATAGCCCTGCGCCCCCTCTTTCATTTGATATGTGTCCCGTGCGGGTGCCACCCTCCTGCCGGGAGATGCCGCAAAATGAGCCCCCTTGAGGCTTATGGCGGCAGGGCTCGGGGGAAGCAAGCTAGACTGCTGTTCTTTTGAGGGGTTATAGAGTGTTTCGAGCCCCTCCCTGTGGCATTGGTCCCATCGTCGTGGGACCCAGGGGCCCGGCGCAGCAGCCTGCCGAAGCAGCCTGTCACTAATAACACAGGTCGAGATGCGGAAGTGACTGACAGGCTGCTTCAGCGGGCCGCTGCGCCGGCCCCCTGGGTCCCACAACGATGGGACCGATGCCACAGGGAGGGGCTCGAAACACTCTATAACCCCTCAAAAGAACAGCAGTCTAGCTTGCTTCCCCCGAGCCCTGCCGCCATAAGCCTCAAGGGGGCTCATTTTGCGGCATCTCCCGGCAGGAGGGTGGCACCCGCACGGGACACATATCAAATGAAAGAGGGGGCGCAGGGCTATCAGAAACAGCCGGCAGAGGGAGTCGGGAGCCCACCCCACTGGGGGATCCACACCCCGAAAGTGATGAAGGTGGCGCAGATAGAGCCAACAGAGCCAACAGGACAAAATAAATAGGCTGCATTATGCAGCACAGTTGAGAAAGTGCCTTATCCCATATACTGATGAAGTAAATACAGGATCTGAGAACAAAATTGCACCAGAAGACACAAACACAAAGCTCCCTTACACTGAATCAGTGCTTGGGTCCACCAAAGTCAGTATTGTCCACTCCAGTCACAAACACAAAGCTCCCTTACACTGAATCAGTGCTTGGGTCCACCAAAGTCAGTATTGTCACATAAGAACATAACAGAAGCCCTGTTGGATCAGGCCAGTGGCCCATCCAGTCCAACACTCTGCGTCACATAAGAACATAAGAGAAGCCCTGTTGGATCAGGCCAGTGGCCCATCCAGTCCAACACTCTGCGTCACATAAGAACATAAGAGAAGCCCTGTTGGATCAGGCCAGTGGCCCATCCAGTCCAACACTCTGCGTCACATAAGAACATAACAGAAGCCCTGTTGGATCAGGCCAGTGGCCCATCCAGTCCAACACTCTGCGTCACATAAGAACATAACAGAAGCCCTGTTGGATCAGGCCAGTGGCCCATCCAGTCCAACACTCTGCGTCACATAAGAACATAAGAGAAGCCCTGTTGGATCAGGCCAGTGGCCCATCCAGTCCAACACTCTGCGTCACATAAGAACATAAGAGAAGCCCTGTTGGATCAGGCCAGTGGCCCATCCAGTCCAACACTCTGCGTCACATAAGAACATAACAGAAGCCCTGTTGGATCAGGCCAGTGGCCCATCCAGTCCAACACTCTGCGTCACATAAGAACATAACAGAAGCCCTGTTGGATCAGGCCAGTGGCCCATCCAGTCCAACACTCTGCGTCACATAAGAACATAACAGAAGCCCTGTTGGATCAGGCCAGTGGCCCATCCAGTCCAACACTCTGCGCCACATAAGAACATAAGGAGGGAAGGAAGGGAGGAGGGAAGGGAGGAGGGAAGGGAAGGGAAGGGAAGGGAAGGGAAGGGAAGGGAGGAAGGAAGGAAGGAAGGAAGGAAGGAAGGAAGGAAGGAAGGAAGGAAGGAAGGAAGGAAGGAAGGAAGGAAGGAAGGAAGGAAGGAAGGAAGGAAGGAAGGAAGGAAGGAAGGAAGGGAAGGGAGGGAAGGGAGGGAAGGAAGAAAGAAAGGAAGGGAGGGAGGAGGGAGGGGAGGAGGGAGGGAAGGAAGGGAGGAGGGAAGGGAGGAGGGAAGGGAAGGGAAGGGAGGAGGGAAGGGAGGAGGGAAGGGAAGGGAAGGGAGGAAGGAAGGAAGGAAGGAAGGAAGGAAGGAAGGAAGGAAGGAAGGAAGGAAGGGAGGGAGGGAAGGAAGAAAGAAAGGAAGGAAGGGAGGAGGGAGGGAGGGAAGGAAGGAAGGGAAGGGAGGGAGGGAAGGAAGGGAGGGAAGGAAGGGAGGAAGAAAGGAAAGAAGGGAAGAGGGAGGGAAGAAAGGAAGGCCGCCCCCCCCCCCGCTTTCGGCCCCCTTACCTGCGGTGGCGGTCGGCGGCGAGTCGGGCGGCGGCGGGTCGGGCGGCGGCGGCGAGTCCAGCGGCGGGGGCGGCGGCGAGGCCAGGGAGGCGTCGGAGAGGCCTTCCTTGGCCGGCGCTGGCCCGGGAAGGCCTTCCAGAGGCTCTGGAAGGCCTTCCCGGACCAGCGCCGGGTGCTCCGCGGCCTCCCCGCGGCCTCCGCTGGTCGCTGGGGGCCTTCCAGACACTCTGGAAGGCCCCCAGCGACCAGCGGAGGCCGCGGGGAGGCCTTCGCTGGCCGGCGCTGGCCCGGGAAGGCCTTCCAGAGGCTCTGGAAGGCCTTCCCGGACCAGCGCCGGGTGCTCCGCGGCCTCCCCGCGGCCTCCGCTGGTCGCTGGGGGCCTTCCAGACACTCTGGAAGGCCCCCAGCGACCAGCGGAGGCCGCGGGGAGGCCTTCGCTGGCCGGCGCTGGTCCGGGAAGGCCTTCCAGAGGCTCTGGAAGGCCTTCCCGGACCAGCGCCGGGTGCTCCGCGGCCTCCCCGCGGCCTCCGCTGGTCGCTGGGGGCCTTCCAGACACTCTGGAAGGCCCCCAGCGACCAGCGGAGGCCGCGGGGAGGCCTTCGCTGGCCGGCGCTGGCCCGGGAAGGCCTTCCAGAGGCTCTGGAAGGCCTTCCCGGACCAGCGCCGGGTGCTCCGCGGCCTCCCCGCGGCCTCCGCTGGTCGCTGGGGGCCTTCCAGACACTCTGGAAGGCCCCCAGCGACCAGCGGAGGCCGCGGGGAGGCCTTCGCTGGCCGGCGCTGGCCCGGGAAGGCCTTCCAGAGGCTCTGGAAGGCCTTCCCGGACCAGCGCCGGGTGCTCCGCGGCCTCCCCGCGGCCTCCGCTGGTCGCTGGGGGCCTTCCAGACACTCTGGAAGGCCCCCAGCGACCAGCGGAGGCCGCGGAGAGGCCTCCCCCACCGCTGCCGGCCCCGCGCGCGGGCGGGGAAGGCGGGGAGTGAGGGAGGGAGCGTCCCTGCGCAGGCGCAGGGACGCTCCCTCCCTCACTCCCCGCCTTCCCCGCCCGCGCCCGCGGCCCACCGGCTCCTGGGCTGCCTAAACCGGGACCTTTAATGGTCCCGGTATAGGGAGCCCGGGATCCGGGATTGGGTGGCCAGATCCGGGAATGTCCCGGGAGACCGGGACGGTCTGGCCACCCTAGCACCGGGTCAGGAGCTTGGGAGTTCTACTGGAGCCTTCACTATCAATGGAGGCCCAGATAGCAGCCACTGCTAAGTCAGCCTTCTTTCATCTAAGGCGGGCAAGGCAGTTAGCCCCCTTCCTAGAGCGTCAGGACCTAGCAACAGTGATTCATGCAGTGGTCACCTCGAGATTGAATTACTGTAATGCCCTCTACATGGGGCTGCCTCTGTGCCGAACCCGGAAGCTGCAGTTGGTGCAGAACGTGGCGGCTAGGCTGCTATTGGGGCTCCCGAAATGGGAGCACATACCGCCAGGGCTGCACGGACTGCACTGGTTGCCAGTTACATATCAGATTCGTTACAAAGTGCTGGCTATTACCTTTAAAGCCCTATATGGCCGAGGACCTGCCTACCTGAGGGACCGTCTTTCCCCATATGAACCCCAGAGAGCACTGAGATCAGCAGGGAAGAAACAACTGATCATCCCTGGGCCGAAGGAGGCAAAACTGCAGAGCACTCGCATACAGGCCTTCTCTATTGTAACTCCACACCTATGGAACCAGCTCCTGGAAGACGTGCAGGCCCTGCGGGACTTTGAACAGTTTTGCAGGGCCTGCAAGACCATCCTTTTTGGGATGGCCTTCACCGATTAAAATGACAGAGGGACTCGCCTAACGACTTTCACCATCATGCTAAAATAGCACCAGAATGTTAATTTTAGAAATTTTAAATTAAAATGTTTAAATTAGTTACTGTTTTTAAATATTTATTGTATAATTTACTGTATTTGATGCTGTTAGCCGCCCTGAGTTTGATTGATTGAAAATTATCAGCCAGTTCATCAAAACTCATAGCTGTGCTAAGCTTGGCCATACTGAAAGATAGAGATTCATCATAAAAATATTTTATTTCTTGATCATCAAAGCTTCATGGCTTTGTAGATGATGCCTAACTCATTTAGCAATAGTATAAGAAAACGATTGTTTCTGCACACTTTGCACATGCAAACATGATTTGTCAACAGCAAAACCAGTTTTGCATTATAGAAAATGTAAGTTTTATAGTAAGTTCCATTTAAGTGCATCCTACAGAGAATCTGCAGGACAAAAGGGATTGTGTGGACTGAGCACTGTGACTTGTGCCAGTGAGGGTGCACAAAAACTAATCTCAAACAAATCATCACAGAACAATCCTATGCAGAGTTATTCCAGTCAAAGCCCACTGATTTTAGGGGAGTTAGATGGCCGAAACTTTGTTGTACTAGAACAAAGTAGGAGTCAAGTGGCACCTTTAAGACCAACAAAGTTTTATTCAGAATGTAAGCTTTTGTGTGCTCTAAGCACACTTCATCAGACGAGGAATCAGGTCCAGTGAGCAGACCTACATATAGCTGGTAGGCAGTGGTTTAGAATGCAAAATGGTACAAACTTAAGATCCAATGACAGAATAGTAAAATTAACAAATTGAGCAAACCTTTGATCCAGGTAGCATGAGCATGAAAAAGCAATAAAACAGTAATATGTCAAAATGTGAGAATGTCTATTAATCACTCTATTGTTATAAGCCTGGGCCAAAAAGAGCGTATTTCTTTCTCAGAAGTTTTTCCCGTCCAACTAATTTACTTTTTAACATGTAACATACATATAGTTTGCCATTAGGAGAAAAATACATTAAAATATAGCGGAAGATGGGCTTAGTATATGTATTGAGATAACAACCAATATCCCTATTTGAGTATGTCAATACAGCTAAAAGAGAAATACATTGGATAATGATGTTCTTGTCCACCTAATTTTCTTTTTAACATGTAAACATTCTAGTTTGCCATTAGAAAAAAAGGAAAAAAGAATTACAATAAAATATAGTGAAAATGCATTAAGTATATGCAATGAGATAAACAGCCAGTATCCCTACTTTGAGTATGTTGATACAAAAAATTATTCTGATACACTATTGTAAAAGAGAAATACATTGGAATACGGTGGATGTATAACTATACTCAGTGAGAGTGGGTTTAGCATTTCCAATGAGATAAAAAACCAATATCCCTGTTCAGTCATGGGGAGGTGTTTGTTCCAAGTTTCATAATAATTTGCCCACTTGGATCTATCTACTCTGTCGTACTGTTAATGAGCTGACTATATTAAGAATTTCAGAGTCATCTTGTTAGTCTGTTGCAGCAGACATGAACAGGAGTTTTGTGTGCTGATGCTCAAATACTTGCTGATTCAGTTCATGTTCTGCTTGCCAGTCATGAGCACGTTGCCATTTTTTCTTTGAGCAGTATGGTTGTTTCTGAGTGGCTTAAGCCACCTATTAAAACAGTACAATACAATGTGCACACACATGCACATTCGCAAACAGCCTTATGGAAGACTTTGATCAATTCCTCACAAGCATTTGCTCCACCACTGGGCTTCTGCTTTCCCCAGTTCAAGCGACTGATTCCCCACCAGTTGGTGCATTTTGACCTGCGGCTCCCTCCAATTTCCATCACAGCTTCCTGATCTCTAAAAAAACAAGACCAGGAAGCCACTAGGAAAATTGGAGGGAGCCACAGGTCAAAATGCGCCCACGCAGCAACCGGTGCAGAATCAATCACTCGAGATGGGGAAAGCAGAAGCCTGGGGGAAGAGCAACTGCTAGTGAGGAATTGGCCCTAGTTTCCCTACACACAGAGAGACCAGAGCTGCATGCTGCTTGGCAGCCAATCCTTTATTGAGCTTATTTTGCACAGGGGCATTTTGCACATTCTCCTGGACAACAATCCTCCCCCCCCCCAATATCATTTAATTAACTCTACCAAATCCTCCTGTCCCCCAATATCATTTAATTAACTCTACCTGGAGTAAAGCTGATTGCAACTACTACATAGATGCAAAGGTGGTTGCAAGGCAGAAGGAAATAAAGCGCCACTACCGCAACTACTATGCACCAACAAAGCCATTCGGCATCTGGACAAGATAGATTGGGGCAAGATAAATAGATCTGAGGCTCAGCTAATGTGTGATCTTGGCTATAGAAAATGCCTATGTTCACCACAATGTTCTCATCATCTCTAGTCTCATAGAAACTGAAAGTTTAACAAGTGTTTATTCCAGCATAAAGAAGAACGTCATAGACACAGGCCTTGAATTCAACAGGAGCTCACAGGAGCATAGCTTCTGAACCTTTCTGAGGGTTCCCCCTCCCCCCGCACCTACCTACCTTGTCCATTGAATAGTAGGTGCAGCTGCATAACAAACCCTGGATGAGCTCCATCACCTATTTTTCTACGAAATGACCCCTACACATATGAGAGGTCTTTTTGTTGTTTATCTTTACAGTGCCTCAAGTCTCTTTTGCAAAAAAAAAGAATTGTAGGCCTACTTCAAGTCTCAGTTGTCTGATTCACCTGGTGACTCTCCCACACAGATCCACATCAGTCTAGCACAGAATCCCCATTTATCCAAAACTCTGATTATCCAACATTTTGAGCACCCCCTAAATGACTTATATAAAGACAATTGTCTGTACTAAACATTGCCTCACAGATGCTGCCATTTGCTGCAGATTAAATGTTCTGCATTGAGCAGTTGAGTTCCTACATTCCAAATGATTTGTTGCTATTATTCTTCTGTCTCAAACAAAACATTATTGCTCATTCCATGTGCCATTCAAACTAACCAGCCGGATTTCTTTTCCTTATTATTATTTTCTGCAAAGGAGAAGGGAAGAAAAAAAAAAGCCCTCAATAAGCATTTTGGAATCCTCATTTGTGCCTCCCTTTCAACCATTCCCAAGCCCAGCTATGCAGGTGATTACCCAGCGTTTCACCTGGAGCTTTTCCACATCAACCTAGGTAAAATATGCAAGCTGGAAGTGCTCTGGCAGAATTCTGCCCAGTCCTCTTCTTTTTTTGAGACAAGCCCTCCGGCCTTTGCAGCCTTTAATCAGCTGTAACTGGAGTGAAGCTGTCAGCTCCTTGCTTGCACTGTGTCAGCTTTAGTATTACTTAGAGCATTCCTGACAATACAGATTTAACAGGCAACCTGTTGGGGGTAGTGAAGCATCTTTTCCATAGAAGTAACTTTCTAGAGCCATAGCATCAACAGTTAGGGCAGGGCATGTCAAGGTCTGGCCTGAAATGATGCCCCAATAGCCGCCAGGCAGGGGAAACGTTAAGCAGCACTGTGGCAAGAGAAGAAACACACCTGCACAATTCTCCCCACTGCAAACCCTTGTGGAATCAGGAGCTGATAAGCTTAAATATAAAAACATAAGAGAAGCCATGTTGGATCAGGCCAATGGCCCATCCAATCCAACACTCTGTGTCACACAGTGGCCAAATATGTATGTGTGTGTGTGTGTGTGTATATATATATACACACACACACACACACTGTGGCTAATAGCCACTGATGGACCTCTGCTCCATATTTTTATCTAATCCTCTCTTGAAGCTGGCTATGCTTGTAGCCGCCACCACCTCCTGTGGCAGTGAATTCCACATGTTAATCACTCTTTGGGTGAAGAAGTACTTCCTTTTATCCGTTTTAACCTGTCTGCTCAGCAATTTTATCGAATGCCCACGAGTTCTTGTATTGTGAGAAAGGGAGAAAAGTACTTCTTTCTCTACTTTCTCCATCCCATGCATAATCTTGTAAACCTCTATCATGTCACCCCGCAGTCGAAGTATAAACTTTAATAGATCTGAAAGAGAAATGTTCATTGGAATGTATATCCCTCCACGATTTGCCGGCCAAAGATAGCTAATGGTTTTAAGCGTACATAGGGGCTCCACCTCACTTAGCAAAACCCGAGCAAGGCAGTTAATGTTTTAAAGGTCATTAATTCATATGGTCACCCTAAATTGACAGATTTTCCATGTCCTATTAGTATGTCAACATATGTAATCCAAAATAAATCCCCCACCAGGAAGCTAATTGGCTCCTCTGAACGTTACCCATAAAGATAGGAGTCAATTCAGATTATTAAGCACAAGTGTGATAGATCCTGACTCCACCCCCAAAATCCCCAGATATTTTCTGACTCCACCCCCAAAGTCCCCAGATATTTTCTGACTCCACCCCCAAAATCCCCAGATATTTTCTGAGTTGGACCCGGCAACTCTATACCTGTCCTATATTTTAACACAGAAGGACAGAGTAATTGCATTTTACCCATTTCTTTTTAATCCCTTGCTCAGCCAGGTGCCGTGCTAACAATATGCTTGTGAATATTTTCTTTTTAATAAATACTTTATAACTTTTGATACTGGTACTGGTTCTCTGTACCACATAGACCTCCACCAGCTTGGAAACACTATTTCAAAAGGAGCGTCAGGAGGAAGGCAGTCAGCCAGCCAGTGGCTATTCCTCCATGGGGGCACAAAGTAGTAAATGGTCCCCCTGGTGACCAGCTGCTGGGCAGCAGGAGACCAAGAGGCAAGGCTTCAGAACTTGGAAGGGAGTCTGGGAGTCCTGATCCTCCCATACAAAGGTCAGGCGGTGGTGGAGGGTTACCCAAAAGAAAGTGAAAGAAAGGCTCTATCAGAAGAAAAAGGGGCCTTTTGCCCAGGGCCCACAAAAATCTGTACCCAGCCCTGCTTTCAAGTGTAAATTCTTTATGTAAAAAAGGAAGGAGCTGAGGTAAAAAAGCGGGCATAAGTCTTCCAGGGGTAAATTCTTAGCAGTCAGCAGGGCTGAAGAGTACAGATTTTAAAAGTCTGTGGGGGGTGGGGTGGGGGCTACATCATGTTGGAGTAAAGCAGAAAGAGATTAAGGAATGAAGGGGTAAAAAGACCCCCAACACATAGCACACTCAGAACTGTTCACAGCATCATTGTTTTGTTTTGTTTTGTTTTAAAAAAAATACATTTTCTGCATTGCTTGATATATCATTTCTGATACTTTTTTCGTACTTTTCTAGTTTTTGTAATCCTAGTCCTATTGCATTGCTTATAATGTCCCTTATGCTATTTGATCTACATTGTTTATGCCACGTAATCTGCTTTCAGTCTGAAGTGCAAAAATGCTAAATAAATCATAAAGCATAAGTACATAATAAAGGGAAAAAAATAATAATGATGGACTCACCAACACTGTACTCATCCCCACCCATGATAAAAAAAATTCTGGCTTCAGGTTATGTGGTGTATTCTCTTAAAAGGTTGTAGCTACTAGGTCTGCTCATCACTAGAGACAGGTCTCAGAACTCTCCCAGAGTTAAACCAAGGGGTTTTTTTGTAGCGGGAACTCCTTTGCATATTAGGCCACCCACCCCTGCTGTAGCCAGTCCTCCAAGAACTTACAAAAAAAAAGAGCCTTGTGAGCTCTTGGAGGATTGGCTACATCAGGGGTGTGTGGCCTAATATGCAAAGGAGCTCCTGCTAGAATTCCACCCCTGGTGTAGCCTAACATGCAAAGGAGTTCCTGCTGCAAAAAAAGCCCTGGTTAAAGCACTCTGCCACACTCCCAGGCAGAGCTGCACGCTAAATTATCTTCTCCTTTGCCGAGACAATCCTCCTCTCTTATCTGTTCTCTCCCTAGTCACCCCTCAACCCACCTCTGGAAGGAGACTGGATGCTGGACAAGAGCTCCCATAGTCAGGTGCAAAAGCAGCTGACAGGCTGTTTAACTTCTCAAGGGCAGGGCAACCATCAGTCGGTCACAACTGGTTATTCAGGTAATATTTCCCCCTTCTTCTAGTTTGCTCTAGGAATGCCATGAATTTCACTGTGTCCATGTTCAACAATCAAACATACTGTGTTTTACTACGGCAATCAAACGTGGGCTGGTCACTGGGCCTGTTCATCTGGGCACCAAACAAATTTAATGCTCGCTGAACAAACTTGCATTGGGTTTTAGCAGAAATGCGCCAATGTGAAAACGCTGCCAACTCAAACAGAATGGCAGGCAGTGACGCAGCTGAAGACAAACATCACAGCTTTTCTTTCTGACGGACATTTATGATTTGCGACTGATTTAAATGTCTATTTAAACATTTGCCTGCTGAGATCATAGCGAGGATGGAGGAAGCAGAAGTCTATCAAGCCATGTGCTAGAGTGTACTATTAGGAAGACATAGTTGGAGAAACCTGCTCAACAGTCATGCATGAATGGAAAAACAGATGACCAGCCTGTCAAAAAAAAAAGTGTTTTGTTTTTCTGACTAGCAAAGAGGATGTGAGCCAACATGGCGTAGTAGTTAAGAGAAGCAGATTCCAACCTGGAGAATTTACAGTGCAATCCTAAAGAGACTTACTCCAGTCTAAACCCATTAAAATGAATAGGGTTAGACTGGAGCAAGTCTCTTTAGGATTGTACTGTTAGTCTGGTCCACACTTCTCCTATAGATGAAGCCTGCTAGGTGGCCTTGGGCCACTCACAGTCCTCTCAGAACTCTCTCTCGACCCCACTTACCTCACAAGGTGTGGGGAGAGGAAGGGAAAGTGACGGAGAGCTGCTTTGAGGCTCCTTAAGGTAGAGAAAAGTGGGGTATAAAAACCAACTCTCCTTATTTGAGCCAGACCAGTGAATCTTGAGCATCACTGTTTTTCCCACCCGGTGTGGTTGTTCTTATGACTATTGTGGGAGTGGGGGAAGGCAATGGTGTAGCGGGAAGGCATTAGAACATAAGAACATAAGAGAAGTCATGTTAGATCAGGCCAATGGCCCATCCAGTGTGTCACACAGTGGCCAAAAAAAAGTATGTATATATATATATATATATATATATATATATATATATATATATATATATATACACACACACACACACACACACACGCACATATACACACTGTGGCTAATAGCCACTGATGGACTTCTGCTCTTGAAGGTGGCTATGCTTGTGGCCGCCACCACCTACTGTGGCAGTGAATTCCACATGTTAATCACCCTTTGGGTGAAGAAGTACTTCCTTTTATCCGTTTTAACCCGACTGCTTAGCAATTTCATCGAATGCCCACGAGTTCTTGTATTGTGAGAAAGGGAGAAAAGTACCTCTTTCTCTACTTTCTTCATCCCATGCATTATCTTGTAAACCTCTATCATGTCACCCCGCAGTCGACATTTCTCCAAGCTAAAGAGCTCCAAGCATTTCAACCTTTCTTCATAGGGAAAGTGTTCCAGACCTTTAATCATTCTAGTTGCCCTTTTCTGGACTTTCCCCAATGCTATAATATCCTTTTTGAGGTGCGGCGACCAGAACTGCACACAGTACTCCAAATGAGACCGCACCATCAATTTATACAGGGGCATTATGATACTGGCTGATTTGTTTTCAATTCCCTTCCTAATAATTCCCAGCATGGCGTTGGCCTTTTTTATTGCAAACGCACACTGTCTTGACATTTTCAGTGCGTTATCTACCATGACCCCAAGATCTCTCTCTTGGTCAGTCTCTGCCAGTTCACACCCCATCAACTTATATTTGTAGCTGGGATTCTTGGCCCCAATGTGCATTACTTTGCACTTGGCCACATTGAACCGCATCTGCCACGTTGACACCCACTCACCCAGCCTCAACAGATCCCTTTGGAGTTCCTCAGAATCCTCTCTGGTTCTCACCACCCTGAACAATTTTGTGTCATCCGCAAACCTGGCCACTTCACTGCTCACTCCCAACTCTAAATCATTTATGAACAAGTTAAAGAGCATGGGACCCAGTACCGAGCCCTGCAGCACCCTACTGCTTACCATCCTCCACTGCAAAGACTGCCCATTTATACTCACTCTCTGTTTCCTATTACTCAGCCAGTTTTTGATCCACAAGAGGACCTGTCCTTTTACTCCATGACTCTCATGCTTTCTAAGGAGCCTTTGATGAGGAACTTTATCAAAAGCTTTCTGGAAGTCAAGGTAAACAACATCTATGGGGTCTCCTTTGTCCACATGTTTGTTCACCCCCTCAAAGAAATGTAACAGGTTAGTGAGGCAAGACCTTCCCTTACAGAACCCATGCTTAGTCTTCCTCAATAACCCGTGTTCATCAATGTGCCTACTCATTCTGTCCTTGATAATGGTTTCTACCAACTTTACCGGTATTGAAGTCAGACTGACTGTCCTGTAATTTCCCGGATCTCCTCTGGAACCCTTTTTAAAGATGGGGGTGACATTTGCTACCTTCCAGTCCTCAGGAACGGAGGCAGATTTCAATGAAAGATTACAGATTTTTGTTAGAAGATCCACAAATTCAACTTTGAGTTCTTTCAGAACTCTCGGATGTATGCCATCCGGACCCAGTGACTTATTAGTTTTTAATTCGTCTATCAGTTGTAGGACCTCCTCTTTTGTCACCTCAATCTGACTCAGGTCTTTCAACACCCCTTCCAAAATTAGTGGTTCTGGGGCGGGCAAAAAGTTCTCATCTTCCACAGTGAAGATGGAGGCAAAAAATGCATTCAGCTTCTCAGCCATTTCCCTATCCTCCTTCAGTAATCCTTTGCAATCCATTACACTGCTCCTAGGTGTTAAACGTCTGCTGTTCAGTGGAATCTATAAGAATGGAAATAAAAACAAGCAAAAACAAATTACCATTAAAAAGCAGAATGAAGAAACTTCGTAAGAAGGCAGTAAACACTAAGCATGTGAAAAGTGCATAAATGTATCCAGAACAACAAATCCATTAACATGTTTCATTTATTATACAGATGCAGTAAAGGAGTGTTACATAGAGAGTATACCATTATTCTGCTTCCATAACAACCTTGGTCTAAATTGAAACCCTTCTACTTACATAGATTCAATTTTGTATACTAAATGGGACAAAGAAAGACATGCATTCTGAAACGTTGGACATTTTAAGGGTTCAGAGGACTTGGGAGGTAGTTGGGAGATGGTACATCTAGGAATTGACAAAATAAATCAGATTAATTCAGGGGCTCATTACGCACATACACCTTACTGCAGGTTTTCAGATCAGTAAGTCTTGACTTTGTTTTCTGTGCCCACCTTATATACAATTACTTTTCCTCTGATGTATTTATTCTGTGGCTACAATTTAAAAATGCAGTTTCCTAAATCAGGGTGGAATGTCACTTGTGACATGGGGGGGCGGATGATGGCATTGAAAGGTTCTTTTAAATTCATGCAATTGCCCTATCACAGCTGCACAGTAGCATCCAGCAAGCAACTTCCATTTAAATCCTCATGGGCTGCGATCACATACACTAAATTATGCACTTTCAATCCACTTCCAGTGCACTTTCCAACTGGGTTTTACTGTCTGAACTGGCAAAATCCAGTTGGAAAGCGCATTAAATGTGGATTGAAAGTGCATTATTTAGTATGTGTGATCCCAGCCATGGTTTAGGCTTCAGGTATGCATTTTAGCATTAGCTCATTGAATGAAAGGAACATAAAGGAACACAGGCAAAGGAGGAGAACCCACTACTGAAACTGACCAGACTTTTTTCTGAAACTGACAAGCAGCTGTGAAGGCCTATTTTCCATATTACCAGGCACTAAGGATTCTTTTCTATGTTATCAGCCACAGTGAAAAAAGGGAAAGAGACATACAATTCATAATACCATGTGTTGCATGTACAGAATATACAATAGAACCCACTGACACTGGCATTGCAAGCTGTGATCATTAATAATGTGTATGTGTGTGTGCTGATGCACCAGGGCACAGTTGGCTGCAACTCCAGCATGCTTTGCACAGGACTGCAATGTCTATGGGGGAGGAGTCCTCTGGCAGAAGTTCTGGAGAGCTTTTTTTAGTCTTGTGCCATTGAAAAAAAATGGGGGTTATTTTCTCTGATGCCCTAGCACAACTGCACAGTAATGCTAATTCCCCACCCTTCCTTGCAAATTTGCATGGTTTTCTCTTTGTGATTCTCTAATTTGATCCTGCACACTGGTTGCGATCTGGGCAGTTTTTTTAAAGCATCTCCTGTGTGAATTGTACTGATCTTCCATATGGATTGATCCCAAGTAATGCTTAAGTTGAGCAATTTACAGAAGGTCTATGTAACTTAGCTGGCATATTTATATTAGGCTTCCAGAGATGGCCAAAATGGTCCCTTCCCCTACTTTGTTCACTGAAACGTTAAAGGGAAAAATGTTTTCAAAGCTTTAGGCTTCCCATCTCATTGACTCTTTCTCTTTACATCTCATATCAATTTCATTCTGCTCTGACAAATCCCCTCCCTTTATTTTGTATGCATGCAGCACTGATTTCCCCCCCTCTGGAGATGCTGCCATTTGCCTCCTTTCTGATTGTTCTTTCAAGTCACTACCAGCAGGGAACTAAATCTTATAAAGCTCCTTTTAAACCTCCTCCATCATTTTTTTTTTAATTCAGTGATTCCAGACTAGTGATAGTCTCATATTGCTGGACTCATGCTACTCATCAAAAAATCTGAAGTGTATAAACAAGGGAAAGAAGAAGAAGAAGATATTGGATTTATATTCCACCCTCCATTCTGAAGAGTCTCAGAGCGGCTCACAATCTTCTTTACCTTCCTCCCCCACAACAGACACCCTGTGAGTTGGGTGGGGCTGGAGAGGGCTCTCACAGCAGCTGCCCTTTCAAGGACAACCTCTGCCAGAGCTATGGCTGACCCAAGGCCATGCTAGCAGGTGCAAGTGGAGGAGTGGGGAATCAAACCCGGTTCTCCCAGATAAGAGTTTGCACACTTAACCACCACACCAAACTGGAAAATGAAGCTTATACACCTATGAAGGGTGGCGGAAGGTGCAGAGTGGGTGTGTGCAGGGAGTGACCTTAAAGGGGTGGGAAAGGGGCAGGGTGAATCTGAGGAAGTCTGTATGCCTTTGAATTACTTTCAACCTGGAGGTGAAACAAAAGGGAAAAATCAGCACAGAAGTACTCTCAGATAATCTGGGGAACAGCAACCAGACACTGAATTGAGTGATATACAGAGGAAAACCAATACAGAATGACAAAGAAAATCTGACAGACAGACACAGTGAAAGCGAGGGAAAACACTCAGGCGTAATAGGCCATAGTCTTAATGCAAATGCATACATTGCAGTTAGTAACTGACTAATATCTCCTAATTAAATCTGATGGGTTCTGACACATCAAGGAAGTACTGGGTATACCAAAACAGTTGAGAACTGGATTCAATTTGTTGTTTTTTAAAAAAACTCAATGAGACCTTTTAATATTTAAATGAATGCTAGTTGTATTAGCCTGGTATTTGTTGACATCGATTTAAGAGGGCAACATCTTTCCCAGTCTTATGAGCCTCCCCTCCCCACACACACACACCACCACCACCACCACCACCAACACCACCACCACTGGGATCGAATTCATCTCATTTCATCTCCTAAAGGATACTCCCTCTCAAATTTCAGATAGGTGGGAGAAAACTATCTATCTATCTATCTATCTATCTATCTATCTATCTATCTATCTATCTATCTATCTATCTATCTATCTATCTATCTATACTAGTGGTGAAAAACCACAATGTAGATATACAACACGTTTAGTGAGATGTGAATCTGAAGATAAAGAAGGATATGTGTTCTGTAGGAAATGTATTATGGGTATATTCTTCCTACTTGTTTTATGGTTGCCAGCTATTTGATCTCTATACAAAATCCCAAATATAGACATTTAATTTTATTAGCAAGATTCAATTTGCTTCCAACAGTCAAATCATAGGAAGGCTGAAAGGTATTCCCTGGATGGGGGTGGGGGAACATTTTTCTTGTGCTTCTGGAGCAAAAGAAACTGTCTCACACATATTATTACATTGTCCCTTGTTTGTTAATGCCAGGCATGATATATTGGAAGGTTTTGTTAATTCCGATGTTCAGTGTTCTAGTAATTATGTTATCTTGGAATTGTTGTTGTTTTTAATTATATGGACTCATTGCCAAATTTCCTGCATGTGTTTTAAAATAGTTGTAATATTCAACTATACAACAATTTTTCTTTTTTTCTTTTTTCCAACCCTACTTGTGGTTGTAAGAGACAGGAAATAAATAAATGTGTTCCCATTTCTTCACCCAAAGGGTGATTAACATGTGGAATTCACTGCCAATATATATTGGCCACTGTGTGACGCAGAGTGTTGGACTGGATGGGCCACTGGCCTGATCCAACATGGATTCTATTATGTTCTTATGTGACACAGAGTGTTGGACTGGATCGGCCATTGGCCTGACCCAACATGGCTTCTATTATGTTTTTATGTGCTTTGGGGATAGACAAATCAGTAAACAAACAGCAGCAGAGTCCCAATTAAATTATATTAAAAGCTTAATACAGATGCCCTTGCCTAGATGGCTCAGGCTCGAAAGCTAAGCAGGGTCAGCTCTGGTTAGTAATTGGATGGGAGACCACCAAGAAAATCACTATGCAGAGGCAGGCAATGGCAAACCACCTCTGAACACCTCTTGCCTTGAAAACCCTAAGGGGTCACCATAAGATGACTAGGACTTGACAGCACTCTCTACCAACCTACTGATGAGTCAGGCTGAGTTTCAGCTGTAAGACTAACAAGTCAGATAAAAGGATCTGAACAACTGTTCCGACTGGCATTGAGAGACAGAAACAATAGTGTCACATGATGCTGACACTGTCCTCCTGTAAACTATCGCTGCTCTCTCAGAATACCTTCTTTCCCCCCTCCCTTTTTACTTTTCACGTCTCTTGTTCAAGTCATGTTGTCAACAAGCCAATCATTTGCCTCTGAGAACAAAATTCAAAGAGAAGAAATGCCGGAAAAACTCACCGACATCGGGGGAAAAAAATGGCAGGAAGGGGTTAATATGCTGAAAGATCCAAAGACAGATTTGTCATGGCCTGCACTCTTAATAAGCATGGTTCAGTGAGTCTGCCTTAATATTTTTTTGCCTTCAAATAAATCACAAGGCTTTCTTTAGGCAAAGGGATTTCATGTACAGCTGTGTGCTAAGTGGACACAATACGTACACGGAGGCCAACCGAGAGAGATATTTTCACGCTATTTGGGGCAAGCGGGCTCCCCTTCTGAGGCTTATTGTCCTTCACAGCCGCGCCATTTATAGTGAACATTGTCCCTCTTTCATTCGGTGACAACAGGGCAGCCTCCCGGCACCTTGTTTTCGATGCCTCAGGGAGGAAGTGACAGAAGGACTGCCTTATTTACCTTTGGGGCTTCCCCCGTGTAATCTGGTTAATCATGTGGCTAATCAAGGACATGGAGCATCCCCTCGCACAATGAGGGCTCATTCATGTCTCATACAATGGGGTGCTTAAGTCATTCCGCACCTCACCAAAGACATCTCCCCTCCCCCTTTGTTTGGTTGATTGAGAGAGTGCCTTGCCCTCCTCTCTGTCATGCTAGCATATGCTCCTGCTCCGCCTAGCTGCAGCTGCACAAGGGGGCTAGCGTCTCAGGGTTTTTTTTTTTTTTTAAATTAGGAACCAATGAATTGATTAGTAGCAGCACGGCGCATGGCTTAAAACAGTCCCCACATGTATGCATACATTAGCGCTTTGTCATTGGAAAGCTTCATAGCAAGGTGACCCTGGAGATGGTAACGCGAACCCACACGCATCTCTACAATCCACAATCATGCAAGCCAAGTGATGCAGGCTGAAGGCTGAGAGACATTTGTAAAGTGGGTTACCATTTCTTTGTCAGATGGAGCTCTTTGTGGGGGGGAGGAAAGATGTAGCAATTACTTAAATTAATTTAGAAAAAGAAGAGGAAGAAGATATTGGATTTATACCCCACCTTTCACTCTGAATCTCAGAGCGGTTTACAATTTCCTTTACCTTCCTCTGCCACAGCAGACACCCTGTGTGAGGTAGGTGGGGCCGAGAGAGCTCTCATAGAAGCTGCCCTTTCAAGGACAGCTCTGTGAGAGCTATGGTAGACCCAAGGCCATTCCAGCAGCTGCAAGTGGAGGAGTGGAGAATCAAACTTGGTTCTCCCTTCACTATCGATGGAGGCCCAGGTAGCTGCCACTGCCAAGTCGGCGTTTTTTCATCTGAAGCGGGCAAGACAGTTGGCTTCTTTCCTGGAGCACCGGGACCTAGCAACAGTGATCCATGCGACGGTCACCTCAAGATTGGACTACTGTAATGCCCTCTACATGGGGCTGCCTTTGTGTCAAACCTGGAAGCTGCAGCTAGTGCAGAACGCAGCGGCCAGGCTGCTATTAGGACTCCCCAAATGGGAGCATATACAGCCAAGGCTGCGCGAACTGCACTGGCTGCCAGTTATATACCGGATTCGCTACAAAGTGCTGGTTATTACCTTTAAAGCCCTATATGGTCGAGGACCTGCCTACCTGAAGGACCATCTCTCCCCATACGAGCCCCAAAGAGCACTGAGGTCAGCAGGGAAGAACAAGCTGACTGTCCCTGGGCCAAGGGAGGCGAAATTACAGAGCACGTGGTCACGGGCCTTCTCCGTGGCAGCCTCGTGCCTGTGGAATCAACTCCCGGAAGAGGTGCGGGCCCTGCGGAGCCTAGATCAATTCCGCAGGGCCTGCAATACCATCCTCTTTAGGCAGGCTTTCCTAGACTGCTGACAAAGGATGGCCGAACAGATGATCCAACAAAGTATAGTGATCCTTGCCATTATATAAATATGTAAATGGATAAATAGCGCCCGGAACATTTCTGCTGCTGTTAAGTTATAAATTATATAAACTGGATTAGTTTTAAGATATGTATTTAACTATGTATAATTTTAATGTCGTTTTTAATTATTGTATACTGTATAATGTTTTACTTGAATGTTGTTAGCCGCCCTGAGCCTGCCTAGGCGGGGAGGGCGGGATACAAATAAAATTTAATAATAATAATAAAGAGTCCACACACTTAACCACTACACCAAACTGGAGGAGGAAGAGGAGAAGAATTGTATTTATACCATGCCCTTCACTCAGAGTGATTTACAATCTCCTTCCCTTCCTCTCCCCAAAAGAGATACCCTGTGATGCAGATGGGGCTGAGAGAACTCAGAGAAAACTGTGACTGACTGAAGGTCATCCAGCTGGCTGCATGTGGAGGAGTGGGAAATCAAGCCCAGTTTTCCAGATTAGAGTCTCCCACTCTTAACCACTACACTAAACTGGCTCTCACAGGGGAACTTTCTCTTAAGTAAAAACATCTAGGAAGGTGGATCCCCGGAGCATGGAACTGCTACGAATTTCTTCTCACTGGGTGACAGGTGGGAGATGGAAATACCTTTCCCACTGAAACCAATGGTATGCTATCATATGAAGTTGTATTATTGTAACGCAACAGATATTTAAGTCAAAAGTCAAGAGATGAGAGGGTCTTGGAACGTAGTTCTTAGCCCAGGGGTTGAAAACTGGGACTCTCAGTAGTCAGCATAGCATACTCTGACCAATTCAGATTTGTTTGCATCCTTTTTGGGGTTTGGGGGGGGGGGGGTGTTATATCGGAAATCACCCTCCCTTTTTGTAACCTGTTCCAAGTCCCTCAGAGGGGGAAAGGTAGCCTGAAAATGCTTAAATAAATTGAATTAAATAACAAGCCAAATAAAATAGTTGTGCGCATCCCTAGATGAAACTGCAGCAGGAAAAAAAATCAGATTCTTATTGAAGAGGGGGAACAGCCAGAAAACATGACTCATTGAAAAAAGAAGACAGGAAGTTTCATTTTCAGACTTCCCATCCCCCAACTTTCCAGTGAACAAGACCAACTCACCCCCTCCTCCTCCCTCCTTTTCATTAGCACCTTTATAGTGTATTATCTCTTTCCTAATCTGCATTGCATTTAGGGATTTGGGGTCATTAGAGCACTTGCAGGGTTGATCTTATTGGGGATGGAGGCGTGAATTGATCACCAAAACTGGTGACAGGCAAACTCTAAAGGGTTTGTTACTTTGCTCCTTAATTGCACAAGAATCATCCGATGAGGAAAACAGGCTCTTTGGCAAAAGAGCTCAGTTTAGAAAGCTTTAGCCCTCTCTGGCATGTTATCTGCAAAAGCTCTTCTATTTTGAATTCTAAGATCGTGGAACCATATCCTCCAGTGTTTGACAGACAAAATATGCTACTTTCCACAACTATTTAATGTAATAAGGGATCCTGTTCCTTCAGTGCATATTGGATAAAATCTAGATTTAATAATAATAATCAATAAGAAGAAGAAGTACCAGTTGCATTTCAATGTGTTCTCATACCTGGTGGCTTCTGTAGTTCTTCACTGAGGGAACCACAGCATTTTCTGCTCAGCACCACTGAACAAAGTGATTTGGTCTCCTTTCACCATTAATTGATTGCAATTTAACCAAACCTTCTTCTTTCAGAGGACATTGGAAAGTGGTAACACACAGGAGTGGAATTCTAGCAGGAGCTCCTTTGCATATTAGGCCACACACCCCTGATGTAGCCAATCCTCCATGAGTTTACAAGGCTCTTTTCTGTAAGCTCTTGGAGGATTGGTAAGCTCTGGTAACACAGACCTTAGATTGTTCCTCTTAGACAGGGCAGCTCTTGATATCCGGCTCTCAGAACAATGATGACACCTATTTTGTTACAGAACAATAGCACATTTATAATACAGGGGTGTGCTCTCCTTCTTCTTTAATATGATAGCTCTTCTGTAAGAAATAATTTTCTTCAGTGCTTTTTTTTGTAGAAAAAGCCCAGCGGGAGCTCATTTGCATATTAGGCCACGCCACCTGGGCCTGGAGCACGTGGCTGCTGCATGGTGGGTCGGGCCAGCCAGAGCCTTGACCAGCCCAGGCAGAGTTCCACTCCTGTGGTCTCCAGAAGGGAAAAAAAAGCCCTGATTTTCTTCCATAACTGTGCACCAATCGAACAAATTTTGTGTCCAATGACATCTTTAAGACCAACAAAAGTTTATTCAGCGTATAAGCTTTCATGTGCAGGCACACTTCTTCAGATACGGTGTGCCTGCACACAAAAATCTCAGATTTTGAATAAACTTTTGTTGGTCTTAAAGGTGCCACTGGATTCAAAAATTGCTCTACTGCTTCAAACCAAGATGGCTGCCCACCTCCATCAATGCACCAACCGGTTACAGCTGATTTATTTTCCATATGATCAACAAATACCACCCAAAGGAGCATTACTCAATGAATTTGAAAAAGGTATTGTAGAGATGACACATTTCTAATGAGTCAAACTTCAGGTGATAAAATAAAATCCATACTATACTCTTCACACATTGAGATCAATCTCGGTTAAATAATAATTTAACCAAAAGCATACCTTGCAACACATTAGGTTGTTTGTGTGCTGTTTGCTACCTTTAGTTTCCCTAGGTTCCCCTAGCACCCTGCTTCTCGGAGTCAGCACCATTTTCATTGCAGCACATGTAACATTAACAGCATCTTTAAGGCCAACAGATATCAGTGCTACTGAATTCCCCGCTGTTCCTGTTTTTTCCACTTTCTTGTGTGATCCCCTTAACCTACACAAGAAAGCACAATTAAAACTTTGTTAAAGATGCCACAGGATTCAAACTTTGTTATGATTCATAGGAGACATACTTCTGAGCAGACTGGCTTAGGTTTTCAAGTTTCCTCTTATTCTTCCCAAGTGTTGCACGAATGCTAGCAAAAAAGTCCAAAGGATATCTATTTGGATGGGCAAAGTAATGCATGGGAAGTTCTGCTCAGATTGATAGTTTAGCCCAGAATTCTGACATTTGTATTAAAGTGGTGCAGAACTTCATCTTAGATCTGACATTTTTAAACACCAAAGGAACTTTCCCCACTGATTATGGTTTCTTAAATCATGGCAGTAGGCACCGTCGTGACAGAAGAGCATGAGAAGTCACTCCAGTCCAATGTTAACTCTAAGCTGCAGAGTCTTGTGAGCAAAAATTCTACTTTGTGAGCTACTGGCATTAAAGTTGTGAGCTACTAGACCTAAAGTTGTGAGCTACTGCATAAATTATTATGTTCTGGGGTCCTCCTTCCTGAGCAAAGACAAAAATCTGTGAGCTGGAGGCTAAAAATCTGTGAGCCAGCTCATGCTAACTCAGCTTAGAGGGAACACTGCTCCAGTCATGTCTGTGTTTCTCCCACATTATAAAAAAGGAATGGGGACTGAATTGTCACATGGCATTGGATACAATAGCCACTTTTATCAGAGACAATTATCTATCATTTATCCATTTATCAGTCATCTATCTGTCACATTTATTGACTGCCTTTCTACCTTGTGGAACTCAAGGCAGCTTACAACATTAAAGAAAAAAAAAGATTATAAAAAACACATTAAGCCAACATTAAAAATCTCCAATTAGGAGTGCCAGCTAAGAACAACTAAATTAGTCCAGTGCAGTCCTGAATAAACCTGGATGTACAGTCAGCACAGCATTTAGAATAACATAAGAAAAACTTCATTGGATCAAACCAGCGGGTCAGCTAATCCAACATTATGCTTTGTACAGTGGCCAAACAAATCCGTTCCTTAAAATCCTAGGTAGAAAAGGCCTAGCTGTTTCTTTTATTTATTTGCTTTTTAAAGTGAAGGTAAGAGAGGTGAATGTATCTATAACATTTGACTTACTCTTTCTTTTTTAAGCTCAATTATTTCCTCTTGGTTCTTCAGAATAATGGTTTTAGACAACGGCTGGTTGTTGTTCGATGAACAGCTCATAGAGCTGTTTGATGAAAGCGAATAGATTTGTAAATCCAGCTTGCTTCGTTTGTTTACTTGTTGTGTCTGAGAGACCACATTTTTTTTTGCCCATACGCACTACAAAAATAAAATGCATCACAGTGACTTCATCTTTGGCTTGAAAACTCTAGACTTGTTTCTGATGTAATGCCAGACGATGGTTTGGCATGCCAAGGACAAATCAGGAACAAGATTTGGGCTCCTACACTTCCTGCTCCTGCCCTCATATTCTAGAGTTCCCTCCAACCATCCCTTGATGGTTCTCTGTAAACACATCTGACCTGGTGAACTGTGTTTTGTGCTGCTCCTCCATATCAGAACGGCAATCCACAGTTTGCAACTCCAGCTTGCATTCTGCAAATGTAAGGCAAAGTCAGTCAGTTTGCACATAAGGGCAGACTTGCCTTGAAAGAGAAAAGGGAAGGGTCGGAGCATGCAAAGAGAAGAGGGGAAACAAGGATGGCTGGGGGAGTTAACATGACCCAGGAACGAGATGGTCTGAGCGACTCCTGAGGCACTATGAGCCAGCCAGCACTGCAGGAACATCACAGCTCAAAACTGCTCAGAGGTGCCAACAATGGTTATTGGTTCATCTATGGTATGGGTGTCAAACATGTAGCCCAGGGGCCAAATCAGGCGCCCGGAGGGCTCCTATCAGGCACCTGAGTAAATGGCTGTCATCTGCATCCTTCTCCCTCTCTCTTGCTTCCTTCTGCATCATAGCTTGCTTTGCAAGGCTCACTCAATCACACAGAAGCTACAGAGGAAAACCTCTATTTTCTCCATTGGCTGAGGCTCCTCCCTTGAAGAGGAAGGGGGAGAGGGAGAGCTTGCTTTGCCAGGCTCTCAATCTCACAGCAGAGCTACTGAGTGGCCCATATAGCACTGGTAGAGCTACTGAGGCAGGCTCATGGCTGCCTCTAGTCCTCCAGGCCAGTGGTCCACCAGAAATTTTCCCTGTAAGTAAAATGGCTATTCTGTTCCTTAGGGCCAAGTCAAGGAGAGAAAAAGTGAACCTGAGGCTTGCCCATTATTTAATGAAACCTTTAAAAGGAACTTCAAAGTACTGAAACCATAAGCAGAGATACGTTTTGTTTTCTTGCTTTCAGTCTCTTCAGCATGACTGCTGGTTTCTCCCATTTTGACAAGCTGCGTTCGCACTTCATATAATCCGAAAGGCTGTGATCTTCTCAGAGAAAATGACGGTGGAAGGCTTGTCTATACAGATTATATAAAGGAAGATCACACAATATTGAACATTCCAAGATCATCAAGAAAAAGTGATGACGCTTATTTAAGATAAACGCAGTCACGGATTCCTATTTCCCAGCCACCAAAGTCATTACAACCATTCAGATAGAAGATTAAAGAAAGCAATGGCCCAAAGCCCTGAAATATGTGAGAGGGAAAATATCAGTGTGGAGAATCTGCCTCATTTGGTATGTAAAAGGAGGGATAAAGTATATGCTTTCAATAACATAATGATACAAAAGGCAGGGTGCTCCGAAGAATGTCAGAGAGATGAAGTATCGTTCCCTGGATCTAAGAAGAACACATCTACTGGCAATTGGTGTAAGTGAAGTAAAGGTGGGTATATGCATAGCAGGGGTCCTCAACCTTTTTCAACCTGTGGATATCTTTGGAATCATCATCAATCATCATCATCATCAACAACAACAACATCCCACCCTACCCCACAAATGGGTTCAGGGCGGCTCACAGCATAATAGAAACAGCAAAAACCTAGGACATAGAAGAGTCTGCCACCCTTAACCTCCACACCATCAGGACTATATTGCAAAAAGACTAAACACATTCCTCCCACTCCCCTAAAAACACAGACCCACAGGATGCTTATTGAGGGAAAGGCAGAGGTGGAATTCTAGCAGGCTAAGTTGAGTGACCGATGTAGCACTGGTAGAGCTACTGAGGAATATTAGAACACGCACCTCTGATGTAGCCAATCCTCCAGGAGCTTACAAAAAAGAGCCTTGTAAGCTCTTGGAGGATTGGCTGCATTAAGGGGTGTGGCCTAATATGCAAAGGAGCTCCTGCTAGAAATCCACCCCTGGGGAAAGGCAATTGGTCCAGGGAGAGGAGGCAGGTGAGCCAAGTCTCCAGATGGTGTTGTCTTTCTACACCTGCACTAACATTTGAAAATGATTCTAGTCCTGGGATGCGAAAATCCATCTAGCTCTAACTCTCCCCTTCCATTCCATTCCATTCCATTCCCTTCTCTCTTCTTATTTTTAAAAATAAAATAAAATAAATCCACTGGGTCCTCTAGCTGACTTGGGACCCAGGAAGAAAAAGCAGCAGAGCAGGGGCAGATTGAGTGTCTAAAGTTCCTAGAAATAATTTCCTGAGTGGCCCAGTTCATGCTCCTGATCAGTTTGAAGGTGCAGGTGCTTAGTAGATCAAAGGGTACAGAATTGACTCGATCTTTTGGTTGTAATCTTAAGTAGGTAACTTTAGAAGCAAGTCCAATTTTATTCAGTTGGGTTTATCCCTGGTTTTCTGTTTTCCTTGCATATGACTTTTAAGATTTTTAGTATGTAATATTAATTACAAGGTACCATAGCTCTATAGCACGAATTTTAATGGAAATTACAGTTGTTTTTCTTCCTTACTAAGAAACACTCCTTTCCCCATATTTGAAGCAATATCTGCAGAGTGAGGAGTTGCTTCATGCATTTGATGACACAGATTCTACCCATGAAAGCTGGAAATACTACACAAGTTATTTACTTTTTTTTATGATGGCACAAGATTCTTTTTTGGCTTTGCCACAAAAGGCTAACATGGCAATCCCTCTATAATTTGTCTTTTCTAGTTACTCTGTTTGTGCAAAGACCTCACTAGAACTTCACCTAAGAGCTTGTTTTCAGCATGGGCTGAATTCTGGAAGGAAACAATACATTTAGCAGGGCTTTTTTGTAGCAGGAACTCCATTGCGTATTAGGCCACACACATCCTGATGTAGCCAATCCTCCAAGAATTTATGGTAGGCCCTGTAAGAAGAGCCCTGTAAGCTCCTAGATCTTGGGTGGAGAGAGAAATGAAGTTGGTTGATGGGCTCAGGAACAACTTGTAATAGGAAAATGTTTGCCTTGCATTTTAAAACATTTGCCACATACTTTCTTTAAAAATCACTGCTAAAAGGGATCGCAAATGGTACCAATCAGAAATACCTTCTGTCTGTTTGCTGTCTGTTTTATGGGAAGTTTGTTACAAGGTCACCTATTCCCCACATGCAATTTATTACTTTTCTCTTTCAGCTTTCACCTCTCCAGCAATTCAGGATAGAAGGCCAGCTTCCCAGGGTTGGAGGCATATTACTATAGACAGGGCTTTTTTTGTAGAAAAAGTCCAGTAGGAACTTATTAGCATATTAGGCCAGCCCCTTGACCAACATTGTTTCACACCATTGTTTCTACAAAAAAAACCCAGCAGGAACTCATTTGCATTTTAGACCACACCCAATGATACCACGTCAGTTGAAACTGTGTTCCTGTGTGTCCCTGCTCCAAAAAAGCCCTGATTATAGAAAGCACAAAGTATACTTGCATTTAGGATTGTTTATTGCTTTTACACTACACTTGCAATAGCGATTCTCTGCACTAGGATCAAATTCAGCGCGTAATCTTACATGTAACTCGCTGTTAGAGACTTCTCTCTAAGGAAATTATGCATGGAAATTCTTCTTTACGAGCTTTTACTGAAACCACAACTCTGTAGCTGAGATATATAATGCAAGAATTTTTGCCCAAAGCTTTATCTTGGTTATATAAAGAAATTATAGGTGTGGACCAATTTCTGAATTAGCATGAAAATTTCTTTTATGTGCATATGAGAAATGCCTTTGAAACATCTTGCCAAAGGCTCTTTTCCTGTCATCTGGCTGGTATAATGGGAACATGGTCACCCCAAAAGGGGAAAAAATGATTGTAGGTCCACCTTAATCAGATTCAAAATCTTGTTCTAATGCAATTTGTCCTCATCCATTTCTGAGAAAGATAACCATTTCGGATTCATCGAGACATGTGCGGAAAATAAATGCTGCTATATGGAAATCCCTTGAGACCTTTATTTACTATATTTTACCAGTTCATAAAAAAATCTAATTACATTTCAGAGGAAGTATATATTCTAATAAAAAAAATAGCCCATTGCCTATCTCTCTGGCAGTTTTAATGTGTCCAAATATTTCATTTATTTATTGTTATTTATTTTATTATTTTTTTAAAAAAAATCTATTTAATAATATAGTTAACAGTTATTGTGCTTTCCTGCGTGTAGTTCAATATGTTGACTTTTCGGCGTGATTGCAACAGATACTGTATGATCGGAGTGCCCAGAAATTCCAATAACATTGAGTGGCCTCATGACTCACAAGCAAATGTGATGGCATAATCACTAATCCAGCCCAAATCAATGCAGCCTAGGGTTGCTAACTTCCAGGTGTGGCCTGGGGATTTTCTGGAATTACGGTTGAACTCTAGACTAGAAAGATCAGTTTCCCTGGATAAAGTGGCTGGTTTGGAGGACCCCACTGAGGTTCCTCTCCAAGCCCTGCCCTTCCCAGGCTCCGCCCCCAAATCTCCAGGTATTTCCCATCCCAGAGTTGGCAATTAGCCTTCTCTGGACACGCTTGCCATGTCACTCCCATTTCCCAGTCTGTACCAAGGTTGGCTTCCAAGGGTTAAATCAACTTGGATGAACCCAATACTCCATTTTGTTCAATTTCAGGACTTATCCTGGGCCTTTGGGATGATGTAGGCAGCCAGTCCTGCCACTAGGCAAACTAGGTGATTACCTAGGGCGCCAGTCTTCTGGAGGCACTGACTCAATGTGACTCAATGATGTTATCAGTGTGGGGGGTGGGGGGGATGCCAGAAGTTAACCTTGCCTAGGGTGTCAGACAGTCTAGAGCCAGCTCTGTGTAGGCTATAAATATACCTTATACTTTGTGGCCCTAGATGAGGTTGTTGCCCAGCTCCTCCTCTATTTGACTCCCTTTCTGGATTTCCCACTCAAGCTTACTGGACCGGATCTACATGATTAAAACATGATGCCCCCTTAGGGTCCCATTCTATCTTATGGGCCCATAGAATAGAATGGACTCCATACCCAATTTGGCACCCCCCCTCCAGCGGCACCTGGGGCAAGTGCCCCCTCTGATCCCCCCTAGATCCCTCCTTGTTCCCTCACATCCTGGCTTTTCACCTCACCCTCTGTTCTGTTCCACTTGCACTCTTGGCATTCTTTGGATCCCTTTTCTTAGGAGCTCTGCTATCTCTCTCACCCCTTTCCTCCCCACCACACCATAGGCCACATGCAGTCAGAGTTTGCTTTACCTCAAACACCACCCATCTTTGCACTGGGTTCCTGTTCCTTTTAGGGTTGCCAATCTCCATGGCGGACTTGGAGATCTCTTGCTTTTACAATTGATCTCCAGCCAACAGAGATCAGTTCCCCTGGAGAAAATGGCTGCTCCGAAGGATGGGCTCTAGGCAGGGCTCTTTTTTTGTAGAAAAAGCCCAGCAGGAACTCACTTGCATTTTAAGCCACACCCCCTGACATCACTATTGTTTCACACAGGGCTTTTTTGTAGAAAAAGCCCAGCAGGGACTCATTTGCATGCTAGGCCACACCCCCTGACATCACCATTGTTTCACACAGGGCTTTTTTGTAGAAAAAGCCCAGCAGGGACTCATTTGCATGCTAGGCCACACCCCCTGACATCACCATTGTTTCACACAGGGCTTTTTTGTAGAAAAAGCCCAGCAGGGACTCATTTGCAAGGCAGCCAGAACTGCGTTCGTGTGCGTTCCTGCTAAAAAAAAAAAAAGCCCTGTGTTTCTCCATATTCTGTCTTAACAGAACTTTTCCGGAGCACAGGTTTTGATGCTTTTCCGGAGCATCAAAACAATCAGATGCTGTGGCACATGTGTACATTCATATAACCTTCTTTAAAAAGGAAGCTGAAAAACTGAACAGCGTTCCTGTGCATTCCTGCTCAAAAAACCCCCCGACTCTATGGTATTGTACCCTAATGAGGTCCCTCCCCTCTCCAAACCCCACCCTCTCTGGTCTCTATCCCCCAAATCTCTAGGTATTTCCCAACCCAGAGCTGGTAACCCTATTCTTAGTCAATAGCCAGATTTGCCCCACCCCTTTCTTTGTTATTTTTGCCTCTCTGCATTTAACCTTCCAGCCTTTAGTCTTCAGCCTCTTGTGCCTCTAGTCACCTAACGTCCACCGTATGCCACTCGCTGCACCTTTTTGCAGCTAATCGCCATAATTCACGAGCAAGCTGTTGAAGCACAAGTCCCTTGACCTCCCCATCGAACACTGAAGGTTTCTTTGTAGGCACAATACTCATTTGCTAAGAATCAAGCCATCCAGAGGCCTCTATTTAAAACAGATGCAATGATTAGGAATCCATGTATAGCTCCTCGTTGCCCAGTGTTTGATCATTTGCAGGAAAGGACTCGTGAAGGACAGTTTTCCTTCGGCGCACACAGCCCAGGCCCGCGCACGTTCTCTGACGCCTCGGCTGCTACATCCTGTGGAGCCTGATTCATTCCTCACTTAACTTTAGTGGCCGTTTAATTTCATGCACCAAAGGATGAAGATGCCATTCGAGTAAAGGTTGATGTGTGCAGGGCTACATCAAGGGGCTTTTTCAATTCGTTGGCTTGGAAAGCGATAGGTGCAGAGAGGGGAAAGTTAAAGTGTACCGAAAAAAGCAAGGCTCTGAAGTTGGTTTCCTTCCTTTGCTTTCATAAAAGGCTTTGAACGCAAACTGCTACCGTTCCAATTAGGCTTCTTTGAGTCCCACGTGCGAGGACTGGCATATAATTGGTTCAGGGTTCAATTCCCTTCCTTTCCTCCCGTCTTTGCCCCACACACCCATCTCCACACACAGTGTTTTCAGTTGAAGGCACGGGCAAAATGTTAGCCCACTCGGCATTAGGAGAACTCGTGGTGTAAGAGTGGTGCCAGCGAAGGAAGATGTGATGCAGATTTTGCGAGGGGAAAGAACATTATAGCAATTACTCAGTTGGCCTGATTTCTGTCAGCCTTCCCAAGAAGGAGCAAGGAGGCCAAAGGGTTCCTCAATGCATAAACAACACCTAGGATTACTCATAATGAGTCACTGGAACTTGGAGCTTAGATCACAAGGATCTCGTAGAGCTTTTGTCTTCCTGCCTTTTCCGCACTTCCTTTGAGGGAGGAAAAACAAAACCAAGAGTGAAAAGTATTTCCTGCACAATCTACGCATTTGCACTGGCTCTTTCAATGGGTGTTTGAAACATTTTTTTAGCACCCTCAGTTTCTACCAATGCAATAGTTCTGACCAGGGCTTTTTTTGTAGCAGGAACTCCTTTGCATATTAGGCCTCACACCGCTGATGTAGTCAATCCTTCCAAGAGCTTATAAGGCTCTTAGTACAGAGCCTACTGTAAGCTCCAGGTGGATTGGCTACATTGGGGTGTGGCCTAATATGCTAAGGAGTTCCTGCTACAAAAAAAAAGTTCTGGTTCTGGCACTTAATTTCTCAGATGAATTTATTTCTGTTGCGGATGAGTCTGCCCCTAGCACTGAAGCCAATTTATTTGGAAAAGGCTATAGTATGTTCAGTTTGGACAGAAGTGTCTACAGACATTAGGTTCCATTCATGTGAACCAGGAGTCACATGTCACATGTACATTCCAGCAATGTTCCCTCTAAGCTGAGTTAGTGTGAGCTAGCTCACAAATTTTTAGCCTCCAGCTCACACATTTTTGTCTTAGCTCAGTAAGGATGACCCCAGATCTCAATAATTTATGCAGTGTAGCTCACAGCTTTAATGCCAGTAGCTCACAAAGTAGAATTTTTGCTCACAAGACTCTGCAGCTTAGAGGGAACATTGCATGCCAGTCACAGGTACTGGGTATGTGGGGGTTCCTGTGATGCCCCCAATATGCACAGCCACCATCTCATGTGAATTGGATAGCGTGTGGATTTTCTATGCAGGTACGACTTCTGTCTATGCAAACTGTGATGGAGGGTCATTGAGGCCACCAGGAAAAATCCCAGTCAGCCACCACTGCCCTAAGGGAAGCAGGACTCGTCTTATATCCAACAGCCCAGAGAGCCAGCAGCCCTTGCCATGAGCGAGGCACCTTGCATGAGTGTGGGCAGGAGCAGCTTCTGCCACTGGCACTGTTGCAAGCCACCAACCTTTCCTTGTGTAAGGCAGATGGGTGCAAGCTAGCAACTCTCGTCCTGTGCAAGGTAGGCAGCCTGCCCTTCCCCTGCCCCTGTTCCAAGGTCATTTCCCCCTCCCAGTCCATCCCTGCACATGAACCTGATTATCCACATACATGGAAGCTGTACCCGCATGGAAAATCCACATGTTGTCTATATCACACAAGGCCAAGCATATCAGGTTCATCACACTCCCATTACATGCAGCTGGCAAGCTCAATGTCTATGGTGAGTGGCACAGAATGTCTGAATCAGGGCTTTTTCTGAGCAGGAACGCACAAGAACACAGTTCCAGCTTGGCATCAGGAGGTGTAGCTTAATATGCAAATGAGTTCCTGCTGGGCTTTTTCTGCAAAAAAAGCCCTGTGTGAAACAATGGTGACATCCAGGTTGCATGGTCTAATATGCAAATGAGTTCCTGCTGGGCTTTTTCTACAGAAAAGCCCGGTGTGAAATGATGGTGATGTCAGGGGTGTGTGGCCTAAAATGCAAATAAGTTCCTGTTGGGCCTTTTCTATAAAAAAGAAGCCCTGGTCTGCACCATTCTTATATCACTTTGTTTAGCAGGAATTACTCCCAAATAATTTTACATAAGACTGCTAGACATGAGAGAGGTATATAAAAATCTACTTTCTGGGATTGTTCAGGAAATGCTTATGTAGAAGTTAACAATGAACATTCTTTGCTGATTCCCATGGAACTGGCATGCAAATCTACTTTCACACAATCATAGAGAATGATCTTTTCATATTGAAAACTTCATCACTGATGGAAGGGCGAAGCTAACATGCTCCATGCCACATTCAGAAATCTAGTGAATGCAACATGTAGACAATTAGTAAACCCTTGTGGAAGAATTACTGCCCACCATTGCTCATGATTGAAGATGGGCATGTGTTCTGGCAACAGCGTGTGACATTCGCTTTGATTAATGTCAGAAGTTGGAACAGAACAACAGAGGAGCGGCACACCTGCAAAGCTGACAAGCTTCCCTAATGGTGAAATGCAAAAGTGGTTAATCAAAGTTTCAATGCACAACATCTGAGGTGCATAAAGGAGGTGGTGGACTTCCTTAATTCATGTGCCAGATATCCCTGGATTATTTTGAGGCTGAAAAGAACACTCCAAGAGGAGGATAATTCTCAACACCTGTGAGCATTTTTAAAGCCATTCACATTAAACAAATACTGTTGATGTGAGTGGCAGGCCACTTCCTACCAAGCTGACCAGGTAAACTTTTCCTTGGCTTTAACTAGACAAACAGGGGAGTAAGTGTGTGTGTGGGCGGGGGATTGTATTTTTAAAAAATCTGGATATATTGGAACTAGAAAATATTGGTATTATCAGTTTCCCAGAATCCAAATGCCACTATGGTATCCAATCTATGAGGTTTTTGGGGGAAGGGTTCCAATACAATATTTTTTGGCTCCATTATTTCCTCTGCAGAAAAGTTCTGTAGCAGGTGAGAGGTGTTTTTAAAAGTGCTCGCAACAAAATTGTTGGGGAGCTGTTAGCGCCTGTCCTTTAAATAAGCCCTGAATCTCGAGATGATTGGACCAAGGGGGTCTGGTTTTATGACGTCCTGAACAAAGTGCAAAAAAATGTAAAACCCAAGCATCCCCCGCAACACTATTGCAGGCTATAATGAAGCCCAACAAATATCAACCCTGATAAGCTCAATGTAAACCATAAAAATCCACAAGAAACCCCGACAAACCTGACACAGACCAACTCCAGCAAAGAAAGAGCTTTTAAAAAACCAACAAAAACTATTGAAACCGACAGTATCTTACCTAATCAACCTGGTAAGCTAATACCAAGCCCTCGGAAACACAGAAGCATGGGGCAGGGCAGGGAAGTTAAAAACATGCAGTCCTGAGAGACTGCAAACATGGATTAATCCCAAATAGTTCTGATATTTTTGGGGACCCATTTTTCTATATCCCCCCAAAAAATTCCAGATAAAACAACCAATAAAGTATATTTTGGACCAGAAATATCCAAATGCACATCCCTGTCGGACAGCCACATGTCTGTGGGTGAGGGTAATCACAGCAGCATTCTTGTTGCACTATTGTTCAGCATTACATCCATTGTGCCTCTTCTCTTTGCATCCTCCTGAATTCCTTCATGCATTGCATTTAGGGCAAGTGAGCAAGTCTCTGGCCATCACAGAACAAAAAATGGAAATTCAAGAGAGCACACAGAATTGAGCCTGCTTCAAATTATGCTTGGTAAAGAGTTAATACATAGAGCAGGAGTGTCAAACATGCGACCCAGAGGCCGAATCAAGTCCTCGGAGAGCTCCTATTAGGCCCCCGAGCAACTGACTGTCATCTGCTTCCTTCTCCCTCTCTCTTGTTTCCTTCTGCATCACAGCTTGCTTTGCAAGGTTTGCTCAATTGCATAGGAGCTACAGAGCAAAACCTCTATTTTCTCCATTGGCTGAGGCTCCTCCCTTGGGGAGGAAAGGGGAAGGGAGAGCTTGCTTTGCCAGGCTCTCTCAATTGTACAACACAGCTACTGAGCCAAGCCTCTTTTCCTTCTATTGGCTGAGGCTCCTCCCCCTCCTGGCCCCCTGGGGAAGGAAGGAAAGAACCAGAGCTTCCTTTGTCCAGTTCTCTGGATCCCATGTGAAAGATACAAAGAAATCACCTTTAAGACCAATGAGTGCTAATGTTTTAAGCATGTTTTTTTAAGTTTTTTTTTTTTAACAAAACCTTTAATTGGGTTTGTCTGTGTCTTTTATAAAGTTTATATCTCTGCTACCGAATCTTAAATAGGTACACATATGGCCCAGCCTGACATGGCTTGGCCCAACAAGGTTTCATTTATGTCAGATCCGGCCCTCATAACAAATGAGTTTGACACCCCTGAGCTTCTGTGTGGGAGGAGCATCTCCCAGTAATGGCACACATTTCATTAATCAAGGAAGTTATATGTGGACCTTTTGCGAAACAGATTCAGTCACTATACCATACTATATCCATGTTCTTCTTAGAAATCTGTTGGTCATTGTGTTGCTCACAGCCAGTGCTAAAATCCAGATTAGGAGCTGTCACAAGCAGGGGATCAGGGAGGGCCTTCTATTGGCTGCCACCACTACGGTAGGGTCTGTCTGGGAGGGCCCAGAGCACTCACCCGACCTCTGTCTTCCTTTTCAGCAAACACCTTTTATCTGTGAGTGAAGAGGTGTACAGATCCAGGAAGTATAGCAACAATAATTTTATTGTAAGTGCTCAGGAACAAACAAGTGGGTTTTAATTACCTAGTGCAACAGTGAACAGGGAAACAGTAAAGGTGGTGCAAAGAAAATAAAAGCCCTGCCGCAACTATACATTCCCTTCCTTCTGATTCCAACTGACTCACCACTCTTTGGATGAGGGAGCTCTCATGACTGCAGTCTTCCTCCAACCCAGCCTTTCCAGAGATCATACTCCCCCCCCTCTAGTTGGGCCTTTTATTTCCTTCTTTCTCGGTCCCATTTCTCTGGTCCATAATTGCTGTCCACCCCGGGAGAAGGACAGAAGGGATCCTGGGAAATATAGGCCCTGTAGATACTCTGATACAGGCTTTCCCTGGAGCCTGTAGTCCTCACTAGGCCTAGGATCATGACAGGAGCTCTGTCAACAAGGGCTATGGAAAGGAATGCAACTTAGAGTATACATCTGTGTCCAGTTGGAAAGCAGGATGTGTTCACTCAGCCATATATTCTATTCTATGGATAATTCTATGCAGAA
Organism: Heteronotia binoei; assembly: GCF_032191835.1. NCBI lineage: Eukaryota > Metazoa > Chordata > Lepidosauria > Squamata > Gekkonidae > Heteronotia > Heteronotia binoei. The sequence goes on from NC_083229.1 coordinate 110,995,917, forward strand.
CCTTCTGTAACTCTTATAATCCAAATTTCTCCCACCATTTTCAGGTTTCTGAAGTGGAACCAAGGCCTTATAAAATCTCCATTATTGCATTTCTTTATTTCCAAATTTTGAACAGAACATGCGCAGTCTTGATGTAGTTGTACGTGTATTGAAATCTTTTTGATGTGATATTTTAGAAGAATGTAAATATACAAAATAAATGTAATACAAATAAGTGTAATGCAATCATGTATACAATAACAACATTTATTTTAAGGTTTTTTTTTTAACAAAACCTTTAATTGGGTTTGTTTGTGTCCTTTACAAAGTTTATATCTCTGCTACCTAAAAGGTCCCCCCCCCAGTGTCCTGTTTTGCACTGAGCATCAGTAATGGGGGAGGAACAATCTAAAGCAGTGGTCCCCAACCTTTTTTGCCCCAGGGCCCACTTCCAGGGCCGGCCCGCCAACTGCGGTCCCAGGGCAGGCAGGGTGGGGGCACACAATTCGGCCTCCCCCCGCCCTCCATGCAGCACCTCATCCTCCCCCCATTTTCCTCCCCCGTTTCCTCCTCCCTCCTCCCCCCCCCGTGCAGCCTTGCTGCCTCTTAAAAGTGCAACTTCACTCCTACTTTGTTCTACTGCTTCAGACCAACATGGCTGCCCACTTGGATCTGTTCTCCTCCCCTGTTTTCTCCTCCCCCAGCTCAGCCTCACAGCCTCCTCCGCCTATTTTCACCATTTTAAGATGGGGGGAGCTCCTCCCAGGCCAACTCTCCCCCGCGGGAAGGAGGCAAGGGGAGCGTCCCTTGCCACTACTGCGGCAGTTTCCCCAGCCGATCAGCTGATCGACAGGGGGAGGTCGGGCTGGGAGGTGCTTCACCACCCCTTCCCTGGCCTTAAAATGGTTAAATCGGAGGGGGGCAGGGCAGTGAGGCTGTGCAGCCCATTTCAAACAGGCCGTGGCCCGGTACCGGTCCTCGGCCCAGGGGCTGAGGACCCCTGATCTAAAGGGATAAAAATATATGGCAAGATGTGCATGGTCAAATTCAGAATTAATTTTCAAAAATCTGCTAGTTAAGCCAGAATTCAGGAAGAGTTCATTTTTGTGTTTGGTTCATTTTCATATACATTACTGGACATAGCAGCAGCTTGAAAGCTATTTATCTAGTTACAAGATATGGAGAGAATTTGCACCCCCAAGGTGATTCTCGCTTGGCAGAGTGGGTGGTGGCAGACAATTGTTACTCCACTCACTGAAGACATGGAAAGATGCCTTGAGTATATATGTTTTTGTGTGTACTGCATTCAGTAACACACACTATGTGCATCCATCCCAACTAGTATTTGTAATGTATGCATTAGTTATATGCACTGCAGTCAATGAGATAGGGAATGGAAACAGACTGATGAAAATCACACTAGCTAAATAGCAAAGCACCAGAAGTAACCAAAAAAATCCCAGTCTCAATGAGAAGAGAATGAATTGAAAAGAGGCAATTCAGAGCAGAGCCCTTGGCAAGGCTTTTTTTTGGTAGAAAAAGCCCAGCAGGAACTCATTTGCATACTAGCCTATACCCCCTGGCATCACCATTGTTTCACATAGGGCTTTTTTTGTAGAAAAAGTCTAACAGGAACTCATTTGCATATTAGGCCACACACCCTGACCCCAAGCCAGCCGGAACTGCGTTCCTGTGCATTTCTGTTCAAAAAAAGCCCTGGCCTTTGGTGACAATAATAAGTCAAGAAAGCCTGCCATGCATCATGGCTGCTGGGAAATGAAAGAAAGACATATCATCAGTCCTCTTCTTTTGCAGTATCTGTTAGACTTTGATAGCTGGCAGGGCTTTTTCTGAACAGGAATGCACAGGAACTCAGTTCCGGCTGGCTTGGGATCAGAGGGTGTGGTCTAATATGCAAATGGGTTCCTGCTGGGCTCTTTCTACCAAAAAAGCCCTGGTTGCTGGAAAGTTTCAATGTCATTGCAGAGACCTCCGGAATCTCTCTTCCCATCTCTCTTAAGTGAGACTGCCAGGCATCAAGAAATGGTATGAAACAAATGGCATTCAGTGTTATTCCTGTTCACTTTTGTTACACCAATGAATGTAACAAAAGGGACTTTGTTTCTTGGTTCAGAAATCAGAGATCCAGGATTAGGATGGATTACACTATCGCTGCTTGTACACCAAGATGCTCAAGCCAGATAATTTGTGTCATCTTAAAAAAATACATAGAGATATTTGCCATAGATAAATTTTGGTATTCTTTTCCTAGGGCCACGGTAGAAAAACTTATTTCAGACCTAAATGAACTCACGGGAATCTTAAAATCAGACCAGAATTTGAAAGCTCTCAAAATGAAAGAGACAACAATATGCCAAAGGCTGGCCCCAAAAGTCTCTAGCGGAAGTCTAAAATGCAGAAACCGAGTAGGTGGATTTGATGCTTTTCTGTATACTATGGAGAGAGAAGTTCTGACATAAGGAATAACCCATGGAAATTATGGATGGGTGGCAAGATTTTGAGGATTATTGCTCAAAAGTAACTCTATCAATTGGCTATTGTTACATAATATATCAAGAGTGCAACAATATATTTTTTTGCAGTTTTGAATATGTCCAAAGGCAAGCCTTTGAACTTTGTCATACATCTTGCTATAAATGCCCCTCCCCCTCCCCTGGCATGCCCAGCAGAAGCAAAACCAAAACCAAAAAACTCTGTAAGCCTTGATGCCATTGATGCCATGGATCAAATAAAAAAAAGGGGAACACAGTAGTGAAAAGCCTAAGGAATAACTACAGAGAAACTGTGTTCAATATTGCTACAAAATCATGCAAATAATATTTTTTATAATATCAACAACACATAAAAAGTATCAAAAGTCCAAAAGGCTCAAGTTATAAACAATGTTCTTGTAATGTGGCAGAAAATCCTCCTCCAGGTATTTTGGTAATATTCCCAAATAGATATAATCTGATGTATAGAAGCCTCCTGAGATATACAACGCAATTTCCAGATGTCTTGGCACGTTTCAGAGCCAGAGCCAGTGTGTGGGAGTAGGCTGGGTAGGCAGCTGCTTAGGGTGCACCCCGCCTGGGGCGCTGCTGGGTGCCCCCCCCCATGAGCCAGGCCAGGGCTTGCGTCCCACGCACCTTGAAAGGTGTGCAGGAGGCGATCGTCAGCTCCCCCACCCCTCATCAGCCTTCCTGCACTGCAAGAAGGCTGAGCGAGGAAGGGGCTTGCGTCCCATGCGCCTTGAAAGGTGTGCAGGAGGCGATCGTCAGCTCCCCCACCCCTCATCAGCCTTCCTGCACTGCAAGAAGGCTGAGCGAGGAAGGGGCTTGCGTCCCATGCGCCTTGCAAGGCATGCAGGACACAACTGTCAGCTCCCCCCACCTCCCACCCCAATGTGGAAGCCTGAGGGGGACGGAGGCTGCTCGATGACATCACTTTTATGACATCATTGTGCCGCGTGTGCACAGTGCACATGCATGTTTTTTTCTAAAAGATTGGAGGTTGGGGGCGCTGAGCTGGGGTCTGCCTCCAGCGGCAGAAAACCCTGCGCTGGCCCTGTTCAGAGCGTAGCCCTTCGTCAGGCAGTCTTATTCCGCTTAAGGATAGTTCTATTGGTCTAATTATTCACACTCATACAAGAAATTTTTCCTTTTCGGGGTCCCGATTAATGCATTCTCACAGCCATACAGCTTCACAAAATTCTAGTTCGGGTAGCTTCCCTCTACTTATGCCACGGAGACACAGTTCTGTATTTGTTATGTATGTGAATCTGTGTGTTACCAAATGGTGTTCCTGCCTGGCTCATTGGAGCCTGAAGGACTGAGCTTGGGGACTTAGGAACAACGGGCAGTAGGATCCAAATCTCAACTGCCCTGCTCCAATCACAGGTCCCTGGCTGGTTTGAATGGTCCAATAATGAGCTAGCATGGGAACCCAGTGTTGTATACAGTTGGCCCAGTGGGCCCCGTTCTCCAGTTCAGTTAGTGCAGCCACCCACCATGCTGTACTCAATAAAGAACTTCTTATCACTACCACCTCTCCTCTTCAATGCCTAAGAACCCGCTATATTATAGTATTAAGAGATGCCGTTTGGTGGAATCAGCTCCCAAAACCTCCCACTTTTGCTCCTATCAAGAGAAGACACTGACAAATTCTGGAAATGGAAGCTGACCTGTTAGGACAATGGTCTGTCCAAAGCCCAACTGTTTGGGAACAGGCAATGTTTTGCCTCTGATCTCTTTTGTCCGACAGCTGAGATGAATTTCTGCACCCCCTGCCTAAGAAGTGATGCTTTCATTCCTTTCTTATTTTTCTTCTATCAAGCCCGATCCCCAATGTCACTTTAGCCGTGTCATCCTTCTTCCTTCCATTTTCTCTATTAGAAAACCCCAGCCGGGTTGGAGGATAAAAATCTGCTGTCAAGTTTCAGTGGTTGAAAAGGATATTCCTCTCCCTCCCACAGATTTGCCCTTTGACCTTTCGGGAGCTGGGGCCTGTGGCAGACTTCATTTGTACTTGATTTCCTGGTCTCTCTCAGGTTGGGCAGCTCAATGTTTCCCCAGCAGATTAATGACAGCTAATAATATCTGATATATCTGGACATTGCTTCATAATGAGAAGCAGTCCCACGGGGTCTCGGAAGTGTCACCACTAACAAATTCACCAGACCTGCACATAATTAGCATGTAAAGGGAGTGATCGTGCAGTAAATCTGTAGGGGAAGACGGATAGCCCAAGAGGGGGAAAAAATTAAAAGGAGGAGGGAGGTTACAAAAAAACAAACAAAAAAACCCCAACCAACAAAACCCTGTTCTTATACTCCTTCTGAAATGTATGTTTCTTGGCATGAATATTTTCTTGATAACAAACTGCGAACAGGTTACCTTTACAGTAACATTATTCCTTCCGTGGCTGATAGGCTGAATTTCATTATGCCACTGCTAATGTTACAATATTTCTGCAAAATGTCACCATATGTAAATGAGAAGCATGGAGGGTTTTCTCCTTGGCTGCCTTTGGAGACGAGAAGCCCCTTTTCCTGGTGGGCCTTTTGGTCTGCTCACTGACTTGCTAGTGAGTGATGTCATCAAGATGGGCCTACCCTTTGACTCATGTTATTGGCTGATGATGATGAGGAAATACACAAAGGATGATGTCACCACACAGGATAAGGGATCCGGCATGGTACAGAGAAGGGAGAAAATGCAAACACAAGGATGCACTTTTGGGTCTAGCAGAAACCCAATGGGATTGCTCCAGGAGTCTGCTGATTCAAATCTCACAAATACCCTAGGCCCCCTTTTTCTTTCATTGTCAGCCCTCATCCAGTATGCAGTAGGAGGATAGTAATAACAATATAACTTAAAGGACATCTACTTCACAGCAAATGAAGTCCTGTTGTGGCATTATGTCAAGGGAAAGGACAGCCCTTCCTTCCTTCCTTCCTTCCTTCCTTCCTTCCTTCCTTCCTTCCTTCCTTCCTTCCTTCCTTCCTTTCTTTCTTTCTTTCTTTCTTTCTTTCTTTCTTTCTTTCTTTCTTTCTTTCTTTCTTTCTTTCTTTCTGCCATTTCTAAGCCTTGGTACAACTGGAAGCTGTAAATGTTTCTTGTACTAGATCCTGGTGACTCCTACGTCTTGGGCACTGCCCATCCGCCATGTGGAGTGTGTAGTCCTGTTCACAAGTTACAGTGAATGCATGTTCAGTGCACATTTGATTTTTTTTCTTTATACATGCATTGAGTAATTCTCACATTACATTCAATGTACGTACAGCCAAAGATGAACATTTATCCAGGTGCTGGTCCTCAGTTTTATGTGCCAAATGTACGTATGTGAAATGTGTGCTCTTTCAGACATGCAGATGCACATGCATGGGTGTTCACCGTGACATGCGAACAAGGCTAGTGTGTGGGAGAATGAGGGTAAAGAAAACAGTTTTGCAGCTGTCCGTGGAGTCAGCAATAGAGACAGATGACTGTGCTTTGCATAGGGTTACTAATCCTCCTGCCAGTTAGCTGGCCTTGCCTACCACCACTCCAAGCAATGGCAGGAGAAAACTAATTAAATAGTTAGCATCCTGTGAATCTCTATGTCAGTTCTCAGGAAAACCCAGGAGTGATATTGAGTAACTCTAGGAACCACCAAAAACACTATGGTGAAGCCATAGAGTTCCCAGTGATTCCTAGAGCTTCCCTACTACACTACTCCAAAACCGATGTAGAGACACACAGGATGTTCTGCGGGCCCCGTTTCCCTGAGTCTCCCATTCCAACTGGCTACTGAATAAGCATACTGGGAGAAGTGCAAGGGCAACATCCATTTGAAGGAAGCGATATAGGGTTCTGTCTGCTGTAGCAGCCCCTCACTCAGCTTGTGTATTTGCAAACAAGCAGATGTTCAGCACTCTGTCCTCACCGACCCCGTGCGAGGGTGCTGCAGACACTTGCTACCACTGTGCTTCCATTCTCTTATTTAAAAACAGTCTAGTGGGAATGATAGTCAATTTCAGCAACCACCAAACTTGCAGAAAGCAATTCCCATCAGCTGGTTATAGTTATTCCTCTGCCCATGTTGCAAACCATTATCTAAATTAGTTAACTAAGCCAACAATTGTAAACATGTGATGCTCAGAATCGATGCTGGGAATATTAAGGTTCTTCTTATGATTACCCGCTTCGGTATAAAGGAGCAGGAAGATTCTTTCATGTTCACATACACTCTCTCTCTCTCTCTCCATGAAAACTCCCAAACTGAACAACAAAAGTAATTAGGGGTATTATAATTTTTTTTTAATGTGAAGGTCACTAAATGCCTGCCTCTCAGGAGGGAAATGTTTTAAAAAGCAGCTTTAAGGATAATTAACTGACAATGATTGATAACCACTAATTAGATAGTTTGTGCTAGAGCTGTGCTGTTCTGTTTTATGGATTTTTTTTTTGCTTGATCTTTTTGTTTCTCTGACACAATATTATAAATCAAGATGGGCCGCCATGTTAGTCTGTCTGTAGCAGGAGAAGAGTCCAATAGCCCCTCAGACTAACAAAATTTGTGGCGAAGTAGGAGTTTTCGTGAGTCGCTGCTCACAACTCAGTGACTCACGAAAGCTCATCCCCTGCCACAAAGGTTTGTTAGTCTTAGGGTTGCCAAGTCCAATTCAAGAAATATCTGGGGACTTTGGGGGTGGAGCCAGGAGACATTAGGGGTGGAGCCAAGATCAAGGCTGTGACAAGCATAATTGAACACCAAAGGGAGTTCTGGCCATCACATTTAAAGGGACGGCACACTTTTTCAATTCCTTCCTTCCATAGGAAATAATGAAGCCTTCTATGAGCCTTCTTTTGAACCTCATAGAATTGAACCCCCTGGTCCAATCTTTTTGAAACTTTGGGGGTACTTTGGGGAAAGGCACTAGATGCTATACTGAAAATTTGGTGCCTCTACCCAAAAAAACAGCCCCCCCCAGAGCCCCAGATACCCGCAGATCAATTCTCCATGATTTTCTATGGGAATAAATCTCCATAGGGAATAATAGAGTTCCCAGCAGATATTTCCCTCCTCTCCCCCCGCTTTCTGACGACCCTAAAGCGGGGGGAGGGCCTCCAAACGGGGGGATCCCCTGCCCCCACCTGGGGATTGGCAACCCTAGTTAGTCTTTAAGGTGCTACTGGACGCCTGCTCTTTTCTACAATATTATAATGCTTTTTTTCCATTCAGACAGGCTCTTCCCTTTACAGTCCACCCGAGCCACGATCTTAAACAGTGATATTAAGAAAGAGCAGCCAAGAAAATTAGCAGAACATTTTGAATAAGCATGGATCAAAAATATTCTGTACGGCGGAGCTTTTTAAAATTGTATTTATTTATTTAGTAGGCTTATATTCCACCCTCTCCCGTAAGCGGGCTCAGGGCGGATCACAACATACAGTAACAACAATAAAAACCTACAGTTCAGAGTTAAAACAATACATTAAAATTAAACAAGTAGAAACAATAGAACAATATTTTTGTTTGGTGTACCAATTTGGTATCATGGTTAAGTGCGTGGACTCTTATCTGCTCGGAGGAGCAGCCACGGCGAGCGGAGAAGAGGCGGCAGCTGCGGGGCGGCTCGCCGTGCTCCCTGGCGCCATTTCCCCCCTCCCCCCTAGCTCCACCCCAGTGTCTCCTGGCTCCACCCCCAAAGTCCCCAGATATTTCTGGGGTTGGACTTGGCAACCCTACCTAATATGCAAATAAGTGTGTAAAACAATGCTGATATTAGAGGGAGTCACCTAATATGCAAATAAGTTCCTGCTGGGCTCTTTTTTTAATAATAATTTTAAAAAAGCCCTGCTGCACAGTATATTAGTAATATTCACTGTCTCCATTTCATACTTAAAACATCAGTTGTTAAGTTTTGATGAACTGGTCCTTTTTGCATCGTAAAAAACATGAAAGACATATGACAAAAAACATACTAGATTACAATTCTCTGTTGGAGGTCTGTTTTAAACTAGTTTCTGGGAATTGGGAATTTATAAATTAGTAAAATGTGTAGAGTGGAAATACACAAAAAAGGAAGAACTTCTCTGTATTTAGATCAATGCACAACAGGAGATAATTTTCCGAGCAGCACATATAGCCTTGAGTATTTCGTAGAATCATAGAGTTGGAAGGGATCTCTAGGATCATGTTGTCCAACCCCCTGCACAATGCAGGAAACTCACAAACACATCCCCCTAAATTCACAGAATCTTCATTGCTGTCAGATGGCCATCTAGCCTCTGTTTTAAAACCTCCAAGGAAGGAGAGCCCACCACCTCCCGAGGAAGCCTGTTCCACTGAGGAATCGATTTAACAGTCAGGAAGTTCTTCCTAATGTTGAGCTGCAAACTCTTTTGATTTAATTTCAACCCATTGGTTCTGGTCCTACCTTCCAGGGCCAAGGTAAACAATTCCACACCATCCTCGATATGACAGCCCTTCAAGTACTTGCAGATGGTGATCATATCACCTCTCAGTCACCTCCTCTCCAGGCTAAACATCCCCAGCTCCTTCAACTTTTCCTCATAGGACTTGGTCTCCAGACCTCTCACCATCTTCGTCACTCTCCTCTGGACCCGTTCCAGCTTGCCTATATCCTTCTTAAAATGTGGTGCCCAAAACTGAACACAATACTCCAGATGAGGTCTTACCAGAGCAGAGTAAAGCGATACCATCACATCACATGATCTGGACACTATACTTCCATTGATACAGCCCAAAATTGCATTTGCCTTTTTAGTCACCGGATCACAATGTTGACTCATGTTCAGCATATGATCCACTAAGACCCCTAGATCCTTTTCGCACATACTACTGCTAAGACAAGTCTCCCCCATCCTATATCCATGCATTGGATTTTTCCTACTGAAACGCAGAACTTTACATTTATCCCTGTCAAAATTCATTTTATTGGTTTTAGCCCAGTTTTCCAGCCTGTCAAGGTCATCCTGTAACCTGTTTCTGTCTTCTTCTGTGTTTGCAACCCCTCCCAATTTAGTATCATCTGCAAATTTAATAAGCATTATTCCTTCATCCAAATCATTGATAAAGATGTTGAACAAAACAGGTCCCAGGACAGATCCTTGAGGCATTCCACTTGTCACTCCTCTCCAAGAGGATGAGGAACCATTCACAACCACTCTTTGGGTGCGATCTGTCAACCAGTTACAGATCCACCTAACGGTAACAGGATCCAAACCACATTTTACCAACTTGTCAACAACGATAGTAAAAGGATTCCTAATAGTTTTTTTTTTTTTTGCAAGAAGCCTTCCATATTTTATTCTGCCCCTGCTAGGTGAAACTGCCATATTTCCAGGTGGGGGCATCTAAGATATTAATGGGGAAAGAGTTAATCAACAGAAACGTCAGTACCCCATGGCCAAGTCCCAAGTGCCTGTTTTGTTTGGGTTGTTTTTTTAGTGTTTATGAATTGCTAGGGAGCTTTTTCACAATAATAATTAACATATCACAACGACCATAAATTGTGGAAACAATTCCCTTCCCTCTGCCTTATGCCACCTAGGGAGCCCGGCATAAACAGTCAACTGACTCTTATGGCCCCGTCTTATAAGCATCCTACCATATTGCAGTTAAAAGGGAAGTTTCAGGATTACTTGGATATGAGAACAATAGTGACCCTGGGAGAAAGCTAGGCAGGTCAGATGCAGAAAGTTTAGAGCATTACATGGGCAAAGTGGGGAACTACCTGCTACTGATGTTTTAAAGTCCAAAGGTCTTTTGTTCTAACAACCAACCCTCATTATTTAATGGACGCTTTTATATCACACCTATTTAAATAAAAAAACTTCAGGTAGTTGAAGACCTCCAATTGCAGCTGCTGGAATGGCCTTGGGTTAGCCATGGCTTTCGCAAGAGTTGTCCTTGAAAGGGCAGCTGCTGTGAGAGCCCTCTCAGCCCCACCCACCTCACAGGGTGTCTGTTGTGGGGGAGGAAGATATAGGAGATTGTAAACTGTTCTGAATCTTTGATTCAGAGAGAAGGGTGGGGTATAAATCTGCAGTCTTCTTCGCCCTTTATTTATGTAGTTATATCCTGCATTTCTTTCCAATGGTGACCCAAAGCATGTTGTAGTGTCACTGTTGTCTCCTCAGTCTTATGCTTACAACCACCTTGTGAAGTAGGTTAGACTAAGAAAGAGACAGGCGTAAGGTAACCCAGCAAGCTTCCACAGCAGTGTGGGGATTCCAGCCTGGGTTTCCCTGATCCTTGTCTGACACTCTAACCAATATACCGCACCATCTCTGTTCCCTGAACTCCGCACTGACTATGGCACTAATGCAGTTATCCCCCCCAGGTGAGCGCACTGGGAGTGCACAGGGTTGCTTGGCAGGCTCACCACTGGGCTGGGCTCATTGTTCCAAATTCCTGTAACTGAATTCTTTTAATAAATTCAGGGCTTTTTTTTAAACAGGAATGCAGTTCCAGCTGACTTGGTGCCAGGGGGTGTGGCACCTAGTATGCAAATGAGTCCCTGCTGGGCTTTTTCTAAAAAAAACCTGTGTGAAACAATGGTGATGTCAGGGGGTGTGGCCTAATATGCAAATGAGTTCCTGCTGGGCTTTTTTCTACAAAAAAGAGCCCTGATTACAGGTCACCATTGACCTCAAGGCAGCATCCATAACTTTCCCAGATTCTAAACAGATTCCAGAACTGCAAGGCTGCCAAATCATGGGACTTCCAGCCATGCCCTGTGACCTGATGAGCTGGCAGCTGTATTTTAGCTGTTACCCTCATGGAAAATGGGGCATTCCCACAGAGACAATCACATGGAGGAAGGAGGTGACACAAAGGGGACTTTCATATAAGCCTAATGGAGCTGTGACCACTCTGCTGGCAGGCATGCAGCCTCCCAAGGCATTTAATCAGGGGCATCGCATGCCGATCGATGTAAATTGGAAAACTCCATGTCATTCTTAAACTATCCGGTTGGATTACCTCTTTCACTTTATTCTTTGTTGTTTTCCTATATGAAATATCTGTGGGCTTAAAAACAAAACCCAGGATTCTTGAGCATTTTTCCTTCTACCACATTTCAGTAGTAGTAGCAGCAGCAGTAAACATCTTGTGCTTCACAAGTGATCTTTTAAGTGGCCTGCTGATTGGGCAGTTTTTAAAAGGTTGTTTGTGAACGAAATTGTTGCACTGTTTCAGCAATTTCGCTGTATACATTAAAATGTAGGCAGAAGTTCCAACCTAGCCCGAGTGATCTCTGAGTGGAACCTGGTTCTCTCCGAAGGGATCTTTCCAGGGCTTTTTCTGTAGCAGGAACTCATATGCATATTAGGCCACACCCCATGATATACCTCTTAGTACAGGGCCTACTTTAAGCTCCAGGAGGATTGGCACCATGTTGCACTCAGTGTTTGCTCCAGCTGAGAGGCTAGCAGACCCTGAACCCTGGAGCTTGCTATAATCCGCCTAGGGTTGACAAGTCCAATTTAAGAAATCTGGGGACTTTGGGGGTGGAGCCAGGAGACTTTGGGGGTTGAACCAGGAGACATTAGGGGTGGAGCCAAGATAAAGGCTGTGACAAGCATAATTGAACTCCAAAGGGAGTTCTGGCCATCATATGTAAAGGGACGGCACACTTTTTCAATGCCTTCCTTCCATACGAAATACCTTCTTTTGGGGCTCATAGAATTGGACCTCCTGGTCCAATCATTTTGAAACTTGGGGGATATTTTGGGGAGAGGCACTAGATGCTATACTGAAAATTTGGTGTTTCTACCTCAAACAACAGCCTCCCCAGAGCCCCAGATACCCGTGGATCAATTCTTCATTATTTTCTATGGGAATAAATCTCCATAGGGAATAATTGAGTTCCCAGCAGACATTTCCTTCCCCTCCCCCCACTTTCTGACGACCCTGAAGCGGGGGGGAGGGCCTCCGAACCGGGGGATCCCTTGCCCCCACCTGGGGATTGAAAAATAAAGGTACATAACCCACCATGAAAAGCAGCTTCTATTATTGAATTATACAAAGTCAACAAAGATAAACATACTCATATAAATTCCAACATTATAAATTACAGAACAACCATAACTTTTAGCCCTTAATGAAAAAGGAAGCATTAGCACCAAGAGTCCTTCTTTTCATCCTGTGGTAAAACTTCCAATCTCATTCCATGAAATCCTGGTGTAGTACTCCAGATGTTTAATGTTTGTCAAAAAATGCAGCCAATAATCCAAGTTTCCAAGGACAAGGTTGTACTGGACCCTTGTTTCGCGTGACCTTCTTCAAGCTGCAATAATCCTTTTAGCAATTGAACTTCTTCAAACTGCAATAATCCTCTTAGCAATTTCTCTTAAGTATTAGGCCAAACAGGCAGTATGTTTAAACGAACACCTACAAGGATTGGGGATTGCCAACCCTAACTCTGCCTCAGATTTCAGCTTTGTTTGTTGATTTTATTGCTGTGTGCATCTACATGCTTTCCTCCTTTTGTTTAGCTCTATGCACTTGGCATTCTGAACTTCCAGTTTCCTTGAATGTTTTTGGCTGTCCCCCAGGCGCAAGCGTACACGAGGCCTCATTCACAGGGGAAATAAAATACCATGGTGCAAAGGGATCAGCCCCCCAAGTTTGGCTTCTTGTACAGAAAGATTTGCGCTGGTTTGCATCCCAATTACATTAGACAAATCAGCCATGTTTAGTAATTATATTATTGCATTATACAAAGCCGGCAACAAATTTGGACTGCCTTTTGTTTGTTTACAACCACCCAGTCTAAAAAATGAGCAGGACTTTCAGACATTCATAATAAACGCAAAATGACTAAAAAGATCTCTCCCTTCCTCCCTCTTTCTCTCTTTTTTAGTTCGCACTAATTTGTTTGTCCCCCCCAAAATATATGCAATAATATGGGAAATTAAGTTATAAATGTAGAGATGTGCTCCGAGTCACCACCAAGATCTGCATGCAAATGCATAATAATCACAAACCCAAGATATTACAATATTACAAAAAAAAAAATCCACAATTAAATTATCATGTGGAAATAATCATAATGTTATTGGAAACTCAATTATTGTGGCAACCCTTGTCGAGGAATTAGCAGGCTATGGCAAAGGCAAGTCAGCCCTGAATTCATCAAATATGTATTATCACAATATTACATGTTCAGTTCGATTCCATGCAAAGACAAACATCCTTTCTCACCAGTATCTGCTCTGTGCATTTGTATTATTCATGAACAACTCTGTGATCTATTATACATACAAAACTGATTGTACGTCGCTGGCCCCAGGCTACAAGGCAGAGACACAGAATTAATTTTATTATATACACATGCATGATAATTGTGTAGGATTCGGTCAAATATCAAACCCTGCTCCTGTGTACCATTATTTTACTTTCCAAAAAGGGGTCTAAGGTCAGCAGCAATTTCTCTTTGGTGACAGTGAAACTCTTTGTCATTTGGAGTAGAAACTTACTGGGTACTAATGAGCCCGGAGCGAAGCCGAATGGCTACACACTCTCCCCCTTTTCACTCAAGCCCCGCTCGCCCAAGGAAGTGAAAAATATAACTTTTGTTCAGATTGTCATCGATTCCTTCCTTCTCTCACACATTGAAGTCCTTCATGGTTTCATTGTACTCTCTTCAACAGGGACAGAAGGCATACACAGAAAGAAAAGGGGTTTTTTATTTATTTAATTTTTTGTGGACTAAGTTCAATTTACCGGCCATTGTTCTCCTTGGGTTTAGAGAGCGTCATGATTAAGTGTGAATTGTGTGTGCAGAAGTTTATCGTTCAAACCATCATAAAGAGTTCCCCATATGGCTTTACTGCCCCCTTGCTATCTGCCTGCTCCCTCATCTGTTATATGGGGAAGGTACTCCTAACTCAGGGGTCCCTAACCTTTTTGAGCCTGTGAGCATATTTGAAATTCTGACATGGTGTGTGGGTGCAGCAAAATGAATGCCACAAAATGGCTGCCGTAGGAGGTGGGACAAAGTGATTGCCACAGCTGAACTTCAGTAACACATTGCAGGTTCTTGCGCTGTGGTGGCAGCTGCTGCCAAAGCAACATTTTAAAAAATCTGCACAGCCAATCAAATCTCCAATAGTGAACCAGAAGCTTTGCCGGGCAAAAGCCCTACTTGGCCCACTCATTTCCTAGAAGACATTTGGTGGGTGCCACAAAAGATGTCGGCAAGCACCATAGTGCCCACCGGCATGATGCTGGGGGCCCTGTTCTAATTTATGTACAGGATTGTTGTTAGGATCGCTGATAGAACATTTCAGGGTTTTTTTCCTCCCTTCTTTGGGCAGAGAGCAGGCAGGAAGTGTGGGGAGGTCAGTTTAATTGCTTTCCATACTTATTTCAGCCCACCTTTATACAAATGCTAATAGGTTTAGCAGGAGAGATAATGGGTGGGTCAGACTCTTCCCCCATCCCAAGCAGGGAACAGAGACTTGGAGGAATTAAGGATAGAAAGTCTTCAGGAAGAAATTTCTGGAGACATCAGGAAAAGCATTTTTGACCAGGCCTGACCAGATCAGGGGGAGGGGGAAAGAGAGGTGATAAAATTCAGGGGAGCAAGGAGGAAACTCTCTTTTTTGGGGTGCTGAGTTCTTGAGAGCAAACAGAACTCTCAACTGAGAAGGCAATCATTGACCATGTGCTGGCCTAAAGAGCTGGAGAAAACTGCAAGGTAATGGTACTCCGTAGATATCTGTAACTTCCAAAGCAAAGATTTTAAACATTTGACAGAGCATGTATAGAGAGAGAAACAGAGGAACTGGGTGAACTCAGAATCCATGTTTAACTATTCATAAGAGATGTTATGGCTTTTTAAACAACCTCATGAGAGAATAAAAGATTGCATTCTGCCACTTTGGGGTATATTGCCCTTCTTAGGTTTTGCATTTACAACAGGGTTGTAGAGGGGTCGCCATAAACTGGTTGAGATTGGATGGCACTTAATAAATAATTATTATTGTGATACATGCAACTATTGTAAAATCTCACCAGTTTAAGCTACAATTCCATTTGTCTACTATTCAAATTCCTTTTGTCTGGAGGGGAACCCTCAAGCCTGCCTCACAGTTTTGCTTTGTAAAAGATAGCAGCAAATTTAATTTAATTTATGTTACCTATAGTCCACCTTTCTCACTTGGACTCAAGGCCGAATACACATTGTGAGTCAGTATAATCGACAGATGGGACAGTCAAGGAACAGTGCAATAAGATTAGGGTTGTAGCCCTGACCAGAAGTCTAAAAAAACAGAACCAAAGCAAAACGTAAGTATTAACATCACAGCAGTATAACGACTTTCATTCTCAGTGGACTTTGTGTTGCTCACGTTTTCTCCATGTTTTTCCACACACTGTACAATCTTTTTGAGATTTTATTTTTTACTTTGAAAATTCTAATGCCCCCTCGTCTGACACACTTGATGTAGCTCAGAAAAATAAAATAAAAAACACACACACAGTAAAAACAGTACAAATACTGACAAAAACCCACAATAAAATAATTCAGATTGGTGATAAAAAAAAATATAACAAAATAATTGAAATATGAACAGATGGAGTCGCCTTATACCAAATCAGCAGGAGCTCCTTTGCATATTAGGCCACACGTCCTTGATGTAGCCAATCCTCCAAGAGCTTAGAGGACTCTTCTTACAGGGCCTACTGTAAGCTCTTGGAGGATTGGCTACATCAAGGACGTGTGGCCTAATATGCAAAGGAGCTCCTGCTACAAAAAGAGCCCTGCAAATCAGTCATTGGTTCGCTTAACTCAGTATCGTCTACCCTAACAGAAGAGGTTCTCAGGTACAAAATGCATTTTTCTAACACCTCTGTTGTTTGAATTCATGATTTTTTGTATCCAAATTATATGCTCTGTTGCTGAACCAACGCCCCCTCCTTCAAACGTCAATAAAATTCAGTGGCAGATCTGTTTTGCAGGCAACTCTGCAGAACTTTTCTGGGAAGAATTCCTCTTTTCTCTTACCAGAAAAGCAGAGTGACATTTGAAGAAGGTAAACCTCCTTAAAATTAAGCAATGAGCCCATAGCACTTATGATATAGTACAACCTTTGGGTCACTTCAGGCCGTTTCCTCGTGATTTGCATGTGGTGGTCTTTGAGATGCAGCATTAACCCAAGAATAATTAAAATGATATACTGTACTATTAACATTCTCGAATCTTGAAAGCAAAAAAAGAATGCCTGCAGCAGAGCCGGCACTGACTAATTAAAGAGAATATAGCTGCAAATGGCGATTGTAAGCAGTTTCCCTTTCGTAAAAAGAATACACCAACAGGGAGCATCATATACGTAAGTGGCAGCATTGAGGGATCAATCAACACTCAACATTGGCTATTATTGCAAAATAAATGGATAAACCAATTTTCTCACAATATTCAGTTTTCAAAAGTTAACTCTCCTTCCAACAGAGAAGGAGATATTGGATTTATATCCCGTCCTATACTCTGAATCTCAGAGTCCCAGAGCGATCACAATCTCCTTTACCTCCCCCCCGCCCACAACAGACACCCTGTGAGGTGGGTGGGGCTAAGAGAGCTCTTATAGCAGCTGCCCTTTCAAGGACAACTTCTACGAAAGCTATGGCTGACCCAAGGCCATTCCAGCAGCTGCAAGTGGAGGAGAGGGGAATCAAACACGGTTCTCCCAGATACTATCCCTGTTGGAAAGAAAAGGAAAGGTCCCCTGCGCAAGCACCAGTCGTTTCCGACTCTGGGGTGACGTTGCTTTCACAACATTTTCACGGCAGACTTTTTTACGGGGTGGTTTGTCATTGCCTTCCCCAGTCTTTTACACTCCCCCCCCCCCAGCAAGCTGGGTACTCATTCTACCGACCTCAGAAGGATGGAAGGCTGAGTCAACCTTGGGCCGGCTACCTGAATCCAGCTTCCACCGGAATCGAACTCAGGTCGTGAGCAGAGAGTTCAGACCACAGTACTGAAGTACTGCTGCTTTACCAGTAAATGTGGTTTGGATCCTGTTACCGTTAGATGGATCTGTAACTGGTTGACAGATCGCACCCAAAAAGTGCTTGTGAATGGTTCCTTATCCTCTTGGAGAGGAGTGACAAGTGGAGTGCCTCAGGGATCTGTCCTAGGACTTGTTTTGTTCAATATCTTTATCAATGATTTGGATGAAGGAATAGAAGGAATGCTTACTAAATTTGCAGATGATACTAAATTGGGAGGGGTTGCAAACACAGAAGAAGACAGAAACAGGATACAGGATAACCTTGACAGGCTGGAAAACTGGGCTAAAACCAATAAAATGAATTTTGACAGGGATAAATGTAAAGTTCTGCATTTTGGTAGGAAAAATCCAATGTATGGTTATAGGATGGGGGAGACTTGTCTTAGCAGTAGTATGTGCGAAAAGGATCTAAGGGTCTTAGTGGATCATATGCTGAACATGAGTCAACAGTGTGATGCTGTGGCTAAAAATGCAAATGCAATTTTCAACAGAAGTATAATGTCCAGATCACGTGATGTGATGGTATCACTTTGCTCTGCTCTGGTAAGACCTCATCTGGAGTATTGTGTTCAGTTTTGGACACCACATTTTAAGAAGGATATAGGCAAGCTGGAACGGGTCCAGAGGAGGGCGATGAAGATGGTGAGGGGTCTGGAGACCAAGTTGAGGAAAGGTTGAAGGAGCTGGGGATGTTTAGCCTGGAGAGGAGGCATCTGAGAGGTGATATGATCACCATCTTCAAGTACTTGAAGGGCTGTCATATAGAGGATGGTTTGGAATTGTTTTCTGTGGCCCCAGAAGGTAGGACCAGAACCAATGGGTTGAAATTAAATCAAAAGAGTTTGCGGCTCAACATTAAGAAGAACTTCCTGACCGTTAGAGCGATTCCTCAGTGGAAAAGGCTTTCTTGGGAGATGGTGGGCTCTCCTTCCTTGGAGGTTTTAAAACAGAGGCTAGATGGCCATCTGACAGCAATGAAGATCCTGTGAATTTAGGGGGATGTGTTTGTGAGTTTCCTGCATTGTGCAGGGGGTTGGGCTAGATGACCCTAGAGGTCCCTTCCAACTCTATGATTCTATGATTCTAAGAGTCCACACACTTAACCACTACACCAAATTGGCTCTCAGAAGCCTGCTGTTAAGGAGTAGGGCACTTTTTTTTCAAATTAAATTGAGGGAATTATGACACGGAAAAAAATCAATGTCCACCTCCAGTAATACAGTGGATCTCAGACCTTACAACCTTATCAACCTCTTGAATGTATGGCATATAGACAGTTGAGCGTGGAATTGTTTTCAGGTATTCAGAAACTCTTTTGTCATATTATGTTACATTTTTCTTTCTGTTTGGATAATTAAGAATTAATTTAAAAATGAATTAGAAAAAGTTGTCATCAGGGAAATGGCAGCAGGCCTATGGATTTCCCATTTTTGATTCCACAGAGTCTCTCTGGTGCTTATAAGTATGATCCAGAATAGGACTAGTTAAAACATCAAAACAACACACATTAAAATAAAACATAAATTAAAATTCATCTCTGTAACAGCTTTGAGAAGCCACAAGAGCTAGAACTTTGGCAACAGAACATGTTATTTCCAGATTGGCATCTGCAAGTAAAAAAAGAGATCACACAGGATTCGACAGATAACTGATATTTACTCAGGTGCAGGGCCGGCCCTGGGGCACAAGGCACCCCAGGCAGACTTGCTGCCAATGCCTGCCTCCATGGCATCGCGCCCCACTGTCCCCCTCTGCAGAGCCATGCCCCACCACCCCCCTCCGTGGCACCTCCTTCTCCCTCCCTTCCCCATCATTACAATGCCCAGGAAGGGGCAGTGGAACACCACGCTTCCCAGGCTCTTTAAAGCCCCCCCACCACCAATCAGCTGATCGGCAGGTAAAACACTGCCATCCCCCTCCCTCCTCCTCCCCTTCCCTTCTGCGGTGGCACGCTCTGCCCCCACTTCCCCAGTGCAATCAGAGCAGTAGCGCTAGAATTGGCCCTATTTGCTTAAATGAGGCCTGGGCCTCTCAGCGCTGAATGAGGCTTCACACCTCCATCACTTCTGAGGGAGAAGTGTAGCCTCATTCAACACTGAGAGGCCTGGGCCGTGTTTAAGAAGAAGAGGAATTGCAGATTTATACCCCGCCCTTCTCTCTGAATCAGAGACTCAAAGCAGCTTACAATCTCCTATGTCTCCCCCCCCCCACAACAGACACCCTGTGAGGTGGGTGGGGCTGAGAGGGCTCTCCCAGAAGCTGCCCTTTCAAGGACAACCTCTGCCAGAGCTATGGTTGACCTTCTTCTCCCACAACAGACACCCTGGCTGTGAAGTAGGTGGGGCTGAGAGAGCTCTCCCAGAAGCTGCCCTTTCAAGGATAACTACTATGAGAGCTATGGCTGACTCAAGGCCATTCCAACAGCTGCAAGTGGAGGAGCAGGGGATCAAACCCGATTCTCTCAGATAAAAGTCCGGACACTTAACCACTAAACCAAACTGGCTCTCTCCTCTCCTCAAGCGGGTAGGGCCAATTCTAGCGCTTCTTTGAGTGCACGGGGGGGGGCTGTGGAGCACACCACTGCAGAAGGGGAGGGGAGAGGGAGGGTGGCAGCATTTTACCCATGGGGGAGGGAGGAGGAGGCAGCTGCGTGGCAAGGTGATGGCAGCGGTGGAAGCGGCAGGTAAATTAGGCATTTGCCTTGGGTGTGGGGAGCAGGGGAGAACCCAATTAGGTGCCCCCCTCCCAGCACCCTAGGTAAATGCCTAATTTGCCTAGTGGGCGAGCCGGCCCTGTTTAGGTGTAATCCAGAGGATCTTTTTGTGGCATCCCATCAGTCACAGAATAAGTTGAGGTGATCTACAGATGTGCAGCAGCAATGGTGGTTAGAATATGGAGTTTTGGTGAAGTGCCCCCTGAGATCTGCAGTTGGTAGGATATTCAGCCTGCCTAACATAAAGGGAAAGGAGCTGTAAAGAGGCTTAGACATGGGGGGGAGGGTTCTTCAAACCACCCCTGTTCATCTCTTGATTACAGGATTGCTGTTAGTTGGCTGTGACCTGGTGGCAATTTCCACCACCATTTCCTAGAGATGCTGGTAAACTCTGCAAAACTTCCAGATTTCAGAGACACTTCTCCTCTCCTTCCCCATGAGCCCAACATCATCTGGAGTCCTAAAATGGACCCTTAAAGGCCTATAGCAAGGGGTGGCCAACGGTAGCTCTCCAGATGTTTTTTGCCTACAACTCTCATCAGCCCCAGCCATTGGCCATTCTGGCTAGGGCTGATGGGAGTTGTAGGCAAAAAACATCTGGAGAGCTACCGTTGGCCACCCCTGGCCTATAGAACCCAGCAATGAATGGCATCGTTGGTGAGCTCCCTGGCTTGCTGGCCAGTGGCCCTACCTACTTTTAGAAAAGCACTGGCTACTTCATGAATTTGTATTTTTCATTTGTGGTCATAACATATCATGGTATGTCTTAGTTTAAGACTGTATGCGTCGTTCTTGTTTCACGACTGAGGATAAAAATACTTTCATGTTCCTTAAGTAGTTTGGTAGTCTTTAAATACTCTTCAAGTGTTTGAAAGGATGTCACGTAGATGAGGGCAGGGAGCTGTTCCTGTTGGCAGCAGAGGAGAGGACTCCCAATAATGGGTTTAAATAATGGGCAGGAAGGTACTGGCTGGATATTTGGATGTGGAATTTACAGTAAGAATAGTGGAATCGGCTGCCTAGGTAGGTGGTGAGCTCTCTGTCATTGGCAGTCTTCAATCAGTGGCTGGACAAACATTTTTGACAGTGGCTGGTCAAAAATGCTTTGCACTGAGCAGCGGGCTGGACTAGATCAGGGGTGGCCAAACTGTGGCTCGGGAACCACATATTGTGGCTCTCAAAGCCCGCACTGCCATGCTGGCCAGCTTGGAGAAGGCACTTGTCTCTTTATTAATTTTAGAATTTTAATTAAATTGTTAAATTAGTTATTGTTTCGAATATTATTGTACTTAATGTATTGATTTAATGTTGTTAGCCGCCCTGAGCCTGCTTCGGCGGGGAGGGTGGGATACAAATAAAATGATGAAAAGATGATGATGATGATGATGATGATGATGATGATGATGATGATGATGATGATGATGATGATGATGATGATAATCCCTTCTCCGAGCCAAGCCAGCTGGCAGCTTGGGGAATGCATTTAAAGTTAAAGTTGCTGACTTTCCACCTCCACCTCCCTCCCCCATTTATTTGCCTCCTTCCCTCCCTTTTCTGCGGCTCTCAAACATCTGGTATTTATTCTGTGTGGCTCTTACCTTAAGCAAGTGTGGCCACCCCTGGACTAGATGCCTGTAGACCCCTTCCAACTCTGTGATCCCATGGTAGTTTATGTGCATGAGAAAATTACTAAAATGATGACGACGATGATGATATTGAATTTATACCCCACCCTGCACTCTGAATCTCAGCGTCTCAAAGCAGTTTACAGTCTCCTTTACCTTCTCCCCCACAACAGACACCCTGTGAGGTAGCTGCATCTGAGAGAGCTCTCCCAGAAACTGCCCTTTCAAGGATAACTCCTGAGAGAGCTATGGCTGACCCAAGGCCATTCCAGCAGCTGCAAGTGGAAGAGTGGGAAATCAAACCCTGTTCTCCCAGATAAGAGTCCACGCACTTAACCACTCCTCCAAAGTGTATATGTGAATATGGATGCTTGTCTCCTCATGTTGAAGGAAGGTGGTATTACATGCCAACATTTTATCTTAATTCTCATGATTGGCATGTTCCTTTTAACTATGAGAAAACAAGTAAACAATGACAAACAAAAAAAACCCCTTCCCCCCATTTCACTTTTGTTCAAAACACTCAGCAACAGTGATGCTGCACAGCCTGCGATAAACTGTTTTGCAGGTGCTGAACGATGGAGCCGCTTTCATTTTTACAGCAGAATTTTGCACTTTTTGGAAACCGTAAAATAGCGACAGCTATTTCATGCTCAAGAATGACTTTCAATGAGGGGAAAAAAATAGATCAAGATGTTTATATACATGGTTTGGAATGGAGTGAGTGGCAGCTGCCACCATGGAGCAGCTGTGTGTTCCTCCATTATAAACCAAAGCAAAAGCAACATCCTCCACCATAATAAAACTGTCTTTTCCCATAGATTGGAACCATTCTGTTTACAGTCCATGAAACTTAGTTGGCAAAGACTTTCTGCCAGACAGATTTACAGACATGACCATGCAAAGTACACTTGAAAAAACTGAGGTTGCCTGAGCAGTGGAATGGAGGATTGCTGCCATTACTCCCATGGTTAGAACCACACCTGACAAATCTAAGGGGGTGTGACCAGATGAGCATTTTTGCCCACTATAGCCACCCCCCTCTGGATTTAATGGGTGTGATCTCACATGTACATCTGACCCCCACAGGCCACTTATCCCAACCGCATGTTGCAATAACTTCCAAATGAATTTAATAGACACGGGCAAATTCTCAGTGGCAAAGTTGGTGAGCCGCTTCCAGCCATCTGATTGGCTGGGTTTCCAGCCATCTGATAGGCCTGGGCGGCCCATGGAAACACATGAGTTGTGTGATTTCTCAACTTTGTACATTTGTGATCCATCCCTGATATCACAGGACCATGGCTATGTTGCGGGGTGAATAGGTGCTGTCTGATCACCGCAGCAAGTCTCTCATTTTTTAAAACCTGAGAGATTGTGTGGCAACCTGTTGGCCTGATTATACCCTTAATCCAGAACCCAAAAAGGTAGAAAGGTCCTCACAGAGTGCAGTCACACATGCTAAATAATGCAGTTTCAATCCATTTCAGGAATTGTTTGAAAGTATATTTTGCCATTTCACACAGCAAAATCCAGTTGGAAAATCCCTTGGAAGGAAGTGGATTGAAAGTGAATTATTTAGTGTGTGTGATCACACCCATGGTATGCCAGGGGTATTACTTTTGAGATAAACCAGAAATCCTAAGGATTACTGGGAAGTAGGTTCTATTGAACTCCGTAGGATTTACTTCTCAGTATACATGCTTAGAACTGCAACTTATCATTCCTCTCCCATTGCCAGTTTGGTGTAGTGGTTAAGTGGGCAGACTCTTATCTGGGAGAACTGGGATTGATTCCCCACTCCTCCACATACACCTACTGATGTAACCTTGGATCAGCCACAAGTTCTCTCAAAGTTGTTCTGCTCAAGAGCAGTTCTGGGAGGGCTCTCTCAGCCTCACCTACCTCACATGGTGTCTGTTGTGGGGAGGGGAACGGAAAGGAGATTGTAGGCCACTCTGAGACTCCTTTGTTTAGCGAAGCGTGGGATATAAATCCAAGCTCCTCCTCCTCCTCCTCTTCTTCTTCTTCTTCTTCTTCTTCTTCTTCTTCTTCTTCTTCTTCTTCTTCTTCTTCTTCTTCTTCTTCTTCTTCCAGGCATGTGCCTCCCAGCTGAAAAGTCTCCACTGAAAAGCAGGAAAGAAAAGCCACTCAAAGGGAAGAAGTAAATATCCCATTTATGGTTTTTTGTCTCACTCTCCACAAAGATTTGAACTAGCCCTGTATATAACAACTGAAAAAGTTCTAAGACTTTACAGTGCTCTGTTGGCTTTCATTAAGTGTTACATTGAAATAATCACATCACCTCTCATGTTGCAGGAGACTTTGCTTTGTCTACTCAGATGATAAAGCCACCATAAGAACATAAGAGAAGTCATGTTGGATCACGACAGTGGCCAATCCAGTCCAACACTGTGTCACACAGTGGCCAAAAATCCCAAGTGCCATCAGGAGGTCCACCAGTGGGGCTAGAAGCCCTCCCACTGTGCCTCCCCCCTGCCAAGCACCAAGAATACAGAACATCACTGCCCCAGACAGAGAGTTCCATCAATACCCTGTGGCTAATAGCCACTGATGGACCTCTGCTCCATATCACTCAAGGTGATCTTTTCTGGCTATAGGTTTAGAGCATAGTAAGAGGTTTACCAAACCCATAGGAAGTTATAGAGTTGATGTTGAAACTTCTACCATGATTGACTTCAAAAGTTCAGTCTTCCCAAATTACTGGAATAGCTGTATGAGTAGCAGTCATGCTGTTTTGAAGATTTTGCTTTGTTACCCACTGCTTAGTTATCCATGTGACTTATTAACTTCCTTTAAGCTCCATCATCGTGAAAAATATAATTCCATTAACCTCAGTGCTTCGCTGCTGTTATTCTGATGCTCACTACTGCTCTGCCAGAAGGAGATTTGGAAGCAGTTTTCTAACTTCCATCATCTGTTGGCACATCTGCACGAAGGCAAGGAAGCCTGATCGTTTTTTCTCACAGTCCTGACGAACTGACCTGAACAGTAAATAAAGAGCAGCTATTGTTGTTACAATGCATTTCATCGCTTCACATTCTAAAGTCCACCATGTTTATGTGTC
Source organism: Heteronotia binoei (assembly GCF_032191835.1). Classification (NCBI taxonomy): domain Eukaryota; kingdom Metazoa; phylum Chordata; class Lepidosauria; order Squamata; family Gekkonidae; genus Heteronotia; species Heteronotia binoei. Next base: position 111,020,847 of record NC_083229.1, read on the forward strand.
TTTTGGAAGATACTAACTGAATAGGGAAAGTCTTCTTAAACCTGACAGATGTTGCGCATTACATTGGTGTATGCTTCAGTTCACTGTGTCTCAGAAACGTTATAAATATTCTATATTTTATGAGATTCAGGCTTTCCAAAAGAACCATAACTCCATAGTTATATTTCTTTACCCTGCATGCAGAATTGGCACAACATTCCTTGGAAGCCTGAATGCGGGATGCAACATTTAGGTTTTGGCTAAAAATAACTTCACAGCAGCAGAGAGTGGTTATTTGTATTATTTTTAAAAGGATAGATATATTTGTATTTGAGAGTGGCTATTTGAATTTTTTTTAGAGGACTGATCACCCTTGGCTAAGGCTGACCAAAGCATGACTGCAACTATTGGGAATATCCATAGCTGATGTTGATAGTTTAGGGATGATAGCTTCATGAATTGTATGAACTGGGTTTTCTAAGTCCCAGTAGGAGATCCCATAGGGCAGAGGTGTCAAATATATGGCCAATGGGGTGGAACCAGTCCTTGCAGGGAGAGAGTCAGTTTGGTGTAGCGGTTAATCGCATGGACTCTTATCTGGGAGAACCGAGTTTGATTCCCCACTCCTCCACTTGCAGCTGCTGGAATGGCCTTGGGTCAGCAATAGCTCTCGTAGCAGTTGTCCTTGAAAGGATAGCTCCTGGGAGAGCTCTCTCAGCCCCACCTACTTCACAGCCAGGGTGTCTGTTGTGGGGGAAGACAGTAAAGGAGATTGGAAGCTGCTCTGAGACTCTGATTAAGTGAGAAAGGTGGGGTATACATCTACGGTCTTCTTCTTCTTCTTTCTATCTGTCCCACAAGCAACTGGCTCTCTAATCTACAGATTGCCTTAATGTTCCATTTTCCTTCCTTGATGTCACCAGTTTTTTTCTTGTGTCCAGACAACTTTGTTAACATCCCTATGCTGTCCCAATCTTTCCTTGTTTTTTTCCTCATTCTCTCCTAAATTAGTTTTTCCCATATTTTTTTTTTCCATTGCGGAATTAATTTGCAAGATAGCCACTTGCTCAGAATCTGAACATTTTTTTTTCCTGCCTTGTGGGCTACTGCCCAAAACCCACCCAGAAGAGGTGGGCTTGAGTGGTGAACTTTTTTTAAAAAAAATTGCATGCCAGTGCTGAAACATTTCAGTGCTGGAGGGCACCTACACTGAAACAAACAGTTAGTCCCGTTGGGAGGCCCAGCATTGTCCATTTATTCTCTCTGCATCCTGATCTATTTTATGCATGCTATGGTAGCTGCAGATCTCATTGCTTAGCCTATAAAATATACACACTACACACACACACTACTAGGGTTGCCAATCCCCAGGTGAGGGCAGGAGATCCCCTGGTTTAGAGGCCCTCCCCCCATTTCAGGGTCATCAGAAAGCGGGGGGAGGGGAGGGAAATGTCTGCTGGGAACTCTGTTATTCCCTATGGAGATTTATTCCCATGGAAAATCATGGAGAATTGATCCGCGGGTATATGGGGCTCTGGGAGGGCTGTTTTTTGGGGTAGAGGCACCAAATTTTCAGCAGAGCATCTAGTGCCTCTCCCCAAAATACCCCCCAAGTTTCAAAAAGTTTGGACCAGGGGGTGCAATTCTATGAGCCCCAAAAGGAGGTGCCCTATCCTTCATTATTTTCTATGGAAGGAAGGAATTGAAAAGGTTCCTTTAAATGTGAAGGCCAGAACTCCCTTTGGAGTGCAGTGATTCTTGTCACAGCCTTGATCTTGGCTCCACCCCTACTGTCTTCTGGCTCCACCCCCAAAGTCTCCTGGCTCCACCCCCAAAGTCCCCAGATATTTCTTGAATTGGACTTGGCAACCCTACACACTACTAATCTCTGGGGTTGTGCTAGACATTCCAAAGAAGTAACAATAGAGGAAACGTGAATGCCTTCAAGCTGAACAAAGGGCCAAAATCCAACTGTCAATGTGCTTGAATCTGCCATGCAGACTTGCAGCTATGCTGCTGCTGCAAAATCCCAGGGAAAACCCCATTTAAAAGTGCTGGAGATGAAGGATTTGGATTGGAACCATGGCATAGGGCGAGGAGGAGCCTCCGCCTTACCACTGTTCCATTTTCCTGATTGGAAATGTTCCAGGGGAGACGTTATTTGCCGTATCAGGTGTTGCATTTGCACTTTTCAAAAATACACTGTTGTAATAAAATAACGCCCCCCCCCCAAAAAAAAAATGTATATCGTGGTTCTGTCCCCAGTGCTGACCCTATGAAGTAGTTTATGCTTAGAGAGTGACAATTCTAAGGTTACCTAGCAAGCTTGATGGGAGAGTGGGGATTTTAACATAAGTCTTTCAGATCCTAATCAAATACTTTACCAACTACACCACCATGGGCTGTTGTTTCAGTGGGTATAGCTGAAAGCAGTATTCCCTTTAAGCTGAGTTAGTGTGAGCTAATGCACAGTTTTTTTAGCCTCCAGCTCACACTTTTTTGTCTTGGCTCAGGTAAAATTCCCTCGGAGCAAACTAATCTATGCAGTAGCTCACAACTTTAATGCCAGTAGTTCGCAAAGTAGAATTTTTGCTCACAAGACTCCACAGCTTACAGGGAGTATTGGCTGGAAGGCATACAATACAGCAACACTGCTAAATCTCAGTGTCTTGGTGGGAGACTTCCTAAGGAACTTCCCCCAAAGTATACTGTCTTGTGTACCATGATGAAAAACCAGTATATTTAATTTTCACCATAGCCCCATCTATGGATACTTAAATCCAGAGACTGGGGCCATGGACAGATGAGACAATTCTTCCTACAAACTTAAAAGCCCCAAGTTTGCAGAAAAACCTGAAATCTAACAAACAAAAACATGGGTGTGTGTTTGTAAATCCTCTTAAAGACAAAAGGAGCACCTAAAGTTTTAATTGATGCCCTCAGCAGCCTTTGTTAGGTTGCCACAGCAGTAATTAGTCCTTGGTGTCTGTCAGTAAAAAGCAGGGAGATCATGAGGGATTGTTTCTGGGTCTATCCCCATTTATCCAACTACTAGGGATTAACTGGGAGTACTGCTTTGGCCCCAGCCTGGTGGAACATACACCCTGTTGAGATCTGGGCCCCATGAGACTTATTACCATTCCACAGGGGCCTGTAAAATGGAGCTGTTCTGCCAGGCCTTTGGCTGAGGCAGTGGACATCCAATAAAACACTCAACCTCCCCTACTGATGCTGAAGTTACCATCTTACAAGGCCCAGACTAGAAGATCCTAGAGGCCTAATGGCACCAACTGAAAATCATGTCTATGGACAAACAAACATGATATGTTTTTAATTGTTTTAACTGCCTGAAACTTATTTGATATGTTTTAGAGACTCTGCTGTGAGCCGCCTTGAGCATGCTTCTGGAGAGGGTGGGATATAAATTGAAACAAACAAACAAATGGACTCCATCATGTCTAGTTTGGCCAAGTCCCACTAAATTCATGTTCAGGCAAAGCATGCAGGAACTGAGAGAATAGCCATTCATTGGGGTTGGAGACTGGGCAGACAGATGAGCTCCACAGATGATATGTGAAGTCCAAAGGTAGCAACCAATCTCACAGCATTATCCTACTTTTGATTACTTTATCAGGACTTCCTCTAAGAAACAAGAGTGGAGGCTCATGTACCTCCTTTGGAACCCATCAGCCTCTGAAATTTCAAGTGATTTTCAATCATCATCCTATAGAACATTAACAAACAAACAAAATTCAGAGTTTGTCCCTCCAATGGTGCCTTGCTAATGTGCACCATTAATATACCAATCAAAACCTAATCATTAAGTTTCATTAACGACTCCTCTTTTTTAAAATGTGCCCATTAAAAAGTACTTGCATGTCAAATTGTCCAGGGTTGTTTGAATTGCAGTGCGGTACAAAGCAATACGTTCCAAAGATGAGCCCTAAGACCTTTGCTGCTCTTAGACCCCCCCTACACCAAAGCCATCGCCACCAAAGAAGTTATGTCACCCTCTAAAGTCTCGGGGTATGAGCAGGCCCTTTCAATATTTGAATGAATCTGACCTTTTCCATTCTAATGTTCCATAGCTGCTAATAAAAAAAAAAGTTTTTTTTCCAGAGATGGGAGCAGAAAGAAATATTACTAATACTTTAGGAAGATGTATGTTTTCTGCCTGCAATGAAACAAGAAAGGTCAAATTCACTCATCTCTTTTTTATTGTCTAACTTCTCACCCTCTTGTTGTGCTAATGAAATTTAAGATATCCTTCATGATATAACTGTGCGGAGGGGGGAGAACCTAAATTACCTTCATCTGGCATCATTCCAGTATGCTATAAATGAGGTAATTGTCCTTGACTATAAAATCTGCATTTTCAAGACTTAATTGCTATCATTACATCTTTTTTTGTAATTCTATTAATTTAACTGAATGGAGCGTTTGGTTTTATGGTTAAAAATTTGCATTAAAGCATTGTACATCTAAATAGAATTTTAATATTTGCATCAAAAGCTCAGTACAGTTATCCCTCAGGATCTACATAATTTCAGAAGAATAAAATAGCAAGGAGTCGTACTTTAGGTCAACAAACTAGTTTTCTTTAGGTTAATATTAATAGAACTTGCCATTACTGGCAACGTGTAGTCATGTGACAAATGCCTCTGAGTTGGTTCTAAGAAATCATTTAAGCATACCCTTTCGGGTTTTTTTTTTCTTGTAGTATAACCATTAGCAGAAAATAATATTCATTACTTAGAAGATATGAGAAACTGGACAGTTGATTTTGCCTTGTTACATTCCCGGGTTTCTATGCGTAAGTCACTGGATTCTCTGTAGGTGGTTCCCATAGCATTTACAAGTACTCTGGAAGATTAAAATTGAAACCTGAAAGCAAAGGACAATGACATTGCTATAGGCATATCATCTTTTCAAACCCTGGCTCAGTGTACAAGCTCGGAAAATAATTCACGAGCTTGTTATTTTTTCAGGGTCTATTACAGAAATGTTTCCATCATGTTCTCTAGAGCCATCTTGGCCATTCCAAAACAATGTGGCTATTTTCTTAATTGACATTTCAATGAATGTGGAACTTTTCTGGAAGATTAACCAAGAAGGTTTATGGTATAAATACCTCGTAATTTTTCACCCAAGGAACTTAACAGCTCTTTCCAACATAGACTTTCCTGGCAAAGGTGTGTACATTGGTGTGTATTTTGTTGACATGACTGAAAGGCACACTAAACCCATGGCTTTTCCCGAAATGAATTCAAAAGCTCCAAATAAAAGAAATGATTTAAAGAAATGCTGCTATTGCTGCTAAATTCTTGATAGATTGTATAATATAAGAGCAAATAAAGAGGCGATCCCCCTCACAGGATGATATCAACAGGAGAAGCTTTTATGCCAGATGTCTCAGATTTGTAGATATAAAAGAATTAACATTCTCTCTGGTAGCGCTGCTGTTATGGAAGTCCTTTCTAATGGAGAAATGCCTGCCTCAATTAAATCATTATAAGCTCTCCAGAAAGCAGTCAAATCTTTTTTTAAAATCATATTTCCCTCTATTGTTAGTTTTTACATTCCCGGGCCGAAAGAGGTGAAGTTGCAAAGCACCCGCAACCGAGCTTTCTCTGCTATGGCTCCACGCCTGTGGAACCAACTTCCAGAGGAAATGCGGGCCCTGCGGGACCTTGAACAGTTCCGCAGGGCCTGCAAGACTACCCTCTTCCGATTGGCCTTCACTGATTAAGAGGGAAACAGTTAAAGAACTCGCCATCGTAAACGTAAACGTAATCATAGCACTAGTATATTTTATTAATTTTATTAATTTTAGAATTTTAATCAGAAATTTAATTAAACTGTCAATGTGGTTTTATTTAATATTTGTATGACCAATGTATGAAATTATGCTGTTAGCCGCCCTGAGCCTGCTCCGGCGGGGAGGACGGGATACAAATAAAAATTGTTGTTGTTGTTGTTGTTGTTTATTTTTTTAAGATTCTTGATGTTATTTTGACTTCTAAACTGCATTCAATATCTGGAGTACAGAAAAAAGGAAAAGGTATATATGGTTCTATATATTTGAAAACATTATTCTGTACAAAAATAGATCACATGGACTCATTTTGTTTAATGAGGTCATTCTTTTTTTTAAAAAAAAAAAAGCAGGAACCACTGTCTAGAATTCAGTAAGAATATTTATGTCCTGTTGAAATGATACAGGTGGCATGTACTAAGCTGCGATCATATAATTTGCTTCAAATTAATTAATTTGGGTCTCTGCTTGCAAGGATTAAATCAGATTCAAATCCCCTCCAACACATAAACTATCCGTCCATCTTTCATTTTCTTGTAAAACTCAGATGCACCACTGCAGTGCATTGTATGTGCAAAGACTTTCTAGGTGAGGATTTGCACACCAACAACCTAGGCATTTATTCCCTTAGAAGTTTGAATATTTGCGATAATTCCATAACCTTACAGCATCTGATTCAGTTTCTACCAGTTTAGCACCTTCCAATACTTAAACAATCTTTTCCTATTAGACGAAGGGCCGGCCTGTCCATTAGGCAGCCTTGGGTGCGGCCTGGGGGAGGGTGCCAGTTTGGGCCCACCCTCACCTCCTTGACACAGGGATGTCGAACTCATTTGTTATGAAGGATGAATTTGACATAAATGAGATCTTGTTGGGCCAGGCCATGTTGGGTCAGGCCGGGCCATGTGTGTATCTATTTAAGATTAGGTAGCAGAGATGTAAACTTTATGAAGAACATGGGCAAACACAATTAAAGATTTTTTTTAAAAGAAACTTAAAGCATGCTTAAAACATTAGCACTCATTGGGCTTAAAGATGCATTCTCTGTATTTCTCCCATAGTATCCAGGGAACTGGGCAAAGGAAGCTCTGGATTTTCCTTCCTTCTGCAGGGGGCCAGAAGGGGGAGGAGCCTCAACCAATAGAAGCAAGACAAGTTTGGCTCAGTAGCTCTGCTGTGCAACTGAGAGAGCATGGCAAAGCAATCTATTCCTCCCCCCTTCCTCCCCAAGGGGAGCAAATAGAGAAAATAGAGGCTTTGTTCTGTAGTTCCTGTGCAATTGAGCATGCCTGGTAAAGCCAGCTGTGATGCAGAAGGAAGCAAGAGAGAGGGAGAAGGAAGTAGATGACAGCCAGTTGCTCGAGGGCCTGATAGGAGCCTTCCAGGGGCCTGATTCGGATCCAGGGCCGCATGTTTGACACCCCCAATATAGAATGTCCTGATCTCTAGGGCATCTGCTATGGTGAAGTTTGGCAGTAATTTGTTTGTTTCATCTGCAAGCCCCTTTTCAAATTTTTGCATTTTTGTCTTCTCAGACTGGCAGCAGTTCTCCAGGGTCTCAAGCAGAGGTCTTTTCATATCACCTACTGCTTGGTCCTTTTAACTGAAGATGCCAGGGATTGAACCTTGGGCCTCCTACATGCAAAGCAGGCATTCTGTCACTGAGCCATGGCCCCTCCCATGGGCCATAAGAAAATGAAGAATATTAATGTTTTAATTTTAAAAAAAAACATAGCTCCATTGCCAAGGCAACACTCCCTTACTCCATCTCATTCCAAGCATTCATAATTGTGAGATTGCACATAGGAATGAACATCCAGTTGTCCTGGGCTTTTTTTTTTTTGTAGCAGGAACTCCTTTGCATATTAGGCCACACACCCCGATGTAGCCAATCCTCCTGGAGCTTATAGTCAGCCCTGTAATAAGACCCCTGTAAGCTCTTGGAGGACTGGCTACATCAGGGGAGGATGGCCTAATATGCAAAGGAGTTGCTGCTACAAAAAAAAAAAGCCCTGCAGTTGCCTATCCCCAATTCTGACTTCAAGCAGACATGAGGGCTGGAGGGAAATGAAAGGCTTGCCATGGGGCGCTTGGCCAGCAATAACTGCCAGTGAACACAGCAAGATAGGGAATGTTGACTCCAATGCCTGGGCAGTGGAATGAGTTCAAGACTCATGAAAGCTCTTTGTGGAACAAATGTCTTTAATTTGCTGCTGGACTTTGGATTTCTTTTGCTACAATAGGCTGCCCCTCTGGAATGACATCTTTCTTTCCTCCATTGTTTGCCCTTCAGTGATGCCATACCTAATTAGCTACACGGCACCAGGACATCATAATGTTTTGTAGGTAGTCCCTGTTTGACCAGGCACCAGAGAAGGGTTTTGTGTACAGCAGTAATGGAGGGGAACCCCTCAGTCATGGAATTAAGCTAGCAAAAGAATTAGTCAAGCCAGAGGCAGCTATTATAAAATGGTATTTCTTTGTTTTGTACGTGGATAAGTGCTCAACAAATACAAGGCTTCCAGTTTTGCAGAGTTCTTCTGGAGGGACGTCATTACTACCTGATCTGTTTCAAATCTGTTTCTCAAGTTGGTTATTTATTTTTTTTATCGCTATTCATTTTTATATGTCTAGTCCTGGGGTGGGGAACAGTGAGTGGCTCTCCAGATGTTTTTTTGCCTACAACTCCCATCAACCCCAGCCATTGGCCATGCTGGCTGGGGCTGATGGGAGTTGTAGGCAAAAAACATCTGGAGAGCCACTGTTCCCCACCCCTGGTCTAGTCTGAATTTAGGGAAACGAATAGCTTTTCACACATCTTAGATGTTTATGGTTACTTTTGCTGTGGCAATGAGAACGTCAAGTAAACCATCTTCAGAGTAAGTTTCCTTTGATATTTGTATTTCTTGGTTCCATTTTTCTTTTGGTATACTAGAACTCTTGATTTTAAAACCATCAAATTAAGGGCACTGAAACATTAGCAAGATCAGGAAAACGATGGCTACAAACAGATCAGAGAATGCATGGGAGGATTTGCCATGGACCCTTTTGTCTCCCTTTTGCCTCCAAAAAATCCACACATGAACATTTGGTGCAGTCAAGCCAGATCTGGCATAAAATCCTGAGCAAAATAGTTTTTAAAAAACAACAACAACAATACTGCATTGTTATAATGTGGCCTGACTGGGTTTTTTTTCTTAAAATAATTGTTTGGAATGCAGGATGTTCTCAGCACAAATGCTGGCTGAGCTATTTGAGATGTGCAGTCGCTGAAGAACAGCAGAACATTTTTATGCAGCTATCCAGCGTGACAAAGCGTAACTCACAGATGTCAACACTTCAGAAATCTGAGCTTAGTTGTTGCAGAAGTGATGACATAACAGCATTCTGGAAATGTTCATTCTTTTGGTGTCCTGTTCCATGGTAAATGCTATTGTTGGAATTGTGATTGGACACTTTTCTTTAGCATCCAGGGGGAAAAAATTACTTAATCATTCAGCCAACAGTTTATTATGTCAGGGCTGATTGGACCTTGATCCACCACTGGATCATTCACCAGGTTCTGGTTGCCAGCCTTACTTGTGCAATGCACTGATGCAAGAATATATTCTTGACAGGGCTTTTTTTGTAGGAAAAGCCCAGCAGGAACTTATTTGCATATTAGGCCACACCTCTGACATCGCTATTGTTTCGCACAGGACTTTTTTGTAGAAAAAGCTCAGCAGGAACTCATTTGCATATTAGGCCACACTTCTGACATCACTATTGTTTCACACAGGACTTTTTTGTAGAAAAAGCCCAGCAGGAACTTATTTGCATATTAGGCCACACTTCCTGCTGCCAAGCCAGCCAGAACTGCATTCCTGCTCAAAAAAAAAAGCCCTGGTTCTTGAGATCCTGAATGCAGATCACTTATTCCTGATTTTCTGAACAATCCTGAGTAACAGTCTTGTTCATTTAAACATGGAAGGGGTAGCCAAAGAAAAGGCAACACAGCAGACGAGACTGAGATTGGCCTACCCCTGTATTAAGAGAAAGAAAGCAGAGAACCATCAATTGGCTATCACTCATACTGAGGTTATTATTATTTAGAAGAGGAGGAAGAGATTAGATTTATACCCTGTCCATCACTTCCCAAAGAAGTTTCAGAGTGACTTACAATCTCCTTTCCTTTCCCCTCCCCACAACAGACACCCTGTGAGGTAGGTGGGACTGAGAGAGCTCCGACAGAAACTGCTCTTGAGACTAACAGCTTTGTAAGAACTTGTGACTGACTCAAGATTACATCAGCAGATGCATGTGGAGGAGTGGGGAATCAAACTCGGTTCTCCCAGATAGGAGTCAACACACTTGACCACTACACCAAACTGGCTCTTGAACACCACAGTATTTTATTTATTTAAAATACTTATCTTACTTCTTCTTGTACTAAAGGTAGCTTTGAATGTGTTGAATTGGAATAGGGATGTCTCCAGACAGTGACTGTGGAAGAGAAAATAGGGATGTGAGTGTGACTGACAAGAGACTGTCCTGCCCTTGAGGAGAAAAACAGCCACTCAGCTGAGCCTGTGAGAGTGCTTTTTCAACATCCAATCACCTTTTGAAAGGGGGGGGGGGGAGAATGTGGAAGGGAAGCACAGAAGGAGGGAATTCAGTTTGCCTTTGCCACAAATCTTACCACATGGCTGCAACATTTACTGCCTTAAGAACAGGCACTTGAAGAGAAGGGGCCACTCGTCCTGTGCCTTGTTACCCCTTCAAAGCTGGAAACTGCCTAAAGTTGGCATTAGTCAGATCTGACAAAGGGAACTTTGACTAAGAAGTGATAGAATCACCAACTTCAAGTGCTTAAGGGCTGTCATATAGAGGAGGGTGTGGAATTGTTTTCTGTGGCTCCAGAAGGTCGGACCAGAACCAACGGGTTGCAATTAAATCAAAAGAGTTTCCGGGTCGACATTAGGAAGAACTTCCTGACAGTTAAAGGGGTTCCTCAGTGGAACAGACATCCTTGGGAGGTGGTGGGCTCTCTTTCCTTGGAGGTTTTTAAACAGAGGCTGGATGAGACAGCAATGAGGATCCTGTGAATTTAGGGGAAGGTATTTGTGAGTTTCCTGCATTGTGCTGGGGGTTGGACTAGATGACCCTGGTGGTCCCTTCCAGCTCTATGATTCTATGACATTAAAACAAACCTGGTTCCCCACAATCATAGGAGTCTGTGTGGATCCCCTCAGTTGGCAGAAAAGACCTGGCACACTGGTAATTGGACAAATACATAACTGACAAGATTGATTTCCGAATCAGAAGCATTACATACAGCTCTAGCTGCCCAAAAAGAAATATGCTGGTAAGTCTGTTTGTCTGAGAGCCAGTTTGGTGTAATGGTTAAGTGTGCGGACTCTTATCTGGGAGAACCGGGTTTGATTCCCCACTCCTCCACTTCCAACTGCTGGAATGGTCTTGGGTCAGCCATAGTTATCACAGAGCTTGTCCTTGAAAGGGCAGCTTCTAGAAGAGCTCTCTCAGCCCCACCCACCTCACAGGGTGTTTATTGTTGGGGAGGAAGATAAAGGAGATTGTGAGCCACTCTGAGACTCTTGAGTGGAGGGCGGAATATAAATCCAGTGTCATTGTTGTCGTCTTCTTCTTATGTACTGAAATTCTATTATTCTCATATTGCCATAGATAAATTCTAGGAAAAGATATTTCTATGGAATTTCACAGCATTTTTCCACACCAAGGTTTTCCCTGCAGCTCTGTTTTGTAACCACATCCGCTTTTCCCCATCACAAGGGTGGCCTGAGAGAAACAGGAGGAAAACTAGAAGAAAAACGGCCGGTTGTGTATATCAGGGGTGGGGGGGATGTGATGCAGTTAAGAAGCCATGCTGGAGCTAAAACTCACTGGAAAAGCTAGCAATGTTAGTTTAAAATCCTTTGTAGATTGGTTTGAAGATTATTGCTGCCTTAAACAGCTGAGCATATGTTATCTTCCTGGCTAATTCTCAAGTGTGGCATGGGGGGGGGGGGGGAGATTGTCCAGATAACTAGCTGTATATCTCAATGATCACCATAGGATATTAATGAATTTGGATCTCACACAACTAAAACTGGATTCTTTGATAGGCCATTTAAAGGTCATGCTGCAGGAATGTTCCATAGTTTCAAAAAATACCAGTGATATCAAGCCAAATGTAGTTTTCTGCTGTATTTGTGCCATTACACACACACACACGTTGCTAGGTCAAAACTGCCACAATAATATGATTTTTCAGAAATGCAGCTCCTGCAAGTAGAATCATAACCTCTGATATCCTTTATTGTGTTCTGTGTAAGTGATGGTTTGAAATCGGAGAAAGCCCTTTGACATGAAAGGCATCTAACAGCTCCAGCACTAAGCCATGGATGCATTGCTTAGTACACTGCAGAGGGATTGTCCATCTTGGTTAAACTGACTCCAGTAGAAGCAGGTAGGACATCATTAAGATAGTGAACATCAAAGTATTCCAGACCTTAAAGATATGCACAGAAGCCACTCAGGGTCTCAGATAAGTGGTCATGACCAAGGGCTTTCACAGCAGTGTCATATGATTTAAGCTGCTTGTAAGCTGCTTTGGATTCCCATTAGGGGAGAAAAGGGGGGTATAAATTAGCATTTGGTTGAAGTAAATCATTTATTTAAATCAGGGCTTTTTTGTAGCAGGAACTCCTTTGCATATTAGGCCACACACCCCTGACGTAGCCAATCCTCCAAGAGCTTACAGGGCCTACTGTACGCTTCAGGAGGATTGGCTACATCCAGTGGGTGTGTCCTAATATGCAAAGGAGTTCCTGCTACAAAAAAAGCCCTGATTTAAATGCAATTTCCTGCTACTCACAATATTTTATCTTTATACAAAATTAATTAACATTTATTTGATATATAAAGGGGAAACCAAAAAAGGCAATGCACGATAGTAGCCTGCTGCACAGAAGAGAATTTAAGAAGCACCACATTTAATATGTTAATTCTTAAAATGGTTTACTGGGTGAACAAAAAGTGAGAAACAAAAGTAATCGACTCTCATATGATTTTATTCTGTTGCAGTTTTGTTGCTTATACCTATTCAATCTTCCCCTTCTATAACAATGACCACCAAGTGCTCCAGTTAAAAGAAGAAGATATTGGATTTATATCCACTCCAAAGAGTCTCAGAGCGGCTCACAATCTCCTTTACCTTCCTCCCCCACAACAGACACCCTGTGAGTTGGGTGGGGCTGGAGAGGGCTCTCACAGCAGCTGCCCTTTCAAGGACAACCTCTGCCAGAGCTATGCTGACCCAAGGCCATGCTAGCAGGTGCAAGTGGAGGAGTGGGGAATCAAATCCGGTTCTCCCAGATAAGAGTCCGCACACTTAACCACTACACCAAACTGGCTCTCCAATTAACACAATTAACACAAAAAGCTCACAACCATCTTTTGTGAGAGCCAGTGTGGTATAGCGGTTAAGAGCGGCAAAGTCTAATCTGGAGAACCAGGTTTGATTCCCCAGTCCTCCGTGTTGAAGCCCACTGGGTCTTTGGGCCAGTCAGCATTCTCTCAGAACTTTCTTAGTCCAACCTACCTCACAAGCTGCCTGTTGTGAGGAGAGGAAAGGAAAGGCGGTTGTTAGCTGCTTTGAGACTTTTTAGAGCAAAGAAAAGTGAGGTACTTAAATCAATCTTCTCCTTGTACAGATCAGACACCCTGGAAATGGTCAATGACAAGCAGGCCAGACTAAAGAAATTGAATCGTGTGAGATTTCCCCTCACTATTTGCTGATATGGTGAACCTAGGCAGTATAATAAAACATAGAGACATCACCCTGCCAACAAAAGTCCATATAGTCAAAGCAATGGTATTCCTAGTAGAAATGTATGGCTGTGAGAGCTGGACCATAAGAAAGGCCAAGCGCAGAAGAATAGATGCTTTCAAGCTGTGGTGCTGGAGAAGAATCTTGAGAGTCCCTTGGACTGCAAGAAGATCCAATCATTCAGTCCTAAGGGAAATCAATCCCTGGAAGGTCAGATGCTGAAGCTGAAGATCAAATACTTTGGCCACCAAATGAGAAGGGAGCACTCCCTGGAGAAGACCCTGATGCTGGGAAAGACAGAAGGCAAAAGAAGAAGGGGACGGCAAAAGATGAGATGGCTGGACAGCGTTACTGATTTAACTAACACGAATTTGAGCAGACTTTGGAGGATGGTTGAAGACAGAAGGGCCTGGCGTGACTTTGTCCACGGGGTCGCAAAGAGTCGGACTCAATGGTGCAACTGAACAACAAATTTGCTGATAAGTGTCAAAAGACTGAACTCTGTTGCAGCCTTAAATTTTGGCCCAAATATTCCTATGCTTAGCAACCAATCCAGAAGTTGACTCTTCCCAATCGATATTATTGTTCCATGATCAAACTTCACCTAATGGTTCTTGACTCAAATGGTATATTGTGACCCGGCTATCAAATTTAGTCAATGAAACAAAGGAAGCCAAGAGAAAACAACATGAAATTATTGTTTCCCCCCCACACCCCTCCCCAAAAGGAACAGCCATTTGACTCCAGTGATGGTATCAGAAATAATAACATGAAGAAGGCTTTTTAATTTTCTCATTTCCATAGATTTTAATAAGGAATCTAAATACAGTACCTTGGAAGAGCTTCCTCACCCTTTCCAATATAGTTTATGGTTAATTGGAAGGATAAGCTGATGTATCAGGAGAAATACGAACATTACTAGTCTACGATGATTCCCAAAGGTCATTTTTATGAAAAAGACTGAGAAATATGTACATGTTTGAAATTAAAAAGAAAACCATATTCTTTAATAACACACTTATTGTAATGGCATACAACTCAACTCTCTACAATGCTAAATACCAGGCTGTTGAGACTCCTCATTATAGTCTTCTGCTCCTTCGCAGATGAGTGGAAACTTTTCAACTGGATAAATACCATTTTCTCTGGATGTTATTGCTGTTTCATTACCCATTTCTCTCTCTCTTTTTGCTTTAATTGTAGCAATCATTGTATCTTATTTTTAACTGATGTGATTATACAAGTGCATACAGGATGCTTTTTCTTTATGAATAACACAGGAGAAGGAGGGGTGGAGCAGCTGGTTTACAATGGACCAAAAGATCAAAGATTCATTCCTGGGGGGTGGAGGCTGGACTGTTATTTCAACCATACAGGTTAAATCGAGTTATGGGGATGCCCAGGGATGGAATTCTAGCAGGAGCTCCTTTACCTATTAGGCCACTCACCCCTGATGTAGTCAATACCCCAGGAGCTTACAAGGCTCTGTTTTTTTGTAAGCTCTTGGGGGATTGGCTACATCAGGGGTGTGTGGCCTAATATGCAAAGGAGCTCCTGCTAGAATTCCACCCCTGAGGATGCCCAGGCTGCTCTGGAGTAGCCAGCAAGCTATCCATTGACTAAGGTTGCTAACCTTCAGGTGATGACTGGTGATCTCCCAGTATTACAACTGATCTCCAGCTAACAGAGATCAGTTTATCTGGAGAAAATGGCTACTTTGGAAGATGGGCTCTATAGCATTATACTCCTTTGAAGACTCCCCTCTCCAAACCATGTCTTCCCCAGGCTCCTTCCCCCAAATCTCCAGGTATTTCTCAAGCGTGAGCTGGCAACCCTACCATTGACTACCGACCTAGAATCTCACATTTTAGCAAAGTTCCTTAACTCAAGGAGAACTGTGCTTATGTTGCATCAAAACCAGGTGATAGACTTCGGAAGAAGTTGGAGGAGGAGGAGATTGGATTTATACCCCACCCTTCACTACCTGAAGGAGTCAGAGTGGCTTACAATCGCCTTTTCCTTCCCCTCCCTACAATAGATACCCTGTGAGATATGTGGGGCTGAGAGCTCTGACAGAAACTCTCTTTCCAGAACAGCTCTGACAGATTTATGACTGACCAAGGTCACTCCAGCAGGTGCATGTGAATGAGTGGGGAATCAAACCAGGTTTTCCCAGATAAGAATCCGTGCCCACCAAACTGGCTCTCATTGTACCACCATAATCAATTCCTGCTTTTTCTGGGTCATGGTTCACTCTCTTAGCCACTTTCTTGCACAAACCAGCCCATATTCAGTTCTGCTGAATGATCCAAGCAGGAGTAAACCCATTTCTTAGAGGATAGCCCACATCCTAGAAGATAAAATGGAATTAATTTCAAAGGTAGGGTTATTAAAATGTTCGTATCTACAACTTTTGATGCAAACTTTGGGGGCTCCTGTTAGTCTCCATTTTTAAAACCTTGCATGTAGTTATCCTAAAATCCTGACCACATAATTCATTTTTGATTCCGCACAACTCATTCGTTTAGAAATTCAGCACGTCCCTGTTAATAACATCTGTTATCAAAATAAAATTTCAATTGAGTTTAGTTTTTGGATCTGTGTATTTGCAAGTTTTGACCGTTTTTGAGTTTGCTGACAATGCAAGCTTGCTAAAATGAATTTCCACCCCCACCCCCCACCCCCCTTTTCCATCTCAGCTTGAAGGACATAATAGGATGAGACTCTGCAGATCTCCTGCAGGATCTCCAGAGGTCTTTTTTCTTTTTAAGCAGCCTAGGAAGGATATAGCTGATATGGACCAGGGCAACAGCAGTGAAGAAAAAGCAGACCTTTTCATTGCTTCATTTCCCCATAATAAACCTTTAGCTGCTTTTTGGTCTACTAAGCGATTGAAAAAAAGACAAGGCTTGGGATTTCTCTTATATTTCAGACAAGAAGCAGAACCACACCTTCATCGTCTTTCTATTTCTCTCACTTTTCTCTTTAGGATTTTAATGTTTATATTGTTGCATTCAGGCCTCATTTTGGGCAGGAGCTCACAGGGGTGGAGCTCCGGAACCTCTAAATTTGATTATGCTTTCTTTCTTACCCTCCTGCCCATTAATTGCTTCCGGGCTCCATGGTTCAAACCCCCCTGTGAGGATTTTGCTGAACTCTAAGATTTGACAAACTTTCGAATATTTTTCCCCACCAAAAAAAAATGGGAAAATAACCAAAACATCAAGCAGACAGATGGAAATCTTCATCTTGCCACTGTGGCCACATAGGAGAAAGTAAGTTAAAAAGTACAATGGGAGTCAGGTTTTATTATGGCAATTATAATCCCAGAAACATTTTAAGGTAGATGCTGAGCTGATATAATTTATTATACCTTCCGGTAATGTCAGGGGCGTGTGGCATATGCAAGTGAGTTGTGCTAATGAGCTCCAGCACCTCTTTTTCTACAAAATGACCCCTGGTTGCATTGCTCTAAAGAGAGCTTGCTCTAAAGAGATGCAACATAGACTACCCATATTATATGTACGACATTATCGTCACCACCCACGCTGTACTCAGCGCATCCCAACTGCACAACAAATAAGCAAGCGATAGTTATGACTGATTGCAGCCGTCATTATTTTTTAAAGGACCCTCTAGTAAGAATATTTTAGAAAATGGCTTTTTAATCATCCACAGGATTACTAATATGATTGCCTTTTAATAGTTTTTAAATATATATTAAATAGAATTAACTGTAATTCCTCGACAGGGCAGAAGAATACTTCCCTCGAAACTCGTTTACTTGAAAGGGAATCACAGAAAGACAATTTGTGTCTATCTCAAAGGGGCAGGCTGACTATAAACACTGCTCAGTACAGAAGGCATGGGGTGTACTCTAGGGACATGGCCAAGAAGCAGGACAAAAAAGGAGGGTCTGTGGCCCATCATAACCTATAGTTCAAGGCAGCTAAAGACAAAGGGATGGATTCAGCCAACAGTTCTGCTTGCATTAGAGCTCCTGAAGAAGCAGAAATGCAAAAAAGAAGGTTGTGGCAGCCAAGGCCGTAGCCAGGATTTCACATTTGGTGGGGCCCACAGTAGGATTTGTTGTTTGGGGGGGCCACCTGGTTTGGCAGCCCTGGGCTCTCAGAACTATAAGCTGCCTTGAGTTCCACAAGCTAGCCCCTCCCCTTCGCCTCAGCACTCCTAGCAGCTCTGGTCCCCCCACCCCATTCTAATGTGCCCATCTCTCAGAGAGACCTCTTGACTCTATCCCCCTCTTTGCTCTGCATGGTGTGTTAGGGAAGGGGAGAGAAAAAAGCGAAAAGATCTGCAGCAATGCTATTACTTGTTCACAGTGGTAGTGAGCAAAGGGGACAGATTGGGGGCCCTCCAAAGGAGGGGCCATATAGTTGGAAAGGGGGGGGGGGTTGAAAGGATGGGCCTAGCCCCTCCCAGGCCCCACTGCAGCTACGGACCTGGTGGCAACTGATTGCACTGAGTCCAAATTATTGTATCCATACATTTCTGCTTGTGCAAAATCTTGTGCAGCCAATTTCTGGGCACTTTTTAATATATATATATATATATAATTTTTTATTTCATTCATTTATTTAAAATATTTCTGTGCTGCCTTTTCTACCCACTTCAGAGAAAGCCAGGATGGCATCGTGGTTAAGAGAGGTGGACTCTAATCTGGAGAGCCAGATTTGATTCCCCACTCCTCCTCCACATGAAGCCTGCTGGGTGACCTTGGACCAGTCACAGTTTTTCTCAGAACTCTCTCAGCTCCACCTACCTCATAAGACTGTATTGGGGGGAAGGATGGGAAGCTGCTTTGAGACTTCTTAAGTTAGAGAAAAGTGGAGTAGAAAAACCTATTTTTTTACTTCTTCTAAGCAAATGTAGGGGTGAATGTGCCAGATGTTGCACAAGATTGTGCACCAGTGGAACAGCATGACCAGTGCTATTCTATGCAGAGTTACTCTAGTCTGACTCTTTGATTTCAATGGGCTTATACTGGAACTGAGCCAAAGAACAGAAGCAGGAAAAGAGGAAAAAGAGAGACAGAGAGCTGGCATGGATTTTCCCCAATATTAAAATATGTCAAAATGTCCAATTTGTAAAGTCCATATAGTCAAAGCGATGGTATTCCCAGTAGTAATGTATGGCTGTGAGAGTTGGACTATAAGGAAGGCCAAGTGCAGAAGAATAGATGCTTTCGAGCTGTAGTGCCGGAGAAGACTCTTGAGAGTCCCTTGGACTGCAAGAAAGTAAAATCAGTCAGTCCTAAGGGAAATCAACACTGACTGTTCCCCGGGAGGTCAGATGATGAAGGTGAAGTTCAAATACTTTGGCCATCAAGTGAGAAGGGAGCACTCACTGGAGATCTTGATGCTGGGAAAGACAGAAGGCAAAAGGAGAAGGGGACCGCAGAAGATAGATGGCTGGACAGTGTTACTGATGTAGCTAACATGAATTTGAACAGACTTCAGAGGATGGTGGAAGACAGGAGGGCTGGGTGTGACTTGGTCCATGGGGTCACAAAGAGTTGGACTTGACTGTGCAACTGAACAGCACCAAAATGTTAACCCTTTCCAAACGGAAAGTCTTCTTCATATGTGATGCAACAATATCAACTTGTCTTCAAGACTCTTAGATCTTAATCCCCACTTTGAGGAAGTTGAGGTGGCAACTTGGTTTAGGATAATCTAATTTGCCTAAAGCAAATTCAAATTTAGATAATCCACATGAGAATTGATACACAAATGGACAAATTTTTCACTAAAGAAAAATCAGCTGTCTGGTTTATAAGGAATCCTCTACCATGCAGGAGGAAATGAAACATCTCTTTTCTGGACAATTACATATTAATGGCTTCTACTTGCCCATAGTTCCTACAGCTACAACTTGATGAAGTATCTCCTTTTTATCTGGTTATCTTTCTTTGGTTACTTTTCACTATCCTTGCAGATCAGTCTACAGAATATGCTACTACCAAGTCAAACACAGTTCAGTAGTCATTTATTTTGCTGTGATAAGTGTTTGAAAATCCTCCCATTATTTTTGCAAATTTGGATATATACCAACTCCTGCTGAGCTGCCTTATAAAGTTGGTGGATGTGTTTGGTTTATTTATTTCAATAGTTTTGGTCTGCATTTTTCCAGTTATGGATCCCAAGGTGACTTACAAAGGCATGTCACAAGCGCATCAACATTAGGCATAATAACCAGACAAGGCTGTCAAAATCAACAAAGTTCCCTTTGAAACAATATGATTTGTATATGCAAGTTAGTGTGGGAGTGACCACAAGGAAGAAGCTGGTGAGAAGTATGGAGTCGACGGTCACCAGTTGTATTGACATGTTGTAGATAAATGAAGAAGGTGACCTCTGGATATCATAGGGAAAGCTGGATTAGATTTAGTTGAAAATGGAGTGAAAACTGATGGAAGGAACATTAACAGTTTGAGATATGCAGATGACACCACATTACTGGCAGAAAATAGTAAAGACTTGACTTCTGATGAAGGTTAAAACAGAAAGTGTTGCCTGACCTGGATAGTCCAAGGAAGCACATTCTCATCAGATCTCAGAAGCTAAGCAGGACTGACCCTGGCAAGTACTTGAAAGGGAGAGAGACCTCCAAAGGAATACCAAGAGAAGGAGGCAGAGGCAGCTGTATCAAACCACTTGTCTGAACATCCTCCATGCCCCGGTAGAGGTTGCCAGAAGTTGGCATACACACACACGCACACGACTTCAAGGCATACACACACACACACACACAGAAAATATCAAAAAGAAAAAAGTGCTAAAACAGGGTTACAGCTGAGCCTGAACATCAAGAAGATAAAAATAATAACTACTAGGGAATTATACAACAATTTTCTCCCACCCTGATCTGACCTCACCACAAGTATGTTCCATAGTTGATTGTTTAGATTAATGCTGTCTGTCGATCACAAAGTGTGTGGTCTGGTCTTCTTCTTTTTTAAAAAGCAACTTTGACCTTTTTTGGAAATTTCTTGGGTGCACATGAATGTGTGTGCGCCTGCACATATTCACTACCAGTTAAAAAAAAACAATGGCAAAAATAGAATTAAAGATTCACATTTCTGAACCAGTTTGAGCACACACTGGGGAAGTTCAGACATCCAGCAACCAGTGTTCCCTCTAAGTTGAGTTAGTGTGAGCTAGCTCACAATTTTTAAGACTCTGGCTTGCACATTTTTGTCTTAGCTCAGGAAAAATGGCCCCAGAGCAAACTAATTTATGCAGTAGCTCACAACTTTCATGCCAGTAGCTCACAAAGTAGAATTTTTGCTCACGAGACTCCACAACTTAGAAGAAACTTTGCTGGCAACATGGTATGAATGTGCGGGGATCCGTAAGCACCTAATTTTCTCTGGTGGCTATTCATATCCGACACATCATACAATAGGTTGAATATGACTGCCAGATGTGGGTGTGTGAACAAACCCATTTAATTCATCAGGGGAAAGCAACTATACTGGGCCAAACTGGCCACCCAACTGCAGCCTTTGCAAAGAAAGGTTAGGGTGGTCCAATGGAATTCACAGATACTGGCTGATTCCACTCATCGCTGGATACTGCCCTCTCATTGCACAATAGTAGTCATTCATATCTGGATCTTCCTGTGTGCTCAAGACAATCCAGAAGGTGAATGTTTGTGTTATGATAGCATAGATATTTGGATACAGTATTAAGGTCTGTTCCTCAAAAAGGTTTCAAAAAACAGGGTTTATGGAAATTCCCAATGCTAACAAAGCAAGATTCTCCACTCCTTGAAATAGAATTTTTTTTTTAATGATTCCACATGTTCAGAGAGCAAGGAATGAGAATTCGTGGTCCATAACAGCTCCTTGAAGAAGACCTAACTGATACAAATAACCTGTGGACAATTTATGGCCAGCAACAAGTAGATGCCTGCATATACAAAGAAGCCAAGACAGAAACCAGACTGCATTTGGAAATACTATCCCCTGCATCACTTTTGCCATGCAATCTCCCAGGGAGAGTTCAATGTGGAAGCAATAACAATAGCATGTATATGAACAAGGTGGCCAGGGGAAGGGAAGCAAGGTGAAAATTTATAGTTGCTAATGTACTGATGAATGAAAACATTAGAAATGCAGCTGTAGCAAACAAGGAGTTAGCAAGCGAAAAGATTAACTGTTGCCTTGGAGCACCGGGAAAGGAAGCCAACATTGGGAATGCCATCAAACCGTCTGGATTTTATATGATAAAATAAAATTGCTTTGATAACTGATTCCTATAGCCCTAAACTGGTGTGTTCTTCCTTTAAACAGCTCCAAATACGTTTAGCAGCCAACACACTCAGTGTCAGGTAACAGTTTAAGGGAAGAAGAAAAAAAAACCAGTAAAGGGATTACTGTCTAGTGCAATTGCTGGTATGTTATCCAGCCGGCGATCATTACGAAAAACCTGGAAAGAACAAGGAAATATGCAGTCTTCGTTCAACTATAATGGCTAATCCAGAAGCAGCTGTTTTTCTTCTCTGTACTTTTAAAAGTGGTCACAGATTACGTCCTCCCATTTCAAATTCAGATATTCTTCAAATTTAACTTTTCAACACAGACAGTCGGGATTTCAGATATGGAAGATGCAGGGTGGTTGAATCCCCATGGTCTGTGCAAATATTTTTGTATAAAATGGAACAGTTGCCTTCAAGAATCAGCACATTTACTGTTAATTTATCAAAACTGTTTGGATTTTTAAAAACATATCCTTGCAGTTGAATATGTTTGTAGCGCATTGCAGACATGAGATCAAAGCAGGTACTCCTTTTTTGTATTTTTGTATTTTCATATGTGTGTGTGTGTGTGTGTGTGTGTCAGCGTGCGTATGCACCTGGAAGTCATGGCAACCTCTGGTGACTGGCTCCTACTGGGGGCATGGAGAATATTCAAGGTGGCGGCTGCATAAAGCCTGCCTCTATCCTCCTGGCTGCTGGTATTCCAAGGAGGTCTCCCATCCAAGTACTTGCCAGAGTCGGCCCTGCTTAGCTTCTGAGATCTGATGAGATTGGGTTTGCCTGGACTATCCAGGTCAGGGCCAAAGCAGCTACTCTTCATTTCTGGAATTTGGAGGTTTATCTTATCTTATCTTATCTTATCACTAATGGTGATCTGCAGGCCTTGGATTCAGTGGGAGCTCACAGGAGCACAGCTCCTGAACCTCTCTGAGAGTTCCACTTCCTCCTTCTGAGAGTTCGACTTCCTTGTCCATTGAATAGTAGGTGCAGCTGCATAACAATCCCCGGATGAGCTCTACCACCTATTTTTCTACAAAATGACCCTTGGTGATCTATAACTGTGAGCTTTCAAGGGGATCTTCAGCAAGCCTAAATTATAAATGTTGATACATTTTTACAGTGATAATGTTCTGTTGTCACACACAAAATGCCATGCCATTCCTCATTTTGCATCCAATATCAATATCCAGAATTGAGGTGGAGTGGGGTGGGTGGGGGGGAACATTAAGCAAAAAAAAAAAAAAAAGCAAATGTTTGCAAAACCGTTACACATTAGGAATATTGACTTAAGTATTACCTCAAATGTGGCTCATTCTCCCTAAAGCCTTCCTGCAGCAGCTCTAATCTGGTTGAAATCAGTTGGTGAATAATCCAGGGAATCTAGCAAATGTTTGCTTTGTGGGGAGTTATAACTGTAGAAACTATGAGAAGAACAAAGCGGGAGTGATTTTAGTCCTCTGGGCAACAGGGAACTCATAGCAGTAGGACATCCGAAGAGTACTTCAGACTTACACAAACCTTTAAAAACTCTTTCTGACCCATTGAACAGACATAAAACTGCCTTAAACTGAGCCAATTAAGCTCATTCTTGTCTGTTCTGTCAGCAGTGTCTGGAGTTTCAGGCAGAAGTCTTTCCCATCCCCAGCTAACTGAACCAGGGGATAGAACCTGGAACCTCCTG
This sequence comes from Heteronotia binoei, assembly GCF_032191835.1. Classification (NCBI taxonomy): domain Eukaryota; kingdom Metazoa; phylum Chordata; class Lepidosauria; order Squamata; family Gekkonidae; genus Heteronotia; species Heteronotia binoei. Next base: position 111,044,430 of record NC_083229.1, read on the forward strand.
CATGTAAAACAGATGCTCCTTCACTGAGCCCTAACTGCCTCTCTACACTGATGGCTCAATATACAGCCTTGTTAAAATGAAATATTTGTCTCTGAACTTAGTGGAACAGAAGCATAGTTCAAACATGCACCATGCACATTGTGCTGCATAGGCAGAGCGTTAAAGACAACAAGGAGGCACCACAAAACCACCCAGAAACAAATAATCTCAAACATACATGGTACACATCAGGGGACATTTTGTAGAAAAGGAGGTGCCAGAGCTCATTAGCACAACTCATTTGCATATGCCACACACCCCTGACATCACCGGAAGGTGTACTAAATTATATCAGTCCAGCATCTACCTTAAAATGCTTCTTGAATTAGAATTGTCATCATAACACTTTACTCCCATCATACCTTTAAAATTACTTTCTCCTTTGTGGCCACACTGGCATGATGAAGATTTCCATCTGTCTGCTTTATATGTTTTGGTTATTTTCCCATTTTTGTGGGGAAAAAATATTTAAAAGTTTGTCAAATCTTAAGAGTTCAGCAAAATTCTCACAATGGAGCCCAGAAGCAAGTTTTGTTGGTTATTTTTTTTTTTTTGGGGGGGGGGAAGAACACAGTAAAAAATAGAGGCTCCAGAGCTCCGCTCCTGTGAGCTCCTTCCCAAAATGAAACCTGGTACAGCTCATATTTTCATCTTCAAGAGTTAAACAATCAAGAGATGTATGTACATGTGTGAAGCAGCCATATTATATTTTGATACTGTGGGTTAAATAAATGAGCACCTTGTTTCTCGTTGGATTGGATCCTACCAGCTTTCTGCTAATTCAGGAAAGAAGGGACCAAGATGACACTAGAAAAAATGGGATTATGGGGTGAACATGGACAAGAAACCATAGAGGATACAGAGAGGGGGAATTGACTTAGGTGATCATTCTCCCTCTTGAATTGCTGGAAGATGCAGCTTGTACAGTTTACTATAAGAATCAGATTGTGGCTAAAAACAACTGAGACTTGGGTGCATAGTTGTTTGATAAAGAGCATCTTGCATTCATGCTACAATACGTAGGAGCAAGTGATGATCTCACAAAAACTTTGGGTCCCCAAACCAAACAACCTTCACAGTTACAATGAAGCATTTTCCATTTGAGATGAATGATCTGTGAAAACTCAAAGCCATTACATTAATGTTTCGACTGTTTCTCCTCCCTCCCCATGCTATTAATTCCTTTTTCTGTGCTATTAATTTGCTAGCATGTTTTTGAAAGGAACTTGTCAAGTTGGTAGGGTTGTGGGTTTTTTTCGTCCTCCCCATATCTAGAAAATATGTCTACATTTGAATTATGACTTTCCTACAGGAACTAGCATCTGTATAGGCAAATCATGCATATAAATCAATTACCAAGGCCTATGTACTATAAATGCACCCATTAATTAAGCAATGTCAGATGCAATGAACCATGAAGTTCATTACATCTTTAGCATTCAAACCAAGGATTATTTGAAGAAGCAAGCCGGAGTTTACCTAATAGTTAATGAAATTAAGTCTGTTTGTTGCCAACATTCTTATTTTATGCCTGATTCAATGTTTCAATGTTTATGAATAAAACAGTAACTGCTGAAAGCAGAAATGTTGAAATGTAATTACTGGTAAGTTATAATGCACTTGAGGACTCATTATGCCAGACTTGGGGAGCTTTTTAAGATCCTCAGTACAGCCTACTCTCCAAAAACAGAGGGTTTTTATGGTCTAAAAAAAAAAATCGCAACATTATAAACGCTGTCAGATTTTGTCCTGCCTCAATGGAAATTGTGATGATCGTGGTCATATGATTTATGGGTATAATATTTTCCACTCATTACGTGGTTGCATTTCAGGATTGTGACATGATTTGCATATGTGAATATCCCTGCAAATTAACTTCTGATGAGTGCTACATCTGTCTGGCTAAGGAAGCTTCTATCTTAAAGCATGGATCCAGCTGCTGCTAGAAAAGGATTTTCTGAAAATGACAAGCAGGGTTTTTCAAAGTTAAACAAACGCATTGCTGGATAAGGAATTTTCATGGCAGTTGGGCACCAAAATGTTATATTTTATATGATTGCCTAAAAAAAAAACCCCAACTCCCACTGATGTTATCCTTGTACTGATTTGTCCTATGTTTATTTCATCTGCCTTTCTTGGTCTTGTTGCCATTAAAATCACACTGGTATGATCCACAGTTATTACAATGAGTGAAATTTTTTTTTAAAGCCGTCTTAAGGAGGTTTTGAAGCAGAGGCTAGATGACCAATGCTGATTCTGTGAACTTAGTCAGATCATGAGAGGGAGAGCAGGAAGGGATGAGTCAGTGCCCTGCTCTCATGGCCCTTTGGTGTGGTGGTTAAGTGTGAGGATTCTTATCTGGGAGAACTGGGTTTGATTCCCCACTCCTCCACTTGCAGCTGCTGGAATGGCCTTGGGTCAGCCATAGCTCTCGCAGAGCTGTCCTTGAAAGGGCAGCTGCTGTGAGAGCCCTCTCAGCCCCACCCACCTCTCAGGATATCTGTTGTGGCGGGGGGAGGTAGAGGAGATTATGAGCCGTTCTGAAACTCTGAGATTCAGAGTGGAGGGCGGGGTATAAATCCAATATCTTCTTCTTCTTTCTTATATGCCCAGTTGCCACTTTGGGGTCAGGAAGGAATTTTCCTCCAGGCCAGATTAACTCGGAATCCTGAAGCTATTGCTTTTTCCTTCCTCTGCTCATGGAGAAGGCATCGCTGGGGGAATGCAAGAGGGAAGGTAGTTGCGAATTTCTGAAGTTGCACAGGGAGATGGGCTGTACCACAGGGGAGAGCCTCTGCCCGCACAAGGTTCCAGGTTGAATCCCAGGAATCACCAGGCAGGAGGTGATGTGAAAGACCTCAAGCCTGAGACCCTGGAGAACTGCTGCTAGCCTGAGTTGTCAATACTGAATTTGATGACCCACCCGTATAAGGAAGTTTCATGTGTGGGTTGGACTAGATGACTCTCGAGGTGTCTTCTGTTTCTATATTTCTAAGTAGGAATTTTGAGAAGCAGGTCACACTCAAGTTCTGCCAAATGGCCAGACATATGTTTTGACATCTGAATATGTGCATTAGGAATATGCATGCCTTTTCTTGAGCAGGAACACACAGGAATGCAGTTCTGGCTGGCTTGGTGTCGGTGTGGGTGGCCTAATATGCAAATGAGTTCCTGCCAGGCCTTTTCTATAAAAAGCCCTGTGCAAAACAATGATGATGCCGGGGGGTGTGGTCTAATATGCAAACGAGTCCCTGCTGGGCTTTTTCTACAAAGAAAGCCCTGGGAATGTGTCATACAAATGTGCCTCATCTCATGGTCAGTATGAATGAAAGCTCTTTAACTTCCTGAGTAAGTGGTACCTGGTTCTGGAAAAAAAAACTTTTAAATACTGTAGATTCACTGTATTCTTTTAGTAATCATCATTATTTTACATTTAGTTCGCAAATGTAATAATTAAGATCTGTACAAAATAACAATGGTAATTTTAATTCTGTAGTGATTTTAACTCTTTCGTTGCGTTTTGTGTTATGTTGATGTTATTAACATTGTTTTAATGAATGGAAATTCTTTTGTTGGTTACTTTCAGAATCCAAATCAACAGCAATACCTGGTCTGAAAAGGGTACTGTTATGGTTGGGCAAGAAACTGCTCACTGGCTTGGAGAAAGTGCCTAAAAGTACTGAGTATTTATGGAAGGGGTCATCCACATGTATGGTTGATAGGGAAAATAAGCATTTGTACCCAAAAGTACTCCACTTATAGCTGCTGGAATGGCCTTGGGTTAGCCATAGCTATCGCAGGAGTTGTCCTTGAAAGGGCAGCTGCTGTGAGAGCCCTCTCAGCTCCACGCACCTCACAGGGTGGGGGGGAGAAGATATAGGAGATTGTAAGCCACTCTGAGTCTCTGATTCAGAGAGAAGGGCGGGGTACAAATCTGCAGTCTTCTTCTTCTTCTTCCTGATGTCTTGGTTGTAGTCTTAATTTTGGTTGATGATAGAGCCAAGGAATAAAAGTACCGAGTATTTACAGAAGGGGTCATGCACATGCATGGTTGATAGGGATAATAAGCATTTGTACCTGCAAGTACTGAGTATTTACAGAAGGGGTCATCCACATGCATGGTTGATGCATTTGTGAACCTGAAGATTCTTGAGCCACAAAACTCCTCTTACTTGGGATCTACAGAAAGCACAAATGTAGTTTGTTAGTAAAGCGTTGCTTTGGTTTGTACCAACCTTTCATTAACACTGCATCTCTTGTTTGGAGTCCAAAGTTAAGAAACACTCCCACTTCTTCCTCAAGTACAGACGGAATCAGATTTTTTGTATCATCAGATGCTTCTCTTTGCATCCCAAACTCACGTGTCCATTATTACAAAACAGCTGCAAGTCAAATACATTCAGAAACAATTAGGGCCTTGATAGGCAGATGTGCCTGGAATGGAAAGGAAGCACTAAAATGTTTGGATGCGTTTGTTTGCATGAATGCCACTAGCTCTTGTGTGTGCTTGATAGGTGTCTTGATCAAAGCCAGTTGGCTTTGGATTCACATGACGGATTTCAATTTACCATTCTACTGGCATCCAGTAAGCCACCAAGTGAAAACAATTATGTTGGCACCCAGCAAGTGTTCCTTTTTTTTCATCTTCCATTTGCAATTGGGGTAAAAAGTCAAGTTCAAGAGCAATTTCATGACAGAAATTAAAAAGGGAAATGTTTGTGTGTGAAAATGCTAGGATTTTGTGTGCAATTTAATACACAGACCGTCCCGCAAAAAGAAGATTGGATTATATTTTGGCTCAAGACTTATAGACCAGTAAATTTAGGTAAGATGTCTCTCCAATGTAAGCTATTAATATTGCAGTATAGGAACACTATTTTGTGTGGTACCATTGATATTCATGCCGGATATTATCCACATTAATCGGACTCCCATACTTCAGGGAGAAATCAGCATATTGCTTAATCAAATCTTTTCCCATTTAATTTACAATAATGCGTTTATGGTAGTTTTCTTTCAAAAATCTCTTTGTCTTATTATGGTTAATTTTGACACAATTATAGCTGATTAAGAAAGAAAAATCAATGAGGCTTTTCTTAATATATTCTCAGTCCATAATTTAGATAAACTGAAGCACTCAGTTTATAAACCACTTGAGTCCCATTAAATGGTTAGAGCTACATCGACTTACATTGCTTTGGTTTAACTGATTTGTGGGTTCATCTGACCAAGGGGAAGCAGTTTCGACACATCTGTATGCTCCTATATGTTTTCACTTTCTGATATGCTACAATCAACAAAAACCAGGAGGTAGGACCCCAAAACAGGACGACTTCCTGTTGCATTTATAGCAGAGATAGGCAGCCTTTTTGGCTTGAGTGCCAGAACATTCACCCTTTGTAGCATGACTTAGTGGTAGAGCATCTGGTTTGCATGCAGAAGGTCCCAGGCGCAATCGCTGTCATTTCTGCATAAAGGGAAAGTCCTCTTCTTTAGACCCAATCCATCATGACCTTAGACCTAGGGTCTGATTCGGCATAAGGCAGCTTCATATGCGTTTGATGTCTGCCTGCAAAGATTTGAGTCCAGTAGCACCTTAGAGAAATGGAATTAATGTCCTCCAAAATTTCATACCATTAACAGCCGTGCTCAGGTCTTGCAGACCAAGAGCCCTGGCTTCCCTTTTGAGTCAAGTTGAGTGAACAATCGTTCTTGAGAGATGAGATAATGTTACAAAGAGTAAACACAACTGTCACTTTCACATAGAAGTGTTTTGCTTAGGGTGAACAATCTTAACTGTGATGACTAGCTAGTGAATACGTTTTTATACAGCAAGGGTCTTCAGAAAGAAGGGAGAGGAAACAACATAGGAAGGAAGTTGAACCATATCAGCACATGGAGCACTTTGTATCTCACAAGAAAAAAAAAAAGACTAAGAAAATCAGCTAACCTGTTAATGGTTTGTGAACCAAATTTTGCCCTGTTTGTGGTTCGCAAACCAAAGTTTGTGACAGGCTTACCTTCATGAACTTCCATGAAGTTTTAAAGCAGTTTGCGGTTATTTGTGGATAGAGTTTTTTGTTTTAATTTAATTTAATTTATTTATTTATACCCTGCCCTATCCCGCAAAAACTGCAAAATTAGCTAGGCAGAGGGGAGGCGATCCCCGCTGCTCAGTTATTTTGGGCTGCCTTGTGTAGAGACTCTACAAGACAGCCCAAAAAACAGCTTAGTGACAGGGATGCACTTCCCACCACTCAGCCGTTTTTCAGGATCTCTGCAAACTTTGTTGAAAGAGACTGTAGTCCCTTTAAATGGGCTTGCAGAACCACAGATGGGTTCGGTTTGCAAAAGAACCTCTCAGTTCAGTTTGATTTGTGGTCCAGCCACAAACCTACATGAACAGCATTTGCTGGTTCTTTCCTGTCCCTACACAGAGTGATTTATCTTAATCTTGGTTGCCAGCAACACATCCTTACACTTAAGGATCTTTTCTAACTCCTCCATGCTTGAACCTCCCAGTCCCAGTCTCCTCCTGATGTCTTGGTTGTAGTCATATTTTTGGTTGATGATAGAGCCAAGGAATAAAAAATCTTTAAACATTTCCATTTCTTCATCGTCAGCCTTAAAGTCACGTAATTCTCCAGTAGTCATTTCTTTTGTCCTCATGATGATCAAATGTAATCCTGCTTTGACACTTTCTGCTTTCACCTTTATCAGGAGTCATTTTAAATCGTCTATGTTTTTTCTGCATCAATGTGGTATCATCAGCAAATCTCGCATTGTTAATGCTCTTTCCACCAGTCTTTACGCCACCTCCATTGTTTTGCTTAATGTCTTTATAGATGATTTGGAGGAAGGAATGGAGGGAATGTTTATTAAATTTGCAGATTATACTAATTTGGGAGGGGTAGCAAATACAGTAGAACACAGAGTCAGGATACAGGATGATCTTGACAGGCTAGAAAATTGGGCTAAAACAAATAAGATGAATTTTAATGGAGATAAATGTAAAATTCTGCATTTAGGTAGGAAAGGGGGGGGGAGGAAAGGTCCCCTGTGCAAGCACCAGTCGTTTCCGAATCTGGGTGACGTTGCTTTCACAACGTTTTTACGGCAGACTTTTTACGGGGTGGTTTGCCATTGCCTTCCCCAGTCATTTACACTCCCCCCCCAGCAAGCTGGGTATTCATTTTACCGACCTCGGAAGGATGGAAGGCTGAGTCAACCTCGAGCCGGCTACCTGAAAACCCACATTCCGCCGGGAATCAAACTCAGGTCGTGAGCAGAGCTTAGGACTGCAGTACTATAGAAATAAAAGAACCGCCATCTATAATATTATCATGGAACTATCTAAACTGGCAGAACCAGCGCCAGAACAGTTTTATTGCTGCCAGATACATTTAATGTAACTTAAATTATGTATTTTAACTCAATTAACTGGTTTTTATATGTTTAAATTTTTTAATTGTTAAATTTAAAGTTTTACTTATTTATGTTAATGTATGGAATGCTGTTAGCCGCCCTGAGCCGCCTAGGCGGGGAGGGCGGGATACAAATAAAATCTATTATTATTATTATTATTATTATTATTATTATTATTATTATTATTATTATTATTATTATTATTATTATTATTATTATTATTATTGTTTTAACACTCTGCGCCATGAGGCTCTTAGGTAGGAAAAATCAAATGCCTAATTACAGGATGGGGGAGACTTGCCTTGACAGTAATATGTGCAAAAAGGATCTAGGGGTCCTAATGGAACATACACTGAACATGAGTCAACAATGTGATGTGGTGACTAAAAATGCAAATTCAATTTTGGCTGTATCAACAGAAGTACAGTGTCCAGATCCTGCAAAGTGATGGTATTGCTTTACTCTGGACTGATTAACCTCACCTCAAGTATTGCGTTAAGTCTGAGGCACCGCAATTGGAGAAAAATATAGACAAACTGGAACATGTCCAGAGGATGGCAACAAAGATGGTGAGGGGCCTGGAGACCAAGTCCTACAAGGAAAGGCTGGGTATGTTTATCTTGGAGAGGAGATGACTGAAAGGTGATATGATAACCACCTTCAAGTACTTGAAGGGATATAATAAAGAGGATGGTACAGAGTTGTTTTCTGTTGCCCCAAACCTAATGAAATTAAATCAAGAGTGTTTTCAACTAAACATTAGGATGAACTTCCTGACAGAGCAGCTCCTTAGTAAATTTTCATTATATCAAGTACTTCTTCTTTTTCTGAATTTAGCTGGAATATCTGGCATTTCTTATGGCAACAGTCTTTGTTGTAAAATTTGAGCATTACTTTACTCACATGAGAAATTAATGTGATGGTCCAACAGCTGTTGCAGTCTTCAACTCATTTTTTTTTTTTTAAATTGGAATGTAGATTGACATTTCCAGTCTATGGGCCATTGTTTTATTTTCCACATTTGTTGGTGGCTTGAATAGCTCTGTTGATGTTCCATCTAATCCTGGTGATTTCTTTTTCTCAGTTGCTTTGAGTGCAGCTTTCACATCAGTTCCTAAAACTTCTGGTTCTTATTCAAAAGGTGCTTCTTGGAAGGAATATGTCATTTCTGTATAGTTCTCCAGCATATTGTTCCCATCTTTTCTTTATTTTGTCCTCATCAGTTAATGTGTTTCCATGTTGATCGTTCAGCATGCCTAACTATGCTTTCAGTTTCACCTTGATGTCTTGGATCTTGTGGAACAGATCCCTTGTTCTTTCCTTGTTGTCATTGTTCATTTCTATTTCTTTACACTGGTTATTGTAATAGTTCTATGTGTGAATCACTGAAATGCTGCATTTAATCTTCTGATTCTATTCCCGTCACCTTTTACTTTTAGCTCTCATCTGTCTTTAAGAATTTCATTAGTCATCATCCATCAAGGCTTTTCATTTCTTTTGATTACAGGAATAGTCTTTGTGCACTCTTCCTTGACAATATCACTGGTTTCAACAAATAGTTTTTCCAGTTCCCATTCATTTGAATGTAGTAATGCAAATCCATTCTTTACAGTGTCTTTAAACTTTTCAGGAATGTTGTTTATATTATATGTCAGCACTATGAATGTTTTCCTGTTTTTCTTCAGCTTTATTCTAATTTTTGACAATAATTCATGGTGTGTATTACAATCAGCTCCTGGGCTTGTTTTAGTGGAGAGAATAGAGCATCTCTTCTCCATCTTGTGCTTCCAGTTATATAATCTATTTGATTTCAGTATTCACTATCTGGTGATGCCCATGTCTACAATCATTTATTCCGTTGCCTAAAACATGTGTTTGCAATGAACCAATTGTTTTCTTTACATAATTTTATGAGTCTCTCTCCTGCTTCATTTCATGCTCCTAGCCTGAATTTTCTGATATTTGATCCTACTTAATTTCCTACTTTTGCATTCCAGACACCTGTGCTTGTCAGCAGATCTAGTTTAGGTGTGCAGTCAATTTCTTCCTGGACACTTGCATAAAAGCTTTCAATTTCTTCCTCTTCAGCATTTGTAGCTGGTGTGTAAACTAGAATGATGGTTAAGTTGATAGGCCTTCCATGAAGTGTGATCAATATTATTCGGTCAGACGTAGTGTTATAGTCCCTAATTGCTTGTGCTGCATTTCACTTCACTATTAGAGCAAATCCATTTCTTTGGTGTTTGCCATTTCCAGAGTAAAATGTTTTTACATTTGTCATTAAAAAGAGTTTATTTTTTAAAATTTGTATGCTGCCTCTCCAGACAGGCAGCTCACAATTAAAATAATATAGCCAAATACAGCAAATAGCAGTGAAAACATTACAAAGTAATAATACTAATGTTTCTCGCCACTTTTTTTTCAACAGGAAAAGAACGTTAATCTCTTTATAGGAAACAAATGATAAAATCTAACTAGTGGTGCTAGTGAATTGTGCTACATCAGGGGTGGAATTCTAGCAGGATCTCATTTGCATATTAGGCCACACACCCCTGATGTAGTCAATCTTCCAAGAGCTTACAAAAAAGAGTCTTTTGGAGGATTAGCTATAGGAGGTGGTGGTGGCTACAAGCATAGCCAGCTTTAAGAGGGGATTGGATAAAAATATGGAGCAGAAGATTGGCCTGATCCAACATGGCTTCTCTTATGTTCTTATGTTCTTATCAGGGGTGTGTGGTCTAAAATGCAAAGGAGCTCCTTCTAGAATTCCACCCCTTACTACAATAGTTATATAACAGTAACATCATACATCTTGTGCAAGACACACAATGAACACTAAGAAATACACGTCAACAAAGGCATGTTGCTGTCTTTATTTTACACAACAGAAAGTACTATGTGCAGTGGAAAGCAGAACAGCCAATATACCGGAATAGCATACATATACAGAATTTGAACTGTTCTTTGGGAAAATAACAGCTTATTAGGGTGTGGAATTTAATATCATTGTCAATCTATAAAACTTTTACAACCTAGTCTTATTTGCACAGAGATTACATCCCCAAAGCTCAGTGCCAAAGACACATGTTAATAAGCTCACAACTTTTAATTAAGCAATATGTATAAGTAGATTCCCATTAAGCTGTGATTTGTGGGCAAGTTCATTACAGTGGGTTTCAGCCACCAGACACATATTCAATACAAATCAAGCAGCCTGCATATTATCCGGCTTAATGTGAGTCTACTTGTGATATTTTATCGCCCTTTCACATTGGTGGCTTTGAGAACTATATTTTCCGAAAAATCGGGGGCTGCAACTAGAACCTCATGACCCCAAATTGCTCCCTTAATGAAACTATCCATCTGTATTATTTACTTGCAGCTGGCAATTACTCATGTAGTTAATCATATTTCTATGCTCGTATGTAGTGAAATCAGTAAACTGATATAGAGACATTCCTCCAATATGTATTACATTGATAAACCAATGAATTTTAAATGGTCCATAAGGCTTTCCAAAGGCGTAACATAACAAGAACCTGTCCCATGCTACTCACGTGAATATCACACACAGGATACTATTTCTCATTCATTTTTTGTTTAATTATCATATCTTGGTTAAATTATAGAACAAAGTTGGAGTCCAGTAGCACCTGTAAGACCAACAAAGTTTTGTTGAGAATGTCAGCTTTTGTGTGCACGCACACTTTGTCAGACAATGAAATGGGGGTACAGCTAGCAGTGAAATTCTTATGATTTCTGCCATAATTCTAGCCAAGCATCTCTTTGTTTAGGTACAGAATGGACAATCAACAGTTTGGTCATCCCGTGGGAATTAGCTGCAAATGTTGATAGATAGCCCTGTTATCATTGCCACTCTAAGCGCTAATTCTCAAATTTATACTGTGCTTGTAAGAATAGGTTTAGGGATGATAGTTCCAGATGGATACCCACGTTAGACTGTAGCAGCAAAATAAAACCTAAACTGTCATCAGGCTCCAGTTTAAAGGTGAAAAATCTTAATGTTTGACCATTTGGAGCAGTGGGGCAAAAGTGGCCTCATACTTTTAACCCCTTTAACAACACTTTTAACTACTGTGAGATCCTTCCATTGGGATTTTATGTACCACTATCAGTTGGAATTTTTTGTACCTATAGCTACAAGACTGGTTTGGAGGCAGACTAAATGGGCAATTTCCACCAATCCCTCTTTCCTGTTGCTCCCTTCATTCCATTCATCCTCTCCCCCTCCAATCTTTCAGGAGCAGCAGTTTATGGAGATCTGTGGGCAGCAGTGGAAAGGGGAAGCAGGAAAGTCTCATTCTGCCACTGGAAATTTTAGTCATTGTCCAACCCGCTGCCTCTATGTTAAATATGACACTGATGGTATGGTTGTATTTGCATTTCTAGATTTCATTTCTTCAACTCTACAGGCTTGCTTCTGTGAGCACATCAATTTCTACATTCCTGTCTATGAACCAGCTTTAGACTCACACTCAGTGATTTGCAGCTTGAATGGGTACAGAAACAGACCCACAAACAGAAATATCACAGTGTTATTTATCCTCAGAACTATTCAACATCCATCCTTAGAAACTGTAATTTACAGGTTTTTAAAAAAATTATCCCAAGAATTCACTGAAATCTGGACAGGTTTTATAGACTATTGGTGCTTACACCCTTATAAGCCCATGGATTTAGAAAAACACAATGCTGTTTAGGATTTTGGTGTAGGTGTTATAGGCCACAAGGAAGATGTTCTGTACCTAGTAGAACATTGCTTCAAATGCTCTCAAATTCCCTCAAGAATTCCTGCAAGAAGTGGAGAAAATTCCTCAATCTGCCATTGACTATACTAACAATAAGCAGTAGCTCAGAACTTTATTTGCCATTATCCAGTCCATTATTATCTTCACATAGTTGTTCAGAATCTTGACTGCCTCATCAACACAGCTGAAAAGGAAATTTGAATATTATCTGCAGCAGAGCTTTTTTTTTTGTAGCAGGAACTCCTTTGCATATTAGGCCATACCCCCCTGATGTAGTCAATCCTCCAAGAGTTTACAGGGCTCTTAGTACTGGGCCTACTGTAAGCTCCAGGAGGATTGGCTACATCAAGGATGTGTGGCCTAATATGCAAAGGAGCTCCTGCTACAAAAAAAAGTCCTGATCTGCAAACTTATTACCCATAATATCTGGACAACCTCCTCCTGGGCTTTCATGTAGATATTGAAGAGCAAGGAAGACAAAATGGAAATTTTCGAGACAGCACTACAGCACCAGTGCCTTAGGACCTAACAGCTGTCTCTAATGCCATTGTTTTGGTACAAGTCTGGCAAATAGGCTGCAGTTGAAATTGTGAGTCTGGTGCCTCCAATACCGAATCATGGGGGCAGTCATTCCAGAACAATACCGTAGTCCACATTACTGAAAGCTGCCATGAGGTCAGATGTCAGTGACACAGCCCCAAACATCTCTTTTTGGACAAAGGTCATCAGTCAGGATGTCCAAGATTGGTTTCAGAGAGCTTCAGGTTTTTCAAATTAGTCAAGACCAGTGTTCCCACTAAGTTAGCATAAACTGAGTTAGCATAAACTAGCTCACAGATTTTTTAGCCTCCAGCTCACACATTTTTGTCTTAACTCAGGAAGAATGACCCCAGAGCACACTAATTTATTCAGTAGTTTACAACTTTAACGTCAGTAGCTCACAACTTTAATGCCAGTAGCTCACAAAGTAGAATTTTTGCTCACAAGACTCTGCAGCTTAAATGGAACATTGGTCAAGACTGTCTCTTCCTTTAAAGAAATGTTAACTGCAACCTATATACAGCTCAGTGCTTCTCTTCTGCAACTTCAGTCCACAATAACAAATTCATCCAAGCAACTGTGATTTGACTGATATTGTTTTCATATTGACTTGCCACAATACTGGTAACCAGAGCATGGCCTGACACAAACGACTGGGTGAAATACCCAGCCCAAGTGAAATGCCCAACAAATAAATCACTCAAAGCTGATAAATTATCCACATTTGCATCACAAAGAGCTCACTTGCAAGACAGGAACAGCTTTGGACCAGAGGCAATGGTGAAAGAGAAATATGAATGGTCTTCTTTTGTCATGGGGTAGTTACAAAATGAACGTAAGAACATAAGAAAAGCCCTGTTAGATCAGACCAGTGGTCCATGATCTAGTCCAGAAACCTTTTTTAAATCACAGCCAATCAAGTTACCCTGGAGGGACAGCAAACAAGGTGTAGAGGCCAAGGGCTTCCCTGGACGCTGCCTCCCAGCACTGAGGCATGCTGCCTTTGAATATAGTGGTCCCCTTTAGTCAACATGGCTAGTAGCCATTGATGGACATCTCCTCCATGAATCTGTCTAATAACCTCCTTTTAAAGACATCCATGGTTATGGCCATCGCTTCATCCACCGGCAGTGAATGACACAACTTAAGTATCCATGGAGTAAATAAGTATTTCCTTTTGTCCTGTAATATAGTGGGTTCAATGCAAGAAGGAGATGAGGTTGCCGTGATCATAGCTCTCTTTATTCAGTACAGCATAGTAATGGCTGAACTCTAAGGCTGAAGAACTGGGCCCATGGTGCCAACTATATACAGTTCAAGGTTCCCGCGCTAGAACACCATTGGGCCATTTGAACGAGCAGGGGGCCTGTGATTGAACCCGGGCAGCAAGGATTTGGATCCTACTTCCCATTGTTCTGAGTCCCTCAAGCTCCCACATGGCTCCAATGGTAAAACATATTGCGTGAGTCCACATACACAACATATCCACTGATGCATAACCATGCATGCCCCCTTGATTGTCTTATTTCTAGACTAAAAAGGTTACAGGCTCTTCAGCCTTTCTTCCTAGGAAAGGTACACCAACCCCTTAATCACCTTGGTTGCCCTTCTCTGTACTTGTCCATTTTGAAGCTGTTCTATTGCTTCAGGCCAACACAGCTGCCCACCTGGATCTTATCCACATTATTCATGATGAGCTTCCTCTGTTCACACTGTAGCCAGTTTGGTGTAGTGGTTAAGTGCGTGGACTCTCATCTGGGAGAACCGGGTTTGATTCCCCACTCCTCCACTTGTGCCTGCTGGAATGGCCTTGGGTCAGCCATAGTTATCGCAGGATTGTCCTTGAAAGGGCAGCTGCTGTGAGTGCCCTCTCAGTCCCACCTACCTCACAGGGTGTCTGTTATGGGGGAAGAAGATATAGGAAATTGTAAGCCACTCTGCATCCCTGATTCAGAGAAAAGGGCGGGGTATAAATCTGCATTCGTCTTCAATATGCCAGCTTGCCTCATTGTCCCTAGCTCCTCACTAAACAAGGGAGCCAAAAAGAATACTGCAAAAAAAGCAAGCGTACGTTGAGTTACAGAAGCTGGCTAAAGCTTTGACAGGCACTTCAGCCATTAATTAATCTAGAAGAAATAGAAAGATCAGGCAGATATTTCCCTGCCTAGATGAGTCCCAAGCTGAGCCAATAAATATTCAGCTAGAAAATGAAAAATGGAATAAAATAGTTCTGCTTATATATGGAGAAGAAGATAAACCCACAGTGATAATCCACAGCTAATTTCTCCTTGCCCTATTTTAGTTGACTGTTTCCTGTATAAATTGCTGTCAGTCCTGCTGTAAAGCACGACTACATAACAGTGTTTTGTATGCCATGCATGCATTACCTTGGGAATCAGAAAATGCCACATTGCATCAAATTATTATTGTTCCATCAGGGTTGGTATCTTGCAGCTAGCAGCGCATTCTGCATAATTGCTGTATGAACATTTCTAACAAGGTGAGTGCTCTAAAAGGGGAGTTTTCAATGGCAAGGCCAAAAAAAGAAAAACCTCACCAAGAAAATACTTCAACAATAAAACACGGGCATAATAGTCTGTTTAGGAATAGCTTTCAGTGCAGAGCGTTTAAAAAAAAAAATCAACAAACTAGTAGCTAAAGTATTTTTAGATCTGGGATGATACAATATGAGAATAAGATGTGGAATATGGAACAAAAGTGAAATGTTTTTGTGCAAGTTTTTGGCAATGCTGGAAAATTCCTATTTCCACAGGGGTTTTCGCCATCCGTACAAATTTGTTTGCACATTTATCCAAACTGCCTTTCCTTGTCCTCTGAGATACCATGATGCCATAGGTATTCAAAATCACACACAGAAAGAACTGGCCTAGTCTGGGACAGCCACATGAACACCTAAATATGAACCTATCTGACCACCATGGTTATCCCTGGATTAACCATTAATCAAAATAAGCATGTACTTAAGGCACCAAGAGAAGGGGGGCACCACAGAGAGATTTCTTTTTGCTTATATTATTTATTGAAGAGCCAGTTTGGTGTAGTGGTTAAGTGTGCAGACTCTTATATGGGAGAACTGGGTTTGATTCCCCACTCCACCACATGCACCTGCTGATGTGCCCCTGAGTCAGTCACAAGTTCTCACAGAGCTGTTCCTCTCAAGGGCAGTTTCTGTCAGAGCTCTTACAGCTCCACCTACCTGGCAGGCAGTATTCCCTCTAAAATAAATTAGTGTGAGCTAGCTCACAGATTTTTAGCCTCCAGCTCACACATTTTTGTCTTAGCTCAGGAAGGATGACCCCAGAACACACTCATTTATGCAGTAGCTCACAACTTTAATGCCAGTAGCTCACAAAGTAGAATTTTTGCTCACAAGATTCTGTAGCTTAGAGGGAACATCGCTCACAGGGTGTCTGTTGTGAGGAGGAGAAGGGAATGGAGATTGTAAGCTGCTCTGAGACTCCTTTTGGTAGTGAAGGGTGGGGAATAAATCCAATCACCTCCACCTCCTCTGATAAAGCTAAATAAATACTTTTAATATAAAGTTTATATTTAATATAGTTGTGGGGTCTGGTCTGAGGGATGGCCTGGAAGAAAAATGAATTTTTAATCTATTTCACCTTTGGCACTTATTCAGTCTTATCAGTTAAGCAAAAGAAGGGCTAAAGGGCCCCAATGTTGACCTGTGCTGAGGGCATCAGTTGGTCTTACTCTAGCCCTGTCTCAAACCAACCCTTCTCTTTGCACCTACAACACAAGTTATTTTTCAGTACTTGAACAGGGCTAATGCCTAATCTGGCTGGTTAAATAGCATTATGGCATCGCCCTGCTGCATTCAGAATCCATGATGGAGTGTGATAATTTGCATTCACTGATCCTTCAAAGCACAATCCAAAATTTATCCAGGAGTAATTTGAAATACAAGAATCCAAAGAGTTACAATAAACTGTTTCCCATTCCAGCAGCTAGAGAGTTAAAATTATGTTGTTGGAGAGAAAAACCTGGACTTATGCAAAACACCGGGGCATTTAACTGCAGACGGGAGCAACAATACAACCATTAAAATCAAATGTCAGAGAAGGAGCTATGCCTATTAGCTTCTAGAAAACCTAAACCGAGCAGTTCCGAGTTACCAAACAAATGGTTTGAGGAGCCAATTATTAACTTCTGATAAGCGCTCTGTCAGTCTTGAAATTGCACAACTCAGTCCACAGAAGAAGGAAAATAAATCTGTGTCATCCCCATAAAGATGATAAAAGGAAGCCCAAACTGTTACAGCTGTAACCTAATAACCCATTGCGGAGTTTAAATCCATGCACGTCTTTGAGGACGGTTCAGACCTGCGCTCCAACTCCTGTCTGATTATTTCTCTGGGATTTCCTGGAAGCTGTCTTCCTCTTCAGCCTTCGAAAGCTCTTTGAAAAATCCCATGCAGAAACCTTTCATTTTTCAGGCGAACTCTGTAATATCTATCAATGAACAACTGTGTTTGGTGGTTTAAGGCATTTCCCTTTTAACATCTTTAGAAATGTACCAACTTCATCAGAAGGATAGTATTTAGGGGTAGGTCTCAACCTACCTCAGGAGGAAGCTGATGAATTCACAGGATGAAAAGAAGGGACATCAGATGTTTCCTTAACAAGTTGCCAGGTTCATGCTGAACAACATTCGGAGCTATCCTCTTACGCCTTGTTAACTCGCTCTCATGTTGCTTCTTTTCTGTTCGTGTAAGCGGCAGGATTGGCAGGACCAGATAAGAAGAATTTTTAAAAATCACATATGCCACATGGTAATTTCAAAACAGGGATAAATAATATCTCATCTTCCTCTTCCTAGGTATTCAATGGTTTCAACGAGGGTTGCCAGCCTCTACGTGGAGGCCTGGAGATCTCCCACTTTTACAACTGATCTCCTGCTGGCAAAGATCCGCTGGAGAAAATGGCTGCTTGGAAGGGTGGACTCTATGGCATTGCACCACGCTGAGGCCCCTCCCTTCCCCAAACCCCGCCTTCTCCTGACTCCACCCCCAAATTCTTCAGTTTTAACCTGTCATTTCCCAGCTCCCCTTCCTCTTTTAGCCACTAAATGTGAACATCCAGGATAGAGAGGCAAAGATTCAGTGTGGCCTCAGAGCCTTGTTTAAATCATGCAACAAGTTGCAACCTGTGCAAAACAGCTAAGGTAGAGATCTGTAGCCCTCATGGATATTGAGAAGGTGTGCTAAATAGGCATGCACAGCAGGGGTCGCTTTGTAGAAACATAGGTGGTGGAGGTCATCCAGGGATTGTTATGCAGCTGCACCTACTAGTCAGTGGACAAGGTGGGGAGGAGAAGGTTCAGGAGCTGTGCTTCTGTGAGCTCCTGCTGAATCTGAGGCCTGATGCATAGCAAAGTTTACAGGAGTATCAGAGCAAAGCTGTGGAACTCTCTCTCTCTCTTTTTTTTGCCTTTCCAGCCTCATCTTTAAATTTGGCCTTACTTAGAGAATAGGATCCTACATTGTAGATACTACACTCTGGAAAGGCTAATCCACTCTCAGCACAACACAAATGTTCAAAATGGTGGAAAGTGCCATCAAGTCACAGCTGGCTTATGGTAACACCATGAGGATCTGAAGGCAAGAGACCAACAAAGGTGACTTGCCATTGCTTGCTCCAGTATGGTAACCTTGGACACCCTTGGTGATCTCACATTCACATGTTTCAGTATGGTGACTCTGGATTGCCTTGGTGGTCTCCCATTCCAGCGCTAACCAGGGCTGCCCCTGCTCTGTCTTGAAAACCTGGCAAAATAGGGCTAGCTTTGAAGGGTAGACCATCCAGGTCACGAGTAATGTACTTGGAGGCTTTTGGTACCTTGAGGCTTTTTGCACTGGATTTTATTATACTGTGGCTGGTTCCAGATGGGCGGTTTAAGCCGCCCCAGGGACTGCAGGTGAGTGGACAAAAAAAGCAGATCCAAATATGCACATCTACCTGCTGTCCCATCTCCACCCTTAACCCATCCCAACCTGAAGTGCAGCTGGCTCAAAAAGGTACCACCTCCAAAGTGGTACCTATTAATCACTGAGGCACCTTTGAGACACCCCCCCCCAAAAAAAAAGAATATACCCCGAAGGAAGTTCTTTTTGAGGAAATGTCAGGCACAGGTTCAAAAATGTATAGAATGGATCCCATGAAAGCCACACACACCAAACACGCAGGGAACGTCACCATTCCTCTACAATCTCTTCAAGTTGGGGGCAGATTACATTTCCGGTGGCCCAGTTATGGAACCCCCCAAAAAGTCTCCTCAGTGCTGTCTCTGGAAAAGACAGCTGCAATTACAGGACTCTGTGGAATGGCTCAGGAACAAGCCAGTGACATCAAACTCACAGAGAAACTTCTGGGCAGACCGCCTTCCAGCAAGGCAGGTATTTCCTTTATGCTCACAGCCTCCTCCCCACCCCCTGCCCAAAGTCTCCAAAGGCAGGTTCTGAAGAACAGAAAGGCAGACATCCCTGGAGTTTTGACAGGAGCTTCCCAAAGTAACCCCACGGCAGTTTGGCAGGAATACAGAAAAGTTAAACATTTTTGCAAGACATTTTTTTTTCTGTCTTTGTTTACTGAAATTGCAACTGTTCCCTTACTGAACAACATCCACGTGGCATCCACAAGCTGATTGTACAAATTTGGGGAGTGCCAATAATTTTTGGCATAGAGGGACTGAATCAGGACTCCACCTGGTCTCAGGTCCATCTGCCAGCAGAATGTCAACAGAATGGAACTTTTCTGCTTCCTGCCTCCCACCTCCTCGTCCTGGAATGTTACTGCTGAGGGACAGGATACCCTTTTTGGAGAAACCAGATTTTGACTCCAACACATACGTTTGCAGGGTACACACGTGACAATACTCTTGTGCATTTTTACAATTACTATAGATTACTATTATTACTATCATAGATTTTTTTTTTGAGCAGGAAAGCACAGGAACATAGTTCTGGTTGGTTTGGCATCAGGGAGTGTGGCCTAATATGCAAATGTGTTCCTGCTTGGCTTTTTCTACAAAAAAGCCCTGTGTGAAACAATGGTGCTATCAGGGGGTGTGGCCTAATATGCAAATGAGTTCCTGCTTGGCTTTTTCTACAAAAGGCCCTGTAGATTACTCTCGCACCCCAAAACATTCAATACACAGATAAATCCTAATAAAAATGTCAATTAACTGGACATTCCTGTCTCCCTTTCTCTTAGATTATAATCCACACATTCGCTTAAAACTGGCTGGTACTCCTTCAGCTACCTTCCCTCAGTGTTACCAGCTGATTTATTTAATAAACCAATGTCTTTGCATTCCTGAAAATACTCTTTCCAATAGAACGTTCCCATGCTGTGACTGGTGAAGTGCTAAGTAATTTGCTTTTAATGCTAGCACATACCACTTAGCACTATATTTAACTGGATGATGAAAATCTCTAATTTTTCATCGGCTTGCTTTAACCGGTGCTTGCTGCAATCCATCTAAAGTGCAGTGGGAGCTTTTGTGTGCTGGGTATGTTTTAATAGGCCTTGCTCTCCAGTCTGCAACACAAGCATTTTAATTTTTAATTCATACTTATGTCTTTATCCTATAATAGACCAGAACTACAGATGGGGGAGTACGTTGTAGATAATAAGAGCACAGTGGGTACCTAGGGAAACTATGCTACTAAAAGGGTTCCTTATTTACACTTTTCAGTAATGACTACATATATTCAGCTGTACAGGAGGAAATTGTAAAAGGAATGCCACCATAGGCAGGCAATTACGATGTGACTATAACTAAGTGATATGGATGAGGTTGCTAATAACCACAGAGGAGAAAACAATCTGTTCGAGAGCCAAATTTTAATCCGTAATTATCAATGAAAACCCAACCAATGAGGATTTGCGAAAGGATAACACAAAAATTAATCTGCATTACAACCCACCCTAGATGGAATGGATGTGTTTTTAAAAGCACCATAAAAGAGTGTTTATAAGTATTCATTAAACAAGAAAATAGGTAAGGAATAGCAGCCCTGGATCATCATGGGGCTATCTTACTGTAAAACGGGGCTCCTGCTGCCATGCAGATAAAGTGATTTTCATCACTATGGACAGGGCTTTTTTTGTAGCGGGAACTCCTTTGCATATTAGGCCATACCCCCTGATGCAGCCAATCCTCCAAGAGCTTACAGGGCTCTTAATACAGGGTCTACTGTAAGCTCCAGGAGCTTTGGCTGCATCAGGGGGTGTGGCCTAATATGCAAAGAAGTTCCTGCTACAAAAAAACCCCTGACTATGGACATCATGCCTTTTCAGGAACATGACTTTAAAATTATGCATTTATGGATACTTCCTGACAAGGATTACCACCTCTAGTTTGGGAAATCAGGGCAGTGAATGGGGAAGGTGGAGTGGGAAAATGATGCCATAAAATCTGCCCTCTGAAGCTGCCATGTCCTCCAGAGGAACTGATTAGTTGTACTTCTGGGAGAACTCTAGGCCCCACCTTGAAGCTGGTACTAGGGATGCCAGCCTCTAGGTGGAACCTGGGGATCCCCTGGAATTACAGCTCATTCCCACATACTACAGAAATGAGTTCCCCTGGAGGAAATGGGTGCTTTGGAGGGTAGATTCTATGGCATTCTACTCTACTGAGGTCCCTGTTCTCCCCAGGCTCCACCCCAAAATCTCCAGGAGTTACCCAACCTGGATCTGGCAACTCTAGTTTATACCTCTCTCCCCAGCTCATGTTTTACTTCCTGCCCTTTGGTGGTAGGATAGCAAACTCTGAAACCAGAAGGAATATTGTCTCATGTTTCATCCATACAAGCAGCTGATTGACTTTCCTTGACCTGGCTATAAATGCTTCTGGGTCAATTTGCCTGCACACAATTTGCCTGTCTTCTAGCCTCCACATTTAAAGTCTTGCCTAGGCCTTACTGTTAGACTTACTGGGCATCTTGCTGCAAATTCCAAAGCTGTTATGGTGACATGGTGCCTTCAACACCAGCGTGTTTCAGGCTGCTCATAGCTCAGTAGTAGCGGGAGCTAAGGATCTCAGGCTGGTCTTTTATCAATTGGTGAAAGAACTATACTTGAGCTGAATGGAAGTGATTGAAATAATATCGTAAAGTTGCTCCAAGCACTAGTTCCTTTCTTGGCCTCCTAGTCAGACAAGCCTTTCCCACTGGGCAGGAATCAAACCAGTTGCACTCTATAGCTAAAATGAAATGAATTATGGAAGAAATAACCATTAAATAAACTCCAGGTTTCATGCAAAAATCCAAATTTATATTCTCACTCTTTCAGTATTCCTAGTTAGGAGTGCTATTAAAATTCAGATATGGTGGGGGGGGACACAATAAGGTGTAAAAATATTGCAAACTGATAGTGTGGTTGATAATTTTATATAGGTTACACACTATGAAAATCACATCCTTTAAAAGGAGCCCTCAAAGTCGTTCCAGTTTTAAAATATTTAATAGGTCTCCCTTTCCAATCTGCCAGAATTTTAACTGCAAATTTTCAAATTTACAAAAATATTCGTTAACTCCTTACTATTTGAACAAAAAGTGATCAGCCTCAACCCATTAGTGGCCAGTAGGCAGAATGTATTGATGCTGGTGTATTTATTATTTGCATGTTAAGTAGTCTAGGAATAAGACTGACATCTCTCCTGTGGTTCATGGAGGAATACAGTGAAGCCAATACAATGAAGTCAAAAGAAGAACATTTTTGCAATCCACACAAAATAATGAAGCATTCCTTGTCGGCAGTTTGGTCATTGAAATGTTGGCATCTGATGGCTATAACTTTGACGTGAACATCGGAATCACCTCCTGCATCATCCAGTACAGTCACACATACATTATTTTTAAAAAGCTTATTGGATCACAGTGAAGATCAAGTGAATGATGGCAGAAGTGCAAAGTCTTGTCTTGATTGATCAGTTCATAGTCAACCCAAGTCAAGATTGCCTAAAAATGAAAAAGAAAGTAATCAATTTGTTTAGATTATAACTATCAGCTCCCTCCCCCAACACACACACTTTTGACCCAGAGAGAACTTCAGTTTTTTGGGTTATACCTCTGAAGATGCCAGTCACAGTTGCTGGTGAAACTTCAGGTCTCACAAGGCCAAGACCACAGCCACACAGCCCAGAAAATCTACAGCAACCAATGGACTCCAGCCATGAAAGCCTTTATTTATTTGTTTGTTTGGATTTATATCCCACCCTCCCCGATGAAGCAGGCTCAGTTTGACAACATTGCCCCCCTTTCATTTACAACAAACCGATATCTGCTATATTTTCACTAGCCATATACCCCAACCTACAACATTTTGGGTCCGTCTGTGTGAAGGGCACAAGGACCCATCATTTGTTCCCTTAAAAGTTATTTCAGGGCATACGCCTGCCTGTGGTAGGGCTAAAGAGGTTACACCATCCTCATTCTTTGGAGTGTGTTCTGAGCTTGGGAGAACTTTAAAGGAGCCGGCTACAGGCAGGCTGATGGACATGTTTTCTATATGACTTTGGTTTGTTCCCTTGTTAACGCGACACGAAAATTTCATGGGCTTTAATTATACATAGTATTGCATTGTATGGCCAGACTACAAGTTTAAGACTGTCTACTTTGACCAGCAGATGTCCTCTGAGGGACTCAGGAAAAGACCTTGCACATAACCTGATCCTTTTAATTGGAGATGGTTGAGATTAAACTTGAGATGCTCTGCTATTGCACCATGGCTCCACCCTCTCATTTTTTGCATAAGAGCTGCCATTTTGGGGAGGCAAAGCTCCCACTGAAAGGCAGATTTTCCTTATAAGCAATTGCTCTTAACAAAGAAAGCTCCCTTTTTTCATGCCCTTTGTCAGGCCTTCTTTTGTAGCAGGAACTTTTTTGCATATTAGGCCGCACACCCCTGATGTAACCAATCCTCCTGGAGCATACAGTAGGCCCTGTACTAAGAGCCCTGTAGCTCTCCGAGGATTGGCTACATCAGGGGTGTGTGGCCTAATATGCAACGGAGTTCCTGCTACAAAAAAAGCCCTGCCCATTGTCCAGAGAAGAGGAGGGAATCACACTGGGCATCACAATGCGGATCATATCCTTTGAACTGGCAGCTGCCACTTTAAAGGAAAAGATCTGTGGTGGAATTCACATTCCTTCCCTGTCTCTCAGTAAGTGCTATGCCACAAAGAAAAGGAAGAGGACGAAGAGAAGGAGGAGGAGGAGCTTGGATTTATACGCCACCCTTCACTTGGATGGTGCATTCACACTACACTAAATAATGTGTTTTACAGCCTTATTTTTGCTATTCTTACACAATAAAAACCCAGATGTAAAATGCATTATTTAGAGTAGTGTGAATGCACCAGGAGAGAGCGGTTTATGGTCTCCTTTCCTTTCCTCTCCCCATAACAGACACCCTGCGAGGTAGGTGGGGCTGAGAGAGCTCTGCGAGAATGGCTCTGGAGAGAGCAGCTCTTTCAAGAACTGTGACTGACCCAAGGTCCCTCAGCAGGTGCATGTGGAGGTGTCAGGAATCAAAGCCAGTTCTCCCAGATCACAGTCCACACACTTAACCACTATTATTTATTTGTCTTCTTTATTAAATTTGTGAATCGCCTCATTTTGGCCAATGCCGGGCTCTAGGCGATGTACAACAAAAGTACACATAGGCCTTGTTCACACAGTGTGTTGAGTTCGTGTTAAACTGACCCGGTTCTATTCTGAATATCTTTGTTCCGGATATTATCGATCAGACTGCCATACAGCAATTCAAATAACTCTGCAGTGAAACCGTCTTCTGGTGTCCACACAACGGCACCAGGCAGTTCTTTTTTTCCTTCCACTATTATGTGCATGAGCACATTATGCATATGTGCACATTATGCGCATATGCGCATACACATAGGTTAAAAGATTATGTTATGCAGTTATGCACATATCACTAAGCAGTAAAAAAAAAAATGGCGACCGTAAACCAGATGTCTGAGGCTCCTTTTGCTCTGGGACAGCCTTCAGACATCCGTAAGTTGGTTATTATCACAGCAGAACTATCCAGATGGACAAAACTACGAGGTGAAACTCAAAAAACACAACAAAGGAGCAGGTAACAAAATAATCCGGATCTGAGAAGGATTGGGGCGGGGGCTACCAAGAGTTAATACCGGGAGGCAGATGTTGCTGTCTGATCAGCCACTTTAAATCCGGAAGGAAACAGCAGCAACATCTGATTATACTGTGCGTCTGAACAGGGCCATAAAATCAATAAACCAGTAATTCAAAACAGTCGCAACCCAACATTAATCTGTAGAGATGCAGTGAATCATCTCCTACATAGGGACAAAGTAGTGTCAGTTTCTACTCTGAAAAGCCAGCAAACATATCCTGGAAAGATCACTAAGTGAGAGGGGTCTTTCAGTGCAAGACAAAGCTCCTCCCACTCTCCCTTAATGTTTACTCTGCTTCATAGTTACAAGCCAGCTGCAGTCACTGAAAGTAATACCTTTCCACCTTGCTGTTCTCTTCTTTCTTTCCCTTAGTTTGACGTCTGTAGAAGTTCCCAGTGTATTATCCATTTCACTTTTGCATTCCTGAATGACTGGGCCCGCTTCATTATATACAAAATTTATTCCATTAATGTCACAGAAGGCCTGGAAAATACGAGATTCAGATACATTGTTTGTGGCACAACTCAGTGCAAATCTCAAGTTAAAAGAAACAAAAGCAAGCAGACTTTGGGCATTTTTTAAAAAAAATTAAATCACAGATTAGCAGCTCTTTTGTGTGTGAAATTTGGTACTGTCATGCCAATAACCTAGATTTGTGGCAATGTGTGATTTGGGTTTCATGGCTGAATTCCATTCCTGGGTTTCATGACAATTTTTTTAACAGTCCTGCCATAACACTGTAACAGGAGAGCTATTATGAACCGATTATTCTCCAGTAATGTATGCAATGGCTGGATCAAAGGATTAAACACATATGAAAGGTGAATTCACCTAGGTTCCCCCCCCCCTCAGCCTAAAATAAAAGTAATGGGATATGAATATACTTGGTGAACTCGGTTTTGTTTCTTGTATGATATTTTGCTTGTATGTGAAGAAAAAGCAACTGTGTAAAACAAATCCTTTATGGGGGGCAGGGATTGTATTTTGGCAGAGAATAGCAAAACAAACAAAGAAAATCTGTGGATAAGTTATTTGGATCTAGAGTACTTCATGATCTATTGTCATGTTCCATCCATGTGATGGGCACTGTTAACATGACATCAGTTGGTATCCTCATTAACTATTTAAGGCAAATACCTCTCTCAGGGATGGCCAATCCAGCATTACAAGGCACAGAGACTCAGAACACAGGAATAGCAACTAATTCTGACAAATTCACTGTCCTGATGTGAGAAGTGAGCACTGAATTTGATTAGACATTGTTAGTTGGCAACAAAGGCAAAGTATTAAATCCCCCCCCCCACACACACACACATAGCACCTCTTAAAACAGAACCTTGCCAATGTCGTGATTCTTAGGGAGGGACGGTGGCTCAGTGGTAGAGCATCTGCTTGGTAAGCAGAAGGTCCTAGGTTCAATACCTGGCATCTCCAACTAAAAAGGCAAATAGACGTGAAAAACCTCAGCTTGAGACCCTGGAGAGCCACTGCAAGTCTGAGTAGACAATACTGATTTTCATGGACTGAGGGTCTGATTCAGTAGAAGGCAGCTTCATATGTTTATATGCCCATTCCATGTAGTTCTGAGTAGGCATATGAATAACTTTGGCACAGACATGATTGGCAGGCAAGCTTACTTGGCACACAAGGCAACCTCCTGATTGGATTGTTTTGATGTTCCCCTGGAACAGAAGCACCAATTTCACACTAGGGCTTGTTCCGGGTGGAGAGCCATTTTGCCCCCAGTGCTTCTCTCGGTTTTTGCACACGCTGCCCCAGAGCTGCGAGTTGGCGCGCCACTTTTCTGCGGCAAGGAGAAACTGCTTGTAAGAGGATCTTGCTTGCTGCAGTAAAGCAGCGCGCCAACTCACAGCTCCAGGGTAGCGGGTGTGAAAACCAAGAGAGGTGCCAGGAGCAAAAGGGCTCTCTACCCGGAACAAGCCTAGTGCGAAATCGGTCAGAGTCTCAAACATAATGCCATACTGAACAGCTCTGTGGCTGTGCACAGATCGCTGCAGCTTTTAGCTGCTTTTGTCATAGCTGAGGAAGAGTAGGAGGAGGAGGAGTTGGGTTTATACCCTGCCCTTCTCTCAGAATCTCAGAACAGCTTATAATCACCTTCCTATCCTCTCCTCACAACAGACACCCTGTGGTAGGTGGAGCTGAGAGAGCACTTTTGAGAACTATGACTGACCCAAGGTTACCCTGCTGGCTTCATGTGGAGGAGGGGTGAGGAATCAAACCCAGTTCTCCATATTAGAGCCTGCCATTCTTAACCATGACACTACACTGGCTCTCCAAACTATCTCTGAACCTGTCTGAATGTAATTTAAGTGTGAGCACCGCTAGAGGCTGAGTAGAGGGTAGAAGGTTCTTGGGAACATTTTTGCCATCAACTAAAATCTGGGCTGAACTTTTTGCTTCTCTTCCTGTTTGTGAGTAATGAAGCTTGGCATGACTCAGTGGGTATGCCTCTGGCAGAAGCCAAAGGGCTTTTGTCCCATGACTCATAGCCTGTGGCCCTGAGTGAACTAACCCCGTGGATCCAGAACAAGCTCAGCATGCAATCAAGCGCCTTCTTTTATTATTTCATTCTACTTTTATTTTCAGTTTATTGTATTTTTTTAATGTCTCTACTTTTATTTAAACTGCATTCTGGCGTGTCATATAGTTTAGACTTTCGGTGGTGGTGGAAAGAACCATCAAGTCGCATCTGACTTAACAGTGACCCTGTAGGGCTTTTCAAGGCAAGCAATGAGCAGAGGTGGTTTGCCATTGCCAGCCTCTGCGTAGTGACCATGGATTTCCTTGGTGGTCTCCAAGGCTTTTTTTTGTAGAAAAAGCCCAGCAAGAACTCATTGCATATTAGGTCAGACCCCCTGACATCACCATTGTATCACATAGGGCTTTTTTTTTTTTGTAGGAAAAGCCCAGCAGAAACACATTTGCATATTAAGCCACTTCTCCTGAAGCCAAGCCAGCTGGAACTGCGTTCCTGTGCATTCCTGCCGAAAAAAAGAAAGCCCCGGCGGTCTCCCATCTAAGTACTAACCAGGACCAATTCTGCTTAACTTCTGAGAGCTGATGAGAACGGGCTAAACTGGACCATCCAGATCAGGTACATCTTATAAATGTTTGGCATTTGGATAAACTGCATTGCCTGCTTGCTGTACCTGCATGCTCAATAGCTTTCAAGAAGTGATCACACAAACTGACTGCAAGGTTAGACAGGTTCGTGGGCAGTCACTGAAGATATATGGATACATCTAAGTAACATCTGGATTGAAAAAATTTAAACTGATCCCCCCCCCCTTGCCTCTTAAAAATTGAAGGAGGCAAACAAGTTGGGGGTGGGGTAGCAAGTTATTTGTGTGAAAAAGGAATGCAATTCTGCAAACCAGACCCATAGATACGTCTTAACTGCTTGCTCACAGCTGGCAGCCATGAGGGATGCTAAACCAGTGGGTGATTCAGCATGCCTAGTATTGATTTAAAGTCCAAATGTAGTTGGGCATAGCTGGACTAAGAACCAAAGGGGAGTGGAAGCGACATGAATGAGTAGCAAAAGCAAGGTTCAAGTTGGAAACATCAGGATTTGAATACAGGTCGGAGTTTCCTCTACCTCTTTATCTAAGTTATGGCAAATTCCTGTGCCATTCTGTTCAATGCCTTAATACTGAGGATGGAATCCAAACCATGGGATTGAATCGAAGATGCATTTCTAATAATTGGAAGAATAGTTTTTATGAATCTTTGGAAGAAACCTTTTTTCTTACATTCTACCATGACATTAGTAAAATTTCCTCCTGTTTTTCAGTGGGTAGTCACATTGATCTGCAGTGGAATAGCTAGATTTGAGTCCAGTAGCAACTTAAAGACCAAGATTTTGGGGTATAAGATTTCAAGAGTCAAAGTTTTCTTTATCAGATACTTTCTCTTTTTGTTTATATTACAGACAAGGGCTATTTCTTTTTGGTTCTGTAAAAGATTCTGAACATACCTAATGTGGTCACCTTGCTGAAGTCAAGTAGGCAGGGCTTTTTCTGTAGCAGGAACTCCTTTGCATATTAGGCCACACACTTCCAACTTCTTCAAAGTCACACGGAGCAACCAAAGGTTTAAGTTTACCTTTCCTATGCAAACGACCTCTGAAAAGATTGTGCAACCAACAGAGGGTCTGGGCTGCTTTCATAGTCACTGAGAGCAGTCATGTTGTTCTGCCTTCTCTTCCCGCCCCCATTTAGCCTTAAAGACACAGACCCACCATCCCAAGAGGAAGCCTTTCCAAGTGGAGTCTGAAGCCTCCAGAGGTGGAAAGGCACATGGTGGCTGTGGGGGCAGGGCTTC
This sequence comes from Heteronotia binoei, assembly GCF_032191835.1. Taxonomy (NCBI): domain Eukaryota; kingdom Metazoa; phylum Chordata; class Lepidosauria; order Squamata; family Gekkonidae; genus Heteronotia; species Heteronotia binoei. Next base: position 111,073,748 of record NC_083229.1, read on the forward strand.
CCCCTGCCGTCCAGCTGACTGGGAGAAGGAAGAAGCCTGGGAAAGCAGGAGAACCCCCACTGCGACCTGGGGATTGGCAAGCCTACCCCAAAGTTTCCTGGCTCTACCTCCAAAGTCCCCATATATTTCTTGAATTGGATTTGACAAGCCTAAGGGGTAGGGAGGAAGAAAATAACAAGTAGGTGAGGTGAGCAACCAGGAAGAGGAAAGAACTGCCCAGCAGTTAGAAAAGGGGACAGGATGCAAAAAAGGAAACACTCGAGAGGGTGTCCAGGGGATTGGAAAGAAGAAAAACAGGAAGTGTATGAGGGAGGGGGAAGAAGCAGGGAATGCAAGACAAGCCAAATAGAACATAGAAGAAGTGAGGTCACCAGGAGAAAGCTGCTTGGGAAGGCTAACAGGGTGATGAGAGAATGGAAATGAATACAAATTATCAGGAGATGGGATTTCCAAGGAGATGTTGGTGAAGAGGGGCCATTTCCTCTCATTCATTATGACAGAGCCCATAACTGTAACCCACACTCAACCCTTTTGGTTGCTCAAGCAACCCTAGATCTTGCCCCTCACTATTGATGATAGGTAGCAATAATTTCAGGGACGAGAAAAGGGAGAGGACGGTGGAAGTGCTGAGGGAAATAAAATGTGATTGGCTAGCGGAGGATGGTCTGAGGGGTTGTGAAAGATGGGAGGGGACAATGGATGGGTTGGTGAAGAAATGGGTTAGGGGGTGTTGACATGAACCTGGGGTAGGGAGAGGAGGAGAAGGATCAAAGGGAAAGGGGTTGGAAAGAAAGGAATGTCTGGGAGAATGGCATGAGGTCTACTGCGGAGGCAGCTGACTGTTGGTTAGATAAGGATGGAAAGGGAAGGTAAAGGGCAAGGGAAATTGGATAAAATGGGGAAGGAAGGGACACTGTGAGGCAGAAAAGGAAGTCGATTGATAGGAATGGATGTGTGTGGTGAAGTGTTTAACTGGAGGAAAGGGGGAAGAAAAGAATTGAATGCTCTGATGGGGAAAAAAGGGAATGCTGTCAAGGAAGGCTAATGTGGTGGTGAGAGGAGAGAAATGCACTGGGAGTGGTGAAGTGACTATGTGGGAAGGGAACAAGGAATCAGATGAAGAATGAGGAAAGCAAATCAAGGGGGGAAGATAAAGAAATAGAAAGGGAAAGGGGGGGAAAAAAAAGAGGGAGTAACAGAGATCTAAAGCAAGTAGAAAATTATTTTTAGCTTGCTCCACATCCACTATGGAGCTTCAAAGCGTAGTTCATGTAAAAGAATGAATTTAAGGGGTACATAAAGAGCAATTAAAACAAAAACAGACCACAACATTTTGTTGTGGGACCTCAAATGCTGCTATTGCTGCTATTATCCAACTAATAATCACATAGCATTTTCAATGCTGTAACAAATTTGCATACAATAAACTGCAACATGTATAAATACAAACGCATTCCAAATTGTTGGACACAGTCTGAATATTAAATTAATTAAAGCACAGGTTGTTTCTGAAAGTGACTCAGTAACAGTAACCTTTTAATTAATCAGCTTAGTCCAGAAGTTCATTTCAGGGTGTAATTATAAAAGTGAGCAAAAATTATAATTGATGCATTTTGTCAATCTGTGTAGCTGCAAGGTACTTTTTGAAAAGGTTATATTTTTGTTTAGGTAAACTGAACTAATATTGCTTTGGTAATTATCTTTGACTTTACAATGTTTTTTTTTTTCACTTGAATCAGCAAGAAGCTATGCTAAATAAATATTATCACAAAAATTTCAATGTTTAAAATGTGCATTAAACGTATACTTGGTGTGAGTCATGACATGAAGTTACCCATGGTTGGCGGGAAAGACACTTCACCTCCCTCTCCTACTCTGAGAAAGTCACCTGTGGAGCTTGGTGGAATTAAACATCTTGATGCACATAACTGCTGCTTGTTGCATGCTACAGATCTACAAAGCAAAGATCTACATATCTACAAAACAAAGATCTACAAATCTACAAAGCAAAGAAGACTAATTTCATTTATGTGCCATTGCACAAGCAGAGAAAAGTCTCTTCAGCAGTGCCAGATGTTTTGTATTTCCCATGTTTGGTGTAGTGGTTAAGTGTGCAGACTCTTATCTGGGAGAACCGGGTTTGATTCCCTACTCCTCCACTTGCACCTGCTAGCATGGTCTTGGGTCAGCCATAGCTCTGGCAGAGGTTGTCCTTGAAAGGGCAGCTGCTGTGAGAGCCCTCTCCAGCCCCACCCACCTCACAGGGTGTCTGTTGTGGGGGAGGAAGGTAAAGGAGATTGTGAGCCGCTCTGAGACTCTTCGGAGTGGAGGGCGTGATATAAATCCAATATCTTCTTCTTCTTCATGAATAAATCTTCAAACAGAAACTCTCAATAATTCAGAAGGTGCAGACAGGGCCGGCCCTAGACGGTCTGACACCCTAAGCAAGGCTAACTTCCGGGCGCCCCCCTCCCCATGCTCTGATAACATCACCAAGTTGCATGGGGGCATCCAATTTGGCACCCCCGGAAGGCCAGCACCCTAAGCTATCACCTAGTTCGCCTAGTGGCAGGGCCAGCCCTGGGTGCAGAAACACATGCAGAAGTCACCTTTCGATATGTAGACTTGGAGAGACATGAAAGAACAAGGATAATACAGAACTATGGACAGGAAGTATCTATTCACAAACAGTTTCCTCAATAATCCTAATCTGTTTTGTGGCCTATAATTGAGCACCTGGGAACCAGTCACTCACAGGGAAAGCTGCTGCACAACTGGGCCTCAATAGTTGGACAGTCTCTAGGTGCACAGCCTGCCTGCTTCAAAATTAGCATGAAAGATGTATATTTTTTCCCATTTATGTTTCAATCTGATTTACAAAACTTTCATGCATCTTTGGTGCATCCTTTACTACATTCAGGGCTTTTTTTTTTGAGCAGGAACACACAGGAACACAGTTCTGGCTGGCTCAGTGTCAGAGGGTGTGGCCTACTATGCAAATGAGTTCCTCCTGGGCTTTTCCCACAAAAAAGCCCAGTTCAAAGCAATGGCAACATAAGCAGGTATGGCTTAATATGCAAATGAGTTCCTGCTGGGCTTTTTCTACCAAAAAAGCCCTAACTACATTCATTCATTTCCATCATTAGATTATTTTTTTGTTCCAGTTGGGAATAACAACACTTTCTCATCCTCCTTTTCTCCCATCCACATATCCCTCAGACTTCAAGCTAGGGTGTGAGGGTGACCAGCCTGATGGTTATCTGCAGGGCATTTTTTGTAGCAGTAACTCCTTTGCATATTAAGCCACACACCTAGGCTTGCCAATCCCCAGGTTCTTCCGCTTTACCCAGGCTCCTTCCCGCCCCCAGTCAGCTGGCTGGCGGGGGGAAGTCCCACCCCCAGAGGACCAACTGACTTTCCACCTCCGGAGGCTTCAGTCTCCAATTGAAAGGCTTCCTCTTGGGATGGTGTGTCTGTGTTACTTTGAAGAAGTTGGCAGCAACTTCTGAGTAGAGAGGCCACTCCCTCGCTTCCGAGTCATCAGAAAGCGGGGGGGGGGGGGAGGGAAACGTCTGCTGAACACTTCATTATTCCCTATGTGGAGATCGATTCTCATAGGGTATAATGGGGAATTGATCTGGAGGTTTCAGGCGCTCTGGGGAAGCTGTTTTTTGAGGTAGAGGCACCAAATTTTCAGTATAGTATCTAGTGACTCTCCCCAAAGTACCCCCCAAATTTCAAAATGATTGGACCAGGGTGTCCAATTCTATGAGCCCCAAAAGAAGGTGCCCCTATCCTTCATTATTTCCTATGGAAGGAAGACATTTAAAAAGATGTGCTGTCCCTTTAAATGTGATGGCCAGAACTCCCTTGGAGTTCAATTATGTTTGTCACACCCTTGTTCCTGGCTCCGCCCCTAATGTCTCCTGGCTCCACCCCTAAAGTCCCCAGATATTTCTTGAATTGGACTTGACAACCCTATATACACCCGATGTAGCCAATCCTCCAAGAGCTTACAGGGCTCTTAGTGCAGAGCCTACTATAAGCTCTTGGAGGATTGGCTACATCAGGGTGTGTGGCCTAATATGCAAAGGAGTTCTTGCCACAAAAAAAGCCCTGGTTATCTGTCTAGTTTGAGCATCTATAGGAGGCCTCCCTCTTGCAAGTGGATATTATGGTAGTGCAAAAAGCATCTAATATACAGCTCTACTGTAAATGAGAAAATATAATCTTTGACAAACTCTGCCCTGCTTTCTTTGTATGTGCACAATCCCAGCGGAATCAGTGGCATCGTTCACAGTACATGGAATAACATTTCTTCTCTAAGAAGGCTGGGTGGGAGTGGGTTCCCCTCAAGATTAAACACTGAGTAACTTGTTTATTTTTACCAGGGAACACTCGCCAGCCACAAATGTGCAAGCTATTCGAAGGTTGTTCTATATGTCATTACCGGATCCAACAATAACGCATAAAAAGCTTGAGCCTGGCATTTTATAAAAGTACATTTTGCTCAAACCGCTGCAAAATATTCAGTGCTCTGAAGATTAAATATCTGAATATTGCTTCTGAAGGAACAGCTGTCAGCTTAAATCTAAAGTCTAGTTTGTTTACCGATTGTATTTTATATTTGTTAGGAAATGACACCAAATGGCAATAACATCACAGAAGTGTTCTACTGGGGAATATACACGCCCTTTGGTTACAGTGTACATATCTTTATACATAATGCCAGTATATTTTCTCCGGAATTATGTTAAATATGTAAAAAGCCTTTCCTCATAAAGGTAGAAATGCTTGATGATGCCAGGCTATAATTTAGCATTAGTGTCAAGAGTGTTTCGGAAAATAAGCTACAGTTACCGTTTCATTCTTTTTAAGTGTCACTCAGCATACCATATCTGATCTTGCATTCCAAATCAGCCCAGATGATTTTATTCACTTTTTAAAGATGTACCAGAGAGCTTAGGCATTGCACGCAGCATATGGATGGATGTAAATGGCTTCACAAAGTAATAGGTTAGTCTGATCTTATTCCGGCTTGCTTCATTCCAAGCATTTGGGGGGGGGGGGGGGGTGCAGGGTGGGAAGGATCTCTCTTTCATCCTATCTGCATTTAGAAAATGTTTAATCTCGGGTTTATTTTTATTTATTTTTTGTTTTGCTTTAGATAAAAATCAGGCTTTTTTTTTTTTTTTAAGGTTTCCAGGCAAAGTTAAACTTTGCTTGCCTTTTATTTAAATAACTGATTTCTCATTGAGTTAAAGTGACTTATCTTTGCCTTCTTAATAAGAAATCAACTCCTGTCAGCAAAAGCTGAGATAAAAATCATTGCACTGGTGCCTATCACTATACAGATGGCAACTTATCTCCAGTATTACAGATTCAAAATGCATTAAATATTCTAAAACTCAATAATAGTCCATCCGTCACTAAATCAGACAATGATGAACAGCATGAAAAAAAAAATTACTGTTGGAAGGTCATCTTGGTGATAATGGCTGGAACTCCCTTCCAATTTCTGGTGCTGTGTCATTTTTCTTTGTTCAAGTCCTTCTTCAAAACTGCACTGTCAGAGCTGTATCCAGGCAATGTTTTCACTCTGTCTCCCCCAATTTTCATCCATACCTCGTTCCACATGACTTTTCTACATGCAGGTCCCATAGTTCTTAGAATAGTGTTTTTGGATGGTCAAAGAGAACCTTCTCTTTCTTTTTCACCAGCAGAAAAAGTGGCTGAATCCACATCTAAGTAGGCTTCAGATCTTCTTAGGGCTGCCTGCTATAGCTTGAGAAATTCCTTGAGAATTGGGGAGGGTGGAATTTGGGAAAGGGAGGGATTCAATGCCATACAGTCTACTCCACCCCCACAAGCTGCCATTTCTTCCAGGAGCTGATCCCGGTAATCTGGAGATCAGCCACAATTCCAAACCCCACCTGACAGATGGCAGCCCGAGAACTGCTGCAATCCATTTTTTAGATTTATACAAACAGAATGTTGAGATTTCCATCATGGCCAGAAATGTCTTTTCCACACTACATCCTCTTTTTTATTTTTACCAAATATCAAGCCTGAAGAAGACCTCTGGAGAATCTGAAAGTTTGTTCACCTCCTGAGATGGTTCAATTGGCCCTAAGAAAAGATACTACACTATTGTTGCTTTTTGACCTCCTCTTCTATGTTTTCTTCCCGCAGTGCATTTATAACAGTCCAAACTGATCACTTTACTCTGTTTTTTTGTGATTATAAATACAACCAAATTAGATAACTTTTATATCACCAAGCAGAAATTACGTATGTACTCTAGTTTGACAGAATTCTACCTTTCTAAGCCAACTGACTGCAAGAAAGATGTACGTAACTCTGCTAAGAAGTGAACAGCATAACAATTTTTTTTTTAAATCTATCTTTTGGGGAAGAGGAGAAGTCTTGTATTAGTCATTCTTAATGTTTCTTAATCTGGATTAGATAGATCTCTCATTGTCTGTGAAATGCTAGAATTTCATGATGAGAAGAATGTTATAGTACAACCTTCAACATCCTTTTGTATTCAGGAATGGAAGAAAGTCTAAAAGTAAGTTATATGTATGACATTTGCAAACATAAAACTGAAATAAAAAGAGAGACCTCCCCCTAATAACTCAACTGTTAGCTTTTCTCCAACTTGAAAAACTGCCTTTCAGCAATACCCTTTGCCTCCTCATATTGTGTACGATGCAGTGTTACTCATGCATTTAAAATAAATAGCCTATAAAATGCTGACACACTATTGTTAAAAAAGTAGAGTTCTACATGGCATGAATTTATCGCACAATGTACTGCAGGAATAGCTCAACTTCTTAAACTTTGGTATTATGAACAACCAAGAAACCACATGAGCATGAGCCCAAACTTGTGTGCTACTACTTGTTCTGCTTCCGCATTGTCTCCTCCTGGAACCACTTCCCACAAAAATGTTTCTCACTTTTCTTCAGTTGAGCCAGATTGGTGTGGAGCCAGTTTGGTGTAGTGGTTAAGTGTGCGGACTCTAATCTGGGAGAACCGGGTTTGATTACCCACTCCTCCACTTGCAGCTGCTGGAATGGCCTTGGGGTAGCCATAACTATCACAGGAGTTGTCCTTGAAAGGGCAGCTGCTGTGAGAGCCCTCTCAGCCCCACTCACTTCACAGGGTGTCTGTTGTGAGGGGAGAAGATATAGGAGATTGTCAACTGCTCTGAATCTCTCAGAGAGAAGGGCAGAGTATAAATCTGCAATCTTCTTCATGCCACTGTTCCTTGTCTTTCAGCACAGCTCACGGAACAGGGAACAGAAAAAAGAAAAAGAAACATGGGACCAATTTTCAGAGAGCTATATCTTATTGAAATTATAAGGATTTGAACTAGGAGCGATTAAGGCAGTGATACTGCACACACTTAAATGAGAGTAAATCCCATAGACTATATTGGGATATATTTTAAAACATAAGGCATAAGATTTTTTCTGTATTTTCCATTTTGTTGCTTTCAGTGGTGTTTAGTCATGACTTTTGCTGGGGGCATAGTTGAGGCAGGCTGCGCCAACAAAATAAACAGGGGACTTCTAGCATGTTAAAGGCTAACACGGTTCTATTCTAGCATAAACTTTACCGCCTACTTCATCAAGAGCATTGAACGGATCCTTCCTAAAAAGACTACAGGAGATTAAGAAGTGGGGGAAGGTTGTGAACACCAACATTAAAGAGTTTAACACACAGGACACACAGGAGTTATACAAAAATGTAAAATTCAACACAATGAAGAGAAGCTCCGTGACAATGTTCTTCATTGCATATTTATTTTATGTATGTTCATCTTGTATTTCATGGCCTTTTGAATCTGCTGTTTTTCTTCATAGTTTTTCTTCATAGCTTACAGTTTTTCTCAGGGCTTTTTTGTCGCAGGAAGTCCTTTGCAATATTAGGTCACATACCCAACCCTCCAAGATCTTGGCTCTTAGTACAGGGCCTACTGTAAGCTTCAGGAGGATTGGCTACATCAGGGGTGTGTGGCCTAATATGCAAAGGAGTTCCTGCTACAAAAAAAGCCATGGTTTTTCTTCAAAACTTTGTATGTAACTTGTTTAAGGAATACTTACCACTCAAAACTTGTAACTGTTTAAGGAGCACTTACCACATTGCATCTAAAGAAGCAGACTTTAGTCTATGCAAGCTGAAACCAGAATAAAAATTTGTCTTTAAGGTGCCACAGGATCTTAAAGTTTAGTTTTACTTGATTGTGCCATGGGTCCTTCTGTCCCAGTGCATTTTGAGGGCCATAATTCTCAAGGGATACTTATGAACTTTACAAATCTGAACTTAATAAAATTTACACAAAATATGCCCTGACCTGGATGGCTCAGGCTAGATCAAACTTGTCAGATCTTGGAAGCTAAGTAGGGTTGTCCCTAGCTAGTATTTGGATGGGAGACCACCAATGAAATCCAGGGTCACTACGCAGAGGCAGGCAATGCCAAAGAACTTCAGAGAAGACAACTCTCTTTTTGGCTTTTCTTGGATACATTTTTACAGCAAGTTAATTCCTCTTGCAGTCTGTATCTTCCAGACACTTCTTGAAATAATGTTGAGCCACTAGTTTCATCATGCTGTTTTTGGACAAACTTTCTGTACTTCCTAATCTCCCACTGGGCCCTTCTCTGATGTCAGGTTTGATGTGGTAGAGACGCAGTGTTTACATGCTTTCTGAAGTATACTCTGCTCAGGACACACACGGTGTCTTCACACCAGCTCTGCCACTGTAAGCAATAAGTAGAAATAGGACAATACTAAGTCCTTAAATGACTTACATACTTAGACCTTTCTTGATATGTATTACTGAAAGAAGAGGCCTTACTTTGAAAGACTGGTTTGCGTAGAATGGTGCCAAACAACTAATTTGTTAAGGAATTCCAGTACAGTATGTTCCAGAATGAGGGAGTCCCGTGGTGCAGAGTGGTAAGCTGCAATACTGCAGTCCAAGCTCTGCTCACGACCTGAGTTCGATCCTGGTGGAAGCTGGATTCAGGTAGCCGGCTCAAGGTTGACTCAGCCTTCCATCTTTCTGAGGTCAGTAAAATAAGTACCCAGCTTACTTGGGAGTAAAACCAGGTCTTGAATTCAGCAGAAGCTCACAGGAGCATAACTCCTGAACCTTTCTGAGGGTTCCCCCTCTTCCTCCCCACCAACCTACCTTGTCCATTGAATAGTAGGTGCAGCTGTATAACAATTCCTGGATGAGCTCCACCACCTATTTTTCTACAAAATGACCTCTGAGTAAAGCGTAGATGACTGGGGAAGGCATTGGCAAACCACCCCGTAAAAAGTCTGCCGTGAAAACGTCATGATGCAATGTCACCCCAGAGTCAGAAATGACTGGTGTTTGCACAGGGGACTACCTTTTTATCTTTTATGTTCCAGAGAACATTGTTGAGTGGCCACGGCAGCCATTCAATGGGAAAATCTCTTTCATTGTGTTCAAGGAAGACATTTAGACATACCTCAATAATAGCACCACTGGGCAGTCGAAGGAAGTGCCTGTAGAGTTCTCGGAAGCCCCCAAGATGAATTGTGTATATAGCTACATTAACAGTGATGCCTTCTGAGTTTTTAACAGACTTCAGTAGTTCACCTTGATGATGGAGGTCACTGTTTGAGACATCAGGCTTCTTAGCGCTGTCTTTCCAGATATAATCATAGACTACCACCTATTGAGAAACAGACCCTCTGTTAATTCATTTCTTGCAAGACTTCAGTCAAAAACCTCCTTCCCTGGAGGTTTTTAAAAGAGGCTAGATGGCCAACTGACAGCAATGAAGATCCTGTGAATTTAGGGGAAGGTATTCGTGAGTTTCCTGCATTGTGCAGGGGGTTGGACAAGATGACCCTGGAGGTCCCTTCCAACTCTATGATTTTATAATATTCAGTGATTGTCAAAAATTAAATTCAATTTTGTGATAGATGCAAATTCAGATGTTTTCTGTGATGGTGCCTTGCTTTTGTAATGCACACTTCCCTTGGAGGCTTACCTGGCACCTGCTTTGCCTTTTAAGCACTAGATTCAAACATTTCTTTTTACCCAGACTTTTAATTGAAGCATCCCATCTTTTTTACTGTCATTTTTATGGCCTGCTAATAGCCTGAAGGCTAGGAACACTGAATTTTATTGTGAGAATATTTGTGAGAATATTTGTTAAAGATCCCATATACACAGAGTATATGGAATGAGAATGGAATGTGGGAAAGAATAGTAAAGCCCAATCTCCTCCCAATCTCAGAAGCTAAGCAGGGTGGGTATTTGGATGGGAAGACCACCAAGGAAGACTTTGCAGAAGAAGGCAAACCACCTCTCCTTAACCACTTGCCTTGAAAACTTTTAGAGTGCGATCATATGAGAGATTTAGCCCAACCTAGCCACACCTCCCCTCCAGATTTAATGCTTGCGATCACACATGCACATCTGCTTTCCCAGTCCCACCTGTATTTATCTCATTTTAGGACAGGCTGGGAACAGATTAAATAGCAACCAGGAACTTCCTGGTAGTAAATCTCTATGCAGGGCTAGAGATGTGAAGGCCTGGAAAAAAACCCAGAAAAATTTGGGGGGAAAACTTTCCCCCCACGTTTTTTTCCTGAAGCCTTTGTTATTTTCCGAAAAATTGGAAAATTGAAAAAAAGAAAAGAAATTGATTATGGAACGTTTTATTTTAACATAATGAATACAATATTTTAAGACAAGGTGTTCAAATATTTTCCAAATCATTTCAAAAAAATATGTATGGTATCACATTATTCTAATTTCAGTGCACTGAGGACAACCAAGTCCTAGGTCATGCCGATTCCTTGAAACTTAGTCCTACACTCCCTTCTATACACTTACGCCCTCTTCAATTCTTTCTATGAGAATGAGTTTTTTATTTTTATTTAATACTGTGGAGAGAAAATATGGATAATTGTTACTTCTAGATATTTAAAAATTGTTTTGTGGAGGGGTTTTTTTTTTCTGTTCCACATAAACTAGTAAACAGTTCAGGGTCATTTTCGCACTCACCTCCAGCCGGCGTGACCCCCCTCTTCACCGCGCAGGATTTGCACAGATTTCGCACTAAATGCCGCGGAGCAGCCTTTGCGCCGGAAACTCCCGTCACAAAAGCCGCCCAAATGGGAACTGCTTTTTGGTGGTTTACGTTTGAGCGGCTTTTGCGATGGGAGTTTCCGGCGCAAAAGGCTGCTCCGCGGCATTTAGTGCGAAATCCGCACAGATCCTGCGCGGTGAAGAGGGGGGTCGCGCCGGCTGGAGGTGAGTGCGAAAACGACCCAGGAGATTGTTGCTCCATTTGTTACAATTACAAATAAATATTATTTAAACAGTAAATTCTGTTTGTAATAATTGTTTGCATACACTATGCTTTTAATATGCTAGTTGTGATCATTTCATGCCAAGTAAAATTGTCCATAGTCATATCTTATGTTCCTAAAGTAACAGAACGACTTTAAATCTGGAAAAAAAAAAAGAAGTGCTAATGCAGCATTTTTCAAGTTTTCAGAAAATTTCCGTTTTTTTCCCGAAAAAAAACTGGGGAAAGACTGGGGGATTTTCCGAGCTTCAAAATTTCTGGAAATTTTACATCCCTACGAAGGGCGGACTTCCCAGTTGTCAGAATGGCCAGGGTGCATGATGCACCCACCCTGCATGCACAGCCTGATTGCTCCTCTTGCGAGTGTGCTGCCCGTATCTCTCTCAGCAGCAGGGCTGGGGCTGTGTGATTGCCACGGCACGCATCAAAGAGAACCAGTTTTTTTCAAAGCCAGGATACTGCCTTGCCAAATTCCCGATGTGATCTCACTGTTCGTCAAGGAGTTTTAATTAGATTAAAGGAAAGGAAAACCCTATGGAGTTGCCGTAAATTGGCTGCAACTTGATGGTGTTTTACACACACACACACACACGTGAGAACATTTGAGTTTTGAGAAACAGCTGAAAATTTAGAATTTTTGTTTGCTTTTTACCAGGGCTTTTTTGGTAGAAAAAGCCCAGCAGGAACTCATTTGCATATTAGGTCACCCCCTCTGGTGCCAAGCCAGCCGGAACTGCATTCCTGTGCATTCCTGCTAAAAAAAAAAGCCCTGCTTTTTACATACATGTCTCAAGTATATTATGTTTTAGAACATAGCCACTGCATTATTCACTGTGCCTACTAAATGCTACATGATAGTAGTACCCTTTAGAATGTTCAAAGCACTTCAGATACATTACATTGGTTTAGTCCTTACCCTATCAGGTAAGCTGGTTTTACTCCACCCATATTGCAGATGAGGAACAGAAGCTGAATGAGTTTGATATCTCTAGGACCTGCTACTGAATTCATGAGAGAAGTGAAATTTTAACCAACACTCACTTACTTGAATTCAGTGGTTAATGTTCTGTCAGCCACCATGTTGCACTAGTAAAGACAGAGGATTCTTTAGAATGGCAAGAGCTGTCTTTTAAAGCAATATTTGGGTTATGAACTCGCATGAAAATTGGCAAACGTCTCATTCAAAATCTAAACCGAGATGTCCATTCAGTACTGAGGAATTCAGAATGTATTTCTGTTAAGTAGTAGCAGGGCTTTTTTTGTAGCAGGAACTCCTTTGCATATTAGGCCACACACCCCTGATGCAGCCAATCCCCCAAGAGCTTACAGGACTCTTAGTAGAGGGCCTACGGTAAGCTCCAGGAGGATTGGCTATATCAGGAGGGTGTGGCTTAATATGCAAATGAATTCCTGCTACAAAAAAAGCCCTGAGTAGTAGAATGGTTTCTATCTAATGTGCCCTAAATAACCTGAAGGAAGTGTTTAAAAAAGAGAGAGAGAAAAACTACTGTCATCTAAAATCTCTTAAGTTAATAAAAATGTCCACTCATCCCCTCATAGGCCAAATGTAGCTGTCTAAATCTGCTGAGACAGACTTGTCAAGAGCCAGTGCATATTGGCCATGTCAGAAGCACTGAAGACAGTGATGATCTGGATTTGCAAGAGCCAACAGGAAACCAAAAAAAAAATTGCCAGAGCAGCATCTAGTCATCCTTAAGTAAAAGCCATCTTGCGGCAGAACAACAAATTAAGGGCGATAACTCATTGATATGAGGCAGGACGGAACAAGTTCAAAATGTTGAATATTTCACAGCCTTGCTTAATTAAAACGGAAACATGATGCTTTTAATTGCTCTGAAACAGTTCAGTTTGAAATTAAGCCTGATGCGAATGCTTTTACAGTTGATTCATTTAAGTTGTTATAATTACAAAATATTACATGGATCGAATACTGAGATAACACTTGAATGGGGTTTCCCAGGGCATATATTTTGTCTTTTCTTCCATTCGACAGCATTCTCTCATCTTTGTGGCAATTTGTGTGGGAAGCAGGAAAGCTCATAAATTGAAACCTGCCCATATGCTTGAAAAATCTTTTTTTTTTTTGCCAATGGTCTTTTTTTTTTTAATCATTGATTTCTCCCAATATGCAGAACCTTTTATAGAATACATAAAATGTTGGGAAAATATATTCCAAGAATACTAAAAGTGATATGGAAACTTGAACAGATCTCCACCAATTATGTGCTCCAGTACTACAGAGAGAATTCTGCAACAGAAATTTTTCCACAGATTGGTTCCATGCTTTGCTGTAACCAGGGTTTTTTTTATAGCAGGAACTCCTTTGCATATTAGGCCACACACACCCTGATGAAACCAATCCTCAAAGAGCTTACAGGGCTCTTAGTACAGTGTTAGGCAAATTGCCCTAAAATATGGTTTTGGTGAATTTAGAGTGGTGGGCAATCAGCCTTTTAGCGAGATCTAAAAACCTGTTTATACAGAAGGTGTCTGCTTTAAGAGTTACCCTCCCAGTAACGAGGCAAGATGGTCTAATAATCAATGGGGTGTTTTATTTAAGGAATAAGGGCAAACATACAAGGGTATAAAATCATACAACATACATACAGGCCTAAGAAAACAGATATGAAATTGATAGAGGGGTAACACGAGGGTAAAAACATAGACAGGGTATACGATCTGATCCTGGTGGCTTAGGGTCCAGTCACAACTAGAAGATATAGACATGCACTGCAATGTGCCATGCCTGATGCTCCTTACTTAGAGTAGAGAGGGAGGAACAATCTGGTTACATATTGCTCAGGCAGAGAGAGTGAGCGAGCATGGCTTGCTGTCATGCATATAATCTTAGGAGGGGGTGAGGCCCTCCCAGAAAAGGGGGTGGCTTGCAGTGGGCAGTGATGCTTCTTTCCTGGGCACCAGATTGGTAGCTCACCTTAAGCCAATGAGCAAAACTGACTCTGGTCACCTGAATGGATCTCCAGGTAACATTAGATAATGCTGGCTTAGTAATGTCCACCCAATAGAGGTTACAACAGGTCAGGATATGTGTTAATGGTTTGGGCGGTTCAGCAAAGATACCCCTGAGGAGAGGCAAGTATAGAAATTAAAGAATCTATCCAGGTGTCAGACATTACCATAGCAGTAGACAAAGAGAAACTGAGTCGCAGAAAGAGCCAAGGAGATGGCTGATTAATCAGTAGCTGAGGATTAGAGTGTGAGTGATACTTACCAACAGTCCCCATCACTATTATGCATCCTGTTTGGGTGGAGGTGGAGGAACTGGGTGGGGTTGCACTGAGAGGAGGCCTCCAGGGGATGACCAGAACAAACTCTCTGCTGGGTCCACTCCATTTTAGATGGAGTGTTTTCTTGGCCTCTATCTGGTCAGACTCCATTTTGTTTTCAGATATAGGAGCCCCACTCTCTCTCTCTAGGTATTGGGGTGCTCCATATTAACAGGCAGCGCCTCTCAGTTACTACAGGGTCTACTGTAAGCTCCAGGAGGATTGGCTTCATCAGCATGTGTGTGGCCTAATATGCAAAAGAGTTCCTGCTACAAAAAAGGCCCTGTGCCCAAACAATTACAAAAAGTCTCTATTTCATTAGAAAAATATATATACAGATACCCTATGAACAATACATTCAGCAAGGGGTAAGTTCTATGACAATAAAGTCTATAAATTCTTGTGGCAACAAAATTGCTCCTAAGTAGTTGAAGAACCTTATCCCCTCAAAAGAAGGCTCCAAATGTCCTTTGGAACCTTCTTTTGAGGGGATCTGGTTCTTCAACTACTCAGGAGCAATTTTGTTGAAGCCTTCTTTTGAGGGGATCTGGTTCTTCAACAAAAAAGGTAAAGGTAGTCCCCTGTGCAAGCACCAGTAGTTTCAGACTCTGGGGTGACGTTGCTTTCACAACGTTTTCACGGCAGACTTTTTACGGGGTGGTTTGCCATTGCCTTCCCAAGTCTTTTAAACTTTCCCCCCAGCAAGCCAGGTACTCATTTTACCAACCTCAGAAGGATGGAAGGCTGAGTCACCTTGAGCCGGCTACTTGAAACCAGCCTCCGCCAGGATCGAACTCAGGTTGTGAGCAGAGAGTTCAGACTGCATAATACAGCTTTACCACTCTGCACCACGGGGCTCTTCAGTTCTTCAACTACTCAGAAGCAATTTTGTTGCCACATGAATTTATGGACTTTATTGTCATAGAACCTACCCCTTGTTGAATATATTGTTCATAGGGTATCTGTGTATATATATTTTTCTAATGAAATAGAGACTGTTTGTAATTGTTTGGGCACAGTTGTTTTGTTTTGGTCTATCACTGTGCAGCCACTCTGTTATTTTACAAAAAACGCCCTGGCTGTAACTCTTGAAGGACTCCTATCCCACAGGATTTATGCTGAAAGGAGCATTTCCCACAAAGGTGCTTCTTTTTCCACCATTCACATGCCACTACAGTTGTAAAAACTGGACTGGGGGGAAATTCTACTCTCTCTCTATTGTTGTTGGACTGGGAACTTTGCACCGATAAAAGGTGCATCAAAAAGGCTTTTATTCCCTTTTGTGACAAGATATTATGCATTGTATGAAAATATTTCTGATGAAAAAACTCTCCTGAAGGAGTGATTCTCAATGATAATTCTGCCCTTGTTTCTTCCACTGAGAAGGATTATTAGTCTCATTGATGCTTCACGTTTTGCCTAGGTGTGGAGTGAAACATGGTGACTGCTCTCACAGATCTCTTGAAAGGCAGAAGGGCAATGCATTGATGGACACAGGTAAGAATGGAACAGATAGAGCGCATTGAACTGGTATCTCTAACAGTCTGGCAAGCTGGCGTGGCTATGACCTTTTTTGAATCAGGAACTCTTTTGCATATTAGGCCACACACCCCTGATGTAGCCAATCCTCCGGGAGCTTACAGTAGGCCCTGTACTAAGAGCCCTATAAGCTCTTGGAGGATTGACTACATCAGGGGTGTGTGGCCTAATATGCAAAGGAGTTCCTGCTACAAAAAAAGCCCTGGATACAATTCAGAAAGACCAAAACATCCATGGTCAATATCCACCCACACTGTCTTCCCTAAAGAAGTCTAAGCCTGACCATGGTCACAAGTTCTTGAGAAAAACTTCAAAGAAGGCAGATGGATGGTGCTTCAAATACTTCAAAGAAGAGAGACAGAGCATCTTAAGGAAACACTAGGGATAAGACTCCAAGACAGTACAGAATAAGAGAAAAAACAGAGCTGAGGATAGTTGATGTTAGGTAACTTTATTACCCAGCCAGTGCATTTTCATTGTTTACGGATATGAACATGGGAATGCCAATTGTGTAGGCTCTCAAGATGTGTATTGCAATGTATCTTTCCACTGGTTTTCTTGACATCATGTGCTGATAGTAATTAACAAACAACATAACAAATGACATCTCACTGATTTCAATTACTCTAATCTAGAATTCATGAGATGAAAGTAGTATTTTGTTTTGCATGCAGTGAGTATTAAGACTTACAGCTCCTCCCGCCTTTATTTCTCAAGCTCAAAAGTGGGACACGATAAGGTCATGTGCACCTGTGCTTCTTGATAGTAATTACCTTGGGTCTGTTTGACTATGATAAACAATGTGCCCAATTTATCAGTTCCAAGCAAGAATTAAGTTATCCCTTCTATTCACTACAGGCGAGTATTCATGCAAACAACATACAAATATTTGAGGAATGGCACCTTTTTTTGCATAAATAAATGGTTATAAGCTTCCAAGGTTAGCTAGAGGCAAATAAAAATGTGTGTTTATTTGATAACATTTATTTAGTTGCTACTTAAAAGTTTCAGCTATACTTCCAAGGAACAGAAGTTCAACTTCACTGGTTAGGGCCTGGTCTCATGGAATATGAGTAATGTGTGCAGCTATGCTGTCATTTAAATCATCTGCAAGTAAATTTCTGAAAAAAAGATACACTGGAAGTTCTAGACAGGAGGTGGGGGATACTGGTTTTTTTAGCAGCTTCCATATAGGTTGCTTGTTGCTATCAACCTTTGACTTGAACAAGGGAAGAAAATTTGTAAAGAAGCTTGCAATTTCTTTATCGACATTATTTATTTCTTTTATTGGATTTGATTAATCGCCCTCTCCTGGCCAAGGCCAGGCTCTTAGCGATGTACATCAGCTAAAAACACACAAGGATTAAAACGATAGTTGATACAGTAAAACACTAAAAACCCAACCCTGATGACATCCTGGTAACTTATATTCATTCTTATGAGACTGTTGGAGCATACAGTGAGGAGGGAGGAACACTTCTGGAGGGGGTTGGGCAAAAATGCACCAACCGTTGCGCTTCTCAGTTGAAAGCCTGGTGGAACATCTCTGCCTTACAGGTCCTGTGGAATTGCAAAAGATCCTGCAGAGCCTAGACATCATCCGGCAGAGAGTTCTACCAGGTAGGAGCCAGGACTGGAAAGCCCTGGCCCTAGTTGAGGACAGCCAGGCTTCTTCAGGGCTGGGGATTACCAACAGATTGTTACCAACAGAAATAATACATGTGAATCCCCCACCCCCATACACATACATTTTAAGCAATTATATGGATTCCAGAAGCTGGAAATTGTACAACACATGTAGAGGAGAACAGAAAAATGTGTTTTCTGTTGAACTTTAGGACCCCTTCACAGAAGTTCCCAGGATTTTGGCTATACTTTGGATAATACTTGATCAGAAGAGTGCTTTCTGCTGCTACATGCCTCCTTCCAATGTAAAGTGGATATGTGTGTAATTTACATATGAGAACATGGATGTACATCAGCCCCACCAACATGATGGTCCATGCAACATTTCATATGAGGAGAGGGGCACAAGAGTCCCATGCTCAGTCATAATTCCTGCCTGTATAGATCTTACTGTCAGGAAGAATAGCATTGTTGGCAATTGCACTAGACTTGGTGGATAATTGTCCAGCCTAAAAGCCCTGGATTCAAGTTGGAATTCCAAGCACAGAAGGCACCAAAAGAGCTACAGAGCAAAGCCTCTATTTTCTCCATTGGCTGACCAGCACATGAAGCAACTTATGTACAGAAAAATCATGATGCCCAGCCATTTCATGTTTTCCCTTATGTCTTAGGCTCAAAGCATTGACCAGGAGATTTCTGCAACTTACACACACACACACACCTGAACAACACCTGAATGGCATACTCAGGATTGCTACTGCAAAGACATTATCTCCAGATTTTGATG
The DNA here is from genome assembly GCF_032191835.1 of Heteronotia binoei. Classification (NCBI taxonomy): domain Eukaryota; kingdom Metazoa; phylum Chordata; class Lepidosauria; order Squamata; family Gekkonidae; genus Heteronotia; species Heteronotia binoei. The sequence goes on from NC_083229.1 coordinate 111,092,374, forward strand.
AAATAATGCAGAGAAAGAAGTGTTTGGTCATTTTCACACTTACCTTATTCCGGAGCGACGTCCCTCTTCACCACGCAGCGTCTGCGTGGATTTCGCACTACTTGTTCCGCAGAACCCGAAAGTCCCGCGGCTTTTGCGTCGCAAATGTAAACTGGTTTTTGGTGGTTTACATTTGCAATGCAAAAGCCGTGGGACTTCCGGGTTCTGCGGAGCAAGTAGTGCGAAATCCGCGCAGATGCTGCGCAGTGAAGAGGGACGTCGCTCCGGAATAAGGTAAGTGCAAAAACGACCTTTGTTTGAGTTCTTTGAGAGAGTGAACAAACATGTGGACAAAGGGGACCCAATAGATGTTGTTTACCTTGACTTCCAGAAAACTTTTGATAAAGTTCCTCATCAAAGGCTCCTATGGCCAGGGTCCTGCATACCTTAGGGATCGCATTTCCCTGCACGTGCCCCAACGAGCACTTCGGTCAGGGTCTCAAAACTTGTTGACAGTCCCCAGCATCAGAGAGACAAGGCTCAAAACAACGAGCACCAGGCTTTTTCCGTTGCTGCCCCTAGCTGGTGGAATGAGTTGCCAGAGGAGGTTAGGGCCCTGCGAGAACTTTTACAGTTCTGGAGGGCCTGCAAAACGGCACTCTTCTGCCAGGCATTTACATGATGGTAACATCTGCAGCAATGGGACTGGCCCATAAGAACACCACCAATGGCCTATCTTATCACGCTACAGCGATCCTGAGACCTCTGAGTACAGCTAACCACCAGAATTCAATCGCTGCCTGAAACTATTATAGTAGCACATGCAAAATGTTTTAACCAATTGTTTTTATGTTTTTATTGTTGTTTATTTTACCGGTCACACTAATGTGTTTGTGTTCTTATGATAGAGGTTTACAAGATAATGCATGGGATGGAGAAAGTAGAGAAAGAAGTACTTTTCTCCCTTTCTCACAATACAAGAACTCGTGGGCATTCGATGAAATTGCTGAGCAGACAAGTTAAAACGGATAAAAGGAAGTAATAATAATAATAATAATAATAATAATAATAATAATAATAATAACTTTTATTTCTATCCCGCCCTCCCCGCCTAGGCGGCTCAGGGCGGCTAACAACACTTTATACGTTAACATAAATAATAAAACTTTAAATTTAACAGTTAAAATTAAACATATAAAAACCAGTCAGTTAAGTTAAAATACATAATTTACATTACACTATATATAAATATATCTGGCAGTAATAAAACTATTATAGCGCTGGTTCTGCCAGTTTAGACAATCTTATATGAGTGTTCTTATATTTAATAGATGGCGGTTCTTTGTATCATGCAACTCAGCAGTCAGTGTCACCATAGGCTTGTCTAAAAAGGGCGGTCTTGCAGGCCCTGCGGAATTGGTCGAGGTTCCGCAGGGCCCGCACTTCCTCCGGAAGCTGGTTCCACAGTGCAGGTGCCGCAGCTGAAAAGGCCCGTACTCTTGGGTGAAGTACTTCTTCACCCAAAGGGTGATTAACGTGTGGAATTCACTGCCACAGGAGGTGGTGGCGGCCACAAGTATAGCCACCTTCAAGAGGGGTTTAGATAAAAATATGGAGCAGAGGTCCATCAGTGGCTATTAGCCACAGTGTGTGTGTATATATAAAATTTTTTGCCACTGTGTGACACAGAGTGTTGGACTGGATGGGCCGTTGGCCTGATCCAACATGGCTTCTCTTATGTTCTTATGTGTTGACCCTCGGTTTGTGAGCTGCCCTGAGTCTGCCTTTGGCGGGGAGGGTGGGATATAAATTAAATAAATAAGCTCAAGAGTCATGCGTTAAAAGGACAAGTCCTCTTGTGGATCAAAAACTGGTTAATTAATAAGAAACAGAAGGTGAGTATAAATGGGCAATTTTTGCAGTGGAGGGTGGTAAGCAGTGGGGTACCGCAGGGCTCAGTACTGGGTCCAATGCTTTTTAATTTGTTCATTAATGATTTGAGTTGGGAGTAAGCAGTGAAGTGGCTAAGTTAGTGGATGACACTAAATTGCTCAGGGTGGTGAGAACCAGAGAGGATTGTGAGGAACTCCAAAGAGATCTGTCAAGGCTGGGAGAGTCAACATGGCCAAGTGCAAAGTAATGCACATTGGGGCCCAAAACCCTAACTATAAATACAAGTTGATGGGGTATGAACTGGTAGAGACTCACCAAGAGAGAGATCTTGGCAGATAACTCACTGAAAATGTTGAGACAGTGTTTGACTGCAATAAAAAAGGGAATTGAAAACAAATCAGCCAGTATCATAACGCCCCTGTATAAATCGATGGAGTGGCTTCATTTGGAGTATATGTACAATTCTGGTCACCACACCTCAAAAAAGATATTATAACATTGAAAAAAGTCCAGAAAAGGGCAACTAGAATGATTAAAGGGTTAAAACACTTTCCCTATGAAGAAAGGTTAAAACACTTGAGGCTCTTTAGCTTGGAGAAACATTGACTGAGAGGTGACATGATAGAGGTTTACAAGATGGGATAGAGAAGGTAGAGAAAGAATTACTTTTCTCCTTTTCTCACAATACAAGAACTCATGGACACTCAATGAAATTGCTGAGCAGTCAGGTCAGAATGGATAAAAGGAAGTACTTCTTCACCCAAAGGGTGATTTAACACATGGAATTCACTGCCACAGGAGGTGGTGGTGGCTACAAGCATAGACAGCTTCAAGAAAGGATTGGATAAACATATGGAGCAGAGGTCCATCAGTGGCTATTAGCCGCAGTGTATTGTTGGAACTCTCTGTCTGGGGCAGTGATGTTCTGTTTTCTTGGTGCTTGTGGGGGGCAACAGTGGGAGGGCTTCTAGTCTCCTGGCCCCACTAAAGGATCTCCTGATGGCGCCTGTTTTAATTTTTTTGGCCACTGTGTGACACAGAGTGTTGGACTGGATGAGCCATTAGCCTGATCCAACATGGCTTCTCTTACGTACTTATCAGAGACTGTTAAACAAAATATTGCAAGAGTGCTAATATTTAAGCATATTTTTAAGTTTTTTTTTAAAAAAAATCTTTAATTGTGTTTGTCTGTGCCCTTTATAAAGTTTATATCTGTCCTACCTGGCATTAACATGGCCCGGCCCGACAAGGTCTAATTTATGTCAAATCCATCCCTCATAACAAATGAGTTTGACATCCCTGGCTTAGAGGGAACATTGGTTCAGGTCAGAGCTCCATTCCAAACAGAGAAGAGAGATTTCCAGGCCATTAAGGAATAGGCCCATGTAGGCTAATCAAGAAAGCAAACTACAGGTGTGTGTTTTATGACTGGATCTATTTTCATTTGTTAACCGCTTTGAAGTTGTGATCTTTTCGGTCCAGGTCCTAGAAATAATTGCCGCAATGCACTCAGTACAGCCGAGGCTAGCCTGATCTTGTCAGATTTCAGAAGCTAAGCAGGGCTGACCCTGGTCAGAATTTGGATGGGAGACCACCAAGAAATAATAGTATCACAATGCAGATGCAGGCAACAGCAGACCACCTCTGAACGTGTCTTGACTTGAAAACCCTACAGGGTCACCATAAGTCACCTGTGACTTGATGGCACTTTCCAGCACAACTCAGTATGCTTGAATTGGTTGGGGGAGGGAAATAGTTTTGTTCCAATAATTTGTCCATTAGAGCAACGTTCTTTTTCAGTGGGTTACACCTGAAGTGGTTATGAGTGCATACAAGATAGCAAAAATACCACCGTTCAGCAAATGCCTCATTTCCATTTTTCACGAGGAACAAAACGGCCTCCCGCTTCTGAACCACCAGCCAACAAAGTTTCCTCCAGCTGCTGGAGAAGAAGGGGGGAAAGTGATTATTTATGAAGAGTGGCAAAATAAGATCAGGAGGAAGCCTGTCATAAAATGCATGTTGCATAATACATGATGGATCAGTTCTATTATTTAACTTTCCCAAAGATATAACAATAAAGAGAGATGCTAAGCATCATAGTCAGCATTAATTTACAGTAGGAAAAATAATTAGAATCTCCCCCCCCCTTTTTTTTCCCTGAAGAATGGAGTGAAAATGTAAACAATGCTTCCCTCCAGGCAAGCACTTTATCAAGTTGACAGGTGCATTTGAATTTCCATGGGTGGGGGACATAATAGGTTATTTATGTGTCATTTTAATAGAAAGGCCCAACCATCAAGATGGACAGGAGACTTTATCAGGACTGCTGTTTGCAACTAATCCACCAATTTAATACCCCAGGAAAATACCTGAGACAAAACCGGTACATTTTTCTTATACACTCCATTATACCAAAATCAATATGGGCGCTATTCATCTCTAGTCTTTGGCTTGGCAGGTGCCCACTGCCCTCTATTTGTCCCTCCCTCCTCAAAAGATGAGCAGTGCTCCATTGCAAAGCCAGACTTCCGGAGTGACACTTGAGGATACACCCCCAGAGAAGAATTAAATGGACTATAATTGTTGGCTTACAGAAATTAAAGTCAACACTACTACGAAAACTGTAAAAAGGTAAATGGGGATAGATTCAGGTGCGGGGGGGATCTATTATGGATTGAGGGTCAACTTAGATGTTACAGTAAATGTGTGTCAACAACACAAACCAACTACCACATGTCTGGTTTGACAATCCGCTGCAACTTCTAGAACTTCATAACAATACCCCAGTGACATGTACTGAGGCATAGGTCCAGACGGTGCTTCATCAAAGTAAGAAGTATATATAAACAAATGTACTGCAAGAAGATCAAATCAGTCAGTCCTAAGGGAAATCAACCCAGACTGTTCACTGGATGGTCAGATGCTGAAGCTGAAGCTCAAATACTTTGGCCACCAAATGAGAAGGGAGCACTCACTGGAAAAAATCCTGATGCTGGGAAAGACAGAAGGCAAAAGAAGAAGGGGATGGCAAAAGTTTGGCTGGACAGTGTTACTGATGCAAAAGTTTGGCTGGACAGTGTTACTGATGTAACAAACATGAATTTGAGCAGACTTCGGAGGATGGTGGAAGACAGGAGGGCCTGGCGTGACTTTGTCCATGGGGTCGCAAAGAATCGGACTTGACTGTGCGAATGAACAACAACTGAGGCATAAGTCCCAACAGTACTACACTACACTTGATCTTAGCCGAAAGGCCTTCAGTACTTCAGCAAAGTATGAAGTATGTATCCTCAGTGTTCAGAAAAGAAATAACAGGCCTTTTTTTACAGTTCAGTCAGGCCTGTAGCTACGATGGGGACCCTGAGGTCCACCCCCCCACTTACTGCCAAAGCCCCCTGACTTATTTATTTATTACTTTCAATTTATATCCCGCCCTCTCTGCAAGTGGACTCAGGGCGGCTCACAACATCATAAAATACAATCAGTCCAATAAAACATATAAAGCCATAATTTACTTATTTCAGTTTTAAAACCATTCTATGGCGCTGTTTCAGTACAATATAGGCGGTATTGAATTCTCGACTGTGATCACCAGCTTTCTATAAGATGTCCGGTGGCAGCCCTTTTTCAATCAACAGCAAAAGCCTGTTTAAACAATTGGGTCTTACAGGCCCTGCGGAACGCAGACAAATCCCGCAGGGCCCTTATGGCTTCTGGAAGGGTGTTCCAAAGTTCTGGTGCTGCCACCGAAAAAGCCCTAGATCTCGTTACACACAACCTGGCTTATTTTGGGCCAGGGGCGGACAACAGATTTTTTGTCCCTGATCGCAGTGCTCTCTGGGGGATATATGGGGAAAGGCAGTCCCGTAGATAGACAGGTCCCTGACCATAAAGGGCTTTATAGGTTAATACCAACACCTTGAAGCGAACTCGGAACACAACAGGCAACCAGTGCAGCTCCCTCAGCACTGGCTGAATGTGCTCCCATCGTGGCAGCCCCATTAACAGCTGTGCCGCAGCATTCTGCACTAGTTGTAGTCTCCGGGTTAGCATCGAGGGTAGCCCCATGTAGAGAGCATTACAGTGATCTATTCTTGAGGTGACCGTAGCATGGATTACCGTCGTTAAGTCATTGCGCTCCAGGTAAGGGGCCAGCTGCCGCGCTTGCCGAAGATGAAAAAAGGTAGATCTAACAGTGGCTGCTAACTGGGCCTCCATTGTAATGGAGGACTCAAGAAGCATGCCTAAGCTCTTGACCTTAAGGGCCAGTATCAGTGGTACCCCGTCAAGGGCCGGCAGCTGGATCTCTCCCCCTGGACCGCCTCGACCCAGGTAGAGAAACTTCGTCTTCGTCGGATTCAATTTCAGCCGACTCAGTCTGAGCCAAGAAGCCACAGCTTGTAGCGCCAGGTCTAGATTTTCCAGGGTACAGTCAGACTGGCCGCCCATCAATAGATAGAGCTGGGTGTCATCCGCGTATTGATGGCAACTCCCCACCTAGGCCAGGCTCCCGACTTCCCATTTTTTATTTTATTTCTCAGTGTGCCTCCCTCCTCTCCTCTCCTGCCACCTCCCTCCCTCTTTCTCCTGCCCCTGCAGTGCTGCCTGCCACCTTTCTCCATGGCCTGTTGCAGAGACTGCCAGGAGCCCCACGACCAGCCTTCGCTGTGCAATCCCACCACCACCACCTTTGGACAAAGGTTTTGGCCCTCACATTTAAAGGGACGGCACACTTTTTCAATTCCTCCCTTCCATAGGAAATAATGAAGGATAGGGGCACCTTCTTTTGAGGCTCATAGAATTGGATCCCCGGTCCAATCTTTTTGAAACTTGGGGGTTATTTTGGGGAGAGGCACTAGATGCTATACCGAAAATTTGGTGCATCTACCCCAAAAGACAGCCTCCCCCCGAGCCCCAGATACCCACGGATCAATTCTCCATGATTTTTTATGGGAATAAATCTCCATAGGGAATAACAGAGTTCCCCGCAGACATTTCCCTCCCCTCCCCCCCCCCACTTTCTGAGGACCCTGAAGGGGGGGAGGGCCTCCAGACCAGGGGATCCCCTGCCCTCACCTGGGGATTGCAAAAGAACAATGGCAGCACAATATATGGAATACAAAAATATTAAAAAATATTGTGCAAGACACACACTCTTGAATAGTTTATACAAAATTAAGTATATTGTATTGCGTCATATAATGAACAGCCTACAAAAGTAGGCATACATTCATACAATCAGAAATTAAAGCCAAACAGGAGTCTCAAATACAGTATTTCAGGGAGGACCCCTCACAGTCTCTTAATTTTCCAAATAGAGTACCAAGACTCAATAATAAAGTTCCACAGGAGTCCCTCCGTTGCTTGTTGGCTTCTGAAGGAAAAATTCTTGCCTTCACGCAAACTCCAGCTTTGATTGCGTTCCGCTGCTCCTGCAGCTTCCTCATAAGCCAACTGTAAACAACAGACGTGACCAATAAAAACCGCCTTTACCAAAAGCAATATTGACAAAAACATACAAAAACAGTTAATACAACAACCTGAAAATTCCAGCCAAGTTCTCTCTCAAACGCCCATTTCAGTATCTTAATTAGCGGCTTAATCTAACTGAGCACACGGATTTTTTAAAAAAGACGGTCACAGCTGTTGTTAATCAACCATTTAAAAGAGACATAACCCAAAATATAACGACATTCTCCAGAAACAACAAACACTATATATAACAGGAAAGATCATTGTATTGATTAAGACCAAAGGGTTCAATAGTGTTTAAACGATGTATCCACCTTGCCTCTTTTTGTAACCTAGTCCTTTGAAAATCACCCCCTCTACTTTCACCAATTTCACCAATTTTTTGTATCACAAAGAATTTTAAGGATTCTAAGTCATGATCAGTCTCAATAAAATGTTGAAGGAGAGGAACACCAGGAACGTGATGGCGAACCCTTGAAATATGTTCCAAGATACGTGTCTTAATCGCCCTGCGGGAACATCCTATGTACATTTTTTGAACAATTTCCACAAACCAGGGCGTAATTGACACCCTTAGAGTCACAGTTAGTGAACCCTGTTAATTTAATAGTCATTTGGGATCTAGGATCCACATACTCTTTTGTTTGTAGTGAGTACTTACACGCTTTGCAACCCTTGCAACGAAAATGGCCAGGGGGCAACCGAGAAGACGTTTGTTCAGTCTTCAAATCAGTATGCACCAAATAGTCCCTTAAATTCCGAGATCTACGGAAACCAACTATAGGTGGAGAGGCACATCCTGCAATGCTGGAAACAATACCCCAATGGCGCAAAATGATGTTTTTAATCGCTAATGCCTTAGGAGTATATTGTAGTGAACAAAATAATCTTTGAGTTTCCCTAGCCTTTCCGTTATATTTACTCCTACGCTGTAACATAAGGGAACGTTCTTGTTTTGCAGCCCTAATTTCCGCCCCTTTAATGACTGTTTCTGGACAACCCCGTTCCTTAAATTGCACTGTCAGTTGATTACAAGATTTTCTATACTCAGTAACTGAGGTGCCATTTCATTTCATGTGTAAGAATTGCCCATAAGGTATATTATTACGCAAAAAAGGAGGATGGAATGAAGCATAATGTAGATACCCATTCTTAGCCACCGCTTTTCTATGACTCTTAATAGCTAAAGTATTATTAGCGGTGCGATACACCACCGTGTCCAAAAACACGATAGTATCAGGATCTTTATTAAACGAAAACTTAATGCTAGGGTGACAGGAGTCCATCCATTCCACTAAATTTTCCAATTTTTCTGCATGTTTCATCACCATAAAGATGTCATCTACAAACCTAACAAAAATGTCTTCAAAAAAAAGGTTCTTATTTCTGTTGCAATAAAAATCACTAGAGCCAGGAGACATTAGGGGTGGAGCCAAGGTCAAGGCTGTGACAAGCATAATTGAACAAAGGGAGTTCTGGCCATCACATTTAAAGGGACAGCACACCTTTTAAATTCTTTCCTTCCATAGGAAATAATGAAAGATAGGGGCACCTTCTTTTGGAGCTCATAGAATTGGACCCCCTGGTCCAATCGTTTTGAAATTTGGGGGTATTTTGGGGAGAGGCACTAGATGTTATACTGAAAATTTGGTGCCTCTGCCCCAAAAAACAGCCCCCCCCCAGAGCCCCAGATACCCGCAGATCAATTGTCCATGATTTTCTAGGGGAATAAATCTCCATAGGGAATAATAGAGTTCCCAGCAGACATTTCCCTCCCCTCCCCCCGCTTTCTGATGACCCTGAAGTGGGGGGAGGGTCTCCAAACCGGGGGATCCCCTGCCCCCATCTGGGGATTGGCAACCCTAAGTGTGTGTGTAAAAGAGCAGCGTAGCCCCTATACTTTCCAGACCTCGTTGTGGAGGCACCAGAGACTTCTGCTTTGTTCTGCTTCAGACCAACACAGCTGCCCACTTGCACCAGAAACAGTTAAGCGTGTGTGTGAGTGTGAGAGAGAAAACGGGGGGAGGGGAGGAAACTCTATTATTCCCTATGGAGACTTATTCTCATAGGAAATAATGAAGAATTGATCTGCGGCCAGCCAGCATACATTTTGCATTTTATTTTTTTATTTTTGTAACTGCTTTTATGGGAGGCCCACCATTTCCCCAGTGTCCCCCCTGAAAATTTCCTCACTATGGGCCTAAGTTCAGAGAAAAAAGAAAGAAAGAAAGAAAGAAAGAAAGAAAGAAAGAAAGAAAGAAAGAAAGAAAGAAAGAAAGAAAGAAAGAAAGAAAGAAAGAAAGAAAGAAAGAAAGAAAGAAAGAAAGGAGGGAGGGAGGGAGAAAGGAAGGAAGGAAGGAAGGAAGGAAGGAAGGAAGGAAGGAAGGAAGAAAGAAAGAAAGAAAGAAAGAAGGAAGGAAGGAAGGAAGGAAGGAAGGAAGGAAGAAAGAAAGAAAGAAAGAAAGAAAGAAAGAAAGAAAGAAAGAAAGAAAGAAAGAAAGAAAGAAAGAAAGAAAGAAAGAAAGAAAGAAAGAAAGAAAGAACCTCAGATGGCAATATCACAATACTTCATGGCTCAATGAATCAGCTCACAATAATTCAGAAACAGACAGAGATAGGGTTGCCAATCCCCAGGTGGGGGCAGGGGATCCCCCGGTTTGGAGGCCCTCCCCCTGCTTCAGGGTCATCAGAAAGCGGGGAGAGGGGAGGGAAATGTCTGCTGGGAACTCTGTTATTCCCTATGGAGATTTATTCCCATAGAAAATCATGGAGAATTGATCCGTGGGTATCTGGGGCTCTGGGGGGGCTGTTTTTTGGGGTAGAGGCACCAAATTTTCAGTATAGCATCTAGTGCCTCTCCCCCAAATACCCCCCAAGTTTCAAAACGATTGGACCAGGGGGTCCAATTCTATGAGCCCCCCAAAAAGGTGCCCCTATCTTTCATGATTTCCTATGGAAGGAAGGAATTGAAAAGGTGTGCCATCCCTTTAAATGTGATGGCCAGAACTCCCTTTGGAGTTCAATTATGCTTGTCACAGCCTTGATCTTTGCTTCACCCCTAATGTCTCCTGGCTCCACCCCCAAAGTCTCCTGGCTCCACCCCCAAAGTCCCCAGATATTTCTTGAATTGCACTTGGCAACCCTAGACAGAGAAACACAGAATGTTTTGCCATCATAACGCAAGATACGCTTTACTACCTGATACAGGGTGGAGGGAAAGATAATTTTTTAAAGAATTTGCCGTAAGCAGTTTTACAGAAGAAATGTTAGTAAATATGTGTAACTCACTAGCAGCTTCCCTCTCCATTAAGCAACGCTTGCACCAGTGTACCATTTTGTTTTTACATTCAGGAGAGTTTTAAAAGTTGTTTGGAAAGAGGAGAGATATGGTAACATCTTCTGAGAAGAAAACGTTCTGGGGAAACAGCCTAAAACGTAGCTATGTGCTGACCTTTTTTCAGGCTGAGAAAGACTTCAGGGCACCACAATCTGAATTTAGCCTAGTTGCTATTTAGATTCTGATTACTTATATCAGTAAAACCATTCTTTTGGAGATTTCCCGCCCCCCCCACTGATATTGACATGTGCTCTTGTCACAAAGGAATAAGTATTTACTGAACCACTGAAATGCATAATGCTTTTTGAAGATTTGGAGAACCCTGCAAAAAAATAATAATAATAATGACAACCATAATTCAAAGGGCAAGTGAGTCCAAATCCATCTCTTCATGACTCTGCTCCCAAGTCGACATCATTATCAGCCCAGCAGCTCCACTCCTTGAACTTGGCTGCAATATTCAATCAATGTCAAGAATATTTGGGGTGCTAGCTATTGTAAGAAAATGGCCTCACAATGTGTCAGCTTGCAGGTTTCTGAGTAGATTCATCGTAAGCCTTTCCATGGCCATTCTATTTGTAGTCCTGGCTGGAACATAAAGAACAGAAAGAGAAGGAAAAACGGCAGCCATTTCCTACAGAAAGCACCTATTCGTTTCCTGGACAAATGATAATGTGGGGAAGCAACTGCAGTGATGCTAGATGAAGAATGCATCCCACAGATGGAAGTTTTGTTCTGTTTTATTTTGGAGTTTTTTGCCTGTAGCTCATTCTTTGGTGAGATACGCCGTTCTCAAAAGCAAAACATGAAGCACAGGACTTCTTTCTTCTATTATTGTCCTTCTCTCTACTTTTATATTATTATTATTTTTCCAAACTTGTCAAATGCATTTTATTGACTTAATTTGAATTTCTAGTTTATTTTTCATACAAAAACATGTTATCAATTTACATTTCTAAAAAGACTTATTATTCCTCTGATATCGTGTCAGAACTATATGTCACAGGAACATGGAAATGCACAGAACTCCCCAGTAATGTTTAAGAAGATACAAAAAAAGTCCTGGTAATGGCTTAGATTCTTTCTTATCGTGAGCACAGCAAGGCTTTCTAACCTCCCCCCCCCCCCCCGTCCTGCTGCAACCTGCTTCTCCCCCCCTCAAAATACCTCTAGGAGTCAGTGGACTTCTTTAAGCAGTGTGAGGGACAAAAGGAGGTGCCTGCAGTAAAAGGGGGGTGTGCGTGGCAAAAAATTGCCCTCATTTTCTGCTGGTAGAAGTCTTGTCAGAGTAAAATAGGGTTAGGCTCTAAACTCATATATGTAGATAACATTCATGCAATACAAGGGCACAGATTAGCTACAATAACCCAATTTCTTTAAGAAAAGTTTGACTTTGTGAGGAACATCGGTTCTTGAAAAAAAAACCCGACTTGGTTGTGTAGAGTAATACTATTGCTCCTGGTTTTAAACATTTCATTTTGAAAAGTTTAGCCAGGGTGCCCTATTAGGGACTGCTGGGACACTGTCTTCGTCTTGGAAAGGGACCAAATTTCAGGAAGGAACTGGAAATCAGTTCAGGACAAAACCCTTTAATCACTCTCAGGCGCTCAGGAGTGAAGATTTATGAGGGTCTCTCACCCCTAGGTGTGATGCATGTAACATAATCCAATGTAACTGTTAACATTTGCATCTGGGCATCCGCTAGAGAACCAAGCTACGACTGTGTGACAAAAAGAAGGTAAAAGGCATAACTTCAAGTGTTAATTGTTTGAGGCTCTCATATGAAACATTCACAAACTACCCAAGCCCAAGTTCTGACTAGGTTACAAGGATGGGGAAACTGGAGCTTAATTAACTCCTGGGGTAATTTACAAGTATGCACACCATACTAGTTGCCCAGCCGGCTAACAAGACCCTTGATCAATGGCATGTGTTCAGGAAGGGGACTGAAATGTGGCAGACAAAAAAAGGGGGGGGGGAGAGCTGATAGAAGTAAACAGCAAATAATTAGGGGGCACATGAGGCGATGCAAAAGTATTTCAGTTCTCAAACACCAGCAGTCTTGAGTCTCTTTTCAGGCATTGGCATTGTTTTTGCAGCTTTCCGATCACTGTTTCAATGCATAGGACAAAGTTTGAGTCCACTGGCGCCTTTAAGACCAACAAAGTTTTATTCAAGGTATAAGCATTTGTGTGCATGCACACTTCTTTAAGATACAATGGTGGAGAAAATCAATCTATGTTAGAAGGTTTTCAGCAGAATGCCTAAATAGGATCAAGATCTGTGAAAGAGCCCAGAAGTGAGCTGCTGGCTACTGCAAGAACAGAGGTAGTCCACCGTGTCCTCGAGGACTGCATTAACAAATTTTAAGACCTCTTATATAAATTCTTAACCCTTACTGAGTGTCCAGTCTTCATGTATATACTTAACCAGTGAAGAACAGATTTAAGTTAAACTCGAGATTTTATCTCCATGCTGTGTCTTTGCAGAAGCAAAACACAGCTTGCTTTAAATGCAGATTCCACCCCCCCCCCCCGGCCTACCTAGCTTGTTTGGCCTGAGATAGCAGCATTCATAGTGACTATGTTTTCCAGTTAGAGCCGGTCAGTCTGAATAACCAGTATGCTATTTTTTCTTGGAGAACAAAATGTGGAGTGAGTTCTGCATTCAATGGAACTGCTTGTTTATTCCAGCTGTTTAATATTTGTCAGGGGACCTACCAACCTCAGGCAACTTTTTCAAGGTTCATTAAAACCAGACCCCAGACAAACCTGTGGCTCATATTAGGGCCGTGCAAACACACAGACATCTAAAGAGCCTCACAAGTTGAATGCAAGCTGTAATGTGAACAAAGTTGCTTAGTAAGATATTTGATTAAACTTTTTTTTTTTTTGCTGGTTTCTGCACAAATATGGAGGCTTCCTAAATTGTGTAAGGAAGTATAATGCCATAGTTATGAAATAAATACACTTTGACATTATGGTTAGCCATCTGTGCATTGAAGATACAGGTTGAAAGAAAGTAAAGATGAAAAAAGAAACTGTTTATTAATTAATTAATTAATCAATCAGCAATTTCTGTTCCTCTTCATTTCAAAAGGGCAGGCCCTGGAGGATTCTCTGCTAGGATCTATCTATCTATCTATCTATCTATCTATCTATCTATCTATCTATCTATCTATCTATCTATCTATCTATCTATCTATCATCTATCTATCTATCTATCATCTATCTATCTATCTCGTCTGTCTGTCTGTCAGAAATCTGCTTTGAAGGGCTTTATCATGCCTTTTGTTAAATGCAGAACTATCAAGCAACCTTGCAGAACTATCAAGCAACTCAAAAGTGTTGAAACGTTGGCATTGTCAGAAGGCTAATTATCATATTTTCATTTGCACAATTCAAACCTGCTTGCTAATTAATCTCTGTAGACAGAACAGCTATGAATCAAATCATAATAAGTTAGATTATGTGGGATAAAATGTATATAGTGGCCTGTGAAAGGAAATAGATTGCTCAGTAATCTAACTACAAAGAATTGAAATGCCTACTACTCTTTAGTGCACCGGGCTATTCTTTCCAAGCAACTGGTAAGAGGCACACCTCAATAACTTGTTATACAGTTTGAATCAACTTGGTTTGTCAATCAGCCTATGAAGACACATTATCAAAATGCAAGATCTACATAACAGAGCAACTTTGCTGCCACATTATGCAAATCCTGCTGTAGAAGTACATTGGTGGCAATCAACTCCATAACTAACTTTGGGAATATAGGCATTCTGACAGCGAAGGACTCTCTTCCCCCATCCCATACCCCTTCCCCCTTCTTTATGTACTAATATCTGTGCCCCACCCTTTCTTCAACAGGACCAGAATATGCGGGGGGGGGGGGGTTGAGCAAGAACGCCGTTCTGTCTGGTTTGGTGTCAGGGGGTGTGGCCTAATATGCAAATGAGTTCCTGCTGGGCTTTTTCTACAAAAAAGCCCTGAGAATATGCCACTTACATCATACCTCACACTGACCTACAGCACTGTTGGCTGTCTCCCCTCCCCCCTGCTCAAAAAAAAAAAAAGATTATTGCCTTTCTTTTCCCATCGGCAAGAAAACGATCTCATTGAAGGACTGTTGAGCGGTAGCTGCATTTCAGACTTAACTTGTGTTGGACACTACACTTGCAGTAAACCTCAGACACCTGTCAGTTCAGCTTGCAGTGTGATTGGAGGAGCTGATCAGTTAAGAGGCTGTTTAGCTTGTATTTGAAAGCCTCAAAACATCTCCAGCAGAGAAATGCTGAAGAATGGATCCAGGTTAAACTGGCAATTTCCACCAATTCCCCTTTTCCACTGTGGACTCCTCTCATGTCCTTCTTCAAAGTCCTGAAATTACAGGGGATGAAGGAAAGTTCCCTTCCACTGATGCAACATTATTTTTTACTCCAACCAAATGTACGCACCTGTGTGCATAAGTTCATTTTTTTCCTGCATCCACTCCTTCCCTGGTGTCCACTAGAAAGCCGTCCTATACTAGTGAAAGGGAGTTATAATAAAGTAATGAATTTCATGCTTACTCGTGTAGTCTGTGTGTATGTGTACACCTGACACTTTACTTGGAAATGACTACCAAACTGCAACGATCCAGAACAGGTTACATACGTCCGTTCTCATGCAGGCTTATAGAAGTTGTAGCTTATTTCTTACATTCTCTGAATCAGTACAAAAATGTTTTTTACACTTTAAAAATTGTAAAGCTAAGGACCTAGGGTAGCCAACTCTGGGCTGTAAGCTTCTGCCCTTGCAAGACAGGAGCTCAGGAGCTAACTCTCTGCTGATCTCCTAATTAACTGTGAATCGGTTTTTGACTCCCTCAAAACTTTGCAGCAGGGCTTTTTTTTGTAGCAGGAACACACATTAGGCCACACCTCCCTGATGTAGCCAATCCTCCAAGAGCTTACAGGGTTCTTAGTACAGGGTCTACCTAAGCTCCAGGAGGATTGGCTACAACACGGGGGTGTGGCCTAATATGCAAATGGGTTCCTGCTACAAAAAAGCCCTGCTTTGGTGCATCCCCCCAAGACCCCCAATGCAGCCTGTTCATGGCCAAAAGGCACAAATGAGTTACAAACTGCCAAACAGCCACCGTCTGCTGAACTGCCTGATCAGCCCTGGTGAACAGGATGTGAGCTGAACCAGTGGGTGATTGAGCATATTACCTAAGTAGGAGACAGGTAATGTTGCAAAGATAAAAAAAGGAGGAAGGGAGGCCATGTATGCCACCCTGAACTCTTGAAGAAATGACAGGGGGAAACACACCACAAAATAATAAATAGTGTTTCATTTGCACAGCAGACAGGCTAGTTCTGATCAAAAGCTATTAGTTTATGTCTCTGGAGCTTCCCATTAATTACTACAAAAATTATCAGCAGCACAGGCTTCTCCTTCTCCATTGTTCAAAGTGATCTAGTAAAACAGTTTGCAAATCTGCTTAAGTATTGTGGAAATTAACAACTCCCTTCCAGGTACAGGAATCAGAAGTCTGACAGGACGACAATTAATTAGGTCCTTCTGCATCAGTGCCTTTACATAATTAATATATTCATTACAGATTTTTCAAGTATTGGTTCGTAAGGAAATTTTAGAAACTGATATCACCCATGATCTTGGGTTGAAATATGCTGTACACACGTGCAACTCTCCAAAAAGATTAAAACCTTTCCACTCTATTTATGTTGTTACACTTAAACGGAAAAAAAGGTTTGCAAGCAATGAACGTGTCTTATGAAAGCAACATCAAGTTCACAAATGTTTTCTCTAAAGGAAACCACATGGTGTTTCACCATGACATTTCATTTTGTCTGATTCTGTAGCGTGGAACAATTCCACACTGTATCAGCTATCATTTGGCAAAGGCAACGATGCTGTGATTTGTTCCTAAGAGCTGCTCGCCCCTCTCTCTTTCTTTCTTTTCCCTTATGCAAACGTATTGCCATGTTATCTTCAGATCCAAAGATGAAGAGATCCATGGCTTTGAGTAGCTTACATAGTAATTTTGCATCAAGATGTTATTCTGCTTTTGTTCATTCATAAAAAAGAAAAGAAAAGAAAATCAAGCCATCATTATGTTATAACATAGAAGCAATCTGCAATACGGTTTTCATTAGTTCACTGGTGGATAACATTCATTCTTCATTATTATAACTTTGTAAAATAATCCTTTGTGTGTACACATCTGTTTAAAAGATATTTTAAAAACCCTCCGAGTCTCTTTTATGGACAAATGAATCTTATAGTTTGTCCAGCCTGTATTTAATTTTTTTCCTCCTAACCCCTCCCCCCACATGCATGCATACATGCACACACATGCATTTGTCGAAAATTTAGATTACGATCAACAGTTTAATCATGCAGGTATTGTCGCGCTGATCTAATTAATTCAGTGTCTTTCACAGTTACTTCATAATCCTCGCTCATTCCAATTTCTGAGCTCCAGAAGAAAGAATACTAATATTAACAAACAATTGTGAACAATCACAGTTCTTTTTTTTTTCTGTGTGCTTGTTACCCTGTAAAGTACTATGTACATTAATAGTCAGCTGTCTTCCCAGGAAAGTTGTTCTTAGATCTCAATGAAATTTAGAGGAAGAAGTCACTTGTGACTAATTTAAGTACAATCTAAATCCCACCCAACACTGGGACCAAGTTCTGCTCCACCCCAAGGCTTCTGTTTTCCGCAGGGCAAGTGATCAATTTCCCACCAGTTGCTCCATGGGTGCATTTTGATGCATGGTTCCCTCCAGTTCCCCTTGAGGCTTTGTGATGCTGTCTTTGTTCATTTTATGACATTTTAACACCATTATGACATTTTACACTATTTACTTACAATTAGTACAAACAACAAAATTAAAATCTCGTGCATTTCCCAGGAATAGTTTTACATGAAGCATCAGAAAAGGACATGGGTTTGATTTGAACAACTGAAAAGCTAAAGCAAAATGGTGCTCTGGGGTTGTGAACTTGGGTAGAATCCCTCTTTGACTTGAATTGTTTGTGTCAGCAGAACCTTTTTGGGGGTCAGAGAGAACTCCTTCTCTTTACTTTTTCAACAAACTGGTGGATCCAATGCAAAGGGATATGTTTTGACCATAAGGAAATGCTATGGCATCTTGGTTAGGTATGGAAGTGGGTCTTGATTTCTTAGGCAGAACATATTCTTTGAAAGACGGAAAATCTATCAACTACACTTTGAGATCTTTGGGAAGCACTCGTGCTGTGATTTTAGGCCTCAATAGTTATATTCATAGTTGCTTGTGGCCACTAAAATGATTTCATGCTTGAATATGGGGAAGTCTCTTGTACACAAGTGATGGAAAGCAACATGCAACTCTTTTCAGTAGAGAAATTTAGCCCTTAAACTATTAACAGGTAATTAATACATTATTGAGGAGAAATAAATAGGTGGCAATTAACTAAAACATATTAATTCCTTATTTATTAACATAGTAATAAGTTGGCCTGAGAGTGATACATGCAAATTAGTGTAAAGTGCGAAAAAATTGTATCAATAATATCCCCCCAAGTAATCTTGTGTGTTCAAGCTAATTACAAATATATTTTCCTTTCAAAATACTACTGCCGGCTAATTTTTATGGTTTGCTATAATATCATTTTAGAAGGAGAAAATTAGCCCTGGCCCCATTAAAATAAATTTTGCCATGAATCAGTCTTAATTCCAAGAGCAAACTTTGTGTCATCTTTGTAGATACAACACTCATGCCTGATTGTTTAAAAGAAATTAAAATTCTTCACACAGAGAGAAAGATTTTGCTTTGTTTTTAATTTCAGGCTAATGATTTTAAATTAATGTGTTTTTGTTACCATTTTAGTGCTAGTAGGTGAAGAACTAGGAAATAAGTTTCATGCAACTCAGTGGGGCTTACTTCAGCGTTTATTGAACAAGAGCAGAAATGAACACAAACAGGCAACGCCGCTCCTTATATCCGTTTAGCCTGAGTTGAACACGCCCCCTTACGTGGGCAGCAATCTACCCTATTGGTCTCTCCAGGATCCTTCATTTGCATTTCCTGAGAGAAATGCCTCACATCCCGATTGGCTGATTCTAAAAGAACAGCCAATCAGAATGTAGGCATCAGGATCCTGGAGGGCAATGAAGTATGCTTCAAGGTCAACTAACAGACATAACAAACCAGCAGTCAAAACAATCAATACACAACATCTACCCTCTAAAATTTTAGTTCTAGCTTCTGATCTGATAGATAATAAAAACAAATACACTTTGAAAGGATTAGAACCTCTTACTACTTACAAAGGTGAAGTGTTGTTACAACAAGAAACCCCTGGGAACTGGATGATTCATGTCTGAAGGAGTCCTCATTGCCTTTAAGGTAACTATGTTATCCTTAGGATGATTGATTGATGTACCTTTCTCCACAACAGAGGCCCAAAGTGGCTTACATCATTCTCCTCTCCCTCATTTTATCCTCACAACAACCCTATTATGTAAGGCTATGAGTATCTCCCACATTTACACCTGGTCTCCAGCTGGCAGAGATCAACTTCTCTGAATAAAATGGCTGCTTTGATGGGAGGACTCTATGGCATTGTACCATGCCGAGGCCCCTCCCCTCCACAAACCCCACCTTCTCCTGGCAACAATATGGTAAAACCCAAAGTCTCCAGGTATTTTCCAACACAGACCTGGCAACCCTACTGCCACCACCTCTTTGTTTCGGCCAAAGAGATTCAGAAAAATCTTAGTTTTGGTTTTAATTCATTTTCTGGTTCTGAGATTGGCTAATGTTTTTGCTTTTCTTTGCACTGATGAGCCACTGATGCCACAAGAAGAAAGACAAGAATTCAGGGAAGAATTTTCCCTAGTGAAAATACACAGTTGTGAGGCCAAGTGAATGGCATTAGTGCTGGCAGCTACTGCTCACTTACCCAAAGCACACAGTAACTAGCAGGGGTCATTTTGTAGAAAAAGAGGTGCCAGAGCTCATCAGCTCATTTGCATATGCCACACACCCCTGGCATCACCAGATGGTGTACTAAATTATATCATCTCAGCATCTACCTTAAAACACTTCTTGAATTGGAATTGTCATAATAACCAATGGAGGCTATTGTACAACCACTGGCAATTGCCTGCCCCCTACTCCCTCCGATGAAATCACAAGGGCAGGGAGAGACTATTTGGATACAGAGTGGGAGAGTTGACCAATCAGGCAATAGCCAGGTCTGGGAGCCTCCGCCATCCCTGAACATTCTGCTCCAGCGCGAGTTCCCCACCCTCCCGCCCTCTTGTTAAGACCATATGGGACTAGCTGGTCATCAGTTATGGGGCTGAACAGGATTTTTTGAGCCTCATATTGTTATAATAAAACCTTACTCCCATCATACTTTTAAAATTACTTTCTCCTATGTGGCCCCAGTGGCATGATGAAGATTTCCATCTGCCTGCATTAAACATTTTGGTTATTTCCCCATTTTTGTGGGGGAAATATTAGAAAGTTTGTCAAATCTTCAGCAAAATTCTCACAGGGGGCTTGAACAATGGAGCCCAGAAGGAAGGGGTTTTTTTTTGGGGGGGGAAGGGTTAAGAAAGAAAGAGCACAATAAAATTTAGAGGTTCCGGAGCTCCACTCCTGTGAGCTCCTGCACAAAATGAGACTTACCAAGTATGACTGAAGAGGGGAGCTCTATGCAATAATGCCTGGAACCTTTTGGGGGAACCTGTGTGTACCACGACTGATGGTAGCATAATAATACATGAACCGGGGTTAAAATAAGATAAGCAGGGCAAACTGAAAGATGGGATTCATGTGTGTTTCTGGTTAGCTTGCACTGTGTCTCACAGTAGATCAACAAGTAAGCACAACAAGAGAATCAATTTAGTCCAGCACCGACATCTCATTCACCAACAATTATAACCTAAATATATTTGTGGACATGTAATCTGCATACTTCAAAATCTTATTATTCTTAGGTTGCTAATGAAGGTCCTAAGGCACACATTTATTAAATGTATACTTTTCCATGGGGGAGTAATTGGGTCAATAATACAAAACTCATTGTCTCATTATTTAATTGCAAGACTATAACTTCAAAAATGTGGTTTAATGAAAAACACTACATCCTGATCTAATCATATCAAGCTTATGCTATCTAATTAAGGATTTTAAAAATTAGAGTTGCAAAACATTTGTTCTAGTTCTGTCAAACTCCTAGCAGCCCATGTATTAATATATTTTATTTTTTTAAAAAAATCTGCAATAAATAGTTAATGATGGGAAAATATCATCATTTGTGTGTTGACAAATTATTTTAATAGAATGATTCTTGACTACAGAAAGTGACCTTTCTCCTATCATGTGCTTGGCTAAAAATACCTTTAAAAAGTATAACTGACCATCTACTAGTGGCAAATTGCTTATCTGAACAAGGTAAAAAATTATAAGATAAAAGCCTTAAAAGTCTTGTTATACAACAAGTGTATCCTCTACTGCTGTAATTTAATAAAAGAATATTAAGCATATTCTAAAGTGTGCAGTTATGGGATCTTTTCTTCCATTTTGAGAATAAAAATGAGAAATAAAGCACTAAGAGCGTGATACAACTGCAAAAGTCTAGATAGGGACATCATTTAATGCTAATTAGACACACTTGTGAATCCAGTATGTAATAGAAAAGAAAATGGATAACCCTTTCTTCGAAAATTATACTGATTTGGCTATAGATTATGATTTGCTTTGGGCCCCGGTTTTGGAATTCTTTGGGAATATTTCCTTTTTGTCTAATAGAATGAATTGTAGTCTATTTCTTAATTCTTAATACCTACCATATTATGTATTGTTTTTGTAAATTGTTTTTTATATGCATCCAATGATCTAAATTGGATTCTTGTATGTTAAATTTATATTTTTATTATTTATTTTCCCTACGCTCCCTTTGTATTGGATTAGTTTCAATAAAATAAAATCTATTTTTTTTAAAAGTCCAGTTGAAAATAGCAGTACCAACAGTTCACTCCGAAGAACACTTTGCTGTGGATAAGCCTCATCACCATTAAAAACACTTTTTCAGGGCCAAACTGCCATCTTGAATGAAACAGGAATACAATGATAACTGCACCAAAGGTTTACAGGAATGACTGTTACTTATATAATTATACAAATTGCTGAATTCTCTCAGAAAAAGCTTTTAAGATTTGACGTTTATACAGTTCCTCATAATTCCAGTGCTGTTTTATGAAACAGATCCCCACCTTTACCTTTCATTCTCATGGAGTGACTCCCATCTTCATATTTATTTATTTATTTTATTTCTAGCCCACCCTCCCCTGCAACAATATGGTAAAATGCAGTACAATAATTAAACATTTCTAGCCCACCCACCCCTGCAACAATATGGTAAAATACAGTACAACAATTAAATGTTTCTAGCCCACCCTCCCCTGCAACAATATGGTAAAATGCAGTACAATAATTAAACGTTTCTAGCTCACCTTCCCCTGCAACAATATGGTAAAATGCAGTACAATAATTAAACATTTCTAGCCCACCCACCCCTGCAACAATATGGTAAAATACAGTACAACAATTAAACATTTCTAGCCCACCCTCCCCTGCAACAATATGGTAAAATGCAGTACAATAATTAAACGTTTAAGAACATAAGAACCTAAGAGAAGCCATGTTAGATCAGGCCAATGGCCCATCCAGTCCAACACTCTGTGTCACACAGTGGCCCCCCCAAAATTATATATATACACACACACAAACACACTGTGGCTAATAGCCACTGATGGACCTCTGCTCCATATTTTTATCTAAACCCCTCTTGAAGGTGGCTATGCTTGTGGCCGCCACCACCTCCTGTGGCAGTGAATTCCACATGTTAATCACCCTTTGGGTGAAGAAGTACTTCCTTTTATCCGTTTTAACCTGTCTGCTCAGCAATTTCATCGAATGCCCACGAGTTCTTGTATTGTGAGAAAGGGAGAAAAGTACTTCTTTCTCTACTTTCTCCATCCCATGCATTATCTTGTAAACCTCTCTCATGTCACCCCGCAGTCGACGTTTCTCCAAGCTAAAGAGTCCCAAGCGTTTCAACCTTTCTTCATAGGGAAAGTGTTCTAGCCCTTTAATCATTCTAGTTGCCCTTTCTGGACTTTCTCCAGCCCCCCCCTCCCCTGCAACAATATGGTAAAATGCAGTACAATAATTAAACGTTTCTAGCCCACCCTCTGCAACAATATGGTAAAACACAACACAATAATTAAACATAATATCAACAATTGTTAAAATCCAAATAAAACACCATTCATGGTACCATTTAACACCACTATTCCACTGGGGATGGGGTTTCCCCCAGTTTGGGGGCCTCCAACGCATTGGCATAGAGCTGGCCAGTGGGGAGATCCCTGCCCCCCAAAAGCTCTGTCAATGCTGAACATGCACGGCACAATGATGTCACCCAGAAGTGACTTCATTACACAGGGCATATCTCATGTGGGGTGCTCTAGTATTCTGGTAAAAACTTGATGGCACCATACACCCTTTCCCCGCCATCAGCCAGGTAAGACCTTGCAACCCTAACTCCACATATGTGCACAGTAGATGGTAGCTGATACTACAGGAGGTAGACAGATGAGTAAGAATGATATTAGATGGAAGCGCACCAGGGGAGGCCAGTACTAACAGATCTCTGTCACCTTAACCATAGGCCTGATGAAACATCTCTTTGACAGGCCCTGTGAAACAGCATTAAGAATCGCAGGGCCTGGATCTCTCCTGGGAGAATGTTCCACCGGGCTGGCACCAGAGCTGAGAAAGCTCTGGCTCTGCTTGAGGCTAAGCAGACCTCTTTCAAACCGGGGATCACCAGCAGATGTTGATCCATAGAGTATAATGCTCTTCGAAGGATGTACCAGGAGAGATGGTCCTGAAGGTATGTTGGTCCCAGTAGATCACATAGGGCTTCAAAGTTTAAAACCAAAACCTTGAACTTGATGTGGTATTTCAACTGGGAGCCAGCACAGGTGGCAGAGCACTGGTTGTACATGGGCTCCTAATGGTGCCCTGTAAGGACACACACTGCTGCATTTTGGTCCAGCTGAAGTTTCTGGGTCAATTTCAAGGGTAGCCCTGCATACAGTGTTACAGTACTCCAGCTTGGAGGTGAGTGTTGTGTGGAGCACTGTGGCTAGGTTGCTGAGAGATAGGTAGGGAACCAGTTGTCTGGCCCGCCAAAGGTAGGATAATGCTGATCTGGCAATACTTGGGATTTGGGTCTCCATTGGTAATGAGGCATCCAAGATCATGCCCAAACTCTTCACTGTTGGCACAGAAAATAACAATGCCCCATCAAAAGGTGGGAGTTAGTTCCCCAGTCCCATCCTCCCCCGGGCTCAATCATAGGACCTCCATCTTTGATTGATGTAATTTCAGTTAACTCTGTTTTAACCAGCCAGCCACAGCCTCCAAGCCCTTGGCTAGTGTATTTGGGGTGGCGTCTGACTGGCCATCCACCAGCAGATACAGCTGGGTGTCATCGGTATACTGGTGACAGCCCAGCCCAAAACTACATACAGGCTGGGTGAGGAGGCGCATATGGAGGTTGAATGATATGGAAGAGAGAATCACCTCTTGTGGGACATACCAAATTGTAACATGGTGAAACCCTCTCTCTAAGCACCATCCTCTGTTCCTGACCATAGGGAAATGATATATATATTTATTTATCATATTTATATCCCATCTTCCCGTAAAGGGCTCAGGGTGGCTAACAACAATTTAAAAACAACAGAAAAGGTTAAGAAACAGAATAAGAACATAAGAGAAGCTGTGTTAGATCAGGCCAATGGCCCATCCAGTCCAACACTCTGTGTCACACAGTGGCCCCAAAAAATTATATATATATACACACACACACACACGCACACTGTGGCTAATAGCCACTGATGGACCTCTGCTCCTGTCTATGCTTGTGGCCGCCACCACCTCCTGTGGCAGTGAATTCCACATGTTGGGTGAAGAAGTACTTCCTTTTATCCATTTTAACCTGTCTGCTCAGCAATTTCATCAATAAAATATACAATAAAAGCCATAAAATATACAATAAAAGCCATTTTCATACAGTTTGTAACCACTAAAAGTTCAAGGTGCACATTGATGTTTCTGATTGTTATTTTACTCTACATTTATTATTATTACTATATTGTTTAATGCTCTATAGATTGTCGGAGCTGTGGAATCATAGCCGCCTCCCCTTAAGTGTTGAAGGCAAGTTTAAACAATTATGTCTTACAGGCCCTGTGGAACTGTGGCAGGTCCTGTAGGGCCCTGATGTTTTCGGGGAGGGCATTCCACAAGACAGGAGCTATTACTGAGAAAGCTCTGGCTCTCATAGTAGGCAACCATGCTTCTTTTGGCTCGGGGATCTTAAAGAGGTTTTGAGAACCTGAACATAGTGCTCTCTGGGGCACATTTGGGGAGAGGTGGTCCTGAAGGTAGACAGGTCCTTAGCCATATGCCACTGCAAGGCTGTCCCAAGTTCCCCCATATCAGAGATTCCCGGCCCTAGACTGGGAAATGCATTCCCCAACTACTACAACAGAAGCACAGCTGAAGAATTGATTTATGAGTTAATTCTAGAGGTTTCCTTTAAAAATGGCAGGTTCTCTCCATAATCTTGAGTGCTTCCTTAAGCTTGACCTCACATGTCCTCATCATTGTCTAAGAGAGGATCCCTTGGATCCTGGAGCCAACCCTAATTGACATCCCCACCAAGCTTGTTATAAAGATAATCCAGAAGCCTTCCTGGTGACAACTAGTAAGTGGAAGACGTGACTGACTGTCCATGGGCTCAGTAGGCAGCTGCAGAAAAGTCACCCTTATTTTGCTCATCCATACACAGTTATAAGTGTGGGGGATCTATCTATCTATCTCTCAAGTAGTCCCAGTGGGTCAAATTTATGCTCCTGGGAGTTTCTGTAACACTCAAGCCCTCTTTTCATAATCACATCCTGTTTTCATGACAATGAGCATCACACAGTTTCTAAGCTTTAATAATATTGTACTCAGCAAGCTTCTCATTCCCCCCTTCCATAAAGTTTGAGTTATCATGAAGTAGTTTGACACAATAGCCTTCTGAAGGAAACTGAGAAGGGCAGCCAAGAAGGAGCTAGAAAAGACACCTAAGAATAAGGATGTATTGCTGGCGACCAAGATCAAGTATTCCCTATTACTATGTATGGGTGTGAAAGCTGGACAACAAAGAAAGCTGACAGGAAGAAGTTAGATTCTTTTGAAAGGTGTTAGTGGAGGAGAGTTTTATGGATATCTTGGACTGCCAAAAAGATAAATAAGTGGGTTCTAGACCAAATCAAGCCCAAACTCTCCCTACAAGCTAAAATGACTCAACTGAGGCTATCATACTTTGGTCACATCATGAGACAACAAGTCACTAGAAAAGACAATAAAGCCAGGAAAAGTAGAAGGCAGCAAGAATAGACGAAGACCCAACATGAGATGGATTGATTCCATCACAGAAGCCAGAGCCCTTAGTTTGCAAGACCTGAGAATGGCGGTCAATCATAGTACATTTTGGAGGACATTAATTTTATAGGGTAGCTGTTAAGTTGGAAGCAGCTTGACAGACCTTAACACATACACAGTTTGGCACAACTTGAAAAGATGGTGGGCTGAAAGTCCAGCTTTAAGGTATCCCAGATTATCATTGGTTTAAAAAAACTCCTGTTAATCACTCAGGTCAGGGGTGGAATTCTAGCAGGATCTCCTTTGCATATTAGGCCACAAACCCTTGATGTAGCCAATCCTCCAAGAGCTTACATTTTTGTAAGAGCTTGGAGGATTGGCTACATCAGGGGGTGTATGGCCTAATATGCAAAGGAGCTCCTGCTAGAATTCCATCCCTGACTCAGGTATCTGAAAAGAATGGAAAAATCTGGCTGGAGCGAACGGTACTTGCAAACTGTAAATTGCTTAAAGAATATCGATAGCTAGTGGATCTATCTGTGAATTCTACTCCCATCAAATAGACCACAAACTAACTGGCAAGAATAACTGAGGATGTTTGCTATTATATCATAATGAATCATGCCCTTCAGCCACCATATTACAAATTCTTGGAGAACTACTCACTGTTCGTCGTTCACCACCAACTCCTCTCCATTGTTCTGCCTTTTTAACAATGTAGCTCAGCTCTTGGTTGGAGACTTCCAAGTCAAAAGGAACAAAGCAAGCGGTCTCATCACGCTGAACCCTCTGGTATATATCTAATAACCAGCCTTCATTGTGTATTCTGAAATGGAAAGCGTCTTAGTCTTGCTTTCTTTCATTCTCTTATCCATTCGTTCATTCTTTCACTTATTAACATTACATACCACCTTTTCTGCCCAACAAGGGACCTCAAGGCAGCCAGCGTAAGCATTACAATAAAAATCTTATAAACAACCACATTAAAAATAATCAATCAGCATTACTTTTCCATGTAGCATTGCCTGAAAGAGTGGCACATTAAAAGCACGTCTTGCAACAGATGTGCTTGAAAAATGGGAAAGAACAAATGATATGCAATCTAAGGCTTACATGTGTGTGGAAGATTGACATCAAAATACCTTTTCTTTTGCACACTTCGGTATATGCATGCACAAGACAGTCACATCCATAGTTGGGGGGGGGGATCCCCGGGAATGTCTGGGGAGAGGGGATGCTAGAAGTTCCACAGGGATACATATAAAAAAAAAAAACCCTCCCAATGCCTGCCAGACTCCCGGTGGGACCAGGAGAATATTCCCGATGTCTTCTTGGAGGAAAGGGGGGGCGGGTGGGACCTGGTAGAGATGGATTCAAATTTTTTTGGGGGGGAGGGGGTGCCAGACTCCTGGTGGGACCACGAGGATAGTCATAATGTCCACTTGTCTGCATTATTTCTTTATTATTTTTAGGCATTATATTATTTTAAAGCATGCTAATTTTTTGTGGGCCTGCAACCCACCTCAAAGAAAAAGATGCTATTAGTTACTTCCATGCTTAAGAGGAGACAGATGGAACGTAACAACCAGGTCTCAACTAATTACTCTTAGCACTCCACAACGAAAAAGAATATATTTACACAGTTTGCCAGTTTGGTGTAGTGGTTAAGTGTGTGGACTCTTATCTGGGAGAACCAACTTTGATTCCCCACTCCTCCACTTGCAGCTGCGTGGGTCAGCCACAGCTATTGCAGGAGTTGTCCCTGAAAGGGCAGCTGCTGTGAGAGCCCTCTCAGCCCCACCCACCTCAGAGGGTGTCTATTGTGGGGGAAGAAGATAAAGGAGATTGTAAGCCGCTCTGAGACTCTGATTCAGAGAGAAGGGCGGGATATAAATCTGTAGTCTTCTCCTCCTCCTCCTCCAGTTTTGACATTTATTTGCTTCACTGTTTCCCCCCAGAATTAAATCCAAACTATGGTGGCCTTATAGACATAGCTTGTTATTCCTGTTTCCATCTGTTAAAACGTCTTCATTATGTTATCTGCTAATTTGCTGTTCAACCTCTGCCTTTATGTACATTCCATTTCATTGCCTCTGAGGATGCATGCACGCACACAAAAACTCATACTTTGAATAAAACTTTGTTGGGCTTAAAGGTGCCACTGGACTCAAACTTTGCTTTTGCTTCCCATTTTTCATCACAACCCATGGAAGGCTTAGAAGGGTATAACCCCGTTTAGGCTTATACTGCAAATATCAGCTTCATTCTGTCAAATGGGATGTTGTGATTAAGAATGCTGGATGAGGATCTGTAAGACCCAGGGCTCTTTTTCTAGCAGGAGCATCTCTGCATATTAGGCCATGCCATGCCCCCCTGATGTAGCCAATCCTCTAAGAGCTTAGAGGGCTCTTAGTACAGGGCCTACTGTAAGCTCCAGAAGGATTGGCTACATCAGGGGTGCATGGCCTGATATGCAGAGGAGCTCTGGCTAGAAAAAGAGCCCTGGTAAGACTCAGGATCTGTTCAAATCCTCACTAGTGACATGAAAGCTTGGTGTGTGACCTTGGGTCGGTTACACCCTCTCAGCCAAACCTACCTCACAGGGTTGTTGTGAGGATAAAACAGAGAAGAGGAGAAGGATGTAAGCCACTTTGTGTCCTTATTGTAGAGAAAGGTGCGGTACAAATGAATGACATAAATAACCATTGGGATGAAACTGATCAGAGCAAAGGCCATATAATTCAATTCTACTTCTTCCATGGGGGTCAATTCCATGGATACTCACTTTCTTCAAATCCTGAGTTTTATTTGATGTCTAAAAGGGCACTGGAATAAAATTTGTGTTAATGAGCAAAAAATGTAGAATGTATGTATGAAAAAGGTATATGTGCACATTAAACCTAAATATCTTAATGTGCAACCAGGTGCTGATGCCAGCCACTCAGAAATGAATTTATCAATAGATGCTTCAGTGCTCAATAAAACAAAAAAAATGGTTCTTTTCCAGAATCCAGGTATAATTATATGGTGTGCTTTGTCTTTGCTGCCAAAAGAACTGCTTGAGAAAGCTTATGTAATGTAACAAGTTTTGTTATGCATGCTTTGCTTTATTATTTTGTTATGAAGAATTCAAAAAGATACATTGTCCAATGAAGTACCTTTTTTACTTTATTGTAAAACATTATGGAAAGATTGATCCAGAAGGGAAAGAAGCTTTGATGAGCCCGCACCTGTTCCCCAGACAATGAAGATGTTCATAATATTCTCATAAAAATCTGCCTTACAAATGTTTTAATTTAAATTAATTTTCCTGAGTAATAAACGACAGCAGCTAAAACTTATGAAGCCATTCAAAACTATTAAGTCAATGATTAAGGCAGCATTAACATCTCAGAAACTAATTAACTAGACTACCAGTACATTGGACTTGTGTACAGCTTCTAGGAATGCAGAAGATTTGAATTTCTTTTGTAAGGTTTTAGATTTTTTTTTTTTTACTTCTGCTTGCTGTGATATAAAGACAAAGAAAGGATTTACTGGAAGAAAAACATTCATTTCCATCAATATCATTCACTGGGTTGCAGAGACAACATACAATGTAGGTATTTCTTTTCTTTTGTACCTTTAGAAGCTCATTGATTCACAAGCCTTGAGCAGCAGAAGACATTTATTTGGTAGTTGTTGTTTTTTTTTAATGCAAGTGCTAAAAGGACTGAGACAAATTTTGTGATTGCTAGAGTGATCTTAAGATCCTTATCACTGAGGAAAAGAGCCAGGGTTTCTGGAGAATGGGGAGGACGATTGGTTGAATAAAGGCTTAATATAGTAATCCCTCATAATCTCAAAAAAATCTGCATTCTAACAGACCATGAAAGGATGTATCAATCCTGTTAAGGCCAAAAGGCAGATTCTATTATTGTAAGGTCTATTCAAAAATGTCCTTTGCAAAACCATTGAAGGTATAATATTCAGTCTTGCAAACAAAAAAGCTCTTCAATAACATGAAATGGTATAAAATAGTACATGGGGGGGGAGGTGAAGATTCCGGGTAAGAAAGACCAAAAAATAGGGAGGAGCATACTCTGTGGAGTCTCAGGTTCAAGCTACTGTGGTCAATTTCAAGGACCCACTTTTTGATCAGAGAAAATGCTTTGGACATTGTAGGTATTAATGTCAATGCTGTCTAAGTTTTTTTCATTAAATTAAATTATGCTCTTTCAACGGAACACATAATTTATTGCACGTCTATCCTGCTTTTCTGGACCACAAGGTGATAAACATAAGAGTTATCAAATTTTTCAGCTAGGCATAGACCTCCTTAGGTACAAAAAATTTGGGATCCAGCATGAAAAGCAGAAGTCATCAAAAACATTAGGTCCGTGACATGCAAAGCTGATATTTTCAAGGCAGTTTTCTTTTTGCTTTTTAATTTATTATTTAAATTATCCATACTCTGTATTTTCAATGCACTTGAACAATGACATCAGTAAAAAAAATAAGGTCTGATTTTAGTTCGATGTTTAAACAAAAATCAGCAACGTACAACAGAATTCATCAGCATCGATTAGCAGCAGATACAAATTATTCCTGAACTGCAGACATAACTGAACAGCAGTACAAATCAACAGAACAATCAAAATGAAGATAGTAACCAAAGATGTAACGAAATGAAAAAGAAACTTCATGAGGGAAGATACTCCAAAAATGTGGCTCCCTAGCTATTTATTTATTATTTATTGTTACCTTCGACCTGATGGATCGCCCCATCCCAACAAAGCTGGGCTCTAGGTAATGTACAGCATAATTTATAAATACAACATTTAAAAACAGTAACTAGATTGTTCTTCTCCCTAATCACACTCCACTTTACCTCAAATGACAGGGAGATGGAGAAGAGACAGAGAGAAGTCTCAGAAAAGGACCTAATGAATGAGAATATTCATGAGGAACCACTGATTTGTCACTCCCCAGTTTATTGTTGTTGTTGTTACTATTACTGTTATTATTAATTATTATTATTATTAGGGCTTTTAGTAGAAGAAGCCCAGCAGGAACTCATTTGTATATTACGCCACCCCCTGACACCAAGCCAGCTGGAACTGTGCTCCTGTGCATTCCTGCTCAAAAAAAGCCTTTCTTGTTGTTGTTATTAGTATTAGTATTAATATTATTGCCAGGATTTTTTTTCTGGAAAAAGAGGTGACGGAACTCTCAAGAGGGAAATGAAGGGGAAACACATGGGTGCATCCCATGAACTTTTAAACATTTTTGAGAATTTTGTTTCCATGAAGAACTTCTGGAAGCCTGCCTTTCTCATGGATCACAAAATACCAAAAAGATTTAAAAAGCCACATCAGAAACAGGGAAGAAGAAGAAGAGGAGGAGGAAGAAGAAGAAGAAGAAGAGGAGGAGGAGGAGGAAATCAAACAACAATTGTGTACCCAGATATCAAAGTCATATTGTTACTACAGTAACTCACAGCTGCTGAAATTTAACAGAAAATCCTTCAAAACAGAATTTCTTTACAGAGCTTTCTAAAATTCAACAAGGAAGGTGATCTCCAAACCCAACTGGACGTGCTGCTCCATACCCCTGGTACAATAACTAAAAAGGTTCAACCTTGGGCAGCAGTAGATTGGATGCCCACCTGGCTGGCCTGCTCATAACCCTGGCCTTGCTAATATATCCTCTAAATTAAGTGGGGGCATTGTCTGACAATGTTGAAAATTGCTTGTTATTCTTCCTTGCCAGTTGCCACAATGGTTTTACTTCACTTCCTTCTGAAGAGCCTAGGCACACTGTACACTATTTATCTATCCAGTTTGGAATTTCGTAGCATTAGCATCGAAAGGTCATAAATGGCCAGTTTTGGAACTGAAGCAGCTTCTTAGAATTTAAATAGTGAAGAAAAAAAATTACCTTACAAAATACAGATACCACACCGTCGCAGAAATGAAGAATAGGATTGTGTAGAGCAACAGGGTGATCAATATGCCAGGGATCCCAGATCCTTCTGTCCGTAAAAACAACCAATACAGCTTGGCACAGTCAGCAGTGGGTTTACCCGGAGTGTAATGAAGTCGCTGGAATTTTTTTTTTTAAAGAACCATGTTAAGAAAGATGAAAATAAATTCTTACAACATATCATCCTCATCACCACCACCAGTTTGTACGACTATATCAAAGTACTTGGCATTTGACAAAATGGAGATGGTAAGGTGTACAAGAGTGTGAAAGCATCTTAATGGATACACCCCCTCCAGCCTAGAAATAGCAGCTCTCCAGCAGCCCTGGCCTCACTCAATGCACAGCAGCCAAGAAGGTCAGAGCGCCTGCTCCGGCTGCAACGCCACTGAAGATGTTCTCCGCAGCTGAGAACAAAACGTCTAGAAGAAAAACTTTCTCCAGTAGAACACGGCACTTGAGCCCGAAAGATTCTACAAACCCTAATGATGTTGCCAGCCGTGAAAACCTGAAATCTTTGATAACATCTTAATGGACGCTTACCCCATTTGCTGGGACATTGTCAGGGTGTGCTGTTATGGAGGAGCTGTGCTTGGGGGGTGGGGGGGTCTGAAATGGAGGTGTTCAAATCCATTGACTTGCTTGCTAGTCCTAAATCCACAATAGGGCCCTGACACACACACACACACAAAGACATAGAATTGTATTGCTTGTGTCTTTCAGGACACTACTGCTTTAAAATTTGCTTGGGAAGACATACATTTTGACACCAAGAGGAGCATCCTATGCCAATTTTAATTATCAAAATAACCATATCTGCCATCTTGGAAAATGTCAGCTACTGGGAAAACATTCCAAAACTGGTATATCCACCCCAGAGGATTTTCAAGCAATAGCTTCCTGAAACACAAACAATCAGGGTGTTTTTTGTAGCATATCAGGCCACACACCCCTGATGTAGCCAATCCTCCAAGAGCTTACAAGGTTCTTAGTGCAGGGCCTACTGTATGCTCTTGGAGAATTGGCTACATCAGGGTGCGTGTGGCCTAATATGCAAAGGAGTTCCTGCTACAAAAAAAAAAGAAGCAGCAGCCCTGATTGATTATCTAACAGGATTGTCAAGCAAAAGGTTAAATGTCATTTCCCACATTAACCATGGAGGAAATATTCACATATGAGTAGATTTAAAAGCAGGCTCATAAAGTTTCCTGAATCTGACCTGGCTGGCTCCCTTTCTAATTGCTAGGTTATACTCTGTATGTCCTGGCCCTGCCAACTATGTATGTGCAATTTTGCTGTTCATAATTATTTATGATGGTAAGCAATATGGCAGAAGTTTGCAGGACAAGGCCTTCTCTTTATATCTGATACTCTCTCACATCACTGAGGGGTGGAGGAGTGGTTAATGCCGTGTCAAGTGATCTGCGCTTTTTCTTTTAATAATAAAAAAAAATGAAAGTGAATTGACACAGGACCCTATTTTCCAGTCCTATCAATCTGCCAGCTTCCATAAGCGCTAAGTCTGCTTAGAAATTTTAAAAAAAGATATTAGATCATTAAAGTAACTCATGTCACATTACCACAACATAACATTTTAAAATGCTTGATCCAAAATAAATTGATTGGCAAGTAAATCAGAAATAGCAGCTGAAAAAATGCCAAAGGCGGCCAGAGGTGGGGGGATTGCAAGAACAAATATGGGAAACACATGTAAGGGATTCTGTTTCGTTTTGAAATGGGATAGGCCCCTTCACTTGGTATTCAGTCAGTCAAATGTGTTCCTTGTGAAAGTAATTTTGGTAGAATATATTGCCAATTTTCAAGTACAGAGCAAGACGCATTTTTCATAACATCTCAAATCAAAGTCAAATTAGAAGTGCTCTCAAACGTCTAATTTTCAGGCTGATTTGGGTCTTCATCGGAACCTGATGCAGATGAAGAGGTGGTATCAGTATTCATGTCATGAGTTTCTCTCTTTATAACTAGAAGCAGAGGGCTTCATGTTCTGCTAAGTATTTAGAACATGTTCCTAGTGAATGTAATGTCTATAGGCCAAAACCTGGTCTATTGTCATCAATTGCAATTTGAAGACGTATGGCATGTATTTGTTTGAATAAAGCTGAAAGATGTGGTGAAAATGATTCTTATTACCTCCACGTGCAATTCTTAGCAATTTGAGCACGTGGAACTGCAGTTGACTCTGAAAACTTAGAACACTACAGCTCTGTCATGACTGCTTGGCTGAGGTGCCAAGATACTGTCAGAAAACTAAGTCCGTCAGATGAGGGCTGCAGTTGGTAGACTTGTAAGCAGGGCTTTTTTTTTGTAGCAGGGACTCCTTTGCCTATTAGGCCACACACCCCTGATGTCGTCAAGCCTCCTGGAGCTTACAGTAGGCCCTGCACTAAAAGCCTTGTAAGCTCTTGGAGGATTGGCTACTTCAGGGAGGTGTGGCCTAACAGGCAAATGACTTCCTGCTACACCCCCCCGCCCCGCTTTAAGAAAATTGGGTGGACAGTATCACTTCAGAGTACAATAAGGAACTGCATCTTTACATTTAAAGAAAATGCAAAACTAGAACTTCTTCCCTATGCTACTTTTTTCTGGGATGTCATTTACCCTGAGGTGAAACAATTCAAAAATCCCATTCAGCAGTCTGAAATGGTACATACAGACCGTTCTATCACTTCAAGTTTCTTTCACCTCATTTTGCGACAAGTATGCCACATCCTCATGAACTTAGTTGAGATGAAATTGGAGGAGCAACAAAGTTCTGTGGATATTTTTAACATAAATATCAGTTCCTAATGTTACTGTGCTCACTTTGGTCCCAAATTTCTCACCTACCCACAAAGCAATTCCTTTACAACCAGTGCCAAAATGGGACTATCTATCTATCTATCTATCTATCTATCTATCTATCTATCTATCTATCTATCTATCTATCTATCTATCTATCTATCTATCTATCTATCTATCTATCTATCTATGTCTGTCTCCCTCCCTCCCTCCCTTTGACTTTTTTTTTTAAAAAAATTATTGGGTGTGCTTGTGTACCCATGCACATCCCATGCACATAAGCACTACCATTTTAATAAACAGAATGGTGAACCACTTTGAGCTTACACTGGGGGGAGTTTAGACATCTGGAAATGCAGGATGAATGCGCAGACATCTGTAAGCACCAGACTTTCCCCAGTAGCTGTTAACTCCATGTCCAACTCGTCATACAATGGGGTGAGTACATCTAGGGAACAGGCGCCAGATGTGGTTGTGTGCAGGGGTGGAATTCTAGCAGGAGCTCCTTATTATATTAGGCCACACACCCCTGATGTAGCCAATCCTTCAAGAGTTTACAAAAAAAAGAGCCTTGTAAGCTCTTGGAGGACTGGCTACATCAGGGGTGTGTGACCTAATATGCAAAGGAGCTCCTGCTAGAATTCCACCCCAGTTGTGTGAATGTGCACATTTAATCTGTAAGAGAACAGCAACTATATTGGGCTAAACTGCCCATCTGACTGCAGCCCTGGAAAAGTTTTTCTCTTTCAGTAACCTGCCATCACCA
Organism: Heteronotia binoei; assembly: GCF_032191835.1. NCBI lineage: Eukaryota > Metazoa > Chordata > Lepidosauria > Squamata > Gekkonidae > Heteronotia > Heteronotia binoei. The sequence goes on from NC_083229.1 coordinate 111,128,101, forward strand.
CCTAACGATTGTAAGGAATTGTCTGCTGAGAAGGTCAAGATTCCCAGCATCCCTTACCAGTTTTAAGGCCTTGCCTCTGTAAGCCAAAATGCCCTCAAAACGAGGATGGGGAATTGTCAGGTGGGCACCTGGCTTAATCAGGATCTTTTACCTGTGTATACAGGATTCCACATCCAGAAATTAATGCTTAAAATATTAGGGACTCTAATTAAGTAAAACAATTAAAATTTATTCCAGAAAATATAGGCTTACATACAAGATAAAATACTCATAAAATCATACACACGGTCTTAAGAAAAATAGAGAGAGATACAGAGACACCACATGGGTAGACAAACAGGGTGATAATTACCGATCGTAGTCTTCAAGGAAGGCTCCAATGGCAACGAAAGAGGATGGGGGAAACGGGACCCTCAACTGGCCAAGAATCAAGGATGGATCTAGACAGCAGGTACTGCTAGATTCACACCAGAGTGGAGTTGGGTCAGAGGTTAAATAGACTACCTTAGACCCTCAGGATAGGAGGTACAGGGAGGAGAAAGGGGAGGCTCTGCAGTGACCATAAGGTAAGGTAAGGTAAGTTTTATTCTTATATCCCGCCCTCCCCCACCAAAGGCGGGCTCAGGGCGGCTCACAGACATGGCATGCCATGATTTAGATAAAATACAAAATAAACAATGATTTAAAATACAGTTCAATTACATAAATTAATTAAAATAGATAAAACAGGTGCTAAGGGCTGGACTTCTGCAGTAGCCAATAGCAAGTTAATTGGTGGCACCTAATTGGGTACCCATAACTGACCAATGAACAAGCATGGGCCCGGGTTACCTGATTGGGTGTACAGGTAACCATAGGTCAAGGGGGGAGGCTCCAGACTGACAGTTGGGGAGAAGAATGGGAGAAATTACTGGGTGGAGGGGTGCTTAAGATTATCTAAAAAGGTGACAATAGATGACCAAATTACTACCTAGGTAACACCCGGTTTGCACAAAGGAACTTGGCTCTGGCTGAAGATGGTCTTCCTCTTCTTCAGTGTTCTCCTTGCCACCAGTCTTTGTCCTGAGTTCCGTTGGACAAATGCTTGGGTGGTTCGGTAGGGTCCACTCCTGGATAAGCTTGATGGCTCCATGGGTGGGTAACATCTGTTGCGTATGTGTCCTTCCTCTGTGCTGAAATGGAGTCTTAGCACTGCTGGAAGATAGCAGGTATTAGCCTCCCAAAGTGGATTCTATGGTCAAGGCTGAAAACCGTATGGTCTGGATAGCTCCTAACGGCGCACTTTCTTCCGCTCCAAGATAGAGATGGCGTTCGCCCGAAGCGACTGGAAATCATCCGTTCTCCTTGCTGGAGCTCTTCCAGGGACACGGAGCGCTGCTTTAGCATTGTGGCTGTTAGTACTCATAAGTCCTTTCCAGTCTGGTAGGCAAACCCACGTCCTTCTGGCAGATGTGTGAGAGCTCTGTCTCCAGACCCTCTGGCAACCAGACGGGTGACTACGATGTTCTGGAAATTAGGGGCATTTCCTTACACCTCTGTGACTCCTGTTTCCCAGCACCAGATCACCAGGGGGACAGTTTACTGCCTTGTGCACCCTTGAAGGAATAGCTACTTGCCAACTGCCTGCCATTCCCCAGCACCCCTTTTAAAATAGTGTGTCCAAGATGGTGGATGTCTATGTCATACAGAGAACTACTACCAGCATCAAAAGTTATAAAGTATTTATTAAAAAGTAAATGTTCACAAACATACTTTTAGCACAGCACCAGATTGAGCAAGGGATGCAAAAGAAATGGGTAAAATGCAAATCCTCTGCCGTCTCTCTATACATGCCCTTTCAAATGTTAAAATATAGGACAGGCTCCTTAGCTTAGGAAGTTACATATTGCTAGGGACTTCCCATTACCTTTAAACTTTTGGTCAATGGCTGACTCCTCCAGACCTCAACTACAAATTCTCTCTGCTCTGATGAACTCCACTCCAAAGATACCTTGATCCCTTGAGTTTTATCATCTCTCTTTTCCCCACCCACTGAGCAAGTCAGGCAAAGTCAAAGAGGTTTTTCCTGGAGTTCCTTCCTGAAGTCTTGCTAGTTTTAATGCCTCCAAATCCCTGTTTCCTGCTTGGGGAAGGGGGAGAGCTTGACCCACCCATTATGTCTCCTGCTAGACCTATTAGCATTTGCATGAAGGTGGGCTGAAAGCAATTGAACTGACCTCCCCCCCCTTCCTACTTGCCTTCTGCCCAGAAAGAAAAAAAAAACACTTTTAAAACACAACATGAAAGTTGTGCTCAATTCAAACCTCCAAAGGAAAAAAAATGGATTTCTTCACACAACCCAAAGCATGTTTGCAAAGTGTTTCATTTCTTTTCTTTCCAAAACCACTGGAGATTTAATGGCTATCTTTACTGGGTTTCATGTGTTATTCTGGGAACGGCTTGTTTTAGCATGGTGCGTTTCACTCACAATTGTCCACTGCAGTGATAATTAACATATGAACTGAGGATCCCTACCAAGACCAAACTGATGGTGTGTGCATGTGTGTGTGTGTGTGTGGCGGGGGGGGGGGGGGGATCAGCAAAACACACTGTGCATTCCAGCATCAATTTGTCACCTCAGTTCTGCACCTGGAAAATATCCATACTAATGGAATCTTAGAGATTTGTTGTAGACCTAAACAATTTAAGTCACTTTGCACACCAACAATGCTATAGGTATTCCTAATAATACAAAAGAATCCAATGATTTCTCTACAAATTTTGTTTTCTGAAGTAGTTCTGTAATGCTACATTTTAAGATTGTTTATTTCAAAATATTCTGTCGCTTTTCTATGAGGTCACCAACATCTTCAAGGCCATTGTAATCTTTTTTAACACTATCTCTGTATCTATATCAAGGTCTTACCTCAGTCATTTCACAAAACGGGGAAAGATATCATAGACCTTTCAATCAAAATGTGCAATTAGTAATATAAAAGTGGTTTAATTTTAAAACAAAACAAAAACAAAACAAAAAAGTAGCTTGTTGTAGCCAGGGGAGGAATTTCATATCTCTGAAGGAGTCACTAAATAAAACTAGCCTTAACAGCAAAGACTCATATTCAAGATATTTTAAGTGACTTACCCCCAGGAATGTATCCACTACAAACACTGCCAAGGGGTCTAATACTGTCCACAGTCCCCAAGCCATGATCAGCTTTGACAAGAAAGAAGGAAATGAGCCAAACAACAGTTGACAGGCCCATCTCATCAAAACCATAAGAAGCATCACTGTGTTCAAGGTCAAAGGTCCCACCACAACGACAGCCATCTCTTCACTGGTATGTACCAAAGAATTCTGGTAGCACAAATCCACTGTGTGAGGGAAGAACTGGAATCTGAAAATAAAGGTCGAGGGAGAAGTCAGCAAACTATCTTTCTTGGTGGTTATTCTACACCACATCTACAATTATTTATCTTGAACTAAAAGAAAAGTAGCCACTGGATTTGCTATCTAAGAATAACTGAGCAGAATGTTATGATTTGTTTTCACCTGTGCCTCATATGGCTTGCTGAGGGTTGGGGGAGGAGGGGGGGGAGAACAAAAATTGCTGTAGTGACCACAGTGGGGCAGGGTTTAACTGGAATGTACTGTTAGGAGCTAAATTCCATATTGCTTTCCTGAGTGGATGTATTTCCCCAGCCTTAGGGTTGCCAAGTCCAATTCAACAAATATCTGGAGACTTTGGGGGTGGAGCCAGGAGACTTTGGAGGGGTGGAGCCAGGAGCAAGGTTGAGACAAGCATAATTGAACTCCAAAGGGAGTTCTGGCTATCACATTTAAAGGGATCGCATACCTTTTAAATGCCTTTGCTCCATTCAGAAGAATGAAAGATAGGGGCACCTTCTTTTGGAGCTTATAGAATTGGAACCCCTGGTCCAAAATTTCTGAAACTTGGAGAGGTTTTTTTTTTTAAGGAGAGGCACTGGACGCTATGCTGCAAATTTGGTGCCTCTACCTCAAAAAACAGCCCCTCCAGATACCCACAGATCAATTCTCCATTACACCGCACACCTTTTAAATGCCTTCCCTCCACTGGAAATAATGAAGGATAGGGACACCTCCTTTGGGTGCTCATAAAATTGGACCCCCTGGTCCAATCCTTTTGAAACTTGGAGGGTATTTGTGGGGAGAGGCACTAGATGCCATGCTGAAAATTTGGTGCCTCTACCTCAAAAAAACAGCCCCCTGGAGCCCCAAATACCTGCAGATCAATTCTCCATTATACTCTATGGGAATTGGTCTCCGTAGGGAATAATGAAGTGCACAGCAGACATCTCCCCCTCCTCTGCTTCCTGATGACCCTGAAGTGGGGGGAGGGCCTCCAAACCAGGGGATCCCCTGCCCCCACCTGGGGATTGGCAACCCTACCCAGCCTAGATACCAAGACTTCTTGTTTAATTGAACAATGAGCAGGGCTTTTTTTGTAGCAGGAACTCCTTTGCATGTTAGGCTACACCTCCCTGATGTAGCCAGTCCTCCAAGAGCTTACAGTAGGCCCTGTAAGAAGAACCCTGTAAGATATTGGAGGACTGGCTACATCAGGGGGGTGTAGCCTAATATGCAAAGGAGTTCCTGCTACAAAAAAAAAGTCCTGGATACAATTCAGAAAGAGTACTATGTAACTATCAGAAAAAGCAGCAGCAACTACAACAAAGTAAAACTATAAAGTAGCACACACCATCAAGATACTCCATAAATAAGAAATATTGCTAAAGAGTGAGCATCTTTAATTGCACATAACAGCAAAATTGTAAGCAGTATACTCACTGGCTTATGAATAAAGTGTATGTGAATAAAGTGTATGGAAAGACTAGAAAGTGTATAGAAAAACCAGGCAGACTGGAAAGCAGAAACAACCCTGGGGAGGACCTGGCCCATAGCACAACCAATGCCCACTCAACAGTGGAGGGGAAAGGAGCAAAAGACAACTCTCTTGCCACTCCTGCAAGTAAGCTGGCTGCTCCAAAGCTGGCCTGTGCATGGTAGGTGAGCTCTCCCTGCAAGCAAGCCAGCTGATACATCCCTATGTGGGGCAGGTGGGCCATGGGAGCTTGCCTGCACTGATTGGGACCAGAGCAGTTGGCTCGCTTTCCATGGTAACTCTACCTTGTATGGGCTGAGGAATGGCAATTTACCACAGCAGCATTTGCAAGGGCTGCCCTGAACAGGATGAATGTTGCCCCTTGCATGGGGCCACCATAGCCCCAGCAGGGAGAGGCAGTCCCCAAGGCCATTGGCACACCAGGGTTTCCCGCAGTGGCCTTAATGGCCAATCTGCCTCCACAGAGATTGGAAGAGATCCTGTTAACAAAATAAAAATAAGGAATAATAAATGTTCAATTTTACAATAGCAAGTTCAACTCGCAACCTTTACTATTCAGTCAGTGAATGGGTGCTGAGTTGGCTGCTAACAGATCCAGGGTGCGGTCACACTCACCATTAAATCCATCTGCAAAGCACCTCTATTATAATCCGCACAACCAATTTTCCGATCAGACAACAGCCAGGCTCCCGTTCCATCCTATGTGGGTCCCGTCGCTGGTCGATCAAAGTGCTCTACCGGACCTCGTTTCATGAGACGTCAATCTGCATTAGTGCAGGTGCAGTGATGCCCGCTATCTGCAGCGCGTCGCTTTTAAATGGGTTGGATCACTAACAGTTTTGCTAGTCCGTTGGCACTACTTTTCCAGCACGAGCACTACGCGTGCAGAAAAAACCCCAGGAATTCAAATCAGTTCACATCTAGTTTCAAAAGTGAGTTTTGTTTCCGGACATAGGGGCGGGTAAACGATTTATCGAGCCAACGTTCGCTCGCTCATTCACTGGCGCAGTGATATCACTTGCAGGGGGCTTTGGACGGGAAGCGGTGGTGCGCTTCCGACGAGTCGCCAACGATGGAGCGTTCAAACAGAGAAATCCCACTCAGGAACCATCAGAAGAATTTTGTTCTGGATTTAAAGCAGTATCAAATTAGTCCGCGCCCCAGTCGTCTCAACGCGGGACTCGAACGAGCTAACCACCATTCGCAGATGCTGACGTTTGGACAACCGCTTAAAATCCGACATGCTTCTGGACTCCACTCATGCCCGTAGTGGGATTTTATGAACGTCTGACCTCACCTCCAAAGAGGATAGACATTGTTGCATATGAGGTTGGAATTGTATCAATGATTTGGAGTTCTTGCCTGGCTCATTGGAGCCTGTAGGACTGAGCTTGGGGACTCAGGAACAATAGGCAGTAGGATCCAAATCCCTGCTGCCCTGCTCCAATCAAGAGCCCCCTGCTGGTTTGAATGGTCCAATAACATGGTAGCGCAGGAAGTTTGTGCGTATATATAGATGGCCCTGTTTGCCCAGTCTTCAGTCTTTTGAGGCAGTACTATACTATGCTGTATTCAATAATAGAGCTATGTTCACTACCACCTCACTTCATCATTGCTTAGAACCCACTATATTATAGACATGTTATGTCATCTCTCTTTGTAGACCTCGTGCAGCACAATGAGCAAATCAATACTCACTTTGTGACAGGAATTGCAACAGCTTGAAGGAAGATCCACTGGCTGCAGTAGTGAAGATACAGACGGACAAACCAGAGTAAAGCCACCAGCGTCATCATGAGCCAGAAGTCGCAGGAATGCCAGTGTCCATCCCCAAGTTCAGAAAAGGCTGCATACACCCCAAAGTAGATGTGCTTGGTGATTCTTTTGGTCACTATTGAGTCAACTGCAGGATGACACCTGAAAAGACATTAATATGTAGCAATGAAGGGAGATGTCATTATGAACATGGTTTGGAACACAACAGAAAGGAATCTTCTCATAAACGTTCACATTAACTGTTAATGGCTCACAGCTGTCAGATCAGTGATCCCTAGCATGCTGCCAGTGGGTGCCGTGTCCCCCACCAATGGGTTTTCTGGTCTTCATTTGCTTCTTTGACAAAGCATCTCTTCCTAGGGTTGCCAAGTCTAATTCAGAAAATATCTGGGGACTTTGGAGGTGGAGCCAGGAGACTTTGGGAGTGGAGTCGGGAGACTTTGGGAGTAGAACCAGACTTTCCCATTCCCAAAATAAATACATAAAAATACAGCAGTACAGTTCACCTGAATAGTTATCATTTCCTCATCCCCCAATAGCTGCAAGTCTAGTAAATGAAAGTGTAAACACACAAAAAACAGCCCAAATGCACAGAGTTTGCAAGCTCACATTTTTGTGATCTCACTGGGGCTTTACTCACAGGAACTGCTGTTCTTCAGGCTAACACTGGCAAATAAAAAGAGAGAGAGGTGGAGTTTTCCTCCATCCCATAGACAGACTCCTATACAATGACTCTGAAAACAATGCAAAACAAGCAGAGACAGACACACACTCTTACTGGCTCCCCTACAAAGACTTCTGAAAAGTACAGGGGCTACGCTGCTCTCTCTCTCTCACACACACACTCTTTCTCTCTCTTACTTGCTCTGAAATGAAAGCAAAAGAAACGGAGGGGTCTGCTGCTGACCCTTCCCCATGAAGTACTTCCTGCTCTTATTTAAAGGCACACACACATTTTAAAATGGGACCTGTTTGCAGGTTTCTAAACCTGCCAGACAGCTAGAGGTACTAGTGACTGTGGGGGGGGGCGGGGCTTCCCCCACCGGCCAGCTGGCTGGGGGTGGGGTGGAGCCTGTAAAACCAATGGGACCTGGGGATTGGGAAGCCTATCTCTTCCCCAAAGCAACAAGCCAATTCTGGCTTCAGAAGAACTGAGAAGGCATCACTGGTGTGTCTACAGGAAGAAACTATTCAGAAACACTTGACGTCATCACAGGATGGTGCTTAGCTTTCAATGTGCAACTTTTTGTGCTTGGTGTCAGTGACCTGTGAAGGCCTGTTTGTGATTGCCCTCCATGGCAGCCATTTTGTGGTTGCACCCACTTCTGTGCTCAAAATTTCAAGTGCCCACAGGCATAACAAAACTGGCAACAAAACTGTTTTAGATTAATAACATCAACAAATTGTACTGTAAGGTATCAGCCCCATTACACACATATGTATTTGGGGTAGGAGGTCATGTAAGCATCAGCTAATTTTTAAAGAAGTACAAATGCTTCTAAAATTGGACTCAGAGCTGTCATCAGTTGTAGTTTGGTTCAACATATAGGTCTGAAAAGAAAGCATCTTCTGTATAAACTAATAAGAATTGTAGTGGCAGCAGCTAGTTACAAATAGGCTTGCCAAACCCCCAATCAAGATAGGGGTTCCCCTGATTTTTGGGGAGCCTCCCACTGGAAGCCCAGTAACACCTGGCAATCCTAGTTAAAAAGGAGTATGAAAATCAGCTGATGTAGGCCAGTTTATTAAAAGATGAGATAACAGAACAAAGTCTGAGTCCAATGGCACCTTTAAGACAAAGTTTGATTCTGGGTATAAGCTTTTGTGTGAATGCACAAAAGTTTATTCCAGAATTAAACTTTGTTGGTGCCACTGGACTCAAACTTTGTTCTGTTGCTTCAGTTCAACACAGCAACCCACCAGAATCTACAAGACAATTTAGAAAGTTCTGATTACCCAATTGTTGATTTCAAAGAACTAACATTTAACATTAGCCAGCAGTTTATTTCATATCATTAAGATTTAGATGGCATTTTGGAAATCACCCTCATCCCTTAAATTTATATCCCACCCTTCCCAAAATGCAAGGTACCATCAGACTGCTTGGCCATAGCATGCAATTAAAAAAAAAAAAAGCAGCAGGAAATTAGAAATTAAAACAAAAATAATAGGAGAAACAAAATACTTTTTAGAAGGATACACACTTTCTTTTCTTATTCAACTCACTTGTTTTCTCCTATAGCAATAAAATTTATGGGGAGGGATGGTATCGATGCTATTGTAAAGAGTTCTGTTTCTTTATGAAAAAAGGTTAGTGTTTAATGGTCCTACGGCGCCGGTTGGCACATTTTTATACATCAAGCAGCCTGAAAGCTGTTCTGAAACTGGTTGTCATAGCAGAGAGAAAACAGAAAAGGAAGTTGCACTGTGCAATCATTTACTGCTCAATGTGGTGTGATCTGCCCTTTAGTTAATTACTGTGCTCCTTCAAAGAAAAGAGAAAGACAGATGCACAGATGCAAGCTTGGCATTATGTCTGCAAGAAAGTGGAAAATTTTTGCTGATTCGAAGTCGAAAAGACAGTTGCTTCTTTGACCTTTGGAAACTTCTAACTGTTTATCCTTCTCCCCATTGATTCAAATGACTAAGCGGCTCAAACTGCCAGGCACAATGTCAACACACGCCAGCCATTATTTTTTTTTTATATCAATGAACTATTTTATACATTCAAAAGCATGATGATCTTGCGGTTGAAGCAGGTAGAACTACTTTTTCCTTTTAAAAAAATCTTATGAGATTTACTAAGGACCTTCAGGAACTGGATTCGGGGAAGTGGGATTTTGCCACAAGAACAGGGGAAGTGGGAAAATTATGGTCCTTGGGTAAAAATCTTTGTGCCAATGGAAATCATAGTCTGGCCCCAAGCCACTGGGCCTACCCATCTTATTGTCAAGATGACTCTTGCCATTGTTTTTTTCTGCTGTCTGTTTGCCGAAGTACTTTCACTTTGCCCCCCCCAGTCGGAATGAAGAGACTGACACAGTGTGTTGGATAAAAAACCCGGGCCGCTTTATTGAAACATAACTTGAACGATAAGGATGGCAAGAGGTATAGGCCTGCCAGAACAAGCCCTGGGGTCAAAACACAGGACCCCGCCTTGTCCAGAAGGGCGAGCCACCCTGCCCCCAGCACACAGGCCACTACCATCTGACTGGTGCTGAGCGGCCAGGCCCAAACTCCACCTCCACCTCTGTCGGCATCAATCACTCAGGAAAGATCCGCCCAGGTGAGGCTTTGTCGTGATCTGCACTCCCAGCATTGAGCCGTGTAGCCCATCTACCATTCATACAGACCACCCGCACCCACTGGTGCAGAGCCATAGGTGCTCCCCTGAAAAGGCTGTAGCCAATACCTCATCCTGCCAAGCGACCAAATCTACCTAACCTCACCCCATCCTCCCTACACTACCCTGCAGTACAAGGTAGGCAAAAAACAAATTCACACAGGCCAATTCCGTGAAAATGAAAAAATTCCTACCTGGCCCCTAATAAGGCGACCGGTAACACCTGTACTGCATAGGGCGGGTGGGTGGGCCAAGAGCCACGAGAGAACTGCGTAGCACGGGCGGGAGCCCGGGCTTAATAGCCCTGACTCCACGCCCACTCCTTGGACTCCCGGATGGCCGGGAAGCCGGCGTCAGCCTCCCTCCTTCTGGGAGGGCAAAGCACGGCCCCCAGCCTATGACTGGCATTGCCAGTGCGGCTGGGAAGGGGTCGATTTCCTGCACCTCTGCTTCGCCTTGCTCCTGTCTCTATGAAACAGTTACCACATTCTTTCAGCCTGGTCTCAAGAGTTACCAAGGTCACTCTTAGTAGATTATGTGCACACCTGCAAAGGGGCCTGAGAAGAACCTTGGTGGGAGGAACCACCGCTTCCCACTTTCCTTTGAAAATGTAACAGTTTTAGGTTAAGGCTATAAGACAGGGGTGGCCAACGGTAGCTCTTCAGATGTTTTTTGCCTACAACTCCCATCAGCCCCAGCCATTGGCCATGCTGGCTGGGGCTGATGGGAGTTGTAGGCAAAAAACATCTGGAGAGCTACCGTTGGCCACCCCTCCTATAAGAGAAGGGCGAAAGCCTGCCAAACCAGCTTTTGCAAAGTCTGTTTCTGCCTTGGACTGCTGCGTATCAATAAACTGCCATTGATGAAGTGGATTGTGTGTGATCACTGAACTGCTAGGTTCTTAACACTTATTTATTTAATATATTTATATGCCTACCCTTCCCCCAGATAACTGAGACCCAAGGTGGTTAACTACGATCACATTAACACAAAATCACATGTTTTAAAAATAACAAAATTAAAACAACCAGGAAAACAAAAACCTTCAAGCAATAGACCAGTGCCCACCAAAACATCCCCACCAAGCACCCACTCAGTGGGTTCGATACATGAAGAGGCTTGGTTGCAGTGAATCAAAGCTCTTTATTGTGATTACGGTATGGCAATGGCTAAACTAAGACCACTGATTCAATGGGACCAACTATATACACTTAGGGTTGCCAAGTCCAATTCAAGAAATATCTGGGGACTTTGGGGGAGGAGCCAGGAGACTTTGGGGGTGGAGCCAGGAGACATTGGGGCGGAGCCAAGAACAAGGGTGTGACAAGCATAATTGAACTCCAAGAGAGTTCTGGCCATCACATTTAAAGGGACAGCACACTTTTTAAAATGTCTTCCTTCTATAGGAAATAACAAAGAATAGGGGCACCTTCTTTTGGGGCTCATAGAATTGGACCCCCTGGTCCAATCGTTTTGAAACTTGGAGGGTACTTTGGGGAGAGGCACTAGATACTATATTGAAAATTTGGTGCCTCTACCTCAAAAAACAGCTCCCCCAGAGCCCCCAAAACCTCCAGATTAATTCCCCATTATACCCTATGAGAATTGATCTCCACATAGGGAATAATGAAGACGTTTCCCTCTCCTCCTCCCTCCCCCCCCCCTTTCTGGCAACTGAAGCGAGGGACTGGCCTTTCTACTCACGAGTTGCTGCCAGCTTCTTTACAGCAGCAGTCACACCATCCCAAAGTGGAGCCTTGCAATCAAGCCTCCGGAGGTGCAAAGGCACATGGTCCTTTGCAGGCGGGGCTTCTCTCCTCCCCCCCCCCCCAGCCAGCTGACTGGGCGCGGGAAGCAGCTTGCGAAAAGGAAGAACGGCTGCTGCAACGGGGCTGGGTGGGAAGGGAAGGGAGGAGGAGAAGCATCGGGCATTGGAGTCCGTCAAGACCCGCCTGCGTTCGGCAGCCACCTCCACCCGCTCGCTGGCGAGCCAGCCTCCCTTCTCAAGATTTCCCTTGCCAGGCTCAGCACCTCCTCCCCGGACGACGCAAATGCTCCTTGGCGCCATTCCCCCCTCCTCCCCCCGCTTCCAGAGTTATGGAAAGCGGGAAAAGAGGCTGAAAATCCAGTATTCTCCCGCCAGGGCGGGAGGCTTGGGAAGGCTATATACACTCCAAAGTTCCCGTGCTAGATCATCATTGGGTCCTTTGAACCAGCAGGGGGCTGGTGATTGGTCCAGGGAAGAAGAGATTTGGATCCTGCTTTCCATTGTACCCACGTCTCCAAGCTCCGTCCTAAAGGCTCCAATGAGCCAGGCAGGAACTAACAACCCTCATCAAACACAAAGTCACACATACACAACACTTTTCAAAAGTTTTATTTTGGAGACCTTCTAATTTCCACTGGAAGAGGTTTCCATAATATCAGAGCAGCCACCTAAAAGCCTGTCAGAGCAGCAGCAGAACAGCTGTTGCAATAAACCCAGATGCCAACTTTGCTGCCACATACCACCAGACACCGCAATCACTGGGCCTAAACTACACCATCTCAGGCTTATTAACGTGCTCATCTTTTAGCACTGTATATGCCATTAAATGCCAACAATGCCCTTCAGTTCTTTACATAGGGCAAACAGATCAAACCCTACACCAAAGGATAAATGGACACAAATCTGACATCAAGAACCACAAGACCAAGACACCTGTAGAAGAATATTTCAGCCTCCCAGGGCGCTCAAAGGGCAGCCAAGCCTTGTTAACAGACAGGCTGCCAATAGTCACTGCACAAGACTGCACTCACACTAGAATGGGTATTGTGCACACTGTATAATAACCAGGGCTTTTTTTGTAGCAGGAACGTATTAAGCAACACACCCCTGATGTAGCTAATCCTCCAAGGGCTCTTATTACAGGCCCTACTTTAAGCTCTTGGAGGATTGGCTACATCAGGGGTGTGTGGCCTAATATGAAAAGGAGTTCCTGCTACAAAAAAAAGCCCTGATAATAAGACTCATTCCCAGCAGTTAGGATATACAGACATACACTCAGACAGACATTCCAGCATGTGCAGTGTGGATGGTCTAAAGGACAAAAAACTAAACCAAATATTCATTCATTCAAAATGGCATGATTGAGTCAATAGTAAGCTTGCTTTTAAAAATAATTATTTGTTCTACCCACTTTTCTCCTTATTGGGGCCTAAAACAACTTTGTTCTCTCTTCTCCATATCATCCTGACAACTCTGTGAGATAGGTTAGGTTTAGGGTTGCCAACTCTGGGTTGGGAAATACCTGGAGTTTTGGGGGTGGAACATGGGAAGGGCAGGTTTTGGGGAAGGTTGGAACCTCGTCGGCATGCAATACCAAAGAGTCCTCGCTCCAAAGCTGCCATTTTCTCAAGGACTATAAAAAAGCAAACCATAGTCATAAGTATTATATAGCCACCAATATATACTGTAAAAAATACACTATTATATCTTACCCCTCAGGGATGGAGGCATCTTCAGTTTAAAAAGGTAAAGGTGCAAGCACCAGTTAAGAACATAAGAACATAAGAGAAGCCATGTTAGATCAGGCCAATGGCCCATCCAGTCCAACATTCTGTGTCACACAGCGGCCAAATATATATATATATATATATATATATATATATATATATATATATATATATATATATATATATATATATATATATACACACACACACACACACTGTGGCTAATAGCCACTGATGGACCTCTGCTCCATATTTTTATCTAACCCCTTCTTGAAGGTGGCTATGCTTGTGGACGCCACCACCTCCTGTGGCAGTGAATTCCACATGTTAATCACCCTTTGGGTGAAGAAGTACTTCCTTTTATCCGTTTTAACCTGTCTGCTCAGCAATTTCATCGAATGCCCACGAGTTCTTGTATTGTGAGAAAGGGAGAAAAGTACTTCTTTCTCTACTTTCTCCATCCCATGCATTATCTTGTAAACTTCTATCATGTCACCCCTCAGTCGACGTTTCTCCAAGCTAAAGAGCCCTAAGCGTTTCAACCTTTCTTCATAGGGAAGGTGTTCCAGCCCTTTAATCATTTTAGTTGCCCTTTTCTGAACTTTCTCCAATGCTATAATATCCTTTTTGAGGTGCGGCGACCAGAACTGCACACAGTACTCCAAATGAGACCGCACCATCGATTTATACAGAGGCATTATGATACTGGCTGATTTGTTTTCAATTCCCTTCCTAATAATTCCCAGCATGGCGTTGGCCTTTTTTATTGCAAACGCACACTGTCTTGACATTTTCAGTGAATTATCTACCATGACCCCAAGATCTCTCTCTTGGTCTGTCTCTGCCAGTTCACACCCCATCAACTTGTATTTGTAGCTGGGATTCTTGGCCCCAATGTGCATTACTTTGCACTTGGCCACATTGAACCGCATCTGCCACGTTGACGCCCACTCACCCAGCCTCAACAGATCCCTTTGGAGTTCCTCACAATCCTCTCTGGTTCTCACCACCCTGAACAATTTAGTGTCATCCGCAAATTTGGCCACTTCACTGCTCACTCCCAACTCTAAATCATTTATGAACAAGTTAAAGAGGATGGGACCCAGTACTGAGCCCTGCGGCACCCCACTGCTTACCGTCCTCCACTGCGAAGACTGCCCATTTATACTCACTCTCTGCTTCCTATTACTCAGCCAGTTTTTGATCCACAAGAGGACCTGTCCTTTTACTCCATGACTCTCAAGCTTTCTAAGGAGCCTTTGATGAGGAACTTTATCAAAAGCTTTCTGGAAGTCAAGGTAAACAACATCTATCGGGTCTCCTTTGTCCACATGTTTGTTCACCCCCTCAAAGAAATGTAACAGGTTAGTGAGGCAAGATCTTCCCTTGCAGAACCCATGCTGAGTCTTCCTCAATAACCCGTGTTCATCAATGTGCCTACTCATTCTGTCCTTGATAATGGTTTCTACCAACTTTCCCGGTATTGAAGTCAGACTGACTGGCCTGTAATTTCCCGGATCTCCTCTGGAACCCTTTTTAAAGATGGGGGTGACATTTGCTACCTTCCAGTCCTCAGGAACGGAGGCAGATTTCAATGAAAGATTACAGATTTTTGTTAGAAGATCCACAAGTTCAACTTTGAGTTCTTTCAGAACTCTCGGATGTATGCCATCCGGACCCGGTGACTTATTAGTTTTTAATTTGTCTATCAGTTGTAGGACCTCCTCTTTTGTCACCTCAATCTGACTCAGGTCTTTCAACACCCCTTCCAATATTAGTGGTTCTGGGGCGGGCAAACACTTCTCATCTTCCACGGTGAAGACAGAGGCAAAAAATGCGTTCAGCTTCTCAGCCATTTCCCCATCCTCCTTCAGTAATCCTTTTACCCCATGGTCATCCAAGGGCCCCACTGCTTCCCTGGCTGGTTTCCTACTTCTAATATATTTGAAGAAATTTTTATTGTTGGTCTTTATGTTTTTTGCAATATGCTCCTCATAGTCCCTTTTTGCCTGCCTGATCACAGTCTTGCATTTGATTTGCCACTGCCTGTGTTCCCTTTTATTAATCTCACTTGGACTGGTTTTCCACCGCTTAAAGGAGTCCTTCTTACCTTTTACAGCTTCCATTACTTTGTTTGTTAACCATGCTGGCCTCTTCTTATACCTGTTTGTGCCTTTCCTAACTTGTGGTATGTCAGTTGTTTCTGACTCCGGGGTGACGTCACATCGCGATGTTTTCACAGCAGACTTTTTATGGGGTGGTTTGCCATTGCCTTCCCCAGTCATCTACACTTCCCCCCCAGGAAGCTGGGTACTCATTTTACTGACCTCGGAAGGATGGAAGGCTGAGTCAACCTCGAGCCGGCTGCCTGAACTCAGCTTCCGCTGGGATCGAATGCCCACAATTAAATTCTCCAGCCTAGGGCTGGGGCTGTACTATCTGAGGCTCCCTGAAACTGTAGGAGATGGTTCCAAATCAGGCCATTTTCCTCAGGTTTTTCAAGGATACCGGTTGTTCCAACCATAATGACTTATTACTCTCCTCCATCATAATAGAATGGTGATTACACGTTCAGGTAAGCGAGAGAAAAGCCAGGATTATTGGAATTCCTGGAAGATTCGTCCTACATTGTTAAGTCCAACTTCTTTAAAACGGCATGCTTCCGATAAATTCAATAATGCTAACGTCAAGGATGTGCCCTATTAGAAAAGAAATCAAACTGAGGTGAAATATGGATGCGTCCTATCAAGCTAATGGGGAAACTGTTTAAAGTGCAAATGCACTCTGAAAAAGTAGTTCTGTAAAACTGGTATCATGGGGCTCTACATTTAATGCATCCCAGTGATTTCCAGAATACATTTTCTCAATTTACGAGTACATTTTTCCCTCCTAAATGCCAGGCATGTAAACTCAGCATGGAATCTAAAACTCAAGCTGTGTTATTTCTAACTCATATTTCATCAACTCTGTTAAAGATCCTGCAGGAGAAATTCTGCCCACAGTTACACTTGAACAACTCGGTTGTCTTAAAGGAGAATTACACAGGTAGAACTGAGAGCATGAGGAGGATGCTCATGGCCCTAAAATGCAAATTATTTCATAATTCTATTGTAGTTGAAACATTTTAAACATGTGATAGCAGACCTAATTCATTCTTGCTTTCATCCAAAACGGAAAAACTGGAAATATAAAAGGCTGACAGTTTACTGATGTCCATTAAATGTTTCAGGACAGAGACAAAAACTTCCATCATTTCCAGAGTAAAAAGCAATTCTCTACACGAAAGAAAGCAGCCTGATTTCTGTAATGGCAGGGCTTTTTTTTGTAGCAGGAGCTCCTTTGCATATTAGGCCACACACCCCTGATGTAGCCAATCTTCCTGGAGCTTACAGTAGACCCTATACTAAGAGCCCTGTAAGCTCTTGGAGGATTGGCTACATCAGGGCTGTGTGGCCTAATATGCAAAGGAGTTCTTGCTACAAAAAAAGCCCTTTGTAATGGGATCCAAGATCTACACCACAAAGACAATTGCTAGATTTTGCTCAATGCTAGTGGGGCCTCAGAAGATATTTGTGGGAACTGATCCAAAAATAGGATGGTAAATGTAAGAATAACAAATTGCTTAGTGGTGGAGGATGAGATTTTCCCCACAAACCTTCCTAGAGGCCAGCACTAATATCTCCCTTTTACTTTTCCTCAATAATCTACTTCAGTTACTCTTTAGGGTCAAAACTCTTCCCCTGCAAACTCATAAGGTTACTCTACAGCCGACTCATTTCTTTCGGTTCAGCTTCTGTTGTGGATATGAGGCAGCATGAATAGTTCCTGATCAACTTGAGTCTATTTGCTGGGTTGCTTTGTGCAGAGTCAATGATATCTATTCCTGAGGGAGCCATCATTTCTGGTGTGCCACTACCAGTTGCTTAAACAAAGAATTACAGTTGCATATACAAACAGAGGGGGAGAAAATTTTGTCTTGCTGTTTTCTGCTCATTTGAGTCCATTTCTACAGAAACATTAATGGTCCAGGATTTGTCTGCATCTACAATTAGTTCTCTCAGAACTCTCTCAGTCCAACCAACCTCACAAGGTGCCTGTTGTGAAAGCTGGTTGGCCACCAGAAGCGAGTGGGGGGTAGGGCTGACGGATCCAGGTTGGAAAACTGGAGATTTGGAGATGGAGACTGGGATCTCAATGGAATCCACCCTCCAAAGCATCCATTTTTCTAGATGAACTGATCTCTGTGGCCTAGAGATTAGCTGTAATTCCAGGGGATCCCCAGGTGTCACCTGGAGGCTGACATTCCTAAAGTTTACACATGGACATTCTCACACAGCCACATGGGAGCCATAGTTCATTCCCCTCTGGGTTACTGGGGGCAAACTAAGTGCTGTAATATCTTGAACCAACCATAACCAAAAGCAGCCACAAGACATAAAGAAACAAAACCTATCAACCAAGGCTGCTGCACAGCTGTTGCCCAGCTCAAGCCTCAAGTTGGGTGTCCAACAGTGATGGCGAAACAAAGAGATCTGAGAGGTTCCAAATAAGGTAAGTTCCAACTGTTGATGAAACTATTCACATTAGGCAAAACCCTCTACATTCTCAGTTTCATCAAAACTTTGACTTTTTATGAGCCCCACAGATTTTTCTTGAGTTCTCAGGACTTCTGACCTATCAGGAGAAAGGAGGGCATATAAATATTTTAAATAAACCAATTTTGTGGACTGAGGTCCTGGATGTAATATGGCTACTCAAAGTGCCCAGAAGGCTTTGACGGTGACTGGAAAACAACTGGGCTGCTAAACATATAGTTTACAGGGGTGAGGGAGTGATATAAGGTACTAGAAGAAGAGGCTTATGGAAGGAACAAGCTAAGAAACACCTTTTCAATCTCATTCGATTTGAAGAAGCCTGTCCAAAAAAAAGTTTTATTAAGATATCCTACAGGGTAAAACATCTACCAAATTTCCTGGGAGAAACCTCCCCCCATTTTCATTAAAAATAACAGCAAAATATTCTATAGGAAACAGGGGAAGAGGGGGACAGAGAGAAAGAAAGAAATTTCTGTTACAAGAATCCCTTGAATCTGATATGTGGTACCTTTCCTATCTTGACACAGAAAATCTCCCCAAGGACATTTGCTTTATCTAGAGGAAAACTGTAATCTTCCTCTAGACTAAGTACAGTCTGAAATTCCGAAACTATTATCCACTCGTGCACCATCTGCAGCCAGCGCATTCGGCAGGAGTATATACAAGTTATTGCTAGTAGGGCATTTGGGAAGTAGACTCTGGGATTGCTTATCATAAGGGATCTGTTAAGCGTTAGTCAGAGCTTAACATCAGAAGTAGATTCATTCTGCAAAGAAAGCAGCTGAGGAACAGATAGGTCGCAACAGCCAGAAAGTTTTTTTTTGTTTGTTTGTTTAGGTGCAGCCTTTACCAAGAGATGAGGGAAAATAACTATTTTCAAAGGAAGGGAAGATTTTTACACCCTTTTCTTTACCATAAGGAGTCTCAAAGTCGCTTACAATGACCGATTTCCCACTCACCTTACACCACTTTCATGTTCCTCTTCTCAGCGGGGCTTCTTTCCAATTTCGCACTATCTGCCCGGGGGCTGCAGCTAGCGTCGGCTTTTTCGCGCAGCAAACAGAAACTGGTTTTTAAAGATTTCTGTTTGCCGTAGGCTTGCCAATCCCCAGGTCCCAGCGGGGGTTCTTCCGCTTTCCCAGACTCCTTCCCAACCCCAGTCAGCTGGCCGGTGGGGGGAAGCCCCACCCCCAGAGGACAATGTGCCTTTCCACCTCCGGAGGCTTCAGTCCCCGATTGGAAAGGCTTCCTCTTGGGATGGTGTGTCTGTGTTACTTTGAAGAAGTTGGCAGCAACTTGTGAGTAGAGAGGCCAATCCCTCACTTCAAAGTTGCCAGAAACGGAGGGGGGGTGGAGGGAGGGAAACATCTGCTGAGCATTTCATTATTCCCTATGTGGAGATCGATTCTCATAGGGTATAATGGGGAATTGATCTGGAGGTTTTGGGGACTCTGGGAGAACTGTTTTTTGAGGTAGAGGCACCAAATTTTCAGTATAGTATCTAGCACCTCTCCCCAAAGTAACCCCCCCCCCCAAGTTTCAAAATGATTGGACCAGGGTGTCCAATTCTATGAGCCCCAAAAGAAGGTGCCCCTATCCTTCATTATTTCCTATGGAAGAAAAACATTTTTTAAAGTGTGCTGTCCCTTTAAATGTGATGGCCAGAACTCCCTTGGAGTTCAATTATGCTTGTCACACCCTTGCTCCTGGCTCTGCCCCCAATGTCTCCTGGCTCCACCCCCAAAGTCTCCTAGCTGCACCCCCAAAGTCCCCAGATATTTCTTGAATTGGCAACCCTAGTTTGCTGCGTGAAAAAGCCGATGCGTGCTGCAGCCCCGGGGCAGATAGTGCGAAATCGAATGGAAGCCCCGCTGAGAAAAGAAACGTGAGAGCGGCATAAGGTAAGTGGGAAATCAGTCAAACTCTTTTCACTTCCCTTCCCCACCACGGACACCTTGTGAGGCAGGTGGGGCTGAGAGAGTTCTGACAGAATGGTGACCGATCCGAGGTCACCAAGAAGGCTTCCTGCGGCGGAGGAGTGAGAAAGCAAACCCATCCACTAGATTAGAGTCCACCACTCTTAACGACGACACCATGCTAACTCTCTTTGGCTGAATGCAGACGGCCAATTTGAGCCGCCATAGGCACAGCCCCCAGGCGGATTTCAAAAGCAAGGTAAAACAGGCACAGCTGCTGCCTGCCCCTCTCCTGTACTCACCCCTTCCTCTGACGTCGCTGAGATGGATCAAATAGCTTCCACTTGGGAAGTGGTAGCAAATTCTTCTGCCACACTCCATCCATCTTTCCAGGGGTCTGACCACAGGAGTGCGCAAGCGAGGAGGACTGGCGGTGTGAATTCACCAATCCGCTCTAGGAGTTCACCAGTATTCTTAAAAAAAAAAAAAAAACTGCCCAAATTGTGCTAAGGAGATGGTGCGCAACAACTGTGTGAATGCACCCAAGTGCCCCCTGCATGGTATACAGACACATTGTGTGGGAGCGTCCAACCAGGATTTGGCCACTCCATTTTGGGGACACCTCCAATGCACACAAAGCTACCCGTTTGTACCCTGCCTTTGTCTTTGTCTTACGAAGCATCAAAGTTTTACATGGTAAAAAACACAAGTCATTAAAATAGGACTTGGTAGGGCATCCATTCCTTGAGCTAATTCTTAACATAAACCCGCAGAAATAACTTCCTTGATGGTCCATCAATTGCTCCACATGCTGTCTGTTTGAATAAGATTTGTATCCGGATGTTTACTTTACTTTACTTTACTTTATTCGATTTATATCCCGCCCTACCCCACCGAGGTGGGCTCAGGGCGGCTTACAACAATAAAAGCTAACAGAGGTCGATTTAAATACGATTAAAATTATACAATAAAATACATAAAAACCTAAAAATACATAAAACTCACATCGATATACACTATGCTACTATTCCTTAAATCAGTCCTTCAAATTTCCAATATTCAGTAATCTGATGTTTAAGATTTAATATTCAGGCATTCTGCTCACAGTTAATTATATGCCAACCAGAAGAGGGTTGTTTTACAGGCCCTGCGGAACTGTTCAAGGTTCCGCAGGGCCCTCACCTCCTCCGGGAGCTGATTCCACCAACAGGGAGCTGCAATCGAGAAGGCCCTGTCCCTGGTTGCTTTCAGACGGGCCTCCTTTGGCCCAGGGATTGTAAGGAGGTTCTGAGACCCCGACCTCAGCACTCTCTGGGGGACATGTGGGGATGTTGCCGAAGGTTCCACTTTTGAAGAACCAGGAAAGACACTTCAGCATATCTCCTCCTTGCACAGCTCTGGTAACATCAATGTGGCAATATCTGAGAATACCAGATGCATTTTGGGTAGCAGGAACTCCTTTGCATATTAGGCCACACACCCCTGATGTAGCAACTCAGCAAACAGGGTCAAGTTGTTCAGGAACTATCCAAGCTGCCTCATATCCACAACAGAAGTTGAACCAAAAAGAAATGTGTCGGCTGTAGTGCAACCTTATGAGTTTGCAGGGGAAGAGTTTTGACCCTAAAGAGTAACTGAAGTAGATTATTAAGGAAAAGGGAGATATCAGTGCTGGCCTCTAGGAAGGTTTGTGGGGGGAAATCTCATCCCCACCATTAAGCAATTTGTTATTTTTACATTTATCATCCCATTTTTGGATCAATTCTCACAAATGTCTATTGAGACCACACTAACATTGAGCAAAATCTAGCAGTTGTCTTTGTGGTGTATTCCATTACATAGGGCTTTTTTTGTAGCAAGAATTCCTTTGGCTATCAGGCCACACACCCCTCATGTAGCCAATCCTCCAAGAGCTTACAGGGCTCTTAGTACAGGGCCTACTGTAAGCTCCAGGAGGATTGGCTACATCACGGGTGTGTGGCCTAATGTGCAAAGGAGTTCCTGCTACAAAAAAAGCCCTGGACAATACCATTTTTTCCCAAGGTAATACCCCCCCCCACAAGTGAGGGCAACACTGTTATAAAAAGGAGCTGCAGTGTGAATGGATTCTTCCCATATGGATTTGGTTTCCTTGTACACAGATGAAGACACTTTGCTCTTAAGACACTGAAATAATATCGGTCCTATCCTTATGTTACCACATATCATCAACATGGCTTATGGGGCTGTTTTCTCCTGAAGTTCATTTTCAGTGCGAAACAATGTCTTTCTAGGATCTTGAATGGTTCTCCAAAAGAGAAATATCAGTTTGTTTTGTATTGTGAAATGGAACGTAGAAATAGCTGCTCTGCTACCACCAAAGGCAAAAAATTCCTATCCTTCATTCCCTGACTGTTCGTCAGATGGCTGGGAGATATGAAGCTTGGCTGATGAGTAGCCATGGCTGTCAAAAATGGTATGTTTGCCTGCCAAACACATTTGGCATGAAGTTCTCAGCATTTCTACACAATAGATGCGGCTAATGAAGTTGACTGTAATCCACAGGAGCTGAAGCTAGAATAAAAATGGGCTAGTCCCTAAGACTACTGGGGAAGGCAATGGCAAACCACCCCTTAAAAAGTCTGCCAAGAAAATGTCATGATGTGACTTCATCCCATGGGTTGGTAATGACTTGATGCTTGCAAAGGGGACTACCTTTACTTTTATCTTTTTAGTCCCTAAAATGCCACAGGAATCTTGTTTGCTTCTGATGCAACAGAGTAACCCAGTTGCCCTGCTGGGATCAACACACTGGTCCATTTTTACAGTCCATTTTACAGGATGATGCATACATCCTGCAATGAGGAGTGAACTGCTAATGGAAAAGCCTCCTCCATCAGCAGAAGAGCCTCATGTACTGGCGGAAGGATCCTCCCAATACAGGACTATGCTAATCAGGCTGCTAGGATCTGACTCAAAATTTACATTTCCCATGAGTAAATAACTGGAACTGTGGGGTATGTTTCTGAGACACAGCTAGAA
Organism: Heteronotia binoei; assembly: GCF_032191835.1. Classification (NCBI taxonomy): domain Eukaryota; kingdom Metazoa; phylum Chordata; class Lepidosauria; order Squamata; family Gekkonidae; genus Heteronotia; species Heteronotia binoei. The sequence goes on from NC_083229.1 coordinate 111,151,112, forward strand.
CTGCTGGTGGAACAAGAAGCATTTGAAAAACACATACTAATTATCAAGTATCTATTACGTAGATAGCATATTTCAAGTGATCAAAGCTTCAGTCTTGGGACCAGGGCTATTTTTTGAGCAGAAACGCACAGGAACACAGTTGGCTTGGCATCAGGGGTGTGTGGCCTAATATGCAAATGAGTTCTTGTTGGGCTTTTTCTACAAAAAAGCCCTGATTGGGACACTTTTTGTTATCATCACTGTAATCCAGACCAGAGATTAAAATTGAGAGAGTGAGTTGCTGAAAGTTTGTCTATGAATTCATGGCTGAAGACTAATTTGAACTAGGGAATTCACAGCCACACTTTGAATTATTAGGCTCCTTATAGCTGTATGCCTATAAACTATGAGGGGTTTTTAAAAAGTAAATAGCAAAACTATTTATGGATTGGTGCAGAATACTAAAAGAGAATGGCTCTACCCAGTTAGCTATCCTGAAATCAAAGCTAGGCACCTTTCCAAACACATTTTAATTAATAACATTTTTTAACTGTACCTGGTGAAGCAATTAGCCCCATACCTATCTTGTCCTGATTTAGCCATTGTAATCCATGCAACAGTCACCTCCAAGATGGATTACTTTAACTTGTTCTACTTCGGCCTATCCTTGAGGCTGATCCAGAAACTCCAACTGGTACAAAATGTAGCAGCACTGGTCCTTACAGGGACAATGTACACAACACAAAACCAACCTATGTTGTGTGAGCTGCACTGGCTTCCAGTGGAGTACTGGATCAGGTTAAAGGCCTTGGTATTGACCTTTAGGGTCCTAAATGGTCAGGGACCTACATACCTTCAGGACCGCTTCTCCTGGTCTACCACCAGAAGAACGTTGTGCTCTGTAGATCAAAATCTCTTGGTGGTCTCTGGCTCGAGAGACATCTGGCTGTACTCAACCAGAGCCACGACCTTTTCTGTCCTGGCTCCAACCTGGTGGAATTCTGTGCCAAATAACACCTGTGTACTGCAGGACATGTTACAATTCCTCAGGTCCTGCAAGGCAGAGATGTTCCACCCAGGCTTTCGGTGGAGGACACCAATTGTTCAATCCTAGCAGTCCCATACCCCTCCTGTATGATAGCAGCATTACTTGCACCCAGGGCTTTTTTTGTAGGCAAATCCTGGCAGGAACTCATTTGCATATTACACCACACCCCTGATATCGCTATTGTTTCACACAGGGCTTTTCAAGAAACAGCCCATGAGGAACACATTTGCCTATTAGGCCACACCCCTGACATCACTATTGTTTCACACAGGGCTTTTCAAGGAACAGCCCATGAGGAACTAATTTGCATATTAGGCCACACCCCTGACGCCGAACGAGCTGGAACTGCGTTCCTGCTCAAAAGGAAGCCCTGCCTGCGCCATCCCTAGCCACATTCCTCTGTTACTGGTTTTAATCTTGTTTTTCATTGATGTTGTACACCACACTGTGCCCAGCTTGCCAGGAGAGGGCGGCTGAAAAATCTCAATAAATAAATGATGCTGGAGAAATTTCAAAGAATGCCTGTCATGATAAGGTATCGCATTGGCTGCACTTGGACTGTACCTAGCTACTATCTGATATAATTAATGTTGGTGAATTCCACTTTTGGTCATGATCAATACATTGCTGGGAAAAGCTGTAATATGTTTCTGGGGAAAAATACTATCTGAAGAAATACTGAAAGTCTTTAAAAGCAAATCTTCTCCATGTTGTTCAAAATGGAAACACTAATGCTATGTAATATTAAAGAATGATCAAAAGGATGTTGGCAGGGAGAGACTTTTTACCAAACACTACAAATATGCTGAAGCAATGCAACAAGCAGCAATGGGTTAAGTTATAGCAAAACATATTGCATGGACTGTTTAGACAAAGAATTCAACTCATAGGAAGAAGAATGGGCTTAGAATAATTCCGCACATCAAAATGAATCACGGGACACAAGCCTCCCATTTTCTTTCCCATTTTACAGGGTTCGATTGTATTTAGCCACCTCTTTTCAGAGTGTAATTTGTGCTGATGGCTCTGGAGCAAATCCAGCCATTAAAGACTTAATTTAATTCCTTTTGAGCTATTCGGATTTTTTTTCTTTTTTCTTTTTTAAAAAAATCTTTTTTAACATGTCCCCATATTGTACGATGTGACGAGAAATCCACCTTGAACTGTGTGTTCCCTGTCTCTCTCTCTCTCTCTTTTTCTCTCCCGCTATCTCCCCTCAAGGCAAAATGATCCTGTTCCTATATTCTGCAGGGTTTTTATCTCAGTATTCGAAAGAACTCACACAGAATGTACCTGATAGAACTGGACCAGGATGTCACCCATGATAGAAATTATGATCAAGACATGGTGGATACATAATGAGAACCTTCTCTTTTTGTGCAGGGGGCTGGGAATGCTAGAGAGTACCTTAAGGGGGTTGTTTAGAGACATCAGGACTCGTGCATTAAGAGCTAGGGGTGGGAGGGGAAGACCGTGGAAGTCCTTGTGCCGTGTCCCCTTTGTTTGCCTGTGAAAGCATGTGACATCATAGTTACTACTAGCTAGATTTAAGGTGTTCCTATGATATTAGAAGAACAAGCTCGCTTGGCTGCCTTTGAAGAGTCACTTATTTGTGAATAAGGGTGGCTTTGGCATGCAAGACACAAACTTATTCCACATGTGAGTTCAATAAACCATTCATTAATGAGTAACAGCATGGCATGGAAATAAATATAGAATTATTGGTCCCACGTGAACTGGAAGAATAGTCTTTCCTAAACTGCAAGCTACAAATGCTCCTCCCCTTTGTTCTAGTGCTTATATGATTGCAAGGATATGATGCAGTTAGAGCAGCACATGGTTTCTTGATGGCTGGTGTTGACTATTAGTCTAGCCCAGGCATGGCCATACTTGTATAACGTAAGAGCCACACAGAATAAAAGCCAGATGTTTGAGAGCCACAAGACATGAACATCAGATGTTGGAAGGAAGGAAGGAAGGAAGGAAGGAAGGAAGGAAGGAAGGAAGGAAGGAAGGAAGGAAGGAAGGAAGGAAGGAAGGAAGGAAGGAATATATGGGGAAGTAGGGAGAGATGAAAATAAAGCAACTTTAACTTTAAATGCATTCTTCAAACTGCCAGCTGGCCAGGGCTGGCTCACCCACTAGGCAAACTAGCCAGTTGCCTAGGGTGCCAGGAGGGGGGGTGACAAATTGGCCAGTTCCCCTCAAAGTGCCCAAGACAAACGCCTAAATTTGCCTCTTCCCACCGCCAGCCCCCTCCCTTCCCTTCCACTGCACCACACTCCACTCGGGCCCTAGTGGCTTCAAGGTGGCTGACACCTGAGCGTTCTTTGGAGAGGGAGCTGGAGGAGGCTTTGCTCCCCTTTCACTTCCAGTCGTGGTGCACACCTCTGATCCATTTGGCGGGGGGGGGTGCGACGGCACGCGGTGCTGTAGAGGGAGGGAGGGCAGTGGCCAGGGAGGCTGCCTGGAGTGCCATGCGCCCTAAGGCCAGCACTGCAGCCGGTTTGGCTTGGAGAAGTGATTTAAAGAGAGAAATGCTTCCTCCAAGCCAGCTGATGGGGCAGTGGGGGCTTTGAGAGCCACACATGGCTCCCGAGCCTCATTTTGGCCATCCCTGGTGTAGCCACCTTCTTTTAATCCAAATCCTCTGGCAATGGGAGCAAACAGTCCTTCAAGTACTTGGAGCCCTAAACGATGAAGGGCTTTATTGGTTGAGATGAGCCTGCAAATGGAACTAGAACTTAACAGCCTGTTATATGCTGCCTGAGAAGCAACCTAGTAATAATTTTGCTGCTGTATTGTGGACTAACTGAATTTTCTGAGTCATTGTCAATGGCAGCCGCTCCCCACACAGAGTGCGGGCCCTGCGGGATTTTAACCAATTCCGTAGGGCCTGCAAAACTGTCCTCTTCCAGCTAGCTTTTTAAGATGGAACCCCTGATAACATCAATAACACCGAGCCATCTTATACACAATTTGATTATTTTATAATGTTATATTGTTTTATTGGTTTTACTGTTTAAATTATTTATATTATATATTGTTTTATTGTATCATGGTTTCACCATGTCTTGTTAGCCGCCCTGAGCCTGCCTTGGCGGGGAGGGCGGGATATAAATAAAAGTTTATTATTATTATTATTATAGTGCACAATAGTAATCTAGTTCTGGTTATCAGAATCTCACCTAATCTAACCATTCAGTGGCCTTAAGCAAGCTACTGCTTCTCATTCATCCGCTTGTAACAAAGAGATGGTAATACTGACCTTTAAGCTTCACTGATATAAGGTATATGGGAAACGTCAGACACTTAAAAGCACTATATAAATACTAAATATTATTCTTCTCCTGTTCAAGACGATTTTAAAAAAAAGAAGATGAATTGGCTCTAAGACACCGTCTTGAAAACAGGGTTATGAATGATCTCATATTACTGAACTATCCTTTTCCAAAAAGGAATAATTTAAGCAAACTCAACCATGATTCTGTATAATAAAGAGCTCTTGAAACCTTTTTTGATTTGCCCTTGCCCTCTAAACTTGGTTCCCAGAAGTCCTATTAAAAATATATTTGCATTCAGAATTTTTTTTTCCGATAGAGGATAAAGAAAGGCTGTCATACTTATCTTTATTTTGTTCTCAATCTGTTCCATTTTCATTTAGGGAAACTAAAAAAAAAAAAAAAGCACATTCTATGCCTATAGCTGTACATTTTTATTGCAATTTTTGAACCACTCAGCACATTCATAAACTGGGAAGTGAAATTTAAGAAAAGGGAGTAGGGGTAACAACCACACAATGATTTGTAAAGCTTCCTGATTGTGGAGGCCCCAGAAAATGTGCTGCTATACATTTTCTATGTAGCATTCCATGGAGGTCACATGTGCTACCAGAGTTCCCACGGTAGAAAGGCATGAAGGACCTTGAGAAGTAGAGAACTATATTGCACAGAAAACAGTCACTGCTAGAAAACAAGGCAAGAAGTTCTGAATCACATGCAGTCAACACAACTATTCCCTTCTGTAGATGATTTGCTATAAAATATAAAACAGAATTATTCCAAGTGTGCTTTTGGTTCTTTAAAGTATATTCGGTTTGTTGTAAAGTATATTCGGTTTGTTGGTTTGTTGATATTGTACTATTTGATATGATCGGTACAAGACATGGTACTGTTTGATAGGGGATTGGATAAACATATGGAGCAGAGGTCCATCGGTGGCTATTAGCCACAGCTTATTGGTAGAGCTCTCTGTCTGGGACAGTGATGCTCTGTATTCTTGGTGCTTGGTGGGGGCAAAGTGGGAGGGCTTCTAGTGTCCTGGCCTCCCTGGTGGACCTTCTGATGGCGTCTGGTTTCTTTGGCCACTGTGTGACGTTGGACTGGATTGGATGGACCATTGGCCTAATCCAACATGGCTTCTCTTATGTTCTTATGATATTACTCACAAGGGGTCCTATGGACTTAGGCAGGCCTCATTCGGGGCCGGAGTTCACAGGAGTGGATCTCTGGAACCTCTAAATTTTATTGTGCTCTTTCTTTCATACCCTCCCCCACCCACATATTTGCTTCTGGGCTCCATTGTTCAAACCCCTAGGAGAATTTTGCTAAACTCTAAGATTTGACAAACTTTCTAATATCCTCCCCCCCAAAATTAGAAAAAAACATGATCTGCCTCCCATTGAAAACTATCTCTCTTTAAAGGCCATTTAAAGCCTCTCCCACCCACATATAGATGCAACAAAGGAAGAGGAGAAAGGACTTTTAAAATAATGTCATTTTACAGATTCAGATAGTTCTGACCATCACCTATCGTTTAGAGCAGGGGTGGCCAAACTGCAGCTCTTTCACACATATTGTGTGGCTCTCAAAGCCCTCACTGTCCCATTGCCCAACTTAGAGAAGGCATTTGTCTCTTTAAATCACTTCTCCAAGCCAAACCACTCAGCAGCTTGGAGTATACATTCAAAGTTAAAGATGCCTTCTTTCCACTTCTCCTCCCTTCCCCTTCCCCATCTATCTTCCTTCCTTCCTTCCTTCCTTCCTTCCTTCCTTCCTTCCTTCCTTCCTTCCTTCCTTCCTTCCTTCCTTCCTGCCTGCCTGCCTGCCTGCTCTCAAACTTCTGACATTCATGTCTTGCAGCTCTCAAGCATCTGATGTTTATTCTGTATGGATCTTACATTAAGCAAATGTGGCAACCTCTGATTTAGAGCATCCCCCAACTGTTTCTTGGTGCATGTGCCCTTTAAATTTGAAAGGACCATTCTTTTTTTAGACCAGGGTTTCCCAACATAGTGCCCATGGGCTCCGTAGTGTCCACTGACAGTTTTCTTATCACCCACCAACTGTTCGTAGAAAGTGGGTGGAGCCAAGTTTTGGTTTTGTGTGCATGTGTGTGTGAGTCACCCTGAGCCTGCCTTCGGTGGGGTGGGCGGGATATAAATTAAATAAAATAAATAAATGTGTGTGCACACCTGGAGGCCGCTAGAGATTTGATTGGCTGTGCAGAGTTTCTAAAACATTGCTTTGGCAGCAGCTGCCACCGCAACCCAAGGATCTGCACTGTGTGACTTAAGGTAAGTTGCAGTATCCATTCATGGCTGACTCTATACCCCATGGCAGCCATTTTGTGGCTGTGCCCACCATGCTACATCAGAATTCCAAAGGTGCCTATAGGTTCAAAAGGGTTGGGGACCCTTGCTCTAGACTATAGAAAATACTGCTCCTTTGAAATTTAAAAGGAACATGCATGCACTGGAAGACGGAATGGAGGAAATGGCACTTTTTTTTTTCATTTTAATTTCATGGTGTATTTAGGGACATAATTCAGATGCTGAAATTCCTGAATCAAAAACTATGCCCCCATTAAAGGACCTCACAAAATTTCAGCATAGCAAAAGTCAGAGGGTTTTGTGTTTGTTTTTTTTAAAAAGCTCCAACATTTGCAAGGAATAAGTGCACACCCTTGTTCATTTTATTATATGTTCATTTAATCATACCGAAAAAGCCCAGCAGGAATTTATTTGCATATTAGACTGCACCCCCTGATGTTACCACTGTTTCATACAGGGCTTTTTTTGTAAAAAAGCTCATCAGGAACTCATTTGAATATTAGACCACACCCCCTGATGTTAAGCCAGCCAGAACTGTGTTCCTGCTCAAAACAAAGCCCAGATCGTACACATATAAAGTCTATATATTGAAGTTATGACATTCCATGCATCTGAGAAGTGAGCTCTCAGGAGTGTTTATGCTAGAATAACTGTTTGTCTTTAAGGTGCCACTGTGCTCCCTTCACACACACACACACCCAATTCTGCCTCCACAGACTAACATGGCTATGTACCTGGAATGCTCATTAACCACATCTGGCATAATGAAATCAGGGGCTTAATTCCTTATTGAATTAGCTGGAGCTTAGATCTGCACAAATGACTTACAAAAACTGCATTGCCCGATGTCAAATAGAATATTCACCATATCTTTATACGGCTTGATGCGTCCGTTGCTCTGAGCTGACTCACTTGGGCTTTTTTATGGTTTTGGTTTTAATTCCAAAAGGGGTTTCTTTCCCCCTCAGAAACAGCAAACCCGTTTACAATTGCTGGAATCTTTCCATGTGCTTTTCATATTGTCTCTAAATTGCTGACCTCTAATAGGAAGACAGGAGAGTAAAGGAGTGCATTAGAGGGCTGTAAAAATAATCACTCCAGTGGTCCAGCTCTTAAAATATCACGCCCACACAAAAGTCTCCATGAAATAAATGCAGATGGCGCCATTGGTGAAAGTGAGTTCCTCGAGAATGGAGAATGAGCTCCATTTAGATATTTTACTTTTGCCATTCTGAAAGGCATTTGTATCCTTATAAAAGGCATTCTGTAAGTTAACAAATAGTGAAGGATCTATGATAATAAATCAACATCCTCACGCGCACATGCTGGCAGACAGGGGAGGAATTCGAGCAGGAGCGCCTTTGCATATTATTTATTTATTTACTATTTATTTATTTAATTTATCTCCCGCCCTCCCCGCCGAGGCAGGCTCAGGGCGGCTAACACAACATGAGGGTCAGCAACAGGATGCCCAAACATTGAACAGTAAATACAAACGACACTAAGTATAAAAACGTTAAAACATTAGGCCACATTAAAACATATTAGGCCACACCCGATGTAGCCAATCCTCCTTGAGCTTACAAAAAAAGAGCCTTGTAAGCTCTCGGAGGATTGGCTGCATCAGGGGTGTGTGGCCTAATATGCAAAGGAGCTCCTGCGATAATTCCACTCCTGCCCTGATGTAGCCAATCCTCCTGGAGCTTACAATAGGCCCTGTTCTGAGAACCTTGTAAGCTCTTGGAGGATTGGCTGCATTAGGGGTGTGTGGCCTAATATGCAAAGGAGCATGTGGAATTCACTGCCACAGGAAGTGATGGAGGCTACAAGCATAACCAGCTTCAAGAGGGGGTTAGATAAAAATATGGAGCAGAGGTCCATCAGTGGCTCTGTGTGATCCGCTGTGTGGATTTTTTAATATCTCTCTCTCTCTCTCTCTCTATTGGCCACTGTGTGACACAGAGTGTTGGACTGGATGGGCCATTGGTCTGATCCAACATGGCTTCTCTTATGTTCTTATATTCCTGCGAGAATTCCATCCCTGCTGCCGGAAGCCACCCCTGCTGCCGGAAGCCTTCCAACAATAAGCCCATGCATTGGATACCTTTACATTGCTTTTAGTAGCATGTTGCTACTAATAAATTACTAATAATTTTTTAACAGTTTAAAGTTAATACTTTATATTTTTATTTGTTTACCTTTCTGGGGATTCCCTTCTGCATTTTTTATTTAACATGTTCGGCTTTCCTGCAAATGCTGGGATTCCGATGGGTTGGAAAACCCTTATATACTCTAGTCCCAGTTGGCTCCGCTGTGTGGATTTTTTAATCTGCACAAGAGGCAAACATGGCTATTTCCTATTTGCTATACGGATGATGTTCTGATACTGAGGTTCAACTGGATATCAAAAGAGCTATACGGGTATAGCAGTACAGTGTTATTTATTAGAAGGTTCTTTAAGGTTCATGAGCTGTGAAGAATAGTGGCATAATGCAAAACAGGAGGGGGAAAAAGGCAAACACTTTTGCAATTAAAAGATAGTAACACTGTACTCTAATTAGTTCTCTCAGGAAGTAAAGATGTCTCCAGTTAAGTGAATGAGTGACAATTACTTGGATTATTGTCATAGTTAAAATGTCAGTGCTGAACGACCGCTGCCAGCTCATAAGAATAAATTCTACACATTTAAGTGTCAGAAACAATAAAGTTACATATAGACATGTTTTAATGGAAATTAAAAGTAAAGCACTAAGAGTCCTGCAGCATACAGTACTGAAGATGATTTATTACAGATACAACACTAGAGCACACTGTCTCCCTTAGAACAATGACAATTGAGAAATAAAAATGATGACTGGTCCTGTATTGACTAAAATTGGACTTACATATGTTGTTGCTGTTCAGTCACACAGTCGAGTCCGCCTCTTTGCGACCCTATGGACAAAGTCACACCAGGTCCTCCTGTCTTCCACCATCCTCCGAAGTCTGCTTAAATTCGTGTTTCTTACATCAGTAACACTGTCCAGCCATCTCATCTTTTGCCGTCCCCTTCTTCTTTTGCCTTCTGTCTTTCCTAGCATCAGGATCTTCTCCAGGGAGTGCTCTCTTCTCATTTGGTGGCCAAAGTATTTGAGCTTCAGCTTCAGCATCTGACCTTCCAGTGAACAGTCTGGGTTGATTTCCCTTAGGACTGACTGATTTGATCTTCTTGCAGACCAAGCGACTCTCAAGAGTCTTCTCCAGCACCACAGCTCAAAAGCATCTATTCTTCTGCGCTTGACCTTCCTTATGGTCCAGCTCTCACAGCCATTCATTACAGCTGGGAATACCATCACTTTGACTACACGGACTTTTGTTGGCAGGGTGATGTCTCTACTTCTTATTATGCTGCCCAGGTTCGCCATAGCTGTCCTCCCAAGGAGCAAACGTCTTTTAATTTCATGGCTACAGTCACCATCTGCAGTGATCTTGGATCCCAGAAATGTGAAGTCTGTCACTACTTCCATGTCTTCCCCTTCTATTTGCCAAGGTGTGATGGAGCCAGATGCCATGATCTTAGGGTTTTTTTATGTTGAGTTTCAAACCTACTTTTGTGCTCTCCTCTTTCACCCTCAACAAGAGGTTCTTTAGGTCCTCCTTACTTTCTGCCATTAGAGTAGTGTCATCTGCATATCTGAGGTTGTTGATGTTTTTCCCGACAATCTTAATTCCGGCTTGTGCTTCATCCAGGCCAGCATTCCGCATGATGTACTCTGCATATAAATTAAATAAGCAGGGTGACAATATACATCCTTGTTGAACTCCTTTTCCTATTGTAAACCAATCAGTTGTTCCATATCCTGTTCTGACAGTTGCTTCTTGATCCTTATACAGGTTTCTCAGGAGACATGTCAGGTGGTTTGGTACTCCCATCTCTTTAAGGACTTGCCACAGTTTGCTGTGATCCGCACAATCAAAGGCTTTAGCACAGTCAGTGAAGCAGAAGTAGACGTTTTTCTGATACTCCCGTGCTTTCTACATAATCCAGCGAATGTTGGCAATTTGATCTCTAGTTCCTCTACCTCTCCGAAACCCAGCTTGAACTTCTGGTAGTTCCCGATCTGCATACTGCTGAAGCCTAGCTTGTAGGATCTCTAACATGACCTTGCTGGCATGTGAAATGAGTGCAATGGTGCAATAGTTTGAACATTCCTTGGCATTATCCTTCTTTGGGACTGGAATATAAACTGATCTTTTTCCAATCTTGTGGCTACTATTGTGTTTTCCAAATTTGTTGACATAATGTGTGCATCACTTTAACAGCATCATCTTTTAGGACTTTGAATAGCTCAGCTGGGATACCATCATCTCCACTCGCTTTGTTGTTAGTAATGCTTTCTAAAGCCCATTTGACTTCACCCTCCAGGATGTCTGGCTCAAGGTCATCGATTTCACTGTCATGGTTGTCCGGGACATTGAGATCCTTCTTGTATAATTCTTCTGTGTATTCTTGCCACCTCTTCCTGATCTCTTCTGCTTCTGTTAGGTCCCTAACATTTTTGTCCTTTATCATGGCCATCTTTGCATGAAACGTTCCCTTGATTTCTCCAATTTTCTTGAACAGATCTCTTGTCCTTCCCATTCTATTATTTTCCTCTATTGTTTTGCATTGTTCCTTCAGGAAGGCCTCCTTATCTCTCCTTGCTGTTCTCTGGAAATCCGCATTCAGTTGGGTGAATCTTTCCTTTTCACCTTTGCCTTTCGCTTTCCTTCTTTCCTCAGCTATTTGTAAAGCCTCATCAAACAGCCACTTTGCTTTCTTGCATTTCTTTTTCTTTGGGATAGTGCTGATTGCTGCCTTCTGTACTGCCAAAGTAGGAAGTCAAAAGGTGACCAGAACAACTGACAAGTTTGGAGAACAAAATGAAGCCGGGCAAAGGCTAATAGAGTTTTGTCAAGAGAACAAGCTGGTCATAGCAAACACCCTCTTCCAACAACCTAAAGGCAACTCTACACGTGGATATCACCTGATAGGCAACACAGAAATCAGATTGATTATATACTCTGAAGTCAAAGATGGAGAAGCTCCTTACAGTCAGCAAAAACAAGACCTGGAGCTGAATGTGGCTCAGATCATGAGCTACTCATTGCAAAATTCAGACTTAAACTGAAGAAAACTGGGGAAACCATTACGCCAATCAGGTTTGACCTTGATCACATCCCTTATGAATATACAGTGGAGATGAAGGATAGGTTCAAGGAACTAGAATTGATAGACAGTGCCTGAAGAACTATAGACGGAGGTTCGTGACATTGTACAGAACTTACATATAGCTGAGGACAAAAAAAAATCAGCGTTAATCAAGAGAATGAGTTAGCACAAGGGTGTCATACTCATTTGTTATGAGGGCCAGATCTGATATAAATGAAACCTTGTCAGGCTGGGCCAGGTGTGCCATAAAATGTAATGCTTTATGCCAATAAAGGCTAACTTGAACTTGAAAATACTATTTAAAATTTAAAAAACCCTTGAAAATGTAATGCCAGGTAGCAGAGATATACACTTTATAAAGGACACAGACAAACACAAATATTTTTAAAAAACCCATGAAATATGCTAAAGAAACTAGCACTTCTGCAATATTTTGTTTATTTAACCATTTTGGATAACTGACACCTCTTGCTCTGAATTATTGCATCAAAATCTGGAGACAATGCCTGTGCTGTAGCAATCTTGAGTATGCTGTTCAGGTGTTGTTCAGGTGCATATCTGCAAATTGCAAACCTACTTTTGATTTATTGACATTAATTACAGAAATCTCATGGTCACTGCTTTGAACCTAAGACCCAGGGGAAAACATGAAATGGCTGGGCATTCCAAGCTTTTGTACATAAGCTGCTTCATGTGCTGGTCAGCCAATGGAGAAAATTTGCTCTGTAGCTCCTGTGTGATTCAGTAAGCCTGGCAAAGCAAGCTGTGATGCCAAAAGAAGCAAGAGAGGGAGAAGGAAGCAGGTACAGTGAGTTCCCTCTGGGCTTGATAAGAGCACATTTGACACCCCTGAATTAACAGATATATAACTAGTGATGGATCAAATTAGAAGATGCAAATACTGGCCATAGCTGAGTATCAGTTTATGAAATGGATCCACATGGGCAGCTATGTTGCTCTGAAGCAATACAAGTTTGAGTCCAGCTGCATCTTTAAGGTTTAATTCTGGGTGTGAAGAAATTCTTTTTTTCTCTCCTGGGAGGATTGAAAGGAGCAAACTCTCCCCTTTGTGTTCTAACAGGGTTTTCCCCCCCTCTGGGCAGATAACAGACAGGAGGGGAAGAATTCATGCAATTACTCTCCAGGCTCACCTCGGCTACTTCTTAAGAAATTCTAATACAGGGGTGTCAAACTCATTTGTTATGGAGGCCAGATCTGACAATAATGACTTGTCAGGCCAGGCCATGTGTCTGCCTATTTAAGATTAGGTAGCAGAGATATAAACTTTATAAAGGACACATACAAACACAATTTAATTTTTTTAAGCACCTTAAAATAAAGATGTGCAACTGAGAAAGCCTGGCGAAGGGAGGAGCCTCAGCCAATAGATAAAATAGAGGCTTTGCTCTGTAGCTGCTGTGCTATTGAGCGAGGCGCACTGTGATGGAGAAGGAAGCAGATGACAATGAGTTGTTCAGGGGCCTGATAGGAGCCCTCTGGGGGCCTGATTCGGCCCCCAGGCCGCATGTTTGACACCCCTGTTCTAATAGGTCTAGACAGTTGCAGATTTGGAGGTATGAAATGCTAGAGAGACTTGAGGAAGGAAATTCTGGAGATTTCAGAAAGAGCTTCTCTGACCTGACTGGAGAAATAGATACTATAAAATCTCCTTGCAGCAAGAAGGAGATCTCTGTTTTTTGTGTGCTGGATCTATGAGAACAAGGACTGATTTCTCCACTGAGCTAGCAGCCATTTTGACCATGTGTGGTCTGGGAGAGCAGAACTATAATGCAACTCTGTAGGGATATGTAACTTCCTAAGCTAAAGGATCCTGTCCTGTATTTTAACGTCTGATTGCACATGTATAGAGAAAGGGACAGAGGATTTGTGTTTTACCCATTTCTGTGCTAAAAGTACACTTGTAATAGGGTTGCCAAGTCCCCCATGGCCTACCATAGAGTTTCCCTCCCAAATTGCTAGAGCATCTGAGAAAACCATAGTGTTTTCCACGAAGATCCTAGAGCTGCTGGCACGGGATGTTGCTGGCACGATGATGTCACTTGTGAGTGCCGTCATCATGCCGGCAATGTCAGGAGGGGGTCCCCCCGGCAGCCCAAAGCAGGCCGACGGGTTGGTGACCTCTGGAGCAGGAGAACCCCTGCCCTGACCAGCAGCTTGGCAGCCCTAACTTATAAACATTTTCTTTGTAAGGAATACTTTCTAACTTTTCACATAGACCTCCACCGTCTCGGACACACTGTTTTAAAAGGAACACCAGAGTGGGAGAGGCAGCCATTTTGCAAGTGGCTATTCCTCCAAGGAGTACAAAACAGTAACCTGTCTCTCTGGTGAACAGGTGCTGAGCAGCAAGAGACACAGAGGCAAGGCCTCAGAACTGGGAAGGGAAGCTGGGACTCCTGACCCTCCCAGTGGGCAATTCCTTACAGAGAGGTAAGGTGTTGAGAAAGCCCTGGATGGCAGGGTGGAATAGGACCTGCTGCCATGAGCAGGCCTGCTCCACCACAATGGGTATAAGCTTGTGTCTACATGCACACTTCATCAGATATCAGGCATTTGATGAAGTATGCATGCAGGGCTGGCCCTAATTACAGCACAAATGATTTTTTTTTAATTACCTTGAACCGTAGTTCAAGGATCAAGATACAGGTTTGTTTCACACTGGCTGTGAATTTCAATATATAATTTTGCAATGGGAACACAACATTTTGTTTTTTTCTGCTGCAGAACGCACCAACTGCAGTGATTTATCATATGATTACTGTGTCATTAATTCTGTGCCTATACCATAGGAGATACTTATTGCTAGCTTGTCATTTTGTTTAATGAAGGAACAACATGGCTGCAAGCCTTCTTCATTGTGCTTGGCCAGGAAACTATTTTCATTTAAACATACCATAATTTGCTAATTGCTTATGTTCTCAGTATCTCAAACATTGCTTCTGGCATAAAGACTTCCTATTTAAAAAGAAGAAGAAGAAGCAGACACACTGCCAATTAATTAAATAGCAAGGCGACTATACCCATATATTCCAAAAAAGAAACTCCAGAAGCGGGTGCTAGGTGAAACCTCATCAAACGGCAAGTGTGTTTGTATTTGATAGTTTTTGCGTTGGCATGTAAAAAAAAGGAGTTTGCTTCTTATGTAAACACCAATTTGTATGCAAAACCCATTGCGGGCTTACATAAATGCTGAAAAGTATTGTAAAACTGAGGGAGTATTGCTCTGACAAACCGTGAGAAACCTTGGCTCAAAACCAAGCTCATCTTTAATTTCTCCAGTGGGAGAAAGGACTACCAGATTGGGCCCCCAACATGGCAGGTTGAGGCCCTGTTGTTCTATCCTCCACCTTATAAAGTCCCAAAAGGGCCACACCCACAGTGGACCTTGAAACAGCAATTTATCAAGACAAACGAGGTGTGAATGATTGTGAGACATATCCTGATTTTACCAAGTAACGTCCATTAAAATAAACAATTATTTCATATTATGCCTGAACCAAGCCAACCAAGTCTACATTGTCCTTGTCAGAACTTGTAACTGTTATGCCTGCCAAGCTTGGTAATGTTAGCCTAACTGACTCCATATTGTAACTGCATACTAACCCCGTGTCCTTGTAGCTAGATCCACTAACTCAATGCTTTGCATTTCAAACAAACTGTAACCACTGAAGGGTGACCGATAGCCTCTGGAAAACATCTGCAGGTGTCCTTTGAAGCTAGCCTGCTAGAATATCACAGCAGGACTCCTTCCTCCCTTCGGAGATAAGGGACCCTGGGAACAGACAACTGTCTCCCAGAGTGTGAGAAATGGTTTTATTGTTTCTGTAACAACTGCATAAAAAATGTATCAATCGCTGAGCCCGTTATCAGTATCAACTTGTGCCTTCCCTGAACGCAGTTCTCAATAAACGTCCTATACTTTTGCAACAAAGTAATGGGTCTCGTTTGAAGTTCTTCAAGTTCTGACAGTCCTGGCCTTTATCATCACAGTCTCAGAATCAAGAGATGTGACCTGGGAAAACTGTGATGAGGATCTCCCACAGGATTTTAACAACTAAAAGCAGCTGCAAAGTTCAGATTGGGGGTAGAGCTGAGGAGAGGGTTTAATACATTACCTCATGCATTTACCACAATCCAATTGCCCACCCACCCCGAAACCAAGAAGTGTTATTTGTCTTGCAGGGGAAAGCATAAAGGATTGGCACAAAACACAGGTTTTCCTCCGCAGGGTTACAGGTGACAGGGATTGGGGTAGAGTAATCTGGTTGGGACAATGGTACTGAGGAAAAGGTTAAAAACTAGCAGCTCTGAATTGACTAGAGCCTTGGCTCTGAACTGATTTGGGTCCTTTTTAAAGAAAAAAAATCAGGGAGATTTGCAAGACAGGTCTCCTGAGTCCCATATAGTTTAGGCCTCACTTCATAAAGGGCCGTGGCGTGGCCCTAAAGATCTTAGCAGCCAAACACCGATCACTAGTGTACCTCCTGATGGCACCTGGATTTTTTGGCCACTATGTGATAATGTTGGACTGGATGGGCCATTGGCCTGCTCCAACATGGCTTCTTTTTTACCCTATAACACATCCCAGATTCTTCAACAATGTGTTTTGATTCCATAATAGACAATACAAGTGGGAAACCATGATACTAGTACAGGGGAATCCCTTCTCCCTCTTAGCTTTATTCACCTATTGTAACTACTGTCGGACATACTGGATATTCTCTCCCACCATCGCCACTGGGCCCAGCACAGCTCCTGGCCTTAGTGTTGTCAACTTCCAGGTGGTAGCTAGAGCTCTCTTGGCTCCATCTACCTCACAGGGTGTCTGTTGTAGGGAGGGGAAGGGAAAGGAGATTGTAAGCTGCTCTGAGATTGTGAGTGAAGGGTGGAGTATAGCCAACCTCTCCTCCTCGTCTACTGCAGTTCCAGCCCAAATTGGAGAAGCAACACTGGCCAGAGAATGGTGGAACTTTTGTCCTAAGAATAGGAAGGACCGCCACTTCGACTAATAAGTGATTTGTTGCAAATGAAGCCTTGGTAATTTGCACACTGAAAGGTGGGTGAAGATTTGGGCTGAAGAAGGTCCAGACACTGAAACTGGTTCCCTTACTTTGGCTTCCATCCACATTATTAAAAGGAACTTTACCTCGGCTTACATTCATGTTGATAAAAGGAAGAAATCTATATGGTACTCACAATGCTCGACATTCAGAGGATTTATGTACTCATGGACTTAACGATGCATTTGTAATTTATTCTGTACATATTTTGTATAGTAATCTTTATTGTTTACAAGTAGTATTGTTGTAATATCAGTGTCTGAAAATTGTTAATATAAATAACACGTTAATATAATTAACAATAATATGGATATTATTGAAGAGTGCTGCACAGTTTACCATAATTGCCAGTTTGGAGTCTATGGCATTGTACCTGACCCACCCCTCCTCAAACCCCACCCTCTCCAGGCTCCACATTTCAAATCTCCAGAAATTTTCCAACCTGGCTGAGAGGAGGAGGGAGAGATGGAGTGACAGGAAAGAGGCAGGAAGGACTAAGATGGGACAGCCATGTCCTCTGAGGAAACATTCCCAGCGGTTGACAGGGAATCATCAGAGAGGTGTCAGTCTCTGAGGTAATACTGTTTTAGTGGTTTGTTCAACATTCCTGGGCCTGCAGTAGGTGGGGACAGGGGAGTTAGCCAATGGAAGGCCAGAGACGG
The DNA here is from genome assembly GCF_032191835.1 of Heteronotia binoei. Taxonomy (NCBI): domain Eukaryota; kingdom Metazoa; phylum Chordata; class Lepidosauria; order Squamata; family Gekkonidae; genus Heteronotia; species Heteronotia binoei. The sequence goes on from NC_083229.1 coordinate 111,168,684, forward strand.
TGACACAGTTCATCAGCCGTTCCAACCAATGAAGTTGCTTGATTTTGCCACCATCACAAGGGAATTATGTATAAAGCAGTGGTGGCCAACGGTAGCTTTCCAGATGTTTTTTTGCCTACAACTCCCATCAGCCCCAGCCATTGGCCATGCTGGCTGGGGCTGATGGGAGTTGTAGGCAAAAAACATCTGGAGAGCTACTGTTGGCCACTCCTGGTATAAAGGATGACCCAACTGTTTGTAATGTCAAGGTGCAGGGTGGAGAAAATTTCACCACCATTCCATATCCCAGTAAATCCAGTGGGGAAATGGTAAAATTCTTTTCTTTACAAACAGTACCGACACCTGGCTTCTCACATGGTTCTGGGTCCACTGCAACACGGTGCCGCTTGGTAGCCCGTCGTTTGTGTTCACCTGTGTACATTCATGTTAAAAAAGATCACTATAAAGTACTCTAAAGCCAATATTATATATGCATTATCAATTCAGAATGTAGTTGAGAAACTGCATGTTTAAATGCACCCTTGTCAGAGGCTTTTTGCATTTTAAAAAACTTCCTTTGCACTCAGAAAACCTCAGATACTAACAATGGGTCTCTCCCTGATATGCTATTTTCTCATTCAGGGACATTTAAAAAACAAACGCTGAAATAAACCACATATGCAAATATTAGGGTTGCCAGCTCTGGGTTGGGAAATTCCTAGAGATTTGGGAGGTGGAGCCTGGAGAGGGCAGGTTTTGGAGACCGGAGGCACCTCAGTGGGATATAATGCCGTACAGAGAGACAGTTTGGTGTAGTGGTTAAATGCACAGACTGTTATCTGGGAGAACCAGGTCTGATTCCCCACTCCTCCACTTGCAGCTGATGGAATGGCCTTGGGTCAGCCATAGCTATCACAAAGGTTGTCCTTGAAAGGGCAGCTTCTGAAAGAGCTCTTTCAGCCCCACCCACCTCACAGGGTGAAGATGAAGGAGATTGTGAGCCGCTCTGAGATTCTGAGTGGAGGGCAGAATATAAATCCAGTGTCGTCCTCATTATTCTTCTTCTTCTTTCTACCTTCCAAAGCAGCCATTTTCTCCAAGGAAACTGAACTCTGAGACTGGAGATTCATTGTAATTCCAGGAAAACTCCAGGCTCCATGCGGAGGCTGCTGGCTCTAGGAAATCTCCACACACGCACACACCCATTCTGGCGTTCCATAGCCTCACAGCACCTGATTATATTGCTTATGAAAACAGCTTGAGATGCTAACATTAAAAAGCTAAAGAGAGAGATTCTTAGCACAGGAGCCAAACTTATGGAACTCTTCCGTTCTGCAGTGTTATTGAGCCTTCAGCCTGAACATATTTTAGAAGAAGAAAACTATTTGGGTGGACATTTGGTATACCAGGTTTCTTAATTTGTTGCTACATTTTGCATCCTTTCCCCAAAAGATGTTTACTTCCCAGATATTAAACTGTAGATGATCTGACACACACAGAAGCTCCTATGTTGTAATGTACTCAGTGACGAGATGTGTTGAAGGCAACATACTTTATTAGCTGGTACATCACAAGAGAGCGAAACGTGGTCCAGGTCCCAAATATATACATGCCCCAGAATAACCCTCCATCTGGCCAGGTCCAATCCTGGCCAGTTAAACTTCCCGCCACAGATCTTGATAGGTGGAGCGTATTAGCGAGCTACATCCGGGGACCAGTGGGTTTCCCCTGGTCGCCTCTGTAGCATTCGCTGTGTTATACCCGACATATAACATATGTGAACATGTTTCCCTGCTCCCTTCAACGGATAAGGCCACACTGTGAGGGATGCACATCTGGAAAGATGTTTCCCCTGAAATGAACTTGTATGAAGGAGCTCCAGATGTACATAAAAGGAGCTGCTGCGTCAGGTTGAGTACATATCTTTCTTCTTTTTAGTGAACTGTTTTTCTACCTGCCTTCAGTATCTGGCACAGTGTAGTAAAGGAGCAGCAAGAAATTAACAGGGCCATGGTTAAAGAAAAGCCCACAACTTTAATGGCAGTACGTAGGGGAGAAAGCTGGAATGGCCTGCTGAGTTCTAATGAATGCAGCCTTCCACTGTACACTTCTCTTGAATTTAATTTGTCATCGAACTACAGGAGGTGGGGGCGGGGGGGGGGGAGAATCTCAAATCTATTCTTTTTTTTTATTTGCTTCTTAACATTCTCAGAAGGCTTTATAGTAAACAGCACAAGAGATCATGAAAGGTAAAACCTTCCTTCTCCAAAAGCCTGATTCATCCAAACGATTGGGACCATCACTTAGGTTAAATCTTTCGCCCAGAGGGCAGTATAAAATTTCATCAACATTCAAGCCATGCAGAAACCATCTCAACCTGCAGTATTCTCTTTATTCCGTGCAACATGCCGGTCACATTTTTCGCACTGCAGATTGGAAGTGATGATCAAACAGATAACGATGAAAGACTAAACACGTGCTATATCACCCTTATGTAATTCTGTGGGAGGCAAATCTATTGTTAGTGCCCTGTAAGAATTTATAGGGTTTGTTGTTTGTTTTTTTTCTGATTCCCAGGCAATTGAGATATCTGTGTCCGCTCTTATAGAAAAGGAAGATGAAAACAGTAAAATCTAATGAAAAACATATTTTTAAAAAAGTTTGATGTGGAGAACGGAGATTTAGCAAAGCTCTAGGATGCTGGACGGAATGCCACTGAAAACAAACGGGGCTTTTTTGGGTAGAAAAAGCCCAGCAGGAATTCATTTGCATATTAAGCCACACACCCCAATGTCACCATCGTTTTGCACAGCAGGAACTCATTTGTATATCAGGCCACACCCCCTGACACTAAGCCAGATGGAACTGCGTTCCTGCTCAGAAAAAGCCCTGAAAACAACCATCTTGGTTGAAGCAGGGTATTGGAGGAAGTCCAAAAGAGAAGTATACCTCCCCTAAAGGAAGAAATTGTGGGTCTCAGTTGCAGATCTTGGTCTGTATAGGAGAAGGCTGTCCTTGGGATGCTTGCAAATTGAATTTTTGTGAACTGAAGCGGAATCCAAATCCATCTAAGAATACATCCAACCTAAACAAAACCAAAAGCAGTATCCAGGGCTTCTTTGTAGCAGGAACTCCTTTGCATATTAGGCCACACCCCCTGATGTAGCCAATCTTCCTTGAGCTTATAGTAGGCCCTGTACTAAGAGCCCTGTAAGCTCCTGGAGGATTGACTACATCAGGGAGTATGCAAAGGAGTTCCTGCTACAAATTAAAGCCCTGGAAGTACCCATTCTCCAAAGCAGGTGCTATCATTCAGCCACCAAATTGTCGGCAAGAACACACACTGCTCGACTGGTGGTTGGCAGGGTCAGGGAGAGGGAGAGAACAAATGAAGTCAAGTAAAAGGAAGAGTGAATGAACAATAATATATCATTCCAACAAAATTTGTTGAAATCTAAGACAGGGCTTCAGAAAGGTGCCCATTTCAGAGCTAAGATGTGACATAATTTAGAGTTCCAGATAGTCCAGTATTAAACCAGACGATAAATTACTTTTCTTTCCATCTTGTCCTGTTTAATGCAAAGCAGCAAGCAAAATGCTACAAGGCACTCATGTTGGCATGACAAATTCCAAGTCAATAAGTCTTCTTGCTATTGCCAAGATGTACACTGAGATTTGGTGCTTGGCATTCCAAATTAGATAACCTTCCTTGAGTAACTACATTCACTGTATCTACAAGAACAATGAATAAATCAACAATAATTGAAGTACTAAAAATGTCTAATTTCCAGCACAGTGCTTCAAGCAACAACTGAAATTAAAAAACTGTTAAAACGCAGCTACATACCCATACAATCTTGTCATGAATGCACTGAAGCAAAGGTTAACAAAAAAAAAGAAGAATGAATATGCATTCCTAGCTGAAAATGATGCTTCTACGTGGGCAGAGATTAATTGAGAAAATGTCAGGTCACGTGTGGGCACCATATACTTCAAGAGCTAACATTTTCTTCCAGTATCTCTCCAATAAGAAATGTAATGACTGTTGCGCACAGGGGAGAGGGATGATACCTCAGCAGGAGCTTAAATTTGAGCTATTAGACTGCATTGTCCACTGGCTTCCATGGGACTATCTCACTGTATTCTCTAGGCAACTGTGGAGAAATGCCTTGCCTCCTGGAGAGGTGGCAAGCCGGCTTTATAAGGCTCCATCTCTGAGCTCAGAGACAAGCAGGAAGTGGGGGGGGGGAGAAGTTAGCCCCTGGCATTACAGCAGCATCTGGGCTACCTCTTAAGAGATGCTAATAGAGCTACTTGAAGAGACAATGGACATCCTTCTCCTCTAGGCAGGAAACAGAGTGGGGAGGGTGTTGAGCTGGAGGTTTCCCAGAATGCATAGGGGTTTCCTAGAATGCTTCTATGAAAAGAGGCTTCCTGGGGACAACAGGAAAAGGAGCCTAAATCAGGGCAGGCCAGGTAACAAGGGGCGGAGAGTAATGTAAAGTGGGTGGAGTCAGAGGATTAATAAAAGTGCTTGCTCTGAAGAGGATGGAGTCTCTTCTCTCTTGGAGCTGGACCGCTACACTTCATTAGAAGATTTTGTAACTTACTAAGCTTAGATGTGCCTGCTCTGCTGAAACATCTGATAGACCCAGTTTTTAAACCAGGGACAGAAGGATGCGTTTCAAACCAACTTTTATTTGATCTTCCGGTTGCTGATCATGTGCTCTGCTAAGATTATGCTTGTAACCTTTCACTTTTTTAGAATAAACCTTTTACTATTTTGAAGGCTGGCAGTAAAGCTCTGTACCACGTAGTTCCCTAACCACCTTGGACCACACTACTGTAAGAGAGGAGTCCCGGGAAGGAGGAAGGCATGCAGTTGGCAAGGGTGCCAATCCTCCAGAGGTCTCCCAAAGAAGGACTTTGGTCTCTGTGATAACCAGGTGCTGGGTTGGCACAGGACCTCGAGGCCAGGCCTCAGAACTGGAAAGGGGGATTGGGAGTCCTGTTCCTCTCAGACAGGAACCCCTACATTGAGCAATGCACCCTAGTGGCAGGAAGAAGAATAGCTCCCTCCAGGAGTTGGCAACCCAAGAGGAAGCTGACAGGATTGAAGGTTCTGAAGGTCAAATCGGGCTGGTTCCATCACAGCAACTATACGAGGAAACATAGGTACAAAAACACTGATTGGTCCTAAACTCAACGAGGATGTGGTCTTCCTGGTCCAAATCCAATAACCTACTAACTATTTTATAACCTGGATGGATGAATTAAATTAATCATCTCCAGTGTGGTGCCCACGAGAGCCTTGATGCCTTCTCCCCACAGCAAATCTGGACATGGTGATTCAGAAGACCCCGGGAGACATCACCTCTGTGTTTGCAAAGAGCAGCCATTCATAGCTGCATCCATCATGGGAAGACACTTGTCCTTAAACTCCCAATATTTTGGGATTGGCCCCCAGATATCATGACAACTGTTTTTTTGGTGGCCCTCACTCAATGTTCTCAAGAGCCAATTTGGTGTAGTGGTTAAGTGTGCAGACTCTTATCTGGGAGAACTGGGTTTCATTCTCCACTCCTCCACTTGCAGCTGCTGGGATGGCCTTGGGTCAGCCATAGCTCTTGCAAGAATAGTCCTTGAAAGGGCAGCTTCTGGGAGAGCTCTCTCAGCCCCACCCACCTCACAGGGTGTCTGTTGTGGGGGAAGAAGATAAGGGAGATTATAAACCACTCTGAGACTCTGATTCAGAGAGAATGGTGGGGTATAAATCCACAGTGTCTTCTTCAAAATTTCAGACATCTCCATAGGTTCAATAAGGTTGTACTAAAATATAGGTTGCACATTACCCAAATTGTCTCTGAAACCAGGCCTCAGTGGGAGCTCACAGGAGTGCAGCTCCTGAACCTTTCTGAGAGTACCACCTCTTTCTGAGAGTTCCACCTCATCCATTGAATGGTAGGTGTAGCTGCATAACAATCCTTGGATGAGCTCCACCACCTATTTTTCTACAAAATGACCCCTGTCTGAAACTATATGTCAAAAGTCATCTTTATAGTCTTTATTCAAGATGCATATTAAAAGCTTCATTCTACTATGCACTGAACATATGAAGCTGCCTTATACTGAATCAGACCCTCCATCCATCAAAGTCAGTACTGTCTATTCAGACTGGCAGCAGCTCTCCAGGGTATCAAGCTGAGGTTTTTCATGCCTATTTGCCTGGACCCCTATTAGTTGGCGATGCCGAGAATTGAACCTGGAACCTTCTGCTTACCAAGCAGATGCTCTACCGCTGAGCCACCATCCCTCCCCACTGGGGGCTACCTACTAAGTTTGCTGTCTGATACTTTCTTCCCCTATGCCTGCTAGTCCAGTAGAAAAACATTTTAGAAAAAGCATCCTCAGTGTTTGAGTTTACTCACCTGCTTCTTCTGTGTGGGGGTGGGCAGGACCCACACACAACCCAAACAACATCCACTTTGTAACAAAATACCAACCTCATACCTTATAGCACAACACCAACCTTGTGAACTGGCATTCACTTCTCAGCACAGCTGCTACCTTATGAACTGACATCTACCTTATAGCACAATTAACCAAGATCTACCAACATCCACCTCGTGGACTGACATTCAACTCTCAGCACAACATCCACCTCATGAAACGCGGCTCCCAACCGGAGGCAGGCTGAACAGCCATGCCGACGGGGGCTGTTTTTGCCTCCTCGTGAGGAGGAAGAGCAGGCAGGGCATGATGGGAGATGGGGGGGGAGCTTACATGCCCTAAAGGCTAGCTCTGCTCCTGCTCCTCAGTCTTCGCCATTCACCTCTCAGCACAACATCCACCTCATGAAATGATATCTACCACCTAGCACAACACCCATCTCATGAACCAAGATCTACCTCATAGGACAACACCCACCTCAACTTCTACCTAGTCAAACATACACCAATACAAGCAAGCTCATTTGACTGCACCTTTCAGTCACTTTTGTGTAATTTGTTATGGGTGATTGCTTATCTGTATGATGTGTCACACTGAGGGTGAACCGAGGGACCAGATATTTCACCTGAGGGTGGCTGGGGGCCAGTGGATGTTTGTTTTTGGACGCCCTCCCAGGCTTATGGGGGAGTTCAGCAGGCCACACTCCAAAACCCTGTCACCAGGGAGAGGCATGCAAGGCCCAAGGCGAAAAATTGCCCACCTGCAGCAGCAGTGTCCATGATGAGGAGGTGGGCAGTACTCCCCCCAGGACAATCCTCACCAAACTTTCAGGGCAGGTAGATGGGGCATCCCAGGGAGGTTTGCTGTGAGTTTGATGCCTCTAGCTTGCAGGGGGCACCGCTGTTTGACACACTCCTCCTGAACCTGTGGCTGTGATTTCCCCAGAACTTTCCTGGGGGCACCCGTTTTTGGGAAGCAGCTACTCCTCCCCCACAGCCAATCCTCACAAACTTGCAGAGCAGGTAGAGGGGCATCCTGGGGAGGTCCTCAGTGAGTTTGATGCCTTTAGCTTGCAGGAGGGCCATTCAACACACTCCTGAACCTGAGGGTTCCCCATCTTCCTCTCCACCTACCTTGTCTGTTGAATAGTAGATGCAGCTGCATAACAATCCCTGGATTAGGAGAGCGGGCGGGCAGTTAGCCACTAGGGGCTTTGCCACGCCCCCAGCAGCCCTCATTAAACCCTGGAGAAGCCCGCACCACCCTTTCTCCACTTCTTATGTGATTTTGGGTAGCGGGTGGCTTGCCGGCCTTTTGACTAGGGGGGGACGAGCGAGGCCTGCTTCGGCTGGCCTGATCTCTAGTCAGCCCAAACAGGCCTCACTTTCCTGGGGTTCTCCTTTCTTCCATCGGGTTGCTTTTGGCCGGGGGGGGGGGGGGGAGGCAGCATATGTTAATGAGTTATGCTAATGAGCTCCACCACTTTTTTTTTTTTTTTTTACAAAATGACCTCTGCCTATCAGTAACTAATTACAAGCTCTGCAAAATATTCCTCTATCCAAATCTGATTTGGAGACATCCATTTTTAACACTTTGATGGAAAGTTTTAAGGTGAAAGAGGTTATCTCCTGGGAAAAATGACTTTAAGAAACACTTGCAGGGCAGGCTTGCTGCAAACAGCAATGACTGAACCAGAGGATTCAGTCTTACACTATGCAGCTAAACCCTGCAAAACCAAACTGCGGAGAATGGTTTCAATCATTATATCTCAAAGGGAGAGTTAAAAAAAGAATCAGAAGTGGGCAAGATCTACCAACAAGCACTAGAATACTTTTTCCCCCTGCCTAAATGACACCAGAGCGTTCCCTCATCTCTTTAAAGTTCAGTCAGAGAATGTAATTCACACCTACAAAGCATTTGTGAACAACTGCAACAAATCCCCAGTTTACAGGCCTTCCTATTAAATCCAGAGACTGATAAATTATAGTTTTATTCAGAACTGAGCATCCTATTCATAAAAATCCCTTTGCCTGCTTTATCCTCTCCCACCCCCCCACCTCCAGAAGTGTCTCTTTTCAGACTTTGGTTATGTACCATACATATGTGCAAAATAATGTTACACGCTCCACATTAACCTTGAGTTAAAAGAAGACATAATGCCAGCATTGTGCAGGGCCCATTTTCCTTATGAGAGAGATAATAACTAACTGCAAAATCTAAAGTTGTTTCCTTTAGAGTAAGCCTAGGGTTGCCAAGTCCAATTCAAAAAATATCTGGGGACTTTGGGGGTGGAGCCAGGAGACTTTGGGGGTGGAACCAAGATCAAGGCTGTGACAAGCATAATTGAACTCCAAAGGGAGTTCTGGCCATCATATTTAAAGGGACGGCACACCTTTTCAATTCCTTCCTTCCATAGGAAATAATGAAGGATAGGGGCATCTTGTTTTGGTGCTCATAGAATTGGACTCCCTGGTCCAATCTTTTTGAAACTTGGGGGGTATTTTGGGGAGAGGCACTAGATGCGAAACTAAAAATTTGGCGCCTCTAGCCCAAAAAACAGCCCCCCCAGAGCCCCAGATACCCACGGATCAATTCTCCATAATTTTCTATGGGAATAAATCTCCATAGGGAATAATAGAGTTCCCAGCAGACATTTCCCTCCCCTCCCCCCGCTTTCTGACAACCCTGAAGCGGGGGGGAGGGCCTCCAAACCGGGGGATTCCCTGCCCCCACCTGGGGATTGGCAACCCTAAGTAAGCCTGTTGAGTAACGTGAACGTTCTGCTTTGTTATAACATTTTACAATTACAACATTTCTCACCTTATCCAGTTAATAAGACTATCCATAAAGTATGTTATACATCAAGAGGTGGGAAGAGCGTAGAAATATAACAAATGACAGAATCCTATGAGCAACATTCAGCAATGCAAGTGCACTTCTGCTGGAAGGGGGAGCTTTTTGCTGATATGTCCCTTCCCATAGCAGACACTCATGTTATTCCTTGGGCATGGCATTTTGAAGGCACATAAGGCTACAGCAGGAGAGGGAGGTGGGAAAGATTTGTTTCATGAACGTACTGATTCCAATCCAAAGGATTATTATTGTTGATGATGGTTACATACAGTAGGGAGAAAGGAAGAAAAAAGTGTGCAAAGTGAAGAAAGTTTTAAAAGGCCTTTTAAAGAAGGATTGCCAGCCTCCAGGTGGGACCTGGGGATCCTCCAGAATTACAGCTCATCTTCAGACCACAGAGATCGGTTCCCTTGGAGAAAACGGATGCTTTAGAAGGGTGGACTCTCTGGCATTGTAGCCCACTGAGGTCTCTGTCCTCCTCAGGCTCCATGCCCAAATCTCCAGTTTCCCAACCTGGATTTGGCGATTGTTTCCCCCTCCAGTGGCCAGGTGGACCTAGCATCCATATGAGTGAAATTCTTTAATGACAATCCCCATACGGGCAATGTCTTGTCTTGTTCGGAGAGTTCTGATACGAAGATTTGCGGGGAAAGTGGCACTGGATATTTCCGAACAGTCATGAAGCAGTGACACCAAGGGCGTTTTCGCACTGACCTTACTCGGGATTGACGTCCCTCTTCACCGCGCAGCATCTGCGCAGATTTCGCACTAATTGCTCCGCAGAACCCGGAAGAGCCGCAAAGTCCCACGGCTTTTGCGTCGCAAATGTAAACTGGTTTACATTTGCGCCGCAAAAGCCGCGGGACTTTGCGGCTCTTCCGGGTTCTGCGGAGCAATTAGTGCGAAATCCACGCAGACGCTGCGCAGTGAAGAGGGACATTGCTCCCGAGTAAGGTCAGTGCGAAAATGCCCCAAGACAAGATTCCCACCCCCCAAGAAGCCAGGATTAATTTCAAATATTTTGAACTTCCAGGCAATTATTTGATTCTGGGGATAATTCATTCTGCTCCTCACTTCCTCCATGTAAAATCAATCTGTTCTGTTTGTATGACATAAACAACAAGCGGTTTCACAGGGATGAGGCAAACCATATGTGAAGGTGTTTAAGAAAGCACAACAGGGAATATGCTGTGCAAAGAAGCATCTGCATTTATTTCAATGTCAAATCACTTGTGTGTTATAAAAAGGCAAAGTTTATTGTTTTTATTAAAACAACGTTCCTGCGGCTGTGCTGCTTACAATTAATTGTTGCTTCCCTTCAAGCTCTCATATTTGTTTGCCCGCCGCCCACTGATGACAGCCGGTAGAATAAGATCCTATTTTTAAAAAAGATTATTTTGGGAAGCCAGTTTTAAATGTTTACCTTGTCAACCACCACAGGAGCGAATGGAGCTACGAACCTGAATACCGTATCTTCAAATTCAATCCCTAGAGCCATTTTTAAAATAAGAAAGTAATCATTAAGTGACTTTTGCTGTGCAGTTTGTACTTCTGGAGGTCCCAGTTCATTGAAGAGGTAAAAGTAGTCCCCTGTGCAAGCACCAGTCGTTTTCGACTCTGGGGTGACGTTGCTTTCACAACGTTTTCATGGCAGACTTTTTATGGAGTGGTTTACCATTGCCTTCCCCAGTCATCTACACTTTCCCCCCAGCAAGCTGGGTACTCACTTTACCGATCTCGAAAGGATGGAAAGCTGAGTCAACCTGGAGCCAGCTATCTGAACCAGCTTCCGCTGGGATCAAACTCAGGTCGTGAGCAGAGGGCTCCGACTGCAGAACTGCAGTTATGTGATCGCAAATTACCATATCTTAAAAATCAAAGCCCCCCGCCCTTAAAAATTATTTTCTTTTCATCTTATAAGTTTTTGTGAGGCAAGTTGTGATATTATCAAAAGCAATAGTATACCTAAGATTACTGTTTTAAGAGAAAAGGACATCCTTCTGTGACTTTTGACTTGGCAAATGATTGTGTAAATAAATGGTATTTTTATACATAACTTTTATTTTTCAAAAAACCAAAGCTATTCTGCCATCTTGCATTGGTTTTCAAAAGACTATGACCGACTTCTCACTAGGCTTGTTCCAGTTTCGGAGCCCTCCCTCCCCCCCTCACGCTTCTGTCCAATTTCACACAAGTTGCTGAGGGGCTGCAACCTGCCTCACCTCTTTCCTGCAGCAAGCAAGATCCTCTGAAAACCGGTTTCTGTTTGTCGTGGGAAAGAGGCAGGGCAAGTCACAGCCCCATGGCAGCTTGTGCAAAATCGGGCAGAAGTGCTGGGGGGGGGGGAGGGCTCTGAGATTGGAACAAGCCTCGTGAGAAATCGGTCTATTTTTCAAAATTGACAATGGGGAAAGAAATAGGTATTTACTAGGTTTTCATACCCTGCTTTTTAAGGAGTTTCAAATCAGCTTACAACAACATTCTGTTAAAGCTGCAGTACTGCAGTCAGAGCCCTCTGCTCACGACCTGAGTTCGATCCCGGCGGAAGCAGGTTCAGGTAGCCAGCTTCAGCCTTCCATCCTTCCAAGGTTGGTAAAATGAGTACCCAGCTTGCTGGGGGGAAAGCGTAGATGACTGGGGAAGGCAATGGCAAACCACCCCGTAAAAAGCCTGCCATGAAAATGTTGTGCAATCAACAACACTCCAGAGTTGAAAAAGACTGGTGCTTGCACAAGCGACTACCTTTACCTTTTAGAAGAAGAGTAGGTTTTCATACCCTGCTTTTTCTACTTTAAGGAGTTTCAAATCAGCTTACAACAACATTCTGTTTCTCTCCCCATTGCAGGCACCTTCTGAGATAGCTGGGGCTGAGGGAGTTCTGAGAGGACAATGACTGACCCAAAGTCACCCAACAGGCTTCAGGTCAAGGAGTGGGGAATCAAACCTGGCTCTCCAGATTAGAGTCTGTTCTTAACTACTACACCATGCTGTCTTTCTAGCCATGAGATGCCCTTTCTATCTCTTTGTAAGTTGTATACCATTCTTCTTCCAAGGAGCACAGGCAGATAGTTCTTCCCTTCCCCATTTAATGCCCAAAGCAACCCTGTGATGCAGGTCCAGTCGACAGATCTTGACTAGCCCAAGGTTACTCACGGAGCTCCACGGCAGACTGTGGGCATCTGAATCCCGGCCTCCCATGTCCTTGTCCAACTAGGCACTAAGCATCACATCACACTGGGTCTCTCTTGAACTGTAGTGAGTGCTGCTAGCCACCCTGTGAAACTTTCTACAGCTCCAACTCTGCATGGCTCACAGTTGGCCATCAAGCAAGAGCCTCTGACAATGGCAAAGTCCCCCTTTCTCCCCCATTTGGGTCTCAGTCAGCACCAGCATATGGAGAATATACCCAGCCAAAGCTCCCTCGAATCTTGGGAGCAAAAATTCTACTTTGTGAGCTACTGGCATAAAAGTTGTGAGCTACTGCATAAATGAGTGTGCTCTGGGGCCATCCTTCTTGAGCTAAGACAAAAATGCATGAGCCGGAGGCGAAAAGAACTATGATCCAGCTTACACAATGGGCGCTCTACGTAACACGGTGTGCTCTAAATAACACTCTAAATAACATGCCTCGCTTGTTTAAGAATAGCAAAATCCACTTGCAAACAGTCGCCATGTGAAAGCACCCTAACTCAGCTCAGAGGGAACAGCGCACCCAGCCCCTTCCCACCCTGGCAGCGCTATGGATACCTTGGTGACTCTGTGATCAGATATGGATGTACAGAATAGATATTGAAAAAAATTTCCCTACATCAAAGCACTTTGTATATGGGAAATTAACAGGCCGCGGATTCAGCGGGAGCTCACAGGAGCGCAGCTCCTGAACCTCTCTGAGAGTTCCACCTCCTCCTTCCCACCTTGGTCCATTGAAAAGTAGGTACAGCTGCATAACAATCCCTGGATGAGCTCAACCACCTATTTTTCTACAAAATGACCCCTGGAAATTACTATGTCTGAAGCATTCCTGAAGTAAAAGGTTGATGGGTTGACGCTTGCATGCTCACTGGGACTTGAACCGTCTCTTCATTAAGGTTCAGTGCCTTGACCAGCAGAGACTCTAAGTATTGCTGAAATGCACTATGAATAGAGCACTGTGGGGGCATATTGGTAACAACAGGAGTACCGGTAACTGTTATTTTTTAAGAACCCCCCCCCCCGAACAAAGGAAGCCCCACCTTAAACATGTATCAGGCGGACATCGTGGCTCCTGTATACCATATATTTATTTACAAGGCAAAGATAGAGAGGCGCCAGGATACTGCAAAACCCAAACCGTTTTCAAGGGAACTATTAGCTGATAATTAATACAGTACATGTATGACTTTGAAGATGGCTGGTAGCACTGTATTTGATGATAAATAGACTTTACGAGGTTTTTTTTTTTAAAGCAGGACTTTGTAAAAAGGAGGGGGGGGCTACCACAATAAATGATTTACCAGCTCCAATAAAAGATCAAGGAAATTGCTCAGATTGCATCTTGGAGTATCTAAAAATGCTGATGTTTATAGAAACTTAAGCAGACCTAAGGCCCATTAATTAGTTTTTTGTCCCAGCTAATCATCTAGTATACTCTATTTTAAAGGAATGAAGCCTAATCTAGGAAGGTTCCGGAACCAAAGGAAGGGGGCAGCACTCTCTGAGCACAGCTGAAGAAAAGGGGTGAGAGAGCAGAAGAAAGATGGGGGGGGGGAGAGGATTGCCCCCCAAGGTCGGAATAAAGAGTCAGACACAATGCATTGGAATAAAATTGGGCCACTTTATTAAATATCAAAATAAACGGCAAGGGTACCCCACCAGCGTCCTGGCCAGGGCTAGGGGTCACTGCGACTGCTCCCCTAACATTAGCAAGTGAGAGACCCAGCCCCCTAGCTGGAGCTGAGTGACTCAGCTCCCTCCAGGCAGGCCCAGCAGGGAGGCATGCACCAGAGGGTCCAAACCCAGATGCACGTCTCGATGGAAAGGCACCCTCTAGCCGAGCCTCCAGGACGGTCTGCATTCTCCAAACCCTGGTCTCCAAACCCCAAGGTTGATCATGCCAGACCCCTAATTCCCCAAAAGGGGGATGCTTCACAGTCCTCCCCTAGCCGCATAGTGCCCTAAACCCCAAAAACCTGCCAACTAAAGTGACCACCTATTTAACAGCACCTCCCGATAGCCAATTCCACAACCCTGCTATACAGGGTAGGCAAAAAAACACACCCCAGCAACAGCCAATCTGCTGGGGCATAAAAAATTCCTACCCGGCTCCTCAAATGAAGCAACCAGCAAATGCCTACATAACAGACAGGGCAGGTGGGAAGTCCGATCTTCACCGGACTGACAGGAGGGAGCGGGGAGCTAGCCGTTAAGACGGCCAGACCCCGCCCCCAACATTGCGCGCCCAAACGGGCGAGTCCTGACTCCTCCCTCCCAAGGAGGCAAACCGGGCTAAAGCAGCCTAGCAGCTATGCTGCAGGTTGCAAGCCCCAGATTACGGGAAAGGTGGAGTCTGATCCTGCTGCTTCTGGCAATGCTGTTCAGCTTTGTATCTGCAAGAGAACAGAAGCACCAGGCTTTAGTAATGCCTCTGCAGAGTCCAGGGATTTTTGAGGAGTGGACAGCTGCAAGCTTCTGTATTAAAATGCCCCCTTTGGAATGAAAGGCCTGTGTGAGGAGATCAGGAAGACCCCCACACTTTTGATTTTTCACAAACTAGGTCAAAAAGAAATGTTCAAGGGGGCATTTTTATTTTATTTTATTTTTAAAAAAGAGTGTCATTAGAATGATTCAGGAAGACATTCCAATTAGGGTTGCCAGGTCTGTGTTGGAAAATACCTGGAGACTTTGGGGGTGGATCCTAGAGAGGGTGGGATTTGGGGACGGGGACGGAGGGGCCTCAGCACAGTACAGTGCCATAGAGTCCACCCTTCAAATCAGCCATTTTCTCCAGGGGAGCTGATCTCTGCCAGCTGGAGATCCATTGTAAACGTGGAAGATCTCCAGGCCCCACCTGAAGGCTGGCAACCCTAGAGGGAACAAGACTGTAGACTCTGCTACTACTATGTATTTATTATCTGTTGGGGGTATGTTTATATCTTGCTGTCACTGTATTATATTTATACTTTTGTAATACCAGTTTTTTGCATTGTTTCAGGTGTCGTTTGTAACACTGGTTCAGATTTCTGCAGTCGTGGCAGTGGAAAGTGCCATCAGGTTGTGGCCAGTTGATGATGATCCCATAGGGTTTTCAAGGTAAGAGACACCCAGAGGTGGTTTGCCATTGCCTGGCTCTGCGAAGCAGCCTTTTGTCTTCTTTGAGGGTCTCCCATCCTAGTACTGATCAAGGCCAACCCTGCTTAGCTTTCTGAGGTCTGATGAGACTGGGTTTACCTGGGCCATTCAGGTCACGGCAATCCTACTCTACAATCCTAGTCCTATTATATCATTTATTAGATGTCTCCTTGTCCTATTGATTGTACTAATTTGCATTATGTAATAAGAACATAAGAGAAGCCATGTTGGATCAGGCCAATGGCCCATCCAGTCCAGCACTCTGTATCACACAGTGGCCAAAATTTATACACACACACACACACACACACACACACTGTGGCTAATAGCCACTGATGGACCTCTGCTCCATATTTTTATCTAACCCCCTCTTGAAGCTGGCTATGCTTGTAGCCGCCACCACCTCCTGTGACATTGAATTCCACATGTTAATCACCCTTTGGGTGAAGAAGTACTTCCTTTTATCCGTTCTAACCCGACTGCTCAGCAATTTCATTGAATGCCCACGAGTTCTTGTATTGTGAGAAAGGGAGAAAAGGCCTTCTTTCTCTACCTTCTCCATCCCATGCATAATCTTGTAAACCTCTATCATGTCACCCCGCAGTCGACGTTTCTCCAAGCTAAAGAGCCCCAAGTGTTTTAACCTTTCTTCATAGGGAAAGTGTTCCAAACCTGTAATCCTCCTTGAGTTTCACTGAGGCAGTCACATAAATAAATCCAGCAGTCATTTTGTAGAAAAATAAGTGGTGGAGCTCATCCAGGGATTGATATGCAGCTGCACATACTATTCAATGGACAAGGAGGTGGAACTCTCAGAAGGAGGAGGTGGATCTCTCAGAAAGGTGCAGGAGCTGTGCTCCTGTTAGCTCCCACTGAATCTGAGGCCTGAATAAATCACATAAGATCACTGGTAGAAACTGGGCAGAGTGAGCAGTGGGGGTGAGACTGGCTGTGTCATCCAGCACAGTGTTACTCCTGTCCAGGGGTAGAATTCTAGCAGGAGCCCCTTTGCATATTAGGCCACACACCCCTGATGTAGCCAATCCTCCAAGAGCTTACAAGGCTCTTTTTTGTAAGCTCTTGGAGGATTGACTACATCAGGGGTGTGTGGCCTAATATGCAAAGGAGCTCCTGCTAGAATTCTATCCCTGCTTCTGTCTAAATCCATTGGAAAAGGTCAGGTTTAGAAGGCAATAACGGCATGGGATCATATTGTAAATTTCAAAAGTTTGCTGGTTTGGTAAAATATCCCTGCTTTTATTTTGTTTCTCCTTATCAGAAATATACTTTGGATCCCCCCCTCCCCATTTAAAGGTGTGCATTTGTGCATAAACTGAGAAGATGCATAAAAGAAACAAAATGAATAGAAAACTAATTGGCAACAGGAACAAAAATGAGGTGAACCAAAACTGCTAACTAAGAAAATATACAGAGTTTTGGTTTGGTTTGGTTTCTGTTTTTAAGAAAGTAGCCATGTTGGTTCAGCCTCACCTGGGTGAACAGTTTGAGGGGGGCAAAGGGGGAAACTCCCTGTGTAGAAGTAGAATTCCAAAAAAGAAACGCTGGGAAACACTGCTTACTACTTAGCATGAAAATTTATCACAAAAGGTTATTTTTTTAAAAGTCAACAGTTCATCACAAATATCCACAATAAGGACTCTGTTGTGTATGTGGACTCATGTTATGCTCCTGGACTAGCGTTCCTGCCTGGCTCATTGGAGCCATGGGGACTGAGCTTGGGGACTCAGGAACAATGGGCAATAAGATCCAAATCCATGCTGCCCTGGCCCAATCACAGGCCTCCTGCTGGTTCAAATGACCCAATGCCGTCCTAGCGCAGGAACCTTGGCCTGTAAATAGTTGGCCCCATTGGCCCAGTTGAGCAGTCTTACAGCTCAGCCGTTACTATGCTGTAATTAATAAATAAGCTATGATCACTGCAACCGCATCTTTTCCATGCATTTATAGACTCATAAATCAGAATAAATAAATAGAAAACTAATCAACAACAGCAACAAAAATGAGGTGGGCCAAAACTGCTAGCTAAGAAAACATACAGAGTTTTGGTTTGG
The DNA here is from genome assembly GCF_032191835.1 of Heteronotia binoei. Lineage (NCBI taxonomy): Eukaryota > Metazoa > Chordata > Lepidosauria > Squamata > Gekkonidae > Heteronotia > Heteronotia binoei. Next base: position 111,186,365 of record NC_083229.1, read on the forward strand.
TTTGGTTTGGTTTCTGTTTTTAAGAAAGTAAACATGTTGATTCATCCTCACAACAGCAAACCCCCCCCCCTCGTTTTTATAAAACCATACATTGTGACCCTTTGCATTACTAGACTTCTGCCTCCCCGCTGCATCAATTCTTCATCATAATCTGAAAGCAATGCCCTTAATCTCAATCTTAATCAAAAACCCAATACAAACAAAAAGGCACCACTGAGAGCAGTCAAAGTTAATGTCAATGGCTTTAGAAGGGTGTAACTCTGTATAAGACCGTTGAACTCTTAATCAGGCAAAAATTAGGATGTTTGACTCTTGATAGAAACTTAAGCAAACCAAAAGGACTCACCGTATTTCTGCTCTGAAATGTTTCAAACATGCCTTAAAATACATATACGGTACTTTACCATGCTAAAATTACCATCACATCATCGTAATAGCCTTCTTCAAATCTAGAGAAGAAGAGGAGGAGGAGGAGTTGGTTTTATATCCTGCCCTTCACTACCCAAAAGAGTCTTGAAGTGGCTTACAACCACCTTCCCTTCCTCTTCCCACCACAGGTACCTTGTAAGGCAGGTGGAACTGAGAGAGTTCTGAGAGAACTGTGACTGGCCCAAGGTCACCCAGATGTCTGCATGCGGACGAATGGAGAATCAGACATGGTTCTCCAGATTAGAGTTCACCACTCTTAACCACTGTACCACAGCTGGCTCTCTGCACATGTTGCCATCTTGGTGTATGTTTCCTTGTAAGGTTTCCCTTAACAGGTGGTGCAAGTACTCATTAGGAAGTAGCTAGAAGAGCAATCACAATTGATCTAATGGGAAAACTGCAGGCAAAGAGGAGGCAGGTATGACATAAAAGTAGGATTAAGCAATAATTTGTGGTTACAACTGCTACTACACTCACAGGTACTCTTTTGTACAAAGTGCATGAGTCTTTAATAACCAAAATAGCCAGAAACTTATTTAAACAACATCACTTCCAGCAATAGAAAAAAATGTATTTTCTGACTTCAGAAATCATGAATAGCCCAGTATTAAATCATCAGTTGGTTTGAATGTCATGTTCATTTTAGATAGTTTTGCCTCAATTTTGCTTCCTCCCAACCAAATTTTATATAGTTTCACATGAATAAGCTAAAAATAAGTTCTAAGAGATAGATTTGCTCACCGGACAGAGAATTTGTGTTTCTCCAACTCTTCCAGGTAAGATGTACGATGAAAAGGAACTTCAGCAACATCTAGTCCGATTCCATGACTTCTGTGTCTATATTCATTGGGTGGGTCATTCTGGTCCATCTCAAATAAACAGGGACAATTAAGTGGCCAAAGTGAGGTAATGAGGGTCTAGCAACATGGAACTTCATTTCCTGCTTCAAAGTTTCAACTACACAATGTGACAATGCCCATGAGGGGAAATCTCTGTCAGGTTATCTACCACCATGTAGTACCATTCCACCCATCTTTTGGGCAAACTGCTTGAATGAGATATAAAAAGGTAACCTGGGCCTACCTGTCATGTTTTCGACTCTGGGGTGACGTTGCTTTCACAACGTTTTCACGGCAGACGTTTTACAGGGTGGTTTGCCATTGCCTTCCCCAGTCATCTACACTTTCCCCCCAGCAAGCTGGGTACTCATTTTACTGACCTCGGAAGGATGGAAGGCTGAGTCAACCTGGAGCCGGCTACCTGAACCAGCTTCCGCTGGGATCAAACTCAGGTCGTGAGCAGAGGGCTCCGACTGCAGTACTGCATCTTTACTACTCTGAGCCACGGGGCTCTTGAAAGGGATATAGTTATATAATAAAGTACATCTGAGCATTTACAGAATACTTTCCTTCAAACTGCTAAACATTTGAAGCACATATGCACAAAAGTGCAAAGCTTCATTCTAGGGAGCATGATAATCTCCCACATGGATCTCAGCTCTGGGACCTCTTTTTAGAGATTCAAGCACAGAGGCCCCCCTCTGTTGACAGCAGGGCTTTTTTGTAGCAGAAACTCCTTTGCATATTAGGCCACACACCCCTGATGTAGCCAATCCTCCTGAAGTTTACAGTAGGCCCCGTACTAAGAGCCCTGTAAGCTCTTGGAGGATTGGCTACATCAGGGGTGTGTGGCCTAATATGCAAAGGAGTTTCTGCTACAAAAAAAAGCCCTATCATGGCATGGTACACAATCCATCTGGTTGACATTTTTTACGTACGTACATGTTTCATCCACAATCACTAGACTTTATGTATAACTCCATACAGGATGGTGGGAGCAATTCTAAGTAGGCCTACTCAGAAGTAAGTCACATTATGCAATAGGAAACTAGGAACATGTCCTTAGGATTGCAGCCTATATTCATTTTCCTTACCCACAGCTCCAGTTAACACCTTCTTCAGTACTGGATTATTTAAAAAAACGGAGATTTCAAAACTGGGTGCATACACAAAGCAAGCTAGTTGTGCCGATGCACAATCGGTGAGTTTAGCTGTTGTGAATGAATAGAAATTAACACTCCAGATGCAAAACAAAATGGCATTAAAATGGATTATGCATAAACTACGTGGGACTGTGTTTGATCAGGAACATGACTCAAAAGCAAGTCTTTTCAAAGGCCCGAGCGTGTGACTCCCGGAAGCATTGACTTTCTCACAATGATCGCATGGGCAGAAGCACTCTGCGTCCTTTAATAACAGTAAGTTAATAACTTAATTACATGCAGTAACAAACGCTCTGAACAACATCAAATGAGATGTCACTGCTTTGCTCTTCAGGCCAACAAAACATCACAAGGGCAGAAACAGCAGCAATTCGGTTGATGCATGGAAGCCCCCCCCCCCACCCACCCACCCCATTTGGCTCCAAACGTCGCTCCTCCAAATGTAACTTATTACACTTCCCTCTGGCAAGGACAATTCACTTTTGATGTTTTAAAGGCTGCGGGTTTGACCAAAAAGAAAAGGTCCATTAGACGATCTGAATGAAAAATATTTGAAACTGCCTTGAATTAATTCTAATATTTCACTTTATTTCAGTGTTTACTATTAAATTTGAATCATGTAAACGAAGTGGGGCTTTGTTTGGTGTAGTGGTTAAGAGAGCCAGTTTGGTGTAGTGTTTAAGTGTGCAGACTCTTATCTGGGAGAACCGGGTTTGATTCCCCACTCCTCCACTTGCAGCTGCTGGAATGGCCTTGGGTTAGCCATAGCTATAGCACAGATCCTTCTGTGCTTGTCTACTTGTGTATATGAATGGAGGTTGTGTGTGCTGAGCAGGGTGACCAGAGGTGTATTCTGCACCATTGCTATGTTGACTACCTGTGATTAGTGCCTTCCATACATTGATAATGTGGAGGTATCAGCGTGCACCATTGCAAGTGGTAGATATTAGCAGAATTGACATGGGTGCTATGGTGGTTGCTGTTGCAGTTGCTTCAGTTTGGTGTAGTGGTTAAATGCGTGGACTCTTATCTGGGAGAACCAAGTTTGATTCCCCACTCCTCCACTTGCACCTGCTGGAATGGCCTCGGGTCAGCCATAGCTCTGGCAGAGGTTGTCCTTGAAAGGGCAGCTGCTGTGAGAGTCTTCTCACAGGAGAGCCAGTTAAGTGTGCGGACTCTTATCTGGGAGAACCAGGTTTGATTCCCCACTCCTCCACTTGCAGCTGCTGGCACGGCCTTGGGTCAGCCATAGCTATAGCAGGAGTTGTCCTTGAAAGGGAGGCTGCTGTGAGAGCCCTCTCAGCCTCACCCACCTCACAGGGTGTCTGTTGTGGGGGAAGAAGATAGAGGAGATCGTAAGCCGTTCTGAGTCTCTGATTCAGAGAGAAGGGCAGGGTATATATCTACAGTCTTCTTCTTTTGTAGTGGGCCCATCTTTATAAAACCCCCTTCTAAGAAAGACGCTTTTATCTTCCAGTTAGTACATTTAAAAAAAAAAAGTTGAAAACCTACCTAGGATATTTTTATCTTTTTAACATGCTGCAAATTAGGGTGTTTTTTAAAAAAAGGATATTATGGTGGCTTTAATTATTTCATTTGTTTGTTATACACTTTGGAAAGAACTATAAGAATTTAAGACTATTCCTACTGAATCAGACCAATGGTCCATATCTTATCAAACATCCTGCTTCCCACAATGGACAACCAGATGCCTCCGGAAGCCCTGTAAGTGGGATATGTAGACTAGTCGGCCCCCTCCCAGCCAAGCGGCATCGCCGCTTTAGGCTGGGGGCCGGTTTTTGCCCTCCCGGAAGGAGAGAGGATGACGCAGCTCCCTAGCATACGGGAGCATAGAGAGGCGTGGCGTCGGGGCTATAAAGCCCCGGCCCCACCCCGAGCAACGCAGTTCTTTTATCGTCTTTCGGCCCGCCCACCCTCCCTTGTAGTACAGGTTTTGCCGGTCGCCCTATTAGGGGCCAGGTAGGATTTTTTTCCTTTTCACTGGATTGGCTTAAGTGAATTTGTTTTTCACCTACCTTGTACTGCTGGTTAGTGTAGAGCTTGGGGAGGAGTTGTTAGTTGGTCGCTTGGCATAGGCTTCCCAACCCTCCCGCCCTGGCGGGGGACCCCAGGATTTACAGCCTCTTCCCTCGCTCTCCAAAAAAACGGAAGCGGGGGGAGGGGGGAACGGCGCCAAGGAGCGTGGCGAGCCGCCCCATCTCGGAGGAGCAGCTAAGGTGAACCAGAGAAGAGGCAGCAGCAGCGCAGCGGCATCGCCCGCTCCGCTCCACCTCTGAGCTAAAATCAGAGAAGGGGAGGGTGGAGGCAGGCCAGGAGCGTGGCGAGCCGTGAATCTGGGTCCTTCTAGGACCCGGACTCGTGGCTCGCTACGCTCCTGGCCTGCCTCCACCCTCCCCTTCTCTGATTTCACCTCAGAGGCGGATCGGAGTGGGCGATGCCGCTGCACTGCCGCCTCTTCTCCGCTTCACCGTAGCTGCTCCTCCGAGATGGGCTCAGCCTGAGCCCATCTCGGAGGAGCAGTTACGGTGAAGCGGAGAAGAGGCAGCAACAGCACAGCGACATCGCCCGCTCTGCTCCGCCTCTGAGGTGAAATCAGAGAAGGGGAGGGTGGAGGGAAGGAAGACATTTAAAAACGTGTGCCGTCCCTTGAAATGCGATGGCCAAAACTCCCATTGGGGTTCAGTGATGCTTGTCACACCCTTGCTCCTAGCTCCACCCCAGTGTCTCCTGGCTCCACCCCCAAAGTCTCCTGGCTCCACCCCAAAGTCCCCAGAGATTTCTTGAATTGGACGGCAACCCTAGCTTCGCAGGATGAGGTATTGGCTACAGCATTTTAGGGGGAGCACCTATGGCTCGGCACCAGTTGGTGCTGGTGGTCTGTACGAACTGCAGATGGGCTTTACGGCTCAGTGCAGGGACTGCAGATCACGACAAAGCCTCACAGTGGCAGATCCTTCCAGTGGGTTGGATGCCAGCCTAGGTGGAGGTGGAGTTTGGGCCTGGCTGCTCAGCGCCAGCCAGATGATATTCGGCTTGTGCTGGGGGCAGGGTGGCTCGCCCTCCCAGGACAAGGCAGGGTCCGGGGTTTGACCCCAGGGCTTGTCCTGTTAGGCCTAGACCTCTTGCCATTCCTGCTCGTTCAACTTGTGTTTAATAAAGCGACCCGGTTTTCATCCAACATTGTGTCAGCCTCTTCTTTCCGACGGGGGGGGGGGGGCAAAAACTTCCCTCTAAACAGTTTAAGTAACGTATTGATCATGAACACGTCTTGTTGGATATTGTTTCCATATGCTTCTCTCCTGTGCCCAAGATGAAGAGGGGTCCTTCCCATAGCAGGCATAGCAGGTTTTGAATTCAGCAGGAGCTCACAGGAGCACAGCTCCTGAACCTTTCTGAGCGTTCCCCCTCCTCCTCCCCACCTACCTACCTACCTTGTCCATCGAATAGTAGGTGCAGCTGCATAATAATCCCTAGATTAGGAGAGCGGGCAGCCAGCCAGCCACTAGGGGCTTTGACACACACCCAGCAGCCCTCATTCACCCCTGGAGAAGCCCACACCACCCTTTCTCCACTTCTTATGTGATTTTGGGCAGCTGGTGGCTTGCTAGCTTTTTGACTGAGGGGGGGCAGCCAAGGAGAACCCCAGGTGAGCGAGGCCTGCTTGGGCTGGCTGGATCTCTAGTCAGCCCAAGAAGGCCTCCCTCCTCTGGGACTCTCCTTTCTTGTGTGGGGGTTGCTGTTGGCTGGTGAAGGGGCAGCATATGCTAATGAGTTACAGCAGATAAAACAATCATCGAATTACCACTTCTAGGAGTTGCAGGTAAGGCTTTTTTTGTATCAGGCATTCATTTGCATATTAGGTCACACCTCCCTGATGTAGCCAGTCCTCCAAGAGCTTACAAGACTCTTATTACAGGGTCTACTGTAAGCTCCAGTAGGATTGGCTACATCAGGGGTTGTGGCCTAATATGCAAAGGAGTTCCTGCTTCAAACAAAAACCCTGGTTGCAGGTAGTTTGAATAGTTTAAATGGATTTGTAGTGCACTGGGAATAAGTGCTGTTGAATAAACCTGAGTATCTGAGTAGACCCACTTAGGATTGCACTGTTATTTTACTAACGCTTCAGAAACAGGCACGTTCCTAGTCATGAAAAGCTGTGTTGCCTTTACTAAGTTCACAAAAGGTCTGTTGTTTTCCTTCTATACTGACTGATGCATACTAACTCCTATCAGTATCTAAGGGATGCTTTTTGATATTCTTGTATTAAACAATGAATAATAACTGGTGGAAGGAAGAGAATTCTGAATTTTAATCCTTACCTTGTGAAATACTTCTTTCACTGGCACCATATCACAATATTTTTCAGGGTAATCAGAACTAATTTTATACAGGTCATTTCCTGAGTAAGGAAAGAGAGAAAAAAGCTGTTTAATTGATGACCCAAAAGACACTTATTTTCAATAACTATGTTAATAAGTTTTAGCAGTGTAAACAGAATTACACCCTTCTTCGTCCCTTGACGTCAACAGGCTTAGAAGAGTGTAATTCTGCTTCAGATTCTGCCGTAAATCATATTTTAAGAAACCGTTTTGCCATATACAGCATGAGCTCAGCCATGAAGGTTGGAGACTGAAACCAGCAACCAAACAAATACAGACAGACAGAGCTGATAGGGTCCTCTGTTGCTGACATCAAAGAACTGAAACAAATGCAAACTGATTCAGGATTTCCCCCCCAAGATGGACTGGATCCTGCTACTCCGTTCCATTGTTGCATCAACAGAAATCTCCATTTACCTGAGGAATACACTGAAGTGAGTAGACCCAAACAGCAGCATCGAATCCAATCCATCGAGTTGCATTATTTGTTTGGTGCTGGAATGTACAATTCTTAACCGGTTGTACACAGCTTATTTCCAAAAGTATTGTTAGGCAAAAGCCCAATTTATTTGGTATACTTAACACTTCTGTTTAGAAATCCACAGCAAATCTAGGATAAGATTTTTTTTACTAACATTCCAAGTGTAATAGCCTAGAATGTGGTGGCACATACATCATGAGTATTGGCTAGTGCCCATGACATTGCTAATTATCAGAAAAGTAACTTTCAGTCCTAAAAACATACGCCATTTTGAAAGCATTTGCCTCAGTGCTACTTTTTTTGTGCACAGCTGATATTAAACATATCTGATATACATGTCCATTCACACAGTGATGCTCATCCGAAATCAGATGTACCACCTTTTAGTATATCACCTTTAAATGTACCTGCATCACTACTGGTGTGACTAGACTTGGATGGCAACATCTTTGTGGCAGGATCCCCCCCCCCTCAAAATTCCTTTTCTCACAGAACTCCAGTATATCCCCCACCCTCGATTCAGTACTGTGCCACCATTTCGGAACCTCTCTGTCCCCTTTTAGGATGCCTGTTTCCTCTATGTAGTGTAGAATACATATATCCCATTTTAGGAGAAGCAGGGAGAGAAGATAAATTAGACCTGGTTGCCTGAACGAAAAAACGAAAACAAATTAAATCAGCTGCTTAATAATTTTCTTGTAGGCCGCTGTGCTTTAATTTCTAAGGGTTTTTTTTTTTTTTGAGCTTGTATTCTTCTCTTTATTTTCTGTATCACTGAACTCATAGCTTTTAATTCTAGATAGATTTCCTGGTAAAACACAATGTAATTCTTCAGCAGCTATAAACAGTGAGGAGCTGCTTAAATTAAAGATCAATAAAAAAAATACAGGAGAGGAAAAGAAAGCGTGTCATAAATAAAATAAAGGAATGCTCACACATACACACACGTATACAAAAAAAATATGCTTCACAATTAAACGGAGAAAATCTAAAATGAAATTAAATTTAGTTGTAATACATTTCCCATTCTTTTCTTCATGAAAATTACCACAGAAGTGGAAGGCTTTTTTCCTGTAATTTAAATGTTAAGCGGCCAGATGTGTGTCTCATGCTTGAAGAGTTGAAGCTTTGCATTATTTAGCATATTAAGATTCACAGAATTTAAAAAAGGCTTCCTTTATTGCCTGGAGGTTCTAATTAAGTAAACCTTAGCTTGGTACATTTAAAACTTGCAATACAAGAGATTTTTTTGCTTCTTTCTTAGCTTTTTCTCCTTTTTTTCCTGTTCTTTCTTACAGGCACATCAATATAATAAATATGGAAAATACTTAAGATGCCATAATTTTTCTTTGGCTTGAGGAATTAAACCTATCTATTACTTTAAGAAGTTTTTAATAGGGCCAGCCATCAGAAAGACATCTAAAGGCTCCAGACTACTCCCTTTTTAATCATAGGAGTTTTTCATAGTTAGCAGAGAGGAAATGTGACTTATAAAATTCAATGTAAAAACTCTCTCTCATATATATACACAAGGCAGCAGATTAGCTTGGAGGGGGCAAAAAATGAAAATTGCACAGTTTGTCTTTGCTAAAGTGCATTCTCTCTCTTTTTATAACATTTTATAATTGACCGCAAAATGCTATAAAGTGCTAATTAGATGCCCTATCAACTCTGAGATGATGGAAGGAGCGGAACAGCTGCACTAGAAATTGTAATTAAAATGAAAATCCCACTGACATGTCTAAGTGCAATAGGAAACCATAGCCCAAGCATAAACACATCTTTTCTTAGAAAAGGACCCCCCCCCCCCAAAAAAAGCCAACATTCCCCAGTTAGCTGTAACTATTTTATCTCTCCATCCTACATGTTTACATTCAAACATGATCAACTTACTTCCGGGAGTATAGATGAGACAACAGGAGATATATATAGAATGGCTGGGATTCGATTTGGGGTTCCGATTCTGCGGGAAAGAGCTTTTAACCTTCCTGCTCTTCTAGTTTTCCTGATCATAGCTGCGCATACAGACACACTGCTATTTGGCTACAGGGGAGTAGGGAATGTGTGTTTATTTGAATATTCAGAATTCAGTCTTTATCTCACGAAATCACTAGGTTTAAGAGTATTCAAGGTTTTACTGCCTGTATCAACAAGAACTAATTTAGTAAACATTTAAGAACGCTGAACCAAGACTGGGGAAAAGGAGGTCCAAATTCTCACTCAGCCATGCAGAGAACCATATTATGTTATCCTGATTCCTTGAAGAGTGGAATATCAATGAAATAAGAAAATAAATAATGTACAAGAATGTAATGTTCCTGGATTTGAATCAGAGCTCAACTAGATGAGAATGGAGGAGATTCCCCAATGGACTACGTTGTTTCACAACAGACCAAGGGGGCCACATGCTTAAATACCATCCTGGATTTTTTTTTAAAAAAGAAATCCTCTGCATCTTGAAAATTAGCACATTATTATTTTAGTCTAGTCTGCTCTCCGACCTGCTAATAACCTAGATGTAATGAGTTCTGAAGAGCCCCGTGGCGCAGAGTGGTAAAGCTGCAGTACTGCAGTCAGAGCCCTCTGCTCACGACCTGAGTTCGATCCCAGCGGAAGTTGGTTCAGGTAGCTGGCTCCAGATTGCCTTAGCCTTCCATCCTTCTGAGGTTGGTAAAATGAGTACCCAGCTTGCTGAGGGAAAAGTGTAGATGACTGGGGAAGGAAATGGCAAACTACCCTGTAAAAAGTCTGCCGTGAAAACGTTGTGAAAGCAACGTCACCCCAGAGTTGAAAACGACTGGTGCTTGCACAGGGGACTATCTTTACCTTTTTAAGGAGTTCTGATGTCACGGACTGTTTTTGGACTGTTCAAACAACTAAATTTTGAAGCCATCGCATCCCATGAGGACCATACCATGGCATTTATCCCTATGGCTGCAGTTGATTCTTAATCTTGTGAATTTAAGGCTGTGATGAGGTGCAGTACTGCAGTCCAAGCTCTGCTCACAACCCCGTCGATCCTGGCAGAAGCTGGGTTCAGGTAGCCAGCTTGAGGTTGACTCAGCCTTCCATGAGACCCTGGAGAGCTGCTGCCAGTCTAAGTAGACAATACTGACTTTGATGGACCGAGGGTCTGATTCAGCATAAGGCAGCTTCATATGTTCATCCTTCTGAGGTCAGTAAAATGAGTACCTAGCTTGCTGGGGGTAAAGTGTAGATGACAGGGGAAGGCAATGACAAACCACTCCACAAAAAGTCTGCCGAGAAAATGTTGTGATGTGACATAACCCCATGGGTTGGTAACAACTTGGTGCTTGCACAGGAGACTACCTTTACCTTTAAGGTCAGGCAGTCCTGGGAAAGGCCTATCATCACACACACCCTTTGGAGGAGGGGGGGAGCCTCTGAATTGGCTTTGTGGGCAAGTTACTATGTTTATAACAGTAGCCATGGTTCATGAGCATATATTACACAAATGCCAGTGAGCTACTTATCAGTGAACTATGGGCACTGCTATAGAACTGAGTGGTTGCTGGGGGATCCTGTTGATTTGAGCCTTGAAACTAGGTTCCTTCTATAAAACAGGGACCACTGTTCTTACCCTCTAAAGACAAATCCCTGGGGTTGCCAACAAGCCTGGAGAGGGGGAAAGGCTTGTTCCTCTAACAGAGACTTGATATGTGGAAATGGGCAGCTTCAAACTTTTCATGGCATGAATAACCCCACCTGGTAAATTGCATCCCGTTAAGCCTCTATTAAAGGGGTAAGTCATTATTCTGCAGACTTGTTGGCAAGCTCACAGACTCCTGTTAGAGCTCTCAAGCATCAGTTACAAATGTTCTGTGACATGATGCTTCCTTGCATATACCAAAGATACAGTACAAGCATGCTAGAGTCGGCCACGTGTTGTTATCAAAACCAAGTCTTGGCAAAGAGACATGCCTGGTGGCAGACTGCTGGCATTCAAGGTGTTTTCTCACTGCATTAATATGATGCTCCTAGGAGCCAAGGCTACATGTGGAATTCACTGCCACAGGAGGTGGTGGCGGCCACAAGCATGGCCACCTTCAAGAGGGGTTTAGATAAAAATATGGAGCAGAGGTCCATCAGTGGCTAGGAGGATTCTGCCCCAAAGCCAATGCAAACCTGCAAAGGTCATAAACGGAAGTCATTTGCCATAGGACCACAGTTCCATCACACAAGGCACTGCCTGCTGACAGGGGGGGGGGTTGTAGGAAAAGCCCAGCAGGAACTCATTTGCATATTAGGCCACACCCCCTGGTGCCAAGTAAGCCGGAACTGCATTCCTGTGCATTACTGCGCAAAAAAAACCCTGCTGCTGAGAATTCCAAAGCCAGTTTGGTGTAGTGGTTAAGTGTGTGGACTCTTATCTGGGAGAACCAGGTTTGATTCCCCACTCCTCCACATGCACCAGCTGGAATGGCCTTGGGTCAGCCATAGCTCTCATAGGAGTTGTCCTTGAAAGGGTAGCTGCTGTGAGAGCCCTCTCAGCCCCACCCACCTCACAGGGTGTGTGTTGTGGGGGGAGAAGATATAGGAGATTGTAAGCCGCTTTAGAGAGAAGGCCGGGGTATAAATCTGCAGTCTTCTTCTTCTTCCTTTACCAAGATGCAGTATAATGCGGAGGAGCACTCAAAAAAGAAATCTCCCACCTACAGTTTGAAATGGAGCATTGCATACATCTATGCAGGAGAATGAGCAGGTAATGAGGTGATGGAAATATAATGGGATGGAATGGACCTATACAAAAGACTGCAGGTGGTGGATTCCAGTGGCAATTGTTCCTTTCATTAACAACAACAACAACAAGAAGAAAAACAAGCATAGCAGAACCTATCCACCATTACTTGCTGTGCTGATTTTCTATTTGCAGGGAGCTCTCGACATACGGGAGCATTGGGAAATATCATCTTCCACCTGCATATCTGAAATGCTGCACTCTGTTGTACCACTTCACCATTCTAGAGCTAGTGTGGTGTAGTGGTTAGGAGTGGCAGACTCTAAGCCGGAGAAGTGAGTTTGCTTCCCCACTCCTCCTTCACAGGAAGCCTGCTGGGGGAACTTCGGCCAGTCACAGTTCTCTCAGAACTCCCTCAGTCCCACCTACCTCACAAGGGACCTGTTGTGGGAAGAGGAAGGGAAGACAGTTGTAAGCCGCTTTGAGACTCCTTAAGTTCAAGAACGGTAGGGTGTAAAAAATCTACTCCTCATTCTACCCACTGCTACATATGTGAACAAGGCTTTAGAGAGGGGTTCTTCAGGAACACAATAGCAGTAATTTAAACGACAGCCCCAGGGCGCTTTTTTTGTAGCAGGAACTCATTTGCATATTAGGCCACACACCCCTGATGTAGCCAATCCTCCTGGAGCTTAAAGGGCTCTTCTTCCAGGGCCTACTGTAAGCTCCAGGAGGACTGGCTACATCGGGGGGGGGGGGGGTGGCCTAACATGCAAAGGAGTTCCTGCTCCCAAAAAAAACCCCTGGACAGCCCAAAAGGCATTGTTTTCTGCAATGCAGACTCGCCACCCTTTATCTTGCCAACACATTTGGGTCAGTTTGGAGAATATTCACGGCACAAAACCATATTATGTGCCCAAATCCCAAGCTGCTGCTGCCCCTATACAAGGCACTAGACAGTAGAGAACGAAGAGGCACAGGCTCTTTGTTTTAACAAATGTTGCTGTTCCCTTTGAAACACGGCCTGTAAGGAATTATTGATGGGAGAAGCTTCTGGGATTTTATCAGGTAATTACGTTTACATCCTATATATAGCAGATACAAAGAAAGATGCTGCGCGCCAGAAGTCGCCGCACCACTGCAGCTGTATAGAGTAAGAAGTGATATAAGGAAAGCCTGCTGTATTTTCAAAGCAATTGCTTCATAAGTCACCCAGTGCACATAAATGTCATCTCTCTTAGGGCTTTTTCAGATGATACAAACCTCACACTGTTAGCTCTGTACTCGCAGTGCAACCAAACCAGCCCCAGTAACGCCGTATCCCAGGCCTGCAAACTTGTGACTCACGGACCAAATGCAGCCCGCCAGCCACGTAGGGGGTGACTCTTTAGGGGTTTGAGAAAACTCTTTTTTAAAAGAAAAGGAAGTTGTTTAAGCTGAAGTTTCTCATGCTACAATACAATACTTAGTGGATGACATGTTGCAAAGGCTTGCATTGAGACAGTGGTGGTCTTTCAGTTTTTCACTTCAATAGAGGGGAGGGGGGGTGGAAACAAGGAATCTGTTCTTCACTTCTGCTAGGGAAAAGGACCCTGACTGTGTAACATTTTTAAAAAGAAGCACAGATTGAGCGGTACGAAGTGAGAGATGCTTAAATTCCAAACATATATTTAAAAGTAGGAGGCTGTTAACAATAGGAAGTTCGGGAGGTTGTTAATCCATGGGGTTGCTATAAATCAGAAGTAATTTGATGGTACTTAACTCACACACATACACAGAGAGAGAGAGAGAGCTTTTAAAAATGTTGTATGCCCTGAGCATAGGAAATGTTACCATAATGTTACCGTAATCAATAATGCACAACAGACTGTTGGCACTACCAAGCTTACAGCGTGCAGACCACTATGTCTGCACAGTGCCATCCACTTGTAGAGTATGTGGATGAACTGTTACTACTACTACTACTAGAGCTACTACTAGGGTTGCCAGGCACAGACTGACAGGTGACCACAAGGGAAGGTGGGGACATGGAGCACACCGTTGGCAGCAGTGTGACATCACTTTCAGGGAAAACCTGGAAGTGATATCCTGCCTCTCTAGGAATCATCAGAAATTCTATGGTAAAACTAGAGTTTTTGGCAATTCCTAGAGAGGACAGATGTCATTTCCAGGTTTTCCCCAGAAATGATATCATATCATTGGCCTGACGGTGATTTTATTTTTTTTACTTTTGGGACTGATGGTGGGAAATAGGAGGTAGGGGATACCTTCTCCCAGTGGGGGTTTGGCAGCCCCAGTTACTGCCACAATGGTCAGGGCTCTTACTTGGCAAAACTGATTGCATGTAACTTCCTATTGTATGTAAAAGCTGATTGTATGTAATTACAAATGCCACTTTTAAAACAAAGTCTATGTCAGACATTCCACAACACCTGTGTATCATAACAACATGGTTCAGTTTCAGCTGTTGATACCAATGTTGTTATTATTGCTGTCCCTAGCTAGAATTCAAACCAGTAAAAAAAAGAAACAGTGAATAGTATATGCTGGGCTATACAGTGGATAGCATACTGTATAGCCCAGAGACAGTGGACAGTATACTGCTGGGCTATACAGTCATTGTATGTTCTCAGTTCTACATGGGATTTGCTAGAGCTTTTTTGGAAGTCCTGGTACTGGTGGGGAAAGGAGTACAAAGGTTCATCAACGCGATTAGTATATTGTGATGTGTAACCTTCATTTTGTAGATTTGCTGTTTTTAGAATGGAATGTCTTTTAAAATTTAATTTTGCCTAAAAAATTATAGGCAGATAGGCTGCCCATTCTTTGATGGAAATATCAGATTGTTTTCTGGGGCTTGTGAAAGGAAAATGGATTTGTTTACATTTTTACTTATGGTTCAATGTCACCTTTCAAAACCAAACACAAAAGTAAAACCTGCGAAAGAAAACCTTTAAAAACCTAATAAAGTATACACCAAACATGAAGCAGCAACAGCACAAACTGAAAAACATCAAGAAAAGCTGGCACACAAAGTCTACAGTGAAGTTCATCCAACAGGAAAGCCTTCCTAAATAAAGGCATACTGGTGGGGAGTGGTCAAATGAAAGGTCAGGTTATAGCCTTGCATCTCTTGGTAGGTTTTTAGAGTGAAGGCATGGCTACTGAAACATATATATATATTTTTGCACTTAATGCATTTAATAGGAAATTGTGGGTTAGAGTTTATCGTAACAACCCCCACTCTCAAGGACTACTTCACAAATTACAAACTCACGCAAATAGCATAAAGTTATTACCCCACACACACACTCTGAATCAATTGATCAAGCAATGATCTAGTTGATGTTTCATCAAAAGGAAATTTTAACTGAAGGGTCTGGAAGTTCAAAAGAACACACTTCTTGAAAGGCTGTCTTGGTCTTGGTTAGGGTTGCCAAGTCCAATTCAAGAAATATCTGGGGACTTTGAGGGTGGAGCCAGGAGACTTTGGGGGTGGAGCCAGGAGACATTGGGGCGGAGCCAGGAACAAGGGTGTGACAAGCATAATTGAACTCCAAGGGAGTTCTGGCCATCACACTTAAAGGGACCGCACACCTTTTTAAATGTCTTCCTTCCATAGGAAATAATGAAGGATAGGGGCACCTTCTTTTGGGGCTCATAGAATTGGACCCCATGGTCCAATCATTTTGAAACTTGGAGGATACTTTGGGGAGAGTCACTAGGTACTATACTGAAAATTTGGTGCCTCTACCTCAAAAAACAGCGCCCCCAGAGCCCCCAAAACCTCCAGATCAATTCCCCATTATACCCTATGAGAATCGATCTCCACATAGAGAATAATGAAGTACTCAGCAGACTCCCCCCCCCCATTTCTGGCAACACTGAAGGGGGACTGGCCTCTCTACTCATGAGTTGCTGCCAACTTCTTCAAAGTAACACAGACACCCCATCCCAAGAGGAAGCCTTTCAATCAGCGACTGAAGCCTCCGGAGGTAGAAACGCACATGGTCCTCTGGGGGTGGAGCTCCCCCTCCCCTCCGCCGGCCAGACTCCCCGAGGAGACGCCTGTAGCAGCCGGAGAGGATGCAAGGACTACGAGTCCCAGCATGCACCTCGCGAAGGGAGGCCGCGCCGTTTCCCCCCCACACCCCTCCGCTTCCACGTTTTTGGAGATCGGGGGAAAAGGCTGCTAATCCAGGGGTCCCCCGGCAGGGCGAGGGGGTTGGGAAGCCTAGTCTTGGTGGATCACTGTACAGTGTGTGCGTTTGTGTAAAGTGCCAATTTATGGAGACCTCAGCAAGAGGCTTTCAAGGCAAGTGAGACACAGAGGTGGTTTGCCATTAGCTTCCTCTGCAGGGTCTTCCTTGGTAGTCTATCTTCCAAGGGCCGACTCTGCTTAGCTTCCAAGATCTGACTAAATGGGGGGGGCTATGCCCTGCAGTATACAGTATAAAGTAACGTTTTCCATTTTTACAATAATTGTTCTAATTCATTTATTTCCCAACTTTTCCTAAAATTATAGGCCCAGAGCAACTCAGATGCCTTAAAAAGTAATATACAATTTATTTAATTACATTATAGTCCACCTTTCTCGTAGAGCTTTTTTTTGTAGCAGGAACTCCTTTGCATATTAGGCCGCACACCCCTGATGTAGCCGTTACTCCAAGAGCTTGCAGCAGGCCCTGTAAGAAGAGCCCTGGAAGCTCTTGGAGGATCAGCTACATCAGGGGGGTGTGGCCTAATAGTCCTGCTACAAAAAAAGACCTGTTAACAGGGTCTCAAGGCGGATTACACAGAGTGAGTCAATACAATTGACAAATGGGGCATTCAATAACCAATGCAATAGGACTATTTTGTTGACTGTAGAACCAGCCAGGTCTAAAAACAGAACTGAAGCAAAGCATCAATATTAACACAACACATTTAAATGCTGCAAAATTCCTAGGATTCTAGTTTCAACAAGTTATACACAGTAGTATAGATCACAGCCCCTAATCATTTTGCTAAGTAACTTTGTGAATCATTTAGTTCAGTGCAAATCTATTGCCTGCATAGAAAAGCCTTCTTGAATAATTTAGTTTTGCATAGTTTGCAGAAAGCCATAAACCGCACATGTTCTATCATGCTCTCCTACGATCAGCTTCTTTAAAATTAGGGCATTCATAAACAGGTCATAGGATAAATGGAGATAAAGGAGGAGACAAGGCATTTGTAATACAGCATTGGTGTGTATACTGAATTGTAAGCTCTAAGCTGAGTTAGTGTTTTAGCTTACAGTTTTTAGCCTCTAGCTAAACACATCTAGCTCACACATTTCTGTCTTAGCTCAGAAAAAAATGGCCCCAGAACAAACTAATTTTTGCAGTAGCTAAATCGCTCACTCACAACTTTTAACGCTCACAAAGTTGAATTTTCACCCACAAGACTCCACATCTTAGAGAGAGCATTGATTGTAAGAGAGCATGCTCAGTAGTGCTTTGCTGCAAAATATGATAAGCGCAAGGTAGAAAGGAGAAGAAAGTTTAGCCTGAAAGCATTGAGAGGTAAGGAGAACTAGTAGACGGCAGCCCCGGGCTTGGATCCTAACTGGCATAAGCAGAGTCCTGCTAGGGAAAGTTAAGTTCCCAGTCTTCGCCCTCCATTGCAATCTTCTGAAGTTCACTGGACCACCAAGAACACTGGGAAGGAGGGGCAAAGAGAGTGTCTGCAGTCGGGAAAGGATAACTGACAGAAATCGCCCTCCCGTCATCCGCTGACAGAACAGTAAGTTAAGATGCAAGCCTTCAAGCCTCATAACCATGATAGCTAGATGGGACTTTCATGTTCTGAGACAATCTACCTCTGAATACCAGATGCCAAAGACAGTCAACAAGAAAGGGCTATGACTATTGTACCCTAATTACCAGCTATGCTGAAACATCTGTTCTTAAGGGAAAAAAATCTTTTCCACTGGAATAATTTACCAAAATTTTAATTCAATCAGCAAACTGGTTCATAGAACGCAAAGGGGGGGGGGGGAATTTAGGAAGGAAGGAGATCTCTGTTAGCAAGGAATGTTGTTAATACTGCCGGTGTGGAAGAAAAAAAGGGAGAGGGCTGCCACGATCCATGAATATAAATAGCCAAATAAAATATAAGGGATGTAAAAACGTCATAGAAACACCAACCCTAATCTGCTGTTGTCAGTATACTCCACATACACCTTGTAATTGCAAACACATTGAGTCTAGTGAAATGTACTCTCTCTGTACCTTTTCCGCAGGGCTTTGTTTGATCCTTCATGTGTGATTTAAATTCGTCCAGGGCTTCATCAGTCTGGCGAAATAATTGACAGATTATATCATTGAGGGGGCAGGGGTGTGTGTTTTCGTAATCTAAATAAATTTGCAAAGCAAATCTATTTCTAAAGTGTTAGCAAATTATCTTGGTGCGATTTAAAAAAAAAAAAAAAAGCTCTAACCTGTTGGAAATATTTCAAGAGCTGCTCCTCTCCTCTCGTCAGAGTTTCTTTTGACATGCACTGTTCCCAGCCTTTCACAGCATTAAACTGCTTTCCCACTTCCTTTTCAACAGTGGGAATACTTCCCTTCTGGGTGTCAGAATCTCTCGGAGGGGTCAGAGGTCGCCCTGTAGAGGAAATGACAAGCTGTGAAATGTAAAAGAACAATTCCTTCCACATGTTCCCCTGGCTCCGAAAACAGCGCAGCACTGTCAGCAAGCATCTCTTTGGGATGACCCAGGCTTTCGCAAAACAGCTCTGTCAAAACAAATTTACAATTAGGGACCCACACAACTATTTAAAGTTGTTACTCCTCCTCCTCCAATAGGCCTGAAAATTATTTACTGGAATCAAAGGGACTGCAAGTCAACCTGGTTTTTACCAACGCGGCTGTGGGAGGAAGAAACGACAGAGTGCAATCTAGCCAGAGTTGAGCTCTTTTTAATCCCGTTGAATCCAAGGGAAGACAAGCATATGCTTATTTCTATTCGGTTGACTTATATCCCACTTTTCCCCCTAATTGGGGTCCCAAAGCTCGGGGTGGCTTACATCAAAGTGAAATACAATGAAATAAACAGTCTTAAAAGCAATAATAATTAGGAAAAAATAATACAAGTTAAAACCAGCTATATAAATCTATTAAACGTGACTGCAGCCAGCAACCCCACCATAAAATGATCCAGTGGAAATTGTACAACAACAGGACACGTCAGTTTGTTCCAGGGCTTTTTTTGAGCAGGAATGCACAGGAACGCAGTTCCTGCTGGCTTGGTGTCAGGGGGTGTGGCCTAATATGCAAATAAGTTCCTGCTGGGCTTTTTCTACAAAAAAAGCCCTGGTTTGCTCTAATTTAAGAAGGGTTCTTATTTAGCTCTCTGACCCATTCTCTCTCTGGCTTGGCCTTCTTTTAGTCAGCCTCTTAAACAGCTCCCACAGCTACACACTCACAGGAGCTGCCAGGTCAAACCTGCCCCTACAGGCTGCTGGTATGCATTAAGGGCTCATTTTGTAGCAGGAACTCCTTTGCATATTAGGCCACACACCCCTGATGTAGCCAATCCTCCAAGAGCTCACAGTAGGCCCTGTAATAAGAGTCCTGTAAGCTCTTGGAGGATTGGCGACATCAGGGAGGTGTGGCCTAATATGCAAATGAGCTCCTGCTACAAAATGAGCCTTGGTTACAACAGAAACAATACAAGAATTACAAAACACATGCAACCACTAATTAAAAGCCTGTCGGAAGAGCTCTGTCTTGCAAGCCTTGCAGAAACTAACAAGATTCCACAGGGCACATGTATCCGTAATGGCCACCTTCCCCTAGTAGAGGAGAGATGAGCCACTCGAGGGCTGAGCAGTACCAACAAAATTGCATAAGAACATAAGAGAAGCCATGTTGGATCAGGCCAACAGCCCATCCAGTCCAACACTCTGTGTCACACAGTGGCCAAAAAATTTTATATATACACACACACTGTGGCTAATAGCCACTGATGGACCTGTGCTCCATATTTTTATCTAAACCCCTCTTGAAGGTGGCTATACTTGTGGCCGCCACCACCTCCTGTGGCAGTGAATTCCACATGTTAATCACCCTTTGGGTGAAGAAGTACTTCCTTTTATCCGTTTTAACCTGTCTGCTCAGCAATTTCATCGAATGCCCACGAGTTCTTGTATTGTGAGAAAGGGAGAAAAGTACTTCTTTCTCCATCCCATGCATTATCTTGTAAACCTCTATCATGTCACCCCGTAGTCGACGTTTCTCCAAGCTAAAGAGCCCCAAGCGTTTCAACCTTTCTTCATAGGGAAAGTGCTCCAGCCCTTTAATCATTCTAGTTGCCCTTTTCTGGACTTTCTCCAATGCTATAATATCCTTTTTGAGGTGCGGCAACCAGAACTGCACACAGTACTCCAAATGAGACCGCACCATCAATTTATACAGGGACATTATGATACTGGCTGATTTGTTTTCAATTCCCTTCCTAATAATTCCCAGCATGGCGTTGGCCTTTTTTATTGCAAACGCACACTGTCTTGACATTTTCAGTGAGTTATCTACCACGACCCCAAGATCTCTCTCTTGGTCAGTCTCTGCCAGTTAACACCCCATCAACTTGTATTTGTAGCTGGGATTCTTGGCCCCAATGTGCATTACTTTGCACTTGGCCACATTGAACTGCATCTGCCACGTTGACGCCCACTTACCCAGCCTCAACAGATCCCTTTGGAGTTCCTCACAATCCTCTCTGGTTCTCACCACCCTGAACAATTTAGTGTCATCCGCAAACTTGGCCACTTCACTGCTCACTCCCAACTCTAAATCATTTATGAACAAGTTAAAGAGCATGGGACCCAGTACCAAGCCCTGCGGCACCCCACTGCTTACCATCCTCCACTGCGAAGACTGCCCATTTATACTCACTCTCTGCTTCCTATTACTCAGCCAGTTTTTGATTCACAAGAGGACCTGTCCTTTTACTCCATGACTCTCAAGCTTTCTAAGGAGCCTTTGATGAGGAACTTTATCAAAAGCTTTCTGGAAGTCAAGGTAAACAACATCTATCAGGTCTCCTTTGTCCACATGTTTGTTCACCCCCTCAAAGAAATGTAACAGGTTAGTGAGGCAAGATCTTCCCTTGCAGAACCCATGCTGAGTCTTCCTCAATAACCCGTGTTCATCAATGTGCCTATTCATTCTGTCCTTGATAATGGTTTCTACCAACTTTCCCGGTATTGAAGTCAGACTGACTGGCCTGTAATTTCCCGGATCTCCTCTGGAACGCTTTTTAAAGATGGGGGTGACATTTGATACCTTCCAGTCCTCAGGAACGGAGGCAGATTTCAATGAAAGATTACAGATTTTTGTTAGAAGATCCACAAGTTCAACTTTGAGTTCTTTCAGAACTCTCGGATGTATGCCATCCGGACCCGGTGACTTATTAGTTTTTAATTTGTCTATCAGTTGTAGGACCTCCTCTTTTGTCACCTCAATCTGACTCAGGTCTTTCAACACCCCTTCCAAAATTAGTGGTTCTGGGGTGAAGAATGCTAGAAATATGGGGGATTGTAGCAGGAGAGGCAGTCCCTCAGGTGTGATGGTCACAGGCTTGATGGGCCCAAGGTCACCGGGCAGGTTTTCATGGCAGAGTGAGGGATTCAAACTTAGTTTTCTCACACTCTGCTATGATGCACCAGCCTTCAGTGTGCTCCCACTGAAATGAAAAAGAAGTGTTTGTGCCCCATAGTCAGCCCATTTACTAGTGCTGGGCTTACAAGGGGAAAGCTGAGGTGCAACTCTTAATGAAATCCACAGACACTTCAGCTCCTGTCTCTTAATTACAGCCCCCTCTCATTGGATTGCATAAGCCACACCACTAGGTTGGTTCCCACAAGGGGTCCATGCAGTACAAAAAGGCTCTATATTCATACACACCCTGCTCATCATCTCCAATCCAATATTATTCTCTACTAAAATGGAAATGTGTGTTTCCTTTACGTATAAAGTTGGTTTGCAGTTGCTTCTGCTAGCTTATTAGCCAACAGCAGCATGTGTGAATCCTGACCTGAATAGCCCGGACTAGCTCAATCTCGGAAGCAGAGTCGACCCTGGCTAGTATTTGGATGGGAGACCTCTAAGGCAGGGGTCTCCAACCACTGGGCCGCAGACCAGTACCAGTCCATGGCCTGCTCGCAACTGGGCCGCAGAGCGAGGCGGAGGTGCCGCACTGCTCCCGCCTGCCTGGAACCCAGGCGATCAGTTGAGGGAGACTAGCCTTCTACTGCCTGGCCACCTAGTGGGGAGGTGCCAGAAATAGCCCCAGTCTCCCCCCCCCCATTTAAAGACCCCCATGGGGGGGCAGGGACAGGGTGCAGGCGGGGGGCAGCCTGGGGTGGCAAAAACCCCAGCACTGATCCCCCCCACCAGTCAGTGGAAAAATTGTCTTCCATGAAACCGGTCCCTGGTGCCAAAAAGGTTGGGACTGGAGCCACTGCTCTAAGGAATACCAGGGTTGTGCCATGGAGGTGAGCAATGGCAGACCTCCTCTGAATGTCCCTTGCCTTGAAAATCCTACAGGGTTACCACAAGACAGCTTTGACTTGATGGCACTTTCTGCCGCCCCCGGGATGTGAGAGCCTAGTGCAATTTGAGAAATCAACTACTGTAAAATTACTCACTGGTTCATTCCCCCGCCCCTGCTCTGCCGTTACTGTTTGCTAATTGGATTTAAACGTTTTCTCGTATTTTAAAAAGAAGTAACCACTCAGAAATGCTACTGGATGCTTATTTTATTTTATTTTAAAAATAAATCTTTATTAAAAACAAAGATCTTTGACTTATAAATGCATAAGAGCATAAAATTATATCATTCAATAGCATTGCAAAAATAGTCCTGAATGCTTATTTTATGATGAATATCAAATCAGAACTGTACAGAATTTGAATCAGAAATCAAACAGTGTTCAGGCTAGATAACATACAAAATAGGATTAGGGGTGAAGGAACCTTTCCAAATATCATATTACCTTTCTATTGCCTTTTGGAGGTAGAAAGGTGGTTCCCCCCGCCCCAGCTCACAGGAACTTCTAAGTGTGAACGAACTGTCAATGTCTTTTTCACAACCAAGACACGCCAATACAGAATTCTGCCTTCAGTATTCTTTGCATCTTGATAAGAACTAGGTAATTAGCACTGCTCTGATTTTATGAAAGTTGATGGCAGGTTTTGAAAAAATCATTTACTAGGATAATTAGAAATGGTTTCCTTTAAATACGATCTCTTGTGTGCTTTTTGATAAACTAAGCATGTGTTTAATATTTCTGCATGTGTTTAGATGGCAACATCCTGCTCCCCCTCTCAGGTATTGGAACATCTAACATGGGAAGTGTCCAAACCCAAAATAGGCACCTTCCCCCCCCCCAAAAAAAATCTCCTCCCATACTTGAATCAGTGAGAGCTGCTAAGAACCCCTCTGCCCCCTCATACTGCCCAGACCCAACCCAAACACAAAGGGGTTTCTAGAGTGGCCAGGTACCCTGAATTTTGGCCCATTACAGTCACCCTTCTTATTATTATTTTTGTTATTTTATCAAATTAAGTTAATTTCTGTCCCTCAGGGTGGGTTACAGAATTAAAATTATAACAGTAGTTCTAGTCAAACTTTTTAAACATCCATTCTAAACAGAAAAACAATGCAGATGGCAATTCAAGATGGTAATGTAGAGATTGTGTCATACCAGATCTATTGCTGAGCTTGTTGGTATCCCAGTATGGCCAAATCCAAGTTATGCCACCCTTCTTCAAGCCAACTCAGTTCCCATTTTGTCTTCCATAGCTCTGGTGTTTACTATGGGGCTTGTTTGGCTCAGGGATGGGGAGAGCACCGGGGGGGGGGGGCATTGTATTGATGGCCTCCAAAAAGCAGCTAAGCCAATCTTCCACCAGCTCATCTACCAAATCACCAGTGGGTATCAGCTTCTGAAGAGCATTCCAGAATCCAATGGGATCCACAAGACTCCATGGGTGAACATGAATCATCTCACCACCTAAACAGGGAGGGCTTGGGGTCTTCACCCGGGTCTTACGTTCTGTAGTTCCTGTGCAATTGAGCATCCCTGGCAAAGCCAGCTGAGATGCAGAAGAAAGCAAGAGAGGGAGAAGGAAGTAGATGACAGCCAGTTGCTCGAGGGCCTGATAGGAGCCTTCTGGGGGCCTGATTTGGCCCCCAGGCCACATGTTTGACATCCCCATTCTAATACTTGCTTTCTATGAAATCATCTATTAAGAACATCAAGTGTAACTTGTGCAATGTGGTAGAATCCTGTCTAGGCAGCTAAATCCCATTTGCCCATGAGAAAGGCAAATTTATAAATGTTTAAGATAAAGATAAAAATAAAAAAAAGAAAAATAAATCCTGCACCACTAAGAACCCCATCAGATTATTTCATATTATAGAAAAATATATAGGGATGAACCTGACATTTAGAATTGGGGGGTGGGGTTGAGGGTCTGGGAACAAACTCTCCATAAACTCTTAGCCCCTCCAAAATTCTGGTCCACCTCATGCTGAGTTCACCTGGTACTGATCCTCAATATTTCCCACTAGACTATCCTCCTACTGTTGCTCCACCACATTCTTAAAACTTGTAGTTACAATGAGATAGCATTATATAATGAGACAGCATTATATAAAATGTGTAGTTACAGTGAGATAGTGTTCTATAATCATCCATATTAATGTACCAAGCAGAGAGTAGGTGAAAACATATTCTGAGTACAGTCACCCTAAGCTATGTTTTTCAAAGCCACTATTTCAAAACATTTCACATGATGATAATATCTTACGACTATTACTTATTATTTATTATTGGAACCAGCCCGGTAAAGTGTTGGACTAGGATCTGGGAAATCATTATGTATTTGGTTTGTATTACTGTTACAGCTTGAGCTAGAAGCATGCTTCCATTATTCTCCAGGATCCTGATGCCTACATTTCGATTGGCCATTCTCTTAGAACCGACCAATCAGGACGCAAGGCATTTCTTCTAGGAAATGCAAATGAAGAATCCTGGGAAGACCAATAGGAGGGACTGCCGTCAACCCGGGGGGGGGGGGGCACGTTTTACTCAGCCAAAGTGCATATATTGCATTGTGGTGCCTATTTGTGTTGTGACATTCTGCTTACCTAAAAAGCTGACTGAACTCACTTTACAAGAAGAAGAAGAAGAAGAAGAAGAAGAAGAAGAAGAAGAAGAAGAAGAAGAAGAAGAAGAAGAAGAAGAAGAAGAAGAAGAAGAAGAAGAAGAAGATGATGATGATGATGATGATGATGATGATGATGATGATGATGATGATGATGATGATGATGATGATGATGATATTGGATTTATATCCCGCCCTCCACTCCGAAGAGTCTCAGAGCGGCTCACAATCTCCTTTACCTTCCTCCCCCACAACAGACACCCTGTGAGGTGGGTGGGGCTGGAGAGGGCTCTCACAGCAGCTGCCCTTTCAAGGACAACCTCTGCCAGAGCTACGGTTGACCCAAGGCCATGCTAGCAGGTGCAAGTGAAGGAGTGGGGAATCAAACCCGGTTCTCCCAGATAAGAGTCCGCACACTTAACCATTACACCAAACTGGCTCTATTTATTCTATTCCAGGTTTCTAAATCCAGGTTTGAATCCACACTCATCCCATGAAAGCATGCTGGGTGATAGGGTTGCCGAGTCCCGCCAACCACCAGTGGCTTTGGGCCAGTCACAGACTCTCGTAATAGCCTATCTCACAAGTCTGTGCTGAGGATCAGGAGCGGATCTACATATTTTTTGAGGGAGGACAAAATTAAAAATTATGACCCCTTATGGGCCCATTCTATCTTATGGACCCATAGAATAGAATGGACTCCATACCCGATTTGGCGCCCCCCCCTCCAGCGGTGCCCAGGGCAAGTGCTCCCCCTGCTCCCCCTTAGGTCCAGCCCTGCTGAGGATAAAACTAGAAGAGAGGAGAATGATGTAAGCTCCTTCAGGTCCCCAACTGGGGTGAAAAGTGGGACATGATCAAAGCAAATAAATAACTAACAGACAGACAAGAACTCACTGACTCTAGCTTTAAGAGTAAGCAGCATCTTCGTTTAGAATATTCCTAGGCTTTCTGGTTTGCATCTCATCATTAGTGTCACTTTAGCATGGTTTTATGTTTTGTCCTAAGAGATTAAATACAGTATTTCGAGGCTCTATCAACGGGCAACAGCTTGCTGCAGATCACAGATGCATTCGTTCTCTCGGAAATGCCAGAGCCGTAAGTTCCACCACGTGGTCCCCCTGCTCCCTAAGGTTTGCTCCTTTAATTGTAAATAGCCAGAAAGTCATCAAGCTAGCGTTTAATAAACTTTTAATTTGAAATGGATTACCACATGTTGTGTTTGTTTGCCCATTATTAAATCTCTTAGCAACATATCACCAGCAGAAACAGCATACTGTAGCACGGCGCTGATACATATTAGAAAACAAACCCACGGGGGATATTAACTGCTAATAATATCTTTAAAGGAGGCTCCGAGTAAATAAATAAATACAAATGATATAGAAAATTATTCTTAAGGGCTTCTGCTGTGGCAGTCTTTGCAGGCTGGAGGTTGCGTGGCTTCGGGAATAGGCTTAACCTACCAAGCAGATTTCATGTACAGAACAGTCCACAAATGAATCCTCATCTGTTAGTTGCTGCTTATGATGCTGTGTATATGAGTTTACAAGCTAATGTAGTATGCACAGAGTGCATACAATATATAAACATGAGTTATAAACATTTACTGAACAGGGTACGAAGGAAATGCTAAGGAGAAGACTGCAGATTTATACCCCGCCTTTCTCTCTGAATCAGAGCCTCAGAGCAGCTTACAGTCTCCTATATCTTCTCCTGCCCCCCCCCCCACAACAGACACCCTGTGAGGTGGGTGGGTGGGCTGAGAGGGCTCTCACAGCAGCTGCTCTGTCAAGGACAACTCCTACGAGAGCTATGGCTGACCCAAGGCCATTCCAGCAGCTGCAAGTGGAGGAGTGGAGAATCAAACCTGGTTCTTCCAGATAAGAGTCCGCACACTTAACCACTACACCAAACTGGCTCTCTTACAGGCAAGGTAGGAAACTGGGATGAACACTTGAAGCAGGGAGAACTGTGGCATTTGGGGTTCCCCTCCCCCTTCCAAAACTGGTTGCCTAGGCTAGAGTAATGAAGAAATGGAGGGGAAATTGGTTTCTTAGGATCCAAAGCAATTTTTTTTTTTTAAGCAAATTGGTTTGGATCCTAAGAAATGTTTCTGCTGAAAGGGGACTGCCAGGACCAGCATTGGGGGGTGGGAGCATTTGGGGATGGAGAGGGGAAGCAATGGGACCTATTATCTTATCCTTTCTCCTCCTCCCATCTCAAAACGACTCCCAGTATTATGTTCGGTGGTGCTCTGAGCATGACAGCTCAGAACACAACACATGGAGAGAACACGAGGAACTGATAGTTACATGAAAGAAATTTTTGAGAATTTCAAAATGTGGGACTATCTGGGTAAAACAGACATCCTCAGACATGAAATACACATACATGGGAACATTTTACGAAACAGCCCTAAGCATCCACGGCAGCACTTTCAAAACTCAAACGCATGGGTGCTTTATGAAGGAAAGATAGGAAAACTCTTTCAGGTACAACATAGTGTGTGCATTTTTAAACAGTTTCAAAGGCTAGCTCTCTTGTGGAGCGGCCCTAGACTGTCTGGTATCCTAGGCAGAGCTAACTTCTTTTATAATTTAAATTTTTATTAAATTTTTAATTAACATTACAATAACCAAAAACTCACCCCAATAAGGGGTCCATAACATTGCTTTACATGTACCATCCCATTTGATATTGTCCACATATTATTTCTAAAGAGGCATCCTTGAGAAGTACAAAAAAGTATCATTTCATGTAACAATGAGTTACAACTAATTCCAGGTTAATAAATCGTAAAATTCATATATTTTGCCGGCAGTTCCCCCCCCCCCCCCCCCCGCACTGATAACATCAGCGAGTCACGTGGTTGGCACCCCCAAAAGGCTGACGCCTTAGGCAATCACCCTGGTTGCCTAGTGGCAGGACTAGAACTGCTCTCTTGGTCTGCAGTAGAACAGATTTGAGTCCAGTGGCAACTATTGAGACCTACAAAATTTAAACAGTCAAAGCTCCCTTTGTTTTACCCAGAAACTCTTTTTGGTCTCTAAGGTGCTGCGGGATGCACATCTACAATTTTTTAAACAAACATGGAATGTTTGTCAAACATGCAAAAGTTTCTATCTCAGTCTGATTAGAATTTTAAAATTAAATAGAATTTTTGAGGGGAGGAGAAGAGATGAGCAGGATAACAATATCGACATCCGAAAGAGGCACAACGTTAGAGGCATAGGCAGGAAGATTCCCAAGTGAGAAATGAAACTGAGGGTTTCTTCTACTGACAAAACCAGAATTCACCTGGTATAGCTAGCACAATTCACCTTAAAATGGCGTTGCCTGGAAGACTGTGGTTCTCTTGGTACAGCGTAGAAGTACAAAGAGGGTCAGTAAATCTCCTGAGGAAGGGGGTGGGGGAAAATCAGTATTTGTATTCCAGTGATGTAGAGTGTTAAAGCTGCAGTACTGCAGTCCTAAGCTCACGACCTGAGTTCGATCCCCAGAGGAAGCTGGGTTTTCAGGTAACCGGCTCGAGGTTGACTCAGCCTTCCACCCTTCCGAGGTCAGTAAAATGAGTACCCAGCTTGCTGGGGGGGAAGTGTAGATGACTGGGGAAGGCAATGGCAAACCACCACGTAAAAAGTCTGCTGTGAAAACGTTGTGACAGCAATGTCACCCCAGAGTCAGAAACGACCGGTGCTTGCACAGGGGACCTTTCCTTCCTTTTCCTTAGCTTACTTCCACTACTGGAGCTGGACTAGGAGAAAAATGCACTGGAGCCCATCAAGGTACAAAGTATGGGTGTAAGGTTGATATTCAGGCCTGTGTCCCCCCCTCCCACACAGTCCAGTTAAAAATAATAATAAAAAGCACCCTTGCCAGTGAATTAAAAGATGGAGAATTTTCAACCAAAGCAGATATTATCTGGCCAGACCCATTTTTGCAAACTGAGATGTTTCCTGGAGGAAGAAACATCATTTGAAGTGCATTTACAGTGAAAGGGATCCCGTGTTTAAAAATCCTTTTTCCTCACTAAGATGGAACTTCCCAGCATCAATAAATGGAAATGGGACAACAAGAACAAAGGAAGACAGCTTGCTCTTCCAGTAGATGAATGTGCTGGCTCATCAAGGTATGGTTAAGAATTAGGACACAAACCTTGCAGCGATCCAAATGAACTCCTTGAGTGATATTGTACTGCACGTGAGCTCTTCAATCCATCCTCTTGCAGTCCACCTGTTGTCTCCTTCTTGAAAACACCATTTTTCTCGGTAATGCTTGAATATACATTTGAAGAGAGCTGTAGAACTGGTTCATGTTCTTTCTGCTCATCTGAATACCGCGGTAGTTTAATTATCTGATAAGAGAAAGCCCTGTTATATGAGTAGGTCAGCCATATGCAAAATTATTCTTCTAATGTTTCTCCAACTTTCAATCAAAAGGGCTGATCTTGGATTCTCTGGAAACGTCCACTGCAGGGGGCCCCTCAGTCATTAGCTTTTTCTTAATTCTCATAATTCATATCCTAAATGTTCTCAGTGTGCAGTGTAATAATTTAAAAACACAACTGTCTATCAATTTGTGGATCCAGGAAATCAATTATTCCCCGTAGCCATAAGCCTCAATGAGCCTTCTAAGCTGACTTTGAAATTCAAATCTAGGAATAATTGTCAAGTCTTACAGTTTTAAATACTACATTGTTGTGAAATCAAGGGACTATGCAATTTTAAGAGAGCTTTACACTGCAACCTGAAGCAGAATTATAATCTTTCAAACTCATGGGTTTCAGATGGATTTAGAATGGTGTAATTTGCAGAGTGGTAAGCTGCAATACTGCAGTCCAAGCTCTGCTCATGGCCTGAGTTCGATCCTGGCGGAAGCTGGGTTCAGGTAGCCAGCTCAAGGTTGACTCAGCTTTCCATGGTCAGTAAAATGAGTACCCAGCTTGCTGGGGGGGAAGTGTAGATGACTGGGGAAGGCAATGGCAAACCATCCCATAATAAGTCTGCCATGAAAATGTCCAAATGTGACATTACCCCTTGGGTTGGTAATGACTGCTTGCACAGAGGACTACCTTTACCTTTAAATCAGTTTAAGAGTATATAATTAGTTGCCAAACAAGTTGCCAGCCCTTAACGGATGGGCTAAGAGGTACAAACTTTCATTAGAGTTTTGGCTGAAGCTGTAGTCTAAGTAACACATAAAATCAACACACACACACACACACCCCACAAAAAAAAATACAATATTATTGACATGTTAATCCAGGCTTGCTTTTCATCAGATAAATATTATAACACTGGGGTTCAACAATACAATAGCATTTGTTGTGTAAGGGCAAAAATGGCACCATTAAAAGGCCACCAATAGGTCAGGTTATTAAAGCCATTTCATACCAACCTGAAAATAGAGATTGCACAGCCAGTGATCTAAATCAGATGAAATCAAATTTTCAATTTTTTTGAACCGATCAATTTTGTAGTTGTAGTGTCCCCTGAGAAAAGGACACTTAAACTTCCCTTCCACTGTGTCAAAATTACTATTGCACAGAGGAAAAGCTCCCCAGCCCACTACTCGGTCGATGCAAGTATTAGTCCCACGAAGAAGAAACAGCTCGAACAGAAGTATCTCTCCAGGTTTCCCATTCTTCCTAGCTGGAACATCCTAGTGAAAGGAGAAAGAATTGGCCACACGTTATTTGCATCAATGTCAATAGAATCTAATATATATATATATATATATATATATATATATATATATATATATATATATATATATACACAACAGGAGTGGCTTGGCATCAGGGTGTGTGGCCTAATATGCAAATAAGTCCCTGCTGGGCTCTTTCTACAAAAAAAGCCCTGGTGTTGGGGAGAGATTTTTAATCAAATGCCTCAAAGTGACAATTAGGGTTGCCAGATCCCTCCTGGCAACTGGAGGGGGAAGTGGGAGGGGGACAACAGGAGTGGGAGGAGGGCCTGGGTGATGTTGCCAGCCATGTGGCTACATCCCTTCCAGCATGTACCAGAAGTGACATCATCCTATTGTGATATCATGGCGATACTCTGGTATTTGAAGGGGGGGGGGACTCAATGGCAAAAACAGCTTCTACCATAAAGTTTTTGCCCAAATATAAGAGCATCACCCAAATGTCACTAACATGATGATGTCACTTCCAGTGCACCCCAGAAGTGACATTGCTAGCAGTGAAGCCTGAGCCTCCTTCTCTCTCCTGGTAAGTCCCCCCATCAGTCAGCTGATTGGCAGTTGGGGGTGAGACTTGGTAGTAGGGGACCCCACCTTCACCTGGGAGGTTGGCAACCCTAGTCACAATACTTGCAAAAATATGTATGAGTTATATGATTTTATAGACTTTTGATATTTGACATTTTAGACTTTTAGGATTCTTATAAATTTTAAGAAGAAGATGATGATGATACTGGATTTATATCCTACCCAATATTCTGAATCTCAGAGTGGTCACAATCTCCTTTACCACCCCCCCCCCCCCGCTCAACAGACATCCTGTGAGGTATGTGGGGCTGAGAGAGCTCTCACAGAAGCTGCCCTTTCAAGGATAACGCCTACAAAAGGTATATGATCAAATATATCTTTTGAAATATTTTTGGTGGTGCTAATGAGGATGTATTTTGGCTTGTAAATAATGGTCTTTGAATGTAAATAAATATTCATTCATTCATTCTTGAAAAAATATTATACTTTTTATTATTCTGATTTTATTTTTCAGTTTTATTTTTCACTGCTGTATTCTGAGATTTTAAAAGAGCAAACATACTAAATGGGCAATTGTTGGAAATGCATTAGTTTCCATACTGTCAACTGATATCTAACATGTTGTTTTTTTTCTAAAATTCATAAACAAGAGTTAAAGTGCAATCTTAAACACATTTATACCCTTCTAAGTCCATTGAAGTCAAAGGGCTTAGAACAATGCAATTCTGTTTAGGATTACACTGTTAAGGTGCAATTCTGAGTTTCGGTTACATTAGACGGACAACAGCTGGAATGCTAACAGTGTTGTCCTAAGCAGAGTTACACCCTTCCAATTCTAATAAGAATCAGTGAGAGAGCACCCGACATAAAAAAAAAAAAAGTCTTTACAAGATGGTGGAAGACACCAACAAAGGCAAACAGATGGATCTCCCTAGGGAGAGATTTCCAGTGTTTTTGGTGCCACTACCAAAAAGGCCCTTTCTTGGGTAGCCACCTTTTCAGCCTCAAATGGTGGGGGCACCTGAGGCATAGCCTCTAAAGGTGTCTGAAGTGGCTGAACATTCAGATGGGAGTAGGTAGCTACAATAAGGAGCAGAATTGGAGCACATCAAGCGAGAAACTGGTAGGATCCCATTTGTCTGCAATAACGGGAAACATCACCCAATCCTGAACATGTAGTAGAAAAAAAGAGCAATTTTTTTCTGCAAAGAGGAGCTGCCTGTCCTCTTCCAGTTCAGAAAATGCTCCATGTGTGCAAGGAACAGTAGATGCAAGACTGAAGCTGCCCATGATATTGGCGTCCCCCACCCCCACCCCCCGAACTACACATTGAAGCCTAGTGAAGCTTGGGATAGTTATTGTTTGTTGTAGCAATAATAGTATTTTCAAATGTTTTCTTTTCCTGCTTACAAATTGTAATGAAGCACTGATAAAGGAGGGCAAGCACTTCAAGGATGATTTCTTTTCAAAGTACATGCAATGCCACCCCTCTAGAGGTGTGTTTTTCACCAGCATGGTTTGTGAATGCTTACAAATAAGCAAGAAGCATCTGCTGAAAAATTCCATAACCCTATAGTAGCTGTCGTTAAATCACTGATAGCATCAGGTTTCATTGAAACCAGATTTACCATGTCCTGCCAGCAACCCATGGGAAAATTAAACTATTAATTACTAAATTACACACAAATGACGCCCTTGATGAAACAATGCAGCTCATCTGGTTACTTGGGCCTAGAAAGTCACCATTATGTGTCACGAGCTCCAATTAAATCCAGTGTGGGTCTCTCTTCACTGATTTCCATGGGGTATCTGAAAATCCTCTTTGTCTTTTCCAGGGTGGTTTTTTTTTTTTTAGCAGGAATGCACAGGAATGCAGTTCCAGCTGGCTTGGCATTAGGGGGTGTGGCCTAATATGCAAATGAGTTCCTGCTGGGCTTTTTCTACGAAAAAAAGGCCCTGGTCTCCTCAAATAAAAAGGGGGTGAAGATCAAATATGTTTAGTTGCGTTTTGTGAAGGAGGAAAATATGGAGAATGATAAGCAAAAGTAACTGACATTTTTGATTCGCCCCTGCTAAGTTTGATCCTCCCCCTTCCTCCTTATGAACATGATACTAGACTACTTGTGTCTAATGGATTTCTTCCAGTCACAACTTACTTGACTCTTGAGTAAGCATTAACATTTCTACCTTGGTGAAGGGCAGGGGGTTTTTTTGTAGAAAAAGCCCAGCAGGAACTTATTTGCATATCAGGCCACACCCTCTGACATCACCATTGTTTCACACATAGCTTTTTTGAGGGAAAAGCCCAGCCGGAAACTCATTTGCATATCAGGCCACACCCCCTGACATCACCATTGTTTCACACAGGGCTTTTTTTGTAGGAAAAGCCCAGCCGGAACTTATTGGCATATAAGGCTACACCCCCTGACATCACCATTGTTTCACACAGCTTTTTTGTAGAAAAGGCCCAGCAGGAACTCATTTGCATATCAGGCCACATCCTCTGGCACCAAGCCAGCCAGAACTTCGTTCCTGCTAAAAAAAAAAGCCCTGATGAAGGGGGGTGGGGTCTCAATGGTCATGACGGAGTGGCTCCAATGCAGAGCCAGTGTCAACTCACCATCAGGTGGAGCAGCTACCCATGGCCTGGGCTCTTCAGCAAGGCCCACTGCTGTCAGCACCCTCTTGCTTGCACTGCAGTACCCAAGATCCCTGGGCAGTGGGAAGGCTTGTGAGCAGACAAGGAAATGATCCACATGCATGTGGGATGCATGCGGATGGATGAGAGGCAAGGAGTACCTGGGGGTGGGCATAGGAGGCAAGGGGGCTCCGGGAACCATCTTTCCAGGGCCTGTAAAAACCTGGATCCAGCCCTGGTCCAATGTAGAACTCTACAACTGAAGGGAGGTCACATTTTATGACTGGGGGTGGATGGGAGGGGAAGATGCTTTACTGTTGTATTTGAGAATCTCCTACGCATGCATGCAACATTTATTTTTGTAGAAGCTAATCTGATTTAAACAAAAACGCTCATGCATGTGCAAGCTCGGAATCAAGTTCTAAAACCAGCAATGATTTCAAAGAGGATTGATTATAAGTAATTTCATATCTGATTACTAATCCTCCGTTTGAAATGCACTGAATCATACCATTGGTCTTTCTAGCCATGCTCATCTGCTGTGATGGTCAAGAACTCTGCAGCATCTTAGACTGAAACTACGTGTATATACGGTGCATGTATTGACAGTGCTGAAAGCAGCAGCCCTGAGTTTCCTCCTCTGGTTCCTCTCTCGCCTGTAACATTTAGTCAGAGAAACGAACAACCTGACATCATACCTGAATTTCCTAGCCTCCATTCCACTTCATTGGACACCTCTTATTTGGGGATTGCAATGTGATTTTTTTATACATGCAGATCATCTTTCAGCTACAATGGCTCCCAAAGTGATTTATAAGAAAAGCAAATCAAAAGAATATACTATTGATTTTTTAAAAATTTAAAAAATCGTTTGTGCATGTTCAAAGTGGGCACAAGGGGAAAGTTCAGGTTCAGTCCTTTCTTCCGGCCTTCTAGAAGTTCTGGCGGCTCCTGCTGCTTTCTGGAACTGTCCCCATATCGCCCAAGCAGATTGGCAGCCTCCAAATGGAGCCTGAAGATCTCCTAGAATTCCAGCTCATCTCCAGACTATAAAGATCAGTTCCCCTGAAGAAAATGCTTTGCAGGGTGTACTGTAGGGTGCTGTACGCCACCGAGTGCCCTGTCCTCCTCAGGTTCCATCCCCAAATCTCCAGGAGTTTCCCAACCTGGTTCTGGCAACCCTAAACCCCATCCCTAGCTGGTGGCTGGGGGGAACCAAACAACCTACTTCTAAGGGACAGTACAGTTCAAAGATCTGCATCACCAGATGTTGATCTTCCCCAGAGGTGGAGCTGCAATGGCACATCACACATTTTGTATGACAAGACTTCCTGAGAGACAGGCTGTGATGATGCAAAGCATCTGTTTTTGAGGGCAGTCAAGTGTAATATCTAGTTCTGGCTTCAGGAAGAAGTCATTCTCTGCACTGTTGTCTGAGATCCTTGCCAGGAAGTGACATGAGATGCTCCTTTGCACATGCTAAGCATATGCTCTACCACTGAGCTCTGGTCCTTCCCTCCTTGATCTTCTCTTCCTCTCTTACCATCAGGGCTTTTTTTTTTTTGTAGTAGGAACTTCTTTGCATATTAGGCCACAAACCCCCGATGGAGCCAATCCTCCAAAAGCTTGCAGGGCTTTTAGTGCAGGGCCTACTGTAAGCTCCAGGATTGGCTACATCAGTGGTGTCTGGCCTAATATGCAAAGGAGTTCCTGCTATATAAAAAAAAGCCCTGCTTACCATCTTCCCTTATTGTCTGTGTTGTTTCTTAATACACCTGCATTAAGCAGGGGATGAAACACTGCTAAATCCTAACATCTGTATAAGATACTCCGCTTGTTCACATTGAAAAGCCCCACAAGTTGCACAAGAACAGAAAAGAAAGGCACGGTAATTTCTTCCGTGTTCAGTACCAAGAAGAGATGCATTTAATTGAATTAAAACATATTGAGCTAAAATCATCTCTTGATAATATTTCTGAAATCAACTGCTTTATATTAGTTTTGTTGTCACATATTTTACATCCCCCATATGCCACTGCATTCCAACACAGAAATACTCCAGAGAGCAAATGAGATCTATTTGAATATTTCAAATTAGCAGGTTCAGTTTGGGGATTTTTCTATCGAGCGTGCTAGTAAGAAGTCCAACTTGCTCTTGGGCTTATCACAGTTAAAAGAGAGATAAATCTTTACTTTCTTTCTTTGCTTTTTTTCCCAGGAGTTGAACTTAGGAGAGTATTGCACAGAGCCCATTACTTTTACAGTCCCAAAATGACAAAGCCCCAGTACACATAAAGATGTGATTTTTGAACATCTGCCATTCAATTAGATCGGCATCTAGCAAGTCCCAAACCTATATAGCATAACAATACCATCAAATTTCAATATTACTGAATCTGCGGCCAGTTGTTCGTAATTATATTTTTTAAAAGTAGGATGAATTTTCCAGGCATTCAAATAAAGATTTGAGGCAGACAATTTGTCCTATGGGACCATATCCTTGATCGGTAAAATGCAAACTCTAATGATCGAGATGCAATTGACAGCAATTATTTCAGTGGATATGACACTGTAAAATTAAACAAGGCAGATCCCTGTTCCAAGTTTATATTGTAAACGACGGCAATGGAACGGTGGAAGGGAAAAAAAATAAAGAAAATGGATATGATCAAACACAAACTTAGTCCGGTGACTGCTTTGCAACCCGGAGATCTCCCAGAATTACAGCTTACCCTCAGATTACAGAGATCAGCTCCCTGGAGAAAAGCAATGCTTTGGAGGGTGGACTCTATGGCATTGTACCCCAGTAAGGTCCTTGTCCTCCCCAGGCTCAACCCCCATATCTCCAGGAATTTCCCAACCTGGATCTGAAAACCCTACCTCCCCCCATCACCTGCTGATGGCCAGGGGGATCTGGCAACCCTAGCATTGATTATATTCACACACAGTGCCACAGGAAATGAAGAATGAGCACGTCAGAATAACAGACAATTATGCACTACCACATTTTGGGACAGCTTAAAGTTCCCAGCCTCCCTCTGGGGGTGGAGTTTCCCCCGGCTTGGAGGCCCCCAACCCGCAAGGACGGAGTTGGTCCCAGGGGGTTCCTAAAGAGCTATGTTGCATGTGATGTGCCTGGCACAATGACATCACCCAGAAGTGACATCATCACACCGGGCACGTTGCACGGGGAACACTCTAGCAATTTGGCTAAAAATCTCTATGGTGCCATAGAGTTTTTAGCCAAATTGCTAAAGTGTCCCCTGTGTGATGTGCCTAGCATGATGACATCACTTCTAGGTGATGCCATCACTTTTCTTGCATGAGGATCATCCAATGCCGGAGCCAGGTAGGACCTGGTAACCCTAGATCAGCTGCTCTCAATGCTACATTAACAAAACACCCAAATCAGTACCAGGTCAAATACCCCTAAGCTTAATGATCTCTAAGCACTGAATTCCCCAAAGACAAGGCCCCACCTGCTGCCATTTACAGAGTTTATAGAACCATCTATTTTTATCTGGTTTTTTGGTGTCATTTGGAAAGACTTCCTGCACATATGGAGAGAACAAAGGTGACATGCGTCCTGCCTCTCCATGCATGCATGCTGAGAGGAGCAGCAGGACGGCTAGGGGAGCTCACCAACAGTGTCATCCCAAGCAGAGTTACCCCCTTTTAAGCACATTGACTTTCATGGTGCAACTCTGAGTAGGACTGCGCTGTAAACGGTGACGAGGACCCCCTTCGTGCTTGTTCTTCACTGAGGTACACCTCCTGGTTCTCAACATGTCTCCTGGTCTGCTGCTATTGGCCATGGCCTTGACATCAGCAAAGCCTGGCTCCGCCTCTTCCTCTCATTAGGCTTGTGTCCCATGCCCACCACTCAGGAGCTTTGGAGAAGTTTGGAGAAGGCTGAAGATCACTGCTTTAACTGAACCAAAGTCAAGCTTGAAATAGAAGTTCGGTGGCATACATAAGTTCTACAGTGACAATTAGGGCTTTTTTGAGCAGGAGCACACGGGAATGCAGTTCTGGCTGGCTTGGTGTCAGGGGGTGTGGCCTAATATGTAAATAAGTCCTGCTCGGCTTTTTCGACAAAGAAAGCCCTATGTAAAACAATGCTGATGTCAGAGGATGTGGCCTAATAAGCAAATGAGTTCAGCTGAGCTTTTTCTACAAATAAAGCCCTGGCAACCGTGGATAAGTGGCGAACAGGGATCGGTTTGGTATCTCATCCATTTATTGCCTCTCACTTCCAAATGCTTTTCCAAGCTCTACTGTGCATGCTGTTGTCGTATTCCAAAGCCACACGTTTGTTGCCATCATCCAATTCTAATGATCTAAAAATCCCTCTAGCCAAGTCTGTTTTTATGTAT
This sequence comes from Heteronotia binoei, assembly GCF_032191835.1. Lineage (NCBI taxonomy): Eukaryota > Metazoa > Chordata > Lepidosauria > Squamata > Gekkonidae > Heteronotia > Heteronotia binoei. The sequence goes on from NC_083229.1 coordinate 111,224,823, forward strand.
TTGTTTACTGCCATCAAGTCATAGCTGACTTGTGGCAACTGTCATGATGTTTTCAAGACAAGAGACATTCAGAGGTGGCTTGCCATTGCCTGCCTCTGCGTCACACCCCTGGCATTCCTTGGTGGTCTCCCATCGAAACACTGACCAGGACCAACCGTGCCTAGCTTCCAAGGTCTGACAATATTGGGCTAGCCTGGGCTATCCAGGTCAGGGCTGAATCTATTAGAGCTCCAAAAAATCTCAGTGCCAGATGTTGCCACCAGATGAGTATTCAAGAGAAGGAAATTATTTCCATCCCCAAAAACTGGGCTCAAGGGGCCAATTAAAAATTGGTAATGCAGCGTCTTTGCCAGAATGTTTCCCCATCTGTGTTCTAAGTATGGCCAAGCAAAACTCTTCTCACCAGCCATATATGGCAGGGATCTGATAGACTTCCTGTCTCTGCTTGTCAGGCATGAGGTATGTTCCTATGTGAGTCATAAGTAGTGCAAATGGCATTAATCTCGTCGAAGGTCGCATCGCACAGAAAATCTTGGCTGGTCTAACATACCCGTGATTGGTCTTGAACTCAGAATACTTCGTTTAAAATTCACCTTAGCTCCACATAGCTAGGAAACGTCGCTACAGATTATCTTCACTTCCCAGCAGTAAGGTAAGCAGAACAACAACATACACAGAAAAGAATGCTTGCAGGGATAAATGAGAACAGGACCATTAAGATCTTTGTATAAAGAAGTGCAACCAGGGGTCATTTTGTAGAAAAATAGGTGGTGGAGCTCCTTAGTATAACTCATTAGTATATGCCATGCCCCCCCCCCAGCCAGAAACAACCCGATGCAAGAAAGGAGACCCCTGGGCAAGCAAGGCATGCTTGGGCTGGCTAGAGATCCAGCCAGCCCAAGCAGGCCTTGCTCGCCTGGGGTTCTCTTGGGCCGCCCCCATCCCCAGTCAAAAGGCCAGCAAGCCACCCGCCACCCAAAATCACATAAAAAGTGGAGAAAGAGTGGTGTGGGCTTCTCCAGGGGTTAATGCTGGGGGCATGGCAAAGCCCCTAGTGGCTGGCTGGCTGCCCGCTCTCCTAATCCAGGGATTGTTATGCAGCTGCACCTCCTATTCAATGGACAAAGTAGGTGGGGAGGAAGAGGGGGAACCCTCAGAAAGGTTCAGGAGCTGTGCTCCTGTGAGCTCCTGCTGAATCTGAGGCCTGAGTGTAACAAATAATAGCAACAATGTGTGGCAATTGACTGTATTTTCACCACCTGTCTGATAGCACCTCTGGCTGACACCTGGGAAGAACTAGATCTGCAGAGAGCTGAAAAGATGGCTCATGCCTTGTATGCATGACCACAGTTCTGTAGGTCGTATGATCATAGGATGTGCAAGGCATCAGCACAGTATGAAATGTTCTCTGGGTCACTTTCACATCAATTGAATAATGGATCAATACAATATGCCTTGGGGATTTACAATGAGACAATAAGCAAGCAAGAGCGACATCCATTCTATAATAAAATTAATAATATAACCAATCCAACAGCAATCATTTCTGACATTTGGTAGTAACTGAAAACCTTCTGATATGCTCATGATTATCTCTGGGGAATTCAGTCCCCAGACATCAGCTTGGATTCTTCCTAGGGTTCTGCAGGCACAGGGAAGCAATTTTAGCTGATTCAGCCCTCATATAGCAGCCCCAAATACACCGCTAATGTTGCCCCTGAGGGTCAGGCAACCACCAGCCATAGCTTGGAGGATTGTAGGTCTCCCTACAGGAGGGATAGATTGGCAAAAGTTATCCTCCCTTCTTGCAACCATGGAAAGCTAGGCAGGATCCAACCTGTTAGAAAGGTTAGCAAGAGAAGAGATTGTCTCAATAGTTACATGCCTGGCATAGAAGTTGTCCAACCAAAACTGTTAGCAAATATTCCCACCAATAGAACCCTCCCAATTAGAATTTCTGTGCACAGCATTTCCAGTTTCCAATGCCTGTGCTGTCTCAACAGACTTCGAATGATTTCATTGATTCTGCGTAAGCAGAGATCCTGTGTCTAGGAAATAAGGCCCTGTCTACGCTAGGGCCAGGGGAAGGAAAGAAACAGACAGAGACCCAGGATTCTTCTCCCTCTCAGCAATAGACAGCATGCTTTTCCTGAAGAGATAACAGAGCCAAATGATTCATTTGCAATCTGTGGCAGGCATGCAAGGTTGCGCAAATTGGGATGTTCAGGTAAAGACAGAGGCTCAAGCTCCGCCTGTCCCTGTTTGGTACACAGTTTACCTTCAGCTGCTCTCCAAAACAAGCAAGAAGGGGAAATATTCTTCCTAGGGTTCTGCAGGCACAGGTAAGCAACTATAGCTGATTCCTCCCTCATGTAGCAGCCCCTAAATGCTGCCCCTGGGAGACGGGCTTGGAGGACTATAGGATGTTTTGGTTGGACAACTTCTATGCCAGGCACATAAGTATTGAGCCAATCTCCTCTCTTGCTATCCTTTCTAACAAGTTGGATCCTGCCTAGGTTTCCATGGTTGCAAGCAGGGCTTTTTTGGTAGGAAAAAGCCCAGCAGGAACTCATTTGCATATTAAGCCGCACCTCCTGACATTACCATTGTTTCACGCAGGGCTTTTCTGTGGAAAAGGCCCAGCAGGAGCTCACTTGCATATTAGGCCACACCCCCTGAGGCCAAGCCAATCGGAACTGTGCTCCTGTGCATTCCTGTCCCCCAAAAAGCCCTGGTTGCAAGAATCCTTGAACCTGTTCTCTTTAGAGAGAAAAAAATAGCTTCAGAAGGATAATGCTGATCAGAAAAAATGGCCAGTCAGGAATGGGTGAAGCACATTCTCCCCTACCACTGCTCTAATCAAAGGGATAACTGTGTGCAGTTTTTGGATTAGCTGTACTATAGTTCTTAGTAAGATTAATATGCCCAGTCACCAAAAAATTAATGAAGAGGCTCACCACCTAACAACAAATGTCATTAATCAGAAAAAAAGTATTTCCCATTTTTAAAACGTTCTTCTGCCACTGGTTGCTTCCTTTTCATCCATTCCCTTTTCCCACAACATTTCAAATGTTTAGGTTAAGTGAAGTCAGACACTAAAGCTTTCTGCGCCCCTATTTTGTAATCTCTTGGAGTTCTGTACAAAAGCAGTAACCGCTGAAAAAAAGTTTTCCCCCCCTCTAGCTTAACTAACAACATTTCATTGTGTTGCTATTAAAAGCATCTTAGCTTCTAGTCAGATGCTGACACAGAGAAAATAGAAAGCTCCGGAAATGTTGGTGTCATCGTATTTTTAAAAATTAATACCTTAGGTCATGTTAATCAGTTTCTGATATATGTAGCTTTCAGAAAGTACTTCGGGGTAGAAAATTGTGGGTGTGACTAATAATGACAGGGGATATGAACTATATTTCTCATGCCGATCTCATTCTAGACATTACAGGGGAACTGTACTGTGATATGGATTTAGGAAGCCTTGCATTAAAAATAAATTTGCCTATTTTTCAGTGAAATTGAACACACTCCTCCCTAGCTCTTTCCCGGGCCACAAAACTTTAACTTATTGTTTGGGTAGCTATAATTTAATACGAGCGCCCTCCCCCCCACCAGCTCAAATGACTGCATGATAAGTGTCACCGAAACTTCAAGAGAAGCCAATAAATTTTTCACAGCATTTAGGTTACATTTTCAGTATAATAAAAATATGGTGCCCTTTTAATAATGAATAATAGATTCCTCCCATGGTTTGATTTACATGCATGGATTAAATGTCATGTTTGAAAAGTTGCTGTTTTATTCACACCGGATTTCCCTTAAGTAAAGCAAAATGGCACCCAGCTACTCTTGCAGCATTTCTGACTTTGCCATATTGGCACATAAATATTAACTCTGGTTGGTATACCTTTTAAAAAAAAAACCCAACAACTACTAAAGATATATGAATTTCTTCCTATCAGCAATAGTGAACATTATGGGCGTATGAAATGGCCAGGACTGTATTCAAACTGCAGTTTTTCAAGACAGCAATCTGGCAGTATCATTGCTTTAGTAGACATTGGATTGTGTGTGTGTGTACAGACATGATTTCTCTGCGAAGCAAAAAAAAAAAAACAGAAAAATACTAAAGTTTTACCTCTTCTCTATATTTATCACATAAATGATACATAGTAAAAGCTTCGTTGGCCAGCATTTGAGAATCCAGAACACTTGTTATCGCCCGGAAGGCAAGCTCCTTCTCTTTAGCCACCATGCACTGTGCTTTCTGGGACATGCGAATCACTTCACCTCTCCAGCCAATCATTTTGTTGTCTCTATCTGTTGCTGGGCTTCTGACAGCCAACTGACCTCATTCTTGGATGCCTTAGTCCACCTGCTGCGTTAGATTGTTCTGTGACTTGAGGGGGGAGGGCCTTGCGAGGCACAGGGGCTGTCTGCGTGGTATATCCAGAGGGGAGGGGCGGATCTACATTTTTTTGAGGGGGGGAGGCAAAATTAAAAAATGGTGCCCTTTTGGCATTCTACCTTATGGGCCCATAGAATAGAATGGACTCCATACCCAATTTGGCACCCCCCCCTCCAGTAGCACCCGAGGCAAGCACTCCCGTCTGCTCCCCCCCCCCCCGATCTGGCCCTGGGAGGGGCTTAGTTGTTGTAGATTCCTCTGAATGAGTAGCATGCTACAGCAATAACTTGAGTACCTGACACAGTTAATTAACCTGCAGACCCCATTCCCCCTGAGTGCTGGATGTTGAAGTTCTGCCTGTACCAACATTTTATTGTGCTTTATTACACTTTTGAATCTTTATTGGTAGTATATATATATATATATTTTCAACAGTCCACACTGGTTTTGTGAAAGGGTGATTAAGAAATTATAAAAAATAAATAGATGTATTGAGCAAGACATTTTTTCCTAGTCATTGATAACCAACATTTTCAGTTCCTTAACTCACACCTTCATTATTAAGAATACAATTCAGAAAAAAATATATCACTGACCTACTTCATTTATAACAGCCTATCAAATATCTAATCAAAATGGATACAAATAAAAGATCTTTTCTGAGCAGACTTTTTTCTTATATTGACCACAGAGATCATTTAACCAATTTTGCAGTAGACCCCAATTTACTGAGCCACATTACGGGATCTGCGTGATTTCTATACAGACCTTTCTTGGTGATTAATGACACAATGTATTTTCCTACTATGGTTCCTTACACCTTGGTTTTGTAAGTTTTATAGCTTTTCAGGCTAAACTCTGGAGCAGCTTGAATAATTTAACCACGCCCCAGTCCAAAGCATCATCATCGCCACTGTGCAACAGACATTTTGTATGCTTGGTGTGATAATCCTGGGTACCTATTGACGGATAACACAGGACTTTGGGCATTATTCTTGTTTTAACACTTTTTCCATTCTGTTAAAAACGGGCACATCCATATCTAAAAGAAGTCCATACCAACCCATAAAAAAGCTACAGTAGTGTGAGGGGAGCCGCTTTATTAGAAGGCTAGGAAACGATGGGAATGGAATTCAGCAACCATGAGGTGCCTGGAGAATACCCAGGGATGGTTTCCCCAAGGAAACTAGGGGTACAGCATATTCTTACAAAATTTCAGATTCAACTGTATGGCCAAGAGGAATCCCTGAAGGTTCACATCAGGATTCAAGGAGGTGAGTCCCATGTGCGAGGAAGCGTATAGATCGGGGTTCACATAGATTCACACAAGAGTCACACAGAATAAATGTCAGATGTTTGAGAGCCACAAGAAATGAATGTCAGAGAACTGCAAGGAAGCAAGGAAGGAAAGATGAGGGAGGGAGAGAGGTGGAAAGAAAGCAACCTTAACTTTAAAGGCATTCTCCAAGCTGCCAGTCCACTTGACTTGGGGAAGTGATTTAAAGAGACAAATGCCTTCTCCAAGCTGACCAACAGGGCTGTGGGGGCTTCCCGAGCCTTAGCTTGGCCACCACTGGTACAGATGCTGGCCACCACTGGTACAGTGCCATCACAGTGATATTTCTGATTCCCCTAATCTCAAAGGTAATCTTCTCTTGCAAGTTCACTACATATTTGTTGATCGCTTTCTACAGAAAAAGTTCTCCTCTTCTACCCCGTATGTATTTATATGCTTTTTCTGCATAAACATCTTCAAAATATCCAGCATTCGAGACTTTGTCACATTACTCACAGGGATGTAACTGTCCAAATTATACTTTCCAATTTGCCATCGCTTTGCATTAGAAGCCAACGAGCGATGCAAGAGGACAGTGAAGGGTGGGGGGGGGGGGGGCAGGGAAGTGAAACCAACAGGCTTGGGCAAAGAACACTGACTAATGAACAAAAAATATTTTGGAAAGGTCGGACGTTCAAGTCAGACTTGCCCCAAGGCAGAACTAGCTTCCATGACCGGTACTTTCTGTATGCAGCAGGTAACCCATGCTGACACTAACTTTGCCGACATTAGAGAGCTATTATTGTTGGAAGGATGGAGCGTTCTGGAACAATCTCTCCAATGTATTAGTTACAAGTAAGCTGTCTTTCAACATCAGGCATGCATGTTTTATTTCTTTTAACCTTATTTATACTGTACCCAATCTCCTTGTTATGGCCAATGAAAACAAAACTCAACCCTTCATGTTATCTGTCTGGTATTTTCTCCTGTAACAAATCCCAAGATCCTTACATGGCAGTTCACCTATTTTATCTCTGTGTACTTCCTGAACAATGAAAAGAAGCAAACTCCAATTTGGTCATGTGAACTTCTTCCCTAAGGTTCAACTTTAACTTTCCAGCATGCATTAAAACTACATGACCTGCAACAGAGCTCAGAAGTATTTTTGCAGGTTTCCCCTACACACACACACACACACGCAATTTTAAATGGTACATATCATATGCACCTCCCTTCTATTCCAGGATTGCTTTTATTCTCTATTTTTGTTTCTTACATGGTACAGTACAGAGTATCCTAAGCAAAAAAGTCCATCTAGCCTAACTAGATATATTCTAGTCCCCTATTTTCTGCCTTTAAGTTCTTACAGCCTATTTCAATTGTCCATAGGTGTGTGTATTCTTATGTGCTTAGTGCTACAGGACAATCAGGCACCTGCCATTTTTTTCCAAACTGGGCAATTCTCCATTCTTCGAATATCTTTATTTCCAAATGAGACCAAACACTCCACTTGGGGAAACCATAACTGGATCACCTCTGCATTGCTAGGAGCGAAATCTGAACACAGAGCTTCCCTTGGAAACAATAACTGCAGAATTTACCAAAAGAATCTCTTTTAAATATAAAAGAGCCTTTAAGAGCCTATTGGTTAGGCTATGGGATTAGAATCCGGCAGGGGTGGAATTCTAGCAGGAGCTCCTTTGCATATTAGGCCACACACCCCTAATGTAGCCAATCTTCCAAGAGCTTAGAAGGCTCTTTTTGTAAGGATTGGCTATATCAGGGGAGTATGGCCTAATATGTGGAGGTCCTGCTAGAATTCCACCCCTGGGATCTGGGAGATCTGGGTTCAGATCTCCAATCTAACATGGAAGCTTGCTGGTCGACCCTGAACCAGTCACACACACTCTCAGCCTCACCTATCGCACAGGGTTGTTGTCAGGATAAAAATGAAGAAAGGGAGTGAGATGTACACTTGCCTTGAGCTCCTTACAGAAAAGGCTGGGTAAAAAAATATACTAAACAAACAAATAAATATATTTTTCACGGTGTGAAGCTTCTGCAATCCAGAGCCCAAAGACAGCTTTGAGTGTTAACAGGAAGCGGAAAGAGGAAATGTACCTGTTAGTATTTATGCTCACATTCAAAGAAGAAAGTCACAAGTGGGGGGGAGAAGTGGAGGGGCAGGGGCTCAGCTGCCATAGAGGGTGGATGTAGCCTACCTAGACATTCTCTTGGAGAGTCATTAAACCCTTACCTGTGTTAAACTCTCCACATCTAACCTATTACTTTTTTCATGTAAACTGAAAACAATGGAAATGTTAAACCGTTAAACGACAGGCCTCTGAAAACTTCACTTTAATCAAAAAGGATTATTGTTTTGGGCTTGTGGTGCTTTGTACTAGTCAGGATCGTGGTGTATTAGAAGAAGAAGATGAAGAAGATATTGGATTTATATCCCGCCCTCCACTCCGAAGAGTCTCAGAGCGGCTCACAATCTCCTTTACCTTCCTCCCCCACAACAGACACCCTGTGAGGTGGGTGGGGCTGGAGAGGGCTCTCACAGCAGCTGCCCTTTCAAGGACAACTTCTGCCAGAGCTATGGCTAAGTGGGGGCCTACAGTCATCGTGAATTAGAGGCCTGCCACAAGAACATAAGAGAACCCATCAAATCTAACACTCTGTGGGTGGTTTCACACAGGAGATTTCCCCCGACCTAGGCCTGCCTCCCATTCAGATTGAAAGTGCACAATCACACCAGCACATCTGTCCTCCAAGTCACACCCATACTCACCCCATCTCCAGACACCTCCTATCTGCAGCAAAAAGCTACCTGGAGGGTAGGGAGGGTGGCTCAGTGGTAGAGCATCTGCTTGGTAAGCAGAAGGTCCCGGGTTCAATCCCCGGCATCTCCAACTAAAAAGGGTCCAGGCAAATAGGAAAACCTCAGCTTGAGACTCTAGAGAGCCACTGCCAGTCTGAGTAGACAATACTGGCTTTGATGGACCGAGGGTCTGATTCAGTAGAAGACAGCTTCATATGTTCATATGTCCTGGTACAATCCCCCTGAATCAGATGTTGGTCGCATAATCAGCTGCTGTCTGAATGCCCCAGGGGGACTCATAAGAGAAAGAGCTGTGTGATCGCGCCAAGCAGTTTCCAGCAAGGTCCATTTTTCCCCCGTAACCCCCTCCGAGGTGCGCTTGTGTGCTTCTCCAGTTGAGCACACAAACAGGGGCATTTTTTAAAAAGACAACTCTTTCCACAGTAGGTACGTGGTTGAGCCAGGATAGCAATGTGAATTGGCAACCACTGACAGCTGCCGGGATCCTGCCACTTCAACAGTGGCTTTCTGATAGCCCAGAAACGGTTCAAACTGAAACAGATTTTTTCACAACGGGATAAAATCATGTCAGTTTCACAGTATGAAACCAGCCTGTGTCATACAGTGTCAAAACCCAGGCAAAGAGCCATACAAGCAAATGCCACCAAGCTGTTTTGGAACCAGCGGATGAGGTAGGTGAGGAGCTTGCACGGTGACGATGCTTTGGGCATGGACCAACAATACCCACTACAGGCCAATGAGCCTAATCCAGGTGCTTGTGGTATTTCCTAAGTGCCACATTCCAGCATCTCCACCATCCAGTGTCTGTCTGTCCCTTCCCCTGCTGCTGCCCGGTGCCACTGAGCACGAAACTCTTTACATTGAGCTGACTTCAAAATACTTTGTTCCAACACTCCAACTGCAGAATGGAATTTCATCATCTGGACCGTGCCCAGCTCTCAGAAGGGTCATGATTCACTTTGGTCATTTAGCCCACTTTGTGCGATTTTGAATGCCACACCAATCACACAAAGCTCAAGGCGCAGCAAATGTGGCGGCCAGAGGAATCAAAATGAGCTTGGAACAAAGACGCTGATGCTTATCACACACATTTCTTACGAACCAAACGATTCAACTAGTTGCAGGCATTCGCCTCAACGCCGCTCGGCTAGAGAAAATAACACACGGCAAGCCTGCTCCATGCAGTGTGGTTTAGAAACAAAATGTGCAGGCTTCCGTCACAAAACGCAGCCTCAAGTGCGCTTGGGTTTGTTCCAAAAGAATCCAAATGCTGCTTTTTTAGCAAATGGTGGTGGTGGGGGGGTGTCAATAAAGCTAAACACTCAAACAAGGATTTGAGCATTCATGTGTTTATATATATACACACACACACGTTCATTTATTATTCTAAAGCTACTTTACCCAAATCGAATTACATAGCTGACAAACGGCACAGATAAGAAAAAAATGCTAGCAAAATCTAAACTTGGGTGACAATGCGGCCTGATACAGTCTATTATATATTTGGCACTCTCAAAAAATGAGTGAGGAAAGTTGCCTTGTGGGGGGTGGGCAAAGAAGGAAAGTCTGCACCTATGCACACTGCCAGGGCCACTTCCAGGTTTCAGTGAGCCCTGGGCAGAAGGTGCCTGGGGAGGGGGGGATCCTCTGCCTGCCAATGTGCCCCCAGCTCACAGCTCCTCCCCCATCTGCTTTCATTTTTGTCCTCCCTTGCCTAGTCATCCATCCTCCCAGAAACTCCTTTGCATGTTAGGCCTGATGTATGTTAGGCCATACCCCCTGAGGCTCTTAGAACAGGGCCTACTGTAAGCTCCAGGAGGATTGGCTGCATCAGGGGTGTGTGGCCTAATATGCAAAGGAGTTCGTGTTACAAAAATAGCCCTAGGTAAGATGTTAAAATTATCTGTAGCCCAACTGGTGTGGATGCATTTTCTAAACCAGCAAATAAAAGAAAATCATATTCCAGGAATGTTGCTTACTGTGTGAACACTTTGGTCAAAACAGATCTCCACATCATAGAAATTCCCATTATGTGTGACAGGTAGTGTTGTTCCAGTTTGCCCCTCCACTTTGGCCCAACAAAGGACCTTATCGCCAAGTCGTCTGCGGAGAGAAACCTTGAGGATGTAGCTCCCTTGGGGCACCTTGTCTCTAATACCTCGTAAGCATTTCAGCTGGATCTGAACGGGTTGAGGAGTTTTTTCCCAGTCAACCTAGGGGAAAGAAAGAGCATTAAAAGCAGGGGGAAATATGACCCTCAGTTGACAGAAAATTGACAGAAATAGAATCAGAAGTCTAAATGCAGTGTTCCAGTGACTGGCATGAAGAGACAAAGAGAGCTATTTTAAAAATGTGAAGAAATACAAGAGAACAACAAAAAGAAGAGATCTGTTGCATTGGATGAAAAAAAATCAAGGGGAAATTTAAAGAAAGGTTAGGCTTGCTAAAAGGTCAACAGGACAAAAATAAAGAAAAGATTAGAACAATATACTGAGGAAACATACAGAAGAGATGAAAGGATGAAAGATTCCTTCAAAGAAGAATCTTTGGAGGAAGAACCTGCAATTTTAGAAAGCGAAGCTGCACTCAAAGCAATTGGAGAAAAAAATCACCTGGAGTAGGTGGGATATCAATAGAACTCATTCTAGCCACAGAAATGGAGTCCATCAATATCTCAACAAAAATATGCCAACAAATATGGAAAATAAAACAATGGCTCACAGACTGAAAATACCCGTTCTACATTCAAATACCAACAAAAGGAAACATCAAAGACTGTAGCAACTATTGGACTATTGCATTAATTTCTCACATGAGTAAAGTGATGCTCAAAATTTTACAATAAAGACCGTTACCATATGTGGAAAAAGAAATGTCAGATGTTCAAGTTGGATTCAGAAAATCACCCTATCTGTTCAATTTGTATGCCAAAGATATCATGAGGAAAACTGGATTGGGTTAAGATGAAGGCAGAGTGAACACTGGTGGAAGGAATACCAACAATTTAAGATATGCAGGTGACACCATGTTGCTGGTGGAAAATAGTGAAGAATTGAAACAACAATGATGAAGGTTCAAACAGAAATTGACAGCTGAACATCATGAAGAGAAAAGTAATGACTATGAAGGGCTGATGATGAAGAAACGGAAATTGTTCAAGATGTTCTATTCCTTGGCTCCATCAAGATAGGACTTCTTGTAAGTTTTTACTTCATAGTGTTGCCATAAGCAGAAAGTGATTCAACAGTACTTAACACACAACGGAGTCAGCAGCCTGAGTAAAGGCAAATAAAGAAAAAAAGAATTACACCATTGGGATTAGCGATTATAGTTAACCTTTGCTTCAGTAACATTCTCTTGCTTGCAGTTTTGGATTATTTGTAGGTTCCTAAGAGAGCAATCCTAAACATACTTATTAGGGAGTGAGTCCTATTGAACTCAGTGGCATCTACTTCTGAGTACACAAGCTTATGACAGCACAGCAAGTTTCTTTACAGACAGATGAATAAAGATATCCTAATTCTGGCCTAATTTTGAGATGTGGTGCTGGAGAAGAATCTTGAGAGTCCCTTGGGCTGCAAGAAGATCACATCAGTCAGTCCTAAGGGAAATCAACCCAGACTGTTCCTTGGAAGGTCAGATGCTGAAGCTGAAGCTCAAATACTTTGGCCACCAAATGAGAAGGGAGCACTCACTGGAGAAGATCCTGACGCTAGGAAAGACAGAAGGCAAAAGAAGAAGGGGACGGCAAAAGATGAGATGGCTGGACAGCGTTACTGATGTAACAAACACGAATTTGAGCAGACTTCGGAGGAGGGTGGAAGACAAGAGGGCCTGGCGTGACTTTGTCCATGGGGTCGCAAAGAGTCGGACTCAACTGTGCGACTGAATAACAACAATTCTGACCTATGGTCCCAAATTGAAAATGTGGGGTGACATATGGACACTATCTGAATCTTCTTCCTTACACCCCAGATAGCTGGAAAAAAGTGTGTTGTGATGCTACCATATTAGCCTTTCTCCCACAAGCACCAGGCAATAAATTGTAGGGGGGGGGGGAGGGAAAAATGTGAGTACACTATCATCATATAGCACATTTTTAACTATACGTTACTGGGGTAACAAGATGGGAGGTAAGCATGAGTGGTACTCACACATCTCACAATATGTGGTTTCAGATGTCTTGTTCATATTTTTACAACTCTTGATCTAATCCTTGAAATATATAAACAAACCAAATGCAGAAGGGATTTCAAGATCTGCTACCTCAGGATAACTAGATTTACTGTCAACTGGTCTTAATGTAGAAGAATGAATTCCCCTGCTTTAAGTCCTACCCTCTGATTCTTTATTCGAAATCACTCATGTGAGATAGATTTTTTTCATTCCCCTGCTCGAATAAATAGAATGATTTGGGTTCAAGATGCAGGAGAAATTTCAAGTTCTGTCTGATCCCTCATTCTTTCTCTTGTGCATTTGTGTAACTTACAGATTTGAATGCTTTCCTAACCCTATTCAAATGTGTGTATGCTTCATTGTTCAAGCGGTAATGTTTTGGAACTCGATGAGAAACCCACTCCTGCCAAATGAGTTCAGGTGTTGCTAATTCCCAGTGAAAACTCTGAAGTAAACCCTCAAAAACCACACACAAATAGTTTTAAAATTATGAGACTTCAAATAGCAAACCCATGGGACTGTTATTTTCCTTTGGGTTTGAACCTGACATTGGGACATACTACCATAGCTTTTCTTCAGACACAAAGGCTAGAAACTTGAGAAGACACAGGAACTATTTTTATGTTTGTTTGCTTGTTTGTTTAGGAATATCCTGTGATCACACAGAATTACTCATGGAACGCACATTGTTCATTTATGGATTCTAGGCTCAAGAATACTGTCCCCTTCTGTAGTTACTGTCTTTCTGTATTGCCTCTACAATGTTTAAAATGTATCAGGTAAAGCAACCAATTATGGGAAGGAAATATGACATTTTATAGTCCACAGCACACTACTTTAATATGCTTCATTTGACAAAGTGTTTCAAAGCCTCATGATCTAAGTCTACAGGATCCAAGTCTACAGTGACCAATAATCTTTTTTTTTTTAATCTTACCTTGAATTTATAATAGAAGAGATAGCATATTTCCATATAGATAGCTTGGGGAATTAAATTAAGCAGTTAAATAAACACTCGAAGTAGTTAAACCTCTTTTGTGTTTTTTTTTTAAAAACCCACAACTCGTACTTAACAAACTAATCTGAATGCCAATTATTTTAATTCAAATTAGAAAAACCTTAATTAACAATGAAGTTTTAACATTAATATTTTGGCTTAAGAATCATATATGTATATATATATATATGCACACACACACATGCATACAGGAGAAAAAAATTAACATCATATGAATGAATAAATAAGACAATCTTTCTGAAACCTCAAGGCAGGATTACTGATGCAGGCAGACGGAGTTATTAAACACATTCTAAATTAAACGCCTCCATGAATTTTATACTGAAATATATTTTGATAGTTTTGCATGCCAAATGTGACATTTTGTATTTGAGATTCATCTTCTGTAGTAATTTTGGAAATGTCATACAAACAAAGATTTTGTCATTTAACCAATGGAATTACTATGCATGGCCAGTTAGCCCTTCTCTCTTTCTGGCTCTTCTGGTTGTTTCAAGTCAGCAAGCCATAAAAAATCTTTATCTCTCTGAAACACAGCAATTTGGAAGATAATCGAATAGTGACTGGGGGGCAAAAACGCCAGTCTGAGGAATTATACCACAATCTCTCTTGCATTTACAACCTTCCCTCAAAGCGAGTGTCAGTTGAGTAGGAAAAGGAGATAGGAGATTCATCAAATCTCAAGCTTGTCTCATTTGCATGGTGGCAAAGCCGCCTCCCCTTCTTCTCCTGCAGACAGACTTTGCCTGGACGGTGCTGACGAAGCGTTTTGAAGAGCTCCTGCCTTGCCAAAAGGAATCACAGTTAATATTTTTAAATGTTCCATTTAAGCATACAGTCGCATCTGTTGAGATGTATGCATCGAAATCCGCTGAAGTGCTAATACGTTTAAAAAAATGCAAAGGAAAAGCTTTCATACAAGGAAGTCAATATAATTCATCTTGTCATTTTCCAGTTTACATTAAAGGAAAAGCACATTTCCCCTCCCAAAACACAAAAACCCAACTCACCTTCCAGCAAAGCCCTGTTTCTCCACTTGATTCATTAGTCAGTCCTGCAAGGTTACCAAACTTGGCTGCAATTCCTTTTTTATAAGCATTCGGTGTTTTCAACGCCCGACTTTCTTCCTTGCTTCAGTGACAATGAACGTGTAGCGAGAGAAATTTAATAAAATGCATAAATTAAAAGAAGCGTTAACCCTTGAAAATGACATACATTTTAATGCGTTCCTTAAATATATATATACACTAGCAAACCTAATATGAGGAAAAAAATTTGGACAGAGGAATGTTTAGGTTTCAAAAAGTGGAAAAGGAATATGAAACACGAACACTTTCCACACAAAGTCATATTTGGTAGTCTGAACTGAGGCCAAAGCACAATGGGCCACAATCCAGCAGACCCCCAAGAGCTCATGCTTACTGGACTATGGCCATGAGGTTTCACTGACAACATCTAAAAGGTAGACGTGGCTTCTTGTGCATGTAAAGCACATGATGAATAGGAAAACGATCCCTCAGGAACCAGAGATCCGCAGTCTAGAGCTCTTGAGTGATAGAGTAGTAACATTATTTTTAGCACCGGCTGCCTCAGAAGACTGCAGATTTATACCCCACCCTTCTCTCTGAATCAGAGACTCAGAGCGGCTTACAATCTCCTATATCTTCTCCCCCCACAACAGGCCCCCTTTGAGGTAGGTGGGGCTGAGAGGGCTCTCACAGCAGCTGCCCTTTCAAGGACAACTCCTGCGATAGCTAAGGCTAACCCAAGGCCATTCCAGCAGCTGTAAGTGGAGGAGTGGGGAATCAAACCTGGTTCTCCCAGATAAGAGTCCACACACTTAGCCACTACACCAAACTGGCTCTCTGAGCAACCAGCTCTGAGGAAAAACCATGGTCAACCCATGAAGCCGAACAACAGTAGGCTCAGAACAGAGCAAAGAAAGGGCTTCTTCGCATTGCACATTGATGATGCCTGAAATGCATGGCTATGGCATGTGTGCTTGTCCACTAACTTACATGAACTTTTTTTGTTAAAAAGAAAGATTTAACAAATGGAGCGGCGGGCACTCTGTTAATGTAAACAACATGGAAATCCAATGGGCGTATGCTCTAAGATACAAGGAGCGGCCACCCACAAGG
This sequence comes from Heteronotia binoei, assembly GCF_032191835.1. Classification (NCBI taxonomy): domain Eukaryota; kingdom Metazoa; phylum Chordata; class Lepidosauria; order Squamata; family Gekkonidae; genus Heteronotia; species Heteronotia binoei. The sequence goes on from NC_083229.1 coordinate 111,240,681, forward strand.
ACAAGGCCTTCGTTTCTGAGAAGGATTTAGGATCCAAAAGAAAAGTCAAAAGGCTTGCAAGTGGGAACTAAGACAGAGGGCGTGATCACACAAGTGATTTGGCCCGACCTAGCGATGCACCTGCCCCACTCATGCATGAGCGGTCCGAATGCTCCTCTTGTGTGTGTGTAGCCCGTGCCTCTCCTGGCAGCAGGGCGGGGGCTGTGGGAATGCCGTGGCACAGATCAAAGTGAACCAGCTTTTTCAGAGCCAGGATACTGCCATGCTCTCTGGTGATCACACCCAGAGACTGAGGCGACAGCTTGACCAAGAGTGGCTGAGAACAGAGCTAAGGGTTTCAGATTGGTTCTCACCCAAACTCTTATTGAAAAAGCCACAGCAATCTATGATCATACAAATCTGATTTGCCCCATATCAAGCCACTGGTCCATCTAACTCAGTCTTGTCTACTCTCTCAGGCAAAGGCCTCAGGCAAAGAAAGGTCTTCCTTGGCATCTGAAATCCTTTCACTGGAGACTGTAGGAACTGTGTACAAAGCACCACCCCTGAGCCACAGCCCCTCCTCAAGGTCTGTAACAGGATTCAACAACCTCTCACTGAAGCATATGCAATCATTTGGGAGGTTATGGGACTGTTGCCTGTTACTCAGGATGTTTTTTGCCCCCCCAGTCGAAATAAGAGACAGACACAAAGTATTGGGTTTAAACCGGGCCGCTTTATTAAATTCAATTAACCTGTGAACTCGGCAGGGATGATCCTAACCAGACAAGCCCCTGGGGTCACCCACGGACCCCGCCTTGTCCAAAGGGCGAGCAACCCTGCCCCCAGCACAAACCCGCCGTATTCGGGTTGTAACTGAGCGGCCAGGCCTCAGCCTTTCTCCACCTGGGCTAGCATCGATCCCCCATGGAAAGATCCGCCCGAGGTGAGGCTCCCCGTGGTCTGCATTCCCCGCACTGAGCCGTTTAGCCCATCTGCGGTTCATACAGACCACCCGCACCACCGGTGCTAGGCCATAGGTGCTCCCCTGAAAACACTGTGGCCAACACATCCCCGGCTAGCGACCAACTAATAAGCAACCTACACAACCTAACACTAAAAAGGCAGTACAAGGTAGGCGAAAAACAACTCCACATGGGCCAATTATGCGGAGTTGAAAAAATTCCTACCTGGCCCCCAACAGGGCGACCGGTTGAAACCTGTACTGCCAAGGGAGGGTGGGTGGGCAGAGAGCCAAGAAGACCGCCGCACTCACTCAAGGCGGGGCCAGGGCTTATATAGCCCTGACGCCACGCCCTTCGCTACCCCGGATTGACTTCAGCTGTCAATCACTGCCCTCATTCTTCCGCGGGGGCAAAGGCGGCCCCCAGCCCGAACGCCGTCTGGCCGGCTTGGCTGGGAAGGACCGAACCTTGTAGCAGGAACTCCTTTGCATATTAGGCCACATCCCCTCTGGTGTAGCCAATCCTCCAAGAGCTTACAGGTCTCTTAGTGCAGGGTCTACTGTAAGCTCCAAGAGGATTGGCTACATCAGGGGTGTGTGGCCTAATATGCAAAGGAGTTCCTGCTACAAAAAAAAAGCCCTCCTGTTACTAATACAGTTTGCCAAAGGGATTCTTTTAAAAGTTTCCTGAATAAGCTCCAAAGCCTGGTAAATACAAATGAAGGAAGATTTTGAAAGCTGTAACTAAGCATGTTTATACCAAAAATCAATTAAGGAGCTTCACTGCAACAAGTGTGCAACATGGGTCAGTTCTATTTGCTGTGACTCTAACTCAATATTTCTCAAATTGTGCACCAGAGCATGAGACTGCTCTGAGAGATGTGCCTGAAAATTGTGAGAAATGTATTACATTAATTAAAGTACCCCGTGAGCTCAAAAGTGTTAAGTTGCCTGTTGTGTCTCTGCAAGATCTACTGTGCTAGATTTGGCTCATTCAATTTAAGTAGTCTCTGCCTAGAGTGGGTAATTTGTTTCCTCTCTGCACCAGGTATCATTAGATTCTTTGGAGAAATTGTAGATTTATATGCCCTGAGAGGAGGGTGCCCATTGTATCTCTGCATGAGTCATTCTTCTACATAGTTTAAAATTAAGATTTCGATAATGGGGTGAAGGATACCACTAATTTTAATTCACACACACAAAAGCTTGTTTCAGCTCTCAGAAGTAGGGGGTGGGCGGGTAATTACCCTTCAGGATTTTGCAGCATCCCTTTATTTCCTGACTCAAAAGTGAGGTAAAGTTTAACCTAATTGCTCTAAATCCAGAGTTGAGGCACCTCATGTCTTGACCTTTACTATTTAATTCCAGTAGCCGAATCATCCTTGCAGATCTCTTTCCCCAAGAAGAATGCCGTGTTTGAAACTTTGTACTTATTTAGTTTGCTCATGATGGAAATTATTTCATTTAATTTGGTTAGAGCTGCATTGACACAGGGTTCATTAGGACACCCATTTGCTTGCAATTCAATTTAAAATTAAATACACTTTGTTGTGGATTTTATTACTTTTAAACTACTGTATCTATTGCCTTTATTAGCAGCTAATACACAATTATGAAGGTAAACAGTTTTCCATTACTTAGTTTGATCTCTCTTAGGGATGCACCATTTTTCTTCCTGATTCTTCCATGAAGCTTGAAGTTGGTGCTGGTGAAAGCAGTCCTTTTCACCTGTTTTTCCTACTACTGAGCCCTCCTATCCAATTTTTCCACCCCAAATTTCCAAAATCAGATTTTCAGCCATGTTTGCATCTTTACTTTTTAATTACTGGTGGGTTTATTTTAAGTTACTTGCTGCATTCATGCTGTTTTCTCATGATGTGAAAAATGACAAAAGTAGAAACTTAGAAGTTATACAGTCAATCTACCTATTTATCTGGATGAGGATGCTGACTTTGTTTAAATAAGTATCTTCTCTAGATTGAAATGCATATTTTTTTCTCCTTCCTTTAGTACAAAGCAACTGTGCTGTAATGCCTGTTTCCCATCAGTAGGTGTCACTACATTACTATTAGCACAGCTAACGGCTCTAAAGCAGCACAGTGACAAAATGTAAGGAAACATTTTTACAGTAAGGAGAGAGAATCCTTTTTAATTCTATGACTAATTTATCTAAACAAGATTAGATTATATTATTAAAACAAGCAGCTGACCATGGAGAGAAAAGAGCCTAGGATAAAGCAAAAGAGAGGATTTACAAAAATACCTACTCCAGAATATCAGGAGGCCCTTTCTACCACATAGTTTAAATTTTAATAATCAAAGACAGAAGAGGTAATAAATATAAAATTAAAATACCAGATATCTAGAACAATTCCTTGCACTGAGACACAACACTGCACACCTAAAATTAATCTTAGATTAGATTACACCGGCTGTCATATTGAATGCCACAAACAAAACAAAAATATGAGGAAAAATGGAGGAAAGTATAGGATGCTAGACATGCCTATGTTCTTGTGGGAAGGACTAGGCTTCTGGCAGTGAGATATCCAGACCTCAGATTCAGCAGGAGTTCACAGGAGGGCAGCTCCTGAACTTTTCTGATGGTTTCCCCTCTTCTTCCTACCTTGTCCATTGAATAATAGGTGCAGCTGGAGGCTAAAAAACTACTCCTACCTACTCCTACCTACCTTATCCATTGAATAGTAGGTGCAGCTGCATAACAATCCCAGCCAGCCAACCACCAGGGGCTTTGCCACACTCCCAGCAGCCCTCATTAAACCCTGGAGAAGCCCACACCACCTTTTCTCCACTTCTTATGTGATATTGGGTGGTGGGTGGCTTGCTGGCCTTTTGACTGTAGGGGGGGGGCAGCCCAGGAGAGCCCCAGGTGAGCAAGGCCTGCTTGGGCTGGCTGGATCTCTAGCCAGCCCAAGAAGCCCTCACTTGCCTGGGGCTCTCCTTTCTTGCATCGGGTTGCTTTTGGCTGGGGTGTGCGGCTGGGGGTGCGGCAAATGCTAGTGAGTTATACAAATGAGCTCCGCCACCTATTTTTCTACAAAACAAGATACCTATGCCATATTCACTGAACAAAAGATAAAACACCTGTGATAAAGAAAGATTTAGGTCAGTAGCCATGTTGGTCTGAAGCAGCAGAACAACATTTGAGTCCAGTGGCACCTTGAAGACCAACAAAGTTTAATTCTGGGTATAATGGACTGTATTACTTCCAACTCGGTATTATACCCAGAACTAAACTTTGTTGGTCTTCAAGATGCCACTAGCTTTGAACTTTATGATAAAGAATGTAACTTGTAAAACCAATCTCGATTGCTTAAACAAATGGGTTGTAACACAGGATCTCAAATCCTGAGTTCATACAGAATGCAGTTTTATATTTTAGCCTATTTTAAAATAATTGCACCTGCATTTTTAAACAAATATAAAAGCTAGCATAAGTCCTGCAACTTCACTGATGGTTGGGGTGTGGAGGGTGTCAATAGATCTGTCTGATTATTTATTCTAAATTCGCTTTGACAGTTGCCAGAAAGTGGGATATAAGGATTTTAAATCAATACATAGGGGGAAAAAAACCCTATTATTTAATTGATATATTTATCCCACCTTTCCTGGGAACCAACTTGAGGCTCCTTACAATAAAAAATCATAAACAAATTAAAATTCAGCATTAAAAACCCAGCCACAGCATAAAAACAAACCACTGAGTAGCTTAAAGTAATAGTTTCAGCCTAAAAGAGCTCTAAAATGGTGTTAAAAGGCCCTTGGATGAAAGAGGAACTGTGTAGCCTATTGCTCTGTAAGTCTGTTCTATTCTCTCACCCTTTCAAAACAGATCTCCTTAGAAGTTCTGAATCAACGCCAGTTCCTTCAAAGTTCAATGACAAACATCATAAAAGGAACCAAATCACAACATCACTTTTCTTCTCGTGAAGATTAATTCATCCCCAATCACCTGGGAGTCTTCAGACAGAGTACGTTAGAAAGGCCAAGACATTCTATTAATAATACATACCTTGGTGAGACCTTAACAAGTTTTGTATCGAACTTTGTGCGCTGGAAAACATTCTTCTGTTTTAAACCCTACATGAAAGAAAGTTTTAAATTTTAACAGTCTGCCGAGTATACTGTTTTATTATACTTATTAAATCATTATAAAATTCAAATACTTAACGCTACAACTTTTAAAACATATATACTATTTCTACAGTTTTCTTACAATTTGTGTAAGGCCTGGCGGAAAGACGGAGTAGAAGTCAGAGGTGGTAGAATGCAGTGTGCCAGTCCAGACTGAGTGGAGAAAGCCACATGTTTAATGGTTGCTCATGTGAAAACCTCCTGCAAATTAAAAACAGTCAGCACATCTGGGGAAAAGCAGGGGTGGAATTCTAGCAGGACTCCTCTGCATATTAGGCCACACACCCCTGATGCAGCCAATCCTCCAAGAGCTTACAAAGCTCTTTTTTGTAAGCTCTTGGAGGATTGGTTACATCAGGGGTGTGTCGCCTAATATTCAAAGGAGCTCCTGCTAGAGTTCCACCCCTGGGGGAAAGGATCTAGCCTCACCTTCCTGTACTAGTTTACAATTTACTAGTTCAATTTACAAAAGGAAAGAACTACGTAGGACTGCACAAATAGAAGCTAGCAGGGCTCCGTTTCAGCAGCTCCCATTGGATTCCATTTAACAAGATAAAGACCTGACACCCAAAGCACATCTAAAGAGTACCAAACTTGCTTTTTTAACTTCAGGCTCAGGAATTACCGGGAGCAGGATACAGATTTAGTTCACATCCCAATGGGGTCCCTGCTGCAAATATAAATGAATGGCTGTGCCTATCGGAAAAGGTAACCTGGTGCTTCTAGGGGGGTGGGCGCACAGGCATGTGCAGGAAACCTGTCCACCATGCAGACAAGGGATAGTCCCACGTATCATTACTCAAGATCCCATGAGTAGGGTTGCCAGCTCCAGCTTGGGAAATACCTGAAGTTCTAGGGGGGGAGGGGGGAGCCTGGGGAAGGCAGGGTTTTGGTAAGGGAGGGACTTCAATGGGCTATAATGCCCTGGCGTCCATCTTCCAAAATGGCCATTTTCTCCAGATGAGCTGATCCTATTGCTTGGAGATCAGTTGTATTGCGGGGGGGGGGGGGTGTCTCCAGACACCACCTGGAGGTTGGCAAGGCTACCAATGGGGGTCAGTTCTCTCCTCTCGATTCTGAACAAAGCTCCAGGGTTGCAATAGTTTTTGCAGTGCTTCCTCTCAGACCCAGGGGTCATGTTCAGGTACTGTCCTTCAGTCCCATCCCAGCTGAAGCCTTGGGGCTGGCTCGGGGAGACATTTCTTTACTTTTCCATGAGACCTCCAATGTGTGGTCAGTTTGAAGAAGAAAGGCAAGGCAGAACTGGGTAAATGGTCCTTTGCTCTGTTGTGGGTTTTAACTTTAAATCTGTTTAGGATGTTTTGACCCAGTTTACTTTTGGGTCCTTGTACAAACATGTGTTTTCCCCAACTATGCTAGCTAACTTATAGTTTTCAGCATTGAAGCATGAGTAAATGGCTATATGCCCAGAATAAATTCAAGAACAAATGGAAGTGAGTTTGCAACAACTATTCTTTGGGATGCTTGGAGGTGTTTTACATCATGCCTTTAGACAGCATAAAACAGAAGGGTTAGTAGAGTCATGTGTTGACCTGTATAGTAGCTTCTATTGTTGGAACGGTATAGTAGCTTCTATTGTTGGAACTCTCTGTCTGGGGCAGTGATGCTCTGTATTCTTGATGCTTTTTTGGGGGGGGGGGCAGTGGGAGGACTTCTAGTGTCCTGGCCCCACTGATGGACCTCCTGATGGTACCTGGGGTTTTTCTGGTCATTGTGTGACACAGAGACAGTGTTGGACTGGATGGGCAACTGGCCTGATCCAACATGGCTTCTCTTATGTTCTATATAAGCCATCCACATTTTATAACCTCTGAACCTCTCAAATCTGGAATTCTGTAAAATCTGCTTTCCTCTTTGAGGGCAAAGCTTTTGGTAAGAAATGTAAACTCTCCCCCCCTAAAGTCAATTCAGGCACAATAGGAAGGAGACGTATGCTTACGAAGGACAGATTTCCATGGGGTATGGCAGTGCTTTTGTATCTGTTTAATGTTTTGTTTAATCAGATCTAGAGTGATCAGATTATTTTTAAATAGAAGTCTTAGTGAATACATTGACTGTTTATTGGCAGGGAAATGCAGGGTTTCCCTTTGAACGTAGAGTGGACAAATAAACAAAACACAATCTCTTCTTTAGAGTCTGAGAGCTGTAGTCTGCAAAAATTGAAGGACACATTCACCTATCAAGTCCCTCTGTGATTTAGTGGTTAATATTATGCTTTAATGCATTCAAAGAGATTTTAATCTCCATCTGTCTGTTTAAAGTAATTCCCCCTTGCAGGTGGGTCCCAGCTAGAGATCTGCCTGAGACAAAGGTCACAGTAATGTTTTGGCAGGTAAGCAATAGTGGAGAAAAACTAGGGAGAGGGATTGGGGAGAGGACTCTCCACCACACCTGTGGAACGTATGTACTGCATCCACTCCAAAAGACTTTATAATATATGAGCCCCCACCGCTGCCCATCCAAAAGACATTGACCAGTGTGAAAGTTGTCAGAAATCAAGGTAGTTCAAGGCAACAGGTCAAAAGAACTGACCTTTTCCCATTCCTCTAACAGCCTAATGGACTAAACAGGAGCTGGAGTATAGTGGCAGGAATAGTTAAAGAGAATCAGGGCTGCCACAAATTTTGCAACATATATCTACTTGCAGTATTTTTATTTTTATTTTTTTGCACTACCAACTTTTTGGGATATGTCATTGTAGCTGTATTTAACATAACTATTATGACTAATATTGGGGGGGGGGGGGATACTCCATGATAGTGTTCTTAATCATTGCTATGATCTTTTGTGGTTCTGTAATCACAATCATTCGATTCTATTCATATTTTTGCAATGAATCATATGTGCCTTATTATAGCTTTTTTACAGATTCTGTATCATTCTTAAACCTCTGGTACTCAGTACCCTCTTTTTTCCCTATCATTCAGAGGTTTCCTAAACCTTTTGTAAACATATAAAATACACCATATCAAAAGCTATGGCACCCCATGGGATGGCATGTATCAGTGTTGCTATGAAAGCATCTTTTACAGGGAAAGCAGAACACATTCATCTTATCTTGCTCATATTCCGACTGCAATCAGGCTGATACTGCAGCACATAAATGCAATCTGAGAGTGCAGTCCTAAACACAGTTACACACATTTAAGTCCACTGAAGTAAATGTGCTTAAAAGGGTGTAACTCTGCTTAGGATGGTACTATGTGAATAACACGGCATATATGATGATTTAAAATTTCCAGTATGGAATATACAGGTTCAATCTGGGCTGCCACCTTGTGTCTGGGCTCCTCCATATTCTCATTTTTTGTAGCTTGTGTATCTCTCTTTTTTAGCTTTTTCCCCTTTTCTGCGCTTGTTTTGCTCCCTCTAGTGGTAGATTCGATATTACATCAGTATGTCCGGCATAAAAACCTGCAGTTATCTGCACAAGCAATGGAAACGAGAATGCAGTAGAGCCCCAAAAAGTAATACAATCACATATGAATTGAGAATACCTGGGCATACAGTATTGTAGAAGCAATAGGGCTTCAGCTACCTCCCACACCATTTTCCCCAACCTCCAATACTTAATTATTGTTATTATGAATGATTTCTATTGTGTATTTTGTTTTTTAATGTTTGATGTGGTTTAATTTGTTGTTGTTAGCTGCCCTGAGCCCATCAGGGGAGGGCGGGATATAAATCTGATAAAATAAAATAAATAAATTGTATTTATTTAGAACATTTTTATGCTGCTTCTCTACAAACCTGCCTGAGGTAGCTTACAAAATAAAAGCAATATTAAAAAATATTTATTTATATATTTATTTGATTTATATCCCACTTTCCCTGCCGAAGCAGGCTCAGGGCGGCTTTTTACAGATTCTGTAATTAAAATCGTTTAAATGATGATTTAAAATTTCCAGTATGGAATATACAGGTTCAATCTGGGCTGCCACCTTGTGTCTGGGCTCCTCCATATTCTCATTTTTTGTAGCTTGTGTATCTCTTTTCTTTAGCTTTTTTCCCTTTTAATTAAAAGACATTAATTAAAATCCTACTTTAAAATGCCCCAACCCATTATTAAAACATAGATTATAAAAAACAGCTTAAAACAACAGTTTCCAGACTGAAATAGGTTTTGGCCTGGTGCCTAAAAGAAAGCAAAAGAGGAGCCAGGTAAGCCTCAAGAGGAAGGGCATGCCATCAATGAGGGGCCACTACTGAAAATGTCCTGCCTCTTGTTGCTACCCACTCCACCTCAGAAGGGGCATAGAGAGTAGGGCTTGTGAGACAAATCTTAACCATCAGGCTGGACAATATAAATATGGGAAGAGTTGGTCCTTCAAGTACCCCAGCTGTAAGCTATTTAGGGCGTTAAAAGTAAGAACCAGCACTTTGAATTGTGCCCAGAAACAAACAGATCTCCAGGGCAAATCTTTCCGCATTAATGCTTTTTTCCTGCCCCTGACGATAGCCCGGCTGCAGCATTTTGGACAAACAAGTTTCTGGCCCATTTCCAAAGGCAACCCTATGGAAAATGTATAACAGTAATCTAAGCTGACTGTTATCAGAGTATGGATCACAATGGCCACATATGATGCACCCCTTCCACCACCCTCCCTCAGAGGCTAGGTTTTCTCTCTGGGCGTTTTCGCACTCACCTTCAAGTGGTGCGACCACCCTCCTCACGCCGGCGGATCTGCAGGGATTTCGCACCAGAAGCGCCGGCGCACCCAAAAGAGCCGGCGACTTCCGTCGCGAAACCAGCTCAAACGTTTTCCTGCTTCTTGGCGGTTTCCGTTTGAGCTGGTTTCGCGACAGAAGTCGCCGGCTCTTTTGGGTGCGCCGGCGCTTCTGGTGCGAAATCCCTGCAGATCCGCCGGCGTGAGGAGAGCGGTCGCGCCACTTGAAGGTCAGTGCGAAAACGCCCTCTGTTTCTCTGTTCTCCCACTGACTGAGCAGTTCTGGTAATGTGTTTTTTCTCCCCTGAAGAAACTTTGGCTGTCTAACCCTGTCAGAAAGATATATTTTGGTTGTTTGTTCAATCCAGGAACCTGAGGGAAGGGATCAAATCGCCCTTAAACCCTTGAAAATGGCACTTGAGGTGCTTTAAAATTCAAAAATAACAAAAGGTTTTATTTAACATCAAATGGCAAGGTCAGGTGAAATCAGAGGCTGAAATTACTGAGGTAAAAAAACTATCATAAGCACAGACTTTTTGATTTTACATATCAGGCTAATGAGAGGTTCTTAATTTATTCACTGTTACTGAGCTCTTTATCTTGAGAGGCTTTTGTTCCAGCGTTTTCCCAAACACCCTAGTAGACTTTAATTTGAGTAATCACTGATTCTTTTGGTGCCCAGAAGGCTGGAATCCTCTTCGCAGAACCCAGTATTCTTGTAACATCAGGACTGTTCTTGAGGATTTTTTACTGATTCTATAGTCAGTAAAACAGACAGTTTCTAATCACACCAGACAGTTTCTAATCACATCAGACAAGGGAATTCTGTACTGCTCTTCCTGTTTGACTGGGTAGGAAATCTTCTCTCTCAAGAAGCTTTCCTTTGGCCTGAAAGAGCGTTTTCTCTACTACCCAAACTTCCTGGCTAAGCTCTCCCCTAGTATGCCTGTCTGTGTTCAAACTGCACTCGGCTACTGCTGAATTCAGATTGCATTCAGTTAAGGCTGAAATTTGCCTTTGTTAGCCCTAAACCCTTTTTGTCAGGACTACACTCAGATGGTCTCAGTACACATCTCTTCTCAGTTAAGTCAGGAATCTGACTGCATCTCATCAGAATCAAGTTCTCTCAATACTTTTTTGTTTTTTGCTTGGCTGATGCCAACCAATTGGATTGCTTAGAGCAGCCTGTAACTCAAGACTCTCTGGCTCTATGAAGAATTAACCCTTCACAGTCCTTTAGTTGTTGGTACAACACTTCTGAACCTCTTAAAAAGTGCAGTACATCGTAACAGATCATGCTTTTCAAAGAACAGCTCATAAAAGGCCCTAGGTGCCACACAAGATATCTGAGTCTCCAACTCTAGGCCAGGATCAGAGATCCCCAAGCTATGAACGTGTTCCTTCAGGAGGAGTGCAACCCCTTCCAGCCCTTCTGTTGAAAAGGAAACATTTCAATTGACTAATCGCTGAACCATGAAGGAGTAGACTGTGACAATAAGCAGCACTGGTGTTAATATAAGTTGTAAAAAAAAAGCTGAGGTGGTCACTAGGCCCCAGTTAGATCAAGGTAAGAGTCAAGACACAAAGGAAGGACCATATCTTTGAATGCTCTCATTTATAAAGAAATGAACTTAAAGGAAATATTCTGGTATGTTATGAAAGTTGCAAATGCAACTATGCTGTTGTTTTAGGGTGGTTTTGGATATTATGACAGAAGCACGAATAACAAACTAAACTTTTCCTTGTTGGAAGATCTGAATTTAGTCCACCCCCGCCCCCCCAACAATCACTATGTAATAAAGCACGTATAACATACACCTAACTAGCTAATTATCTGAATTCAAAGGATTTTGGAAGTACCACAGAGGGAACACTGATTAGTCCAGGGAAAAGAAAGACCTACTATGAGCTGCACCTCTCGTCTCCCTAAGTATCGATAGCAGAACAACATGAATTCTGCCACTAGCTTATTTTTAAATTTCTGTATCTTCCTCTTTTCCTTCTTTTTCTTTTACTCCAAGTAGAGATATGTCCAAATGGAGAAGGAGATAACAGGCTGACAAATGGGGCAGGAGGTAGAAAGAAACCCCCAAGGTATCATATAAGTAACGTAATACCTTTGAGTCCTTACCTGAAGGCAAGTGACATATCAATTAAGACTACCATAAAAAAGGTAAAAACCCAATTAAATAATTATCCCTTCCACTTGTGACTATTAAGAGCTAATTAAATTCTATATGTTCTATTACATGTGGATTCAAATCCTCCCTTGCCAGTTAAGGAAAGGTATTCAGTGGTTCCAGATGTGACTTAATAAACATTGAAATGCATATTGTACTGGGGCCATGGCAATGGGACTCCTGGGGGCCAGGACAAAAAGGTAGCTTCCGCTGACAGCTACAACACAAAGACATCCAAATCACAGTAATATTTCATCCCTTGAAAACAGACAATCCTCTGAATTTCTGTTCGTACTCAGGTCTGTGCACGCTATTGATTATAATTCGTAAGAGTATTACAGTTTCTAGATGACTGTTCCTTAGTTATGCAAATACAGGTTAATAGTTCAGAATGATGGAATCATATATGACCTCGAAGAGGAGGAGGTGGAGGTGGAGGTGGAGGAGGAGGAGGAGGAGAAGAAGAAGGTTTGTCTGTAGTATTGGAACAAAATGTGAATCCAGGGGTGCGGTCACACGTACCATTAGTGACGACACAGCTCCGTCTGGCTGACGGATTAAATGTGTTTGTTCAGACAGCCACATCTGGCAATCGATCGTCATCCGGGCTCATCCCAGCTTGCTACGCATGAATGGCACATTAATTTGACAGTACATAAAGTCCGGCCCTTTTTCAAAACAGCGGCACAAGATCGGCTTTTTGTTGTTTGGACAGCTCACGCGCGATACTGCCTCTCACCTTTTTTTTTAAAGAAAGCCCCAGCAGACACGTGCATTGCCAGATCATCCGGGAATCTGAGGTGACGCTTCTGCTTCTCCAATCAACACAGGATCGGGGGGGGGGGGACGTTATCCCACTATTCAACTATTCAGAACAGGAAAAAATTCTTTTTTTTCAATGTGGAGGATTTCAAGATATCATTGTCACTGCCAATTTCTAGGAAAATAATTCCTGGCAGTTCCGTGGTTTGGATCGGCAATGTTAATTCTGGAAACTTTTGCCCTTCCCCCCTGCCTCGGAAGAAAGTTTTGATTTCCCAGCTCCAAACAGTTGGGCGCATGTTCAATGGACCCCTTCCCCTCCCAGAAATCACCATCTGATTACACATGCTCCAAGAAAGGAGCGTGATAGTATTGGATGTCTGATCGCGCACAACAGAATGAATCGCATTCTTGGATGCTCGTCTGAACTGCCCTGCATCGATTCAATATTCAGCAGTTCAGATTTGAGCGCTATACACCCGCTTTTAATGGTACGTGTGACAGCACCCCATTTTTCAGGATATAAGCTTTTGTGAGTCAAAGCTCACTAATCTAATGAAGTGAACTTTGACCCACAAAGGCTCATACCCTGGAAATTTTTGTCAGTCTTTAAGGTGCTCTTGTACTTGAATATTTTAGACAATATAAACATTGTATTCAGACTGGGGGCTCTGCAAATGCTAAACCTGCCACAGCCATCATGTGTGGCAGTCTTAAGAGTTTTCTTGGTTCTTCGCTGTGACCTGTTCCAGCAGCAAGTTGTCAAGGACGATCATCTCATCTTGAACTTCCTCATCAAAGTGTTCTATGTAAGGCAGAGTCTCTTCGTCTTCTGTTTCCTCACAAAGATCGCCGGTTCTAGTATGGCTGGCAGGATGTGCGGAATCTGAAATGCCCTCATCATCTTTCTCATTAACTTGTGTTTCTAGAAACAAAGATACAGCACCTTGTTCAGGGGTCATTTTGTAGAAAAAGAGGTGTCGGAACTCATTAGCACAACTCATTTCCATAACTCATTTGCATATGCCACACACCCCTGACATCACCGGAAGGTGTACTAAATTGCATCAGCCCAGCATCTACCTTAAAATGCTTCTTGAATTAGAACTGTCATAATAAAACCTTACTCCCATCATACTTTTTAAATGACTTTCTCCTATGTGGCCACAGTGGCATGAGGAAGATTTCCACCTGTCTTCTTTATACGTTTTGGTTATTTTATCATCTTTTTGGTGGAGAAAAATATTAGAAAGTTTGTCATATCTTAGAGTTCAGCAAAATCCTGACAGGAGGGTTGAACAATGGAGCCCAGAAGGAAGTATTTTTTTTTTCGGGGGGGGGGGTAGAGAAAGAAAGAGCACAATAAAATGTAGACGTTCTGGAGCTCCACTCCTGTGAGCTCCTGCCCAAAATGAGGCCTGACCCTGTCGTAATCCCTGTTGCGATGTATACCCACCCCACCCCGGAAAATCTGGACTCAATCCATCAAGCTGCAAGATATTATAAAATGTTTAATTTATATCTATACACACAGAGACATATTTAAAAGAGTGCTGCTGGAATTTTACATATATGCTTCATCAATGCAGTAATGGTTTTTTGCAGATTAACTTGGTCATGCTTATCACCTTCCTGAACTGAGTCATTAGTGTTTGTGAAGCTATTGTTTTATTCATCTTCAAGCAGCTGACAACGACTGGGAAATGATATATAAATCCTTCAGATGGAAAAATCCACTGCTAACAATTCTGGACACTAAAGAGTAGATCACACACAACATTTCTTCCTACACATGAGCAGTCCCCAAGCACCTCCGGCCTCCTGCCTGCTTGGATCAAACCACAGCAACAATAACACCAAAGGACTGCAGAGGGAACATTCTATATCATTATCCCTCATCAATCATCTCTGCCTTTTAAACAATGTTTATTTTTAGTTAATTTATATGTCTCCTTTGTGGCTGCACAAGGAGCCCTAGGGGAGGCCAACGACAGAATAATGCGCAAAATGTACAATAAGATAAAATACATAACTCTACATTGCAATGGTCTCTTATGGAAAGCTGCCTTGTCAGTCCCTCATGAGACACAAAAGTGGCATATAAATATCGTACTGTGACAGTATAACATGTGAACCAGGCGGCCACAAAGGCAGTAGCCATTCCACCAAATGTGGTAGCCAGGGGTGGAATTCTAGCAGGAGCTCCTTTGCATATTAGGCCACACACCCCTGATGTAGCCAATCCTCCAAGAGCTTACAAGGGTCTTTTTTGTAAGCTCTTGGAGGATTGGCTACATCGGGGTGTGTGGCCTAATATGCAAAGGAGCTCCTGCTAGAATTTCACCCCTGGTGGTAGCCATTTTCCTGGTCAGGGAGGCTTTTTTCCCTAGGTAACAAGACTACAGGAATTGCTGTATAATCAGCTAGTTCACACAATGGCTTCAAATCCTGCCTAAAATTGTTGCACATGGAAAGATTATGTCTGCAGAAGGACTTCCTTCTACATCTGCTGAGATCAAAATGCTGCTCCGGGGAGGTGGGTGGAGGCTGTGTGCAGGAACAGCCTGGGAGGAGTCAGAGATTTGCTATAGGATCAGTGAAAATCCCCCCTTCAGTTCATAAAACCGATGATCCAAGCTTCTGTTAATTTAGGGGGAGGTATTTGTGAGTTTCCTGCATACAGAAGTCTTCTTGGCAACATGGAGGCATGGAGAGAAAAGGGTAAAGGTCAAAAGCAGGGGTGGTCAAATTTGCTTAACGTAAGAGCCACATAGAATAAACGACAGATGTTTGAGAGCTGCAAGACATGGACGTCAGATGTTTGAGAGCCACAAGACAAGGGAGGAAGGGAAGGAGGAAGATAAAATGGGGAAAGGGGAGGGAGGGAAGGAAGGGAAATAGATGGGGGAGAGAGGGAGAGGTGGAAATGAAGTAACTTTAAATGCCTTCTTCAAGCTGTTGACTGGCTTGGCTTGGAGAAGTGATTTAAAGAGACAAATGCCTTCTCCGACCCAGCCAACGGGGTGGTGGGAGTTTCAAGATCCACACAATATGTGTGAAAGAGCCGCATGTGGCTCCTGAGCCACAGTTTGGCTACCTCTGGTCTAAAGATAACACCTTTTCTCACTGACTACTTTTATAGAAAACTGCAAGTCTCCTGACTTTCTCAACCAATCATTGGACAGTGTCCATGGAACCTTCCAGGTGAGAGCAAGTTTCCCCCTCCAATACCAGATCCACAGCTGAACTGTGGCCTAGATGGATGGCCTTGCGGAATATCTGCCACTGTGTGAGTTGCTCAGCACCTGAAGTAAATCTGATAAATATGTAGAACAGTGAAGTAACTTGAGGAACAATGTAGATTCGGCTGGAACAGATTAGAAGATTCTCTTAAGAAGCTCTCTGTCTTGACAGGTTTTCCTTCAGCATTTTTTTACAATGGTAAGCCAAGCAGAATGTATTAAAATTTGGCTCAAAGCAGCACCCCAAGCTTAGCAGACAAACTGAAAGATTGCCTACCTCTGTTACTCTCTGGAATTGGAAGCTTTTCTGAGCTATGGCATGTGACTTAACTCAAGGACTTGAGCTACCCAGAACTTTAAAATCAGTGTCTACGGCCTTTTAGTGTCTTGAATTTGGATCTCAGCCAAAATGTTAAGGGTCACTCAAAAGCCCATGCAAAAACAGAAGCTCAACAATAGAATTCAATATAATTATATTGGTTTAGCTCAGTCTTACTACATATTGGGCGTTTTCGCACTGACCTTAATCGGCAGCGACGCCCCTCTTCGGCGCACAGGATCTGCCCGGATTTCGCACCAATTGCTGCGGAGCACCTGGAAGAGCCAGAAAGTCCCGCGGCTTTTGCGGCGCAAATGGAAACCGCCAAAAACCAGTTTCCATTTGCGCCGCAAAAGCCGCGGGACTTTCCGGCTCTTCCGGGTGCTCCACAGCAATTGGTGCGAAATCCGGGCAGATCCTGCGCGCTGAAGGGGGGCGTCGCTGCCGATTAAGGTCAGTGCGAAAACGCCCATTGATTATTTTTCACACTGGTACTATCAGCAATGGGTGGCTGCAATCTGTGGATATCTAAATCCACAAATCTGGGGCATGTGGAGGCTAAACAGATTTTTCTGCCCTCTTGATTTGCAGAAAAATTAAAAAATTAAAAAACTACCCAAAGGTCATAAATACCCCCTAGAGTATAGTATTTATTTACTTATTTTATTCAAGCAGGGCTCAAGGTAGGTAACATTATAAAACATATTATAAAGTTAACATTATAAAACATATTATAAAGTTAACATTATAAAACATATTATAAAGTTAACATTATAAAACATATTATAAAGTTAACATTATAAAACATATTATAAAGTTAACATTATAAAACATATTATAAAGTTAACATTATAAAACATATTATAAAGTTAACATTATAAAACATATTATAAAGTTAAAACATAAGCAATTCCATGTACAGTAAATAGGATAAAACACAGAAACATATTTAAACTATTCAATAGCATGAAATCCCAGAGTGGGAGTGATTATCTCAAAATCTATTTGCTGGAAAGGAGAGGGGAGAAGGAGGAGAGGAAGAGGAGGCCAGTCTGAAATGCTCTGTATCCATCCCCCTCCTTTTTCAGATATTTCTGCAAATCTATGGAATTCCTAAAGGTTTTTTTTTTTAATCTTCCTTTTGTGTAAATAGGCCTGATCCATGGATTTAACAATCAACAGATATGGCTGGGATAGCTATTAGATATATAGTTTCACCTTGTGACTCCATCATGCTGTTCTCTTCATATAGGAAAGTCATCAGTTTCTCATAGATGAGTCTCTCATCTATAGGGATTAAAACAAGTAAAATAATTATAATACGTTGGAAGGTTTAAGACATATGAAGACACCTAAATGAGAGAAAACCAATTAGTTTTTTCATCTTGCTGTAAAATTATTGAAGCTATTGTCCAGTTATGAAAAAGGGCGATATCCCAAGCATATATACGATCTTAGCAGATATGTTGCCCTTTTCAGGGCTTTTTTGGTAGAAAAAGCTCAGCAGGAACTCATTGCCATACCCCCTGATGTAACAATTGTTTCACACAGGGTTTTTCGGTAGAAAAAGCTCAACAGGAACTCATTTGATTATTAGGCCACACTCCCTGACATCAAGCCAGCCGGAACTGCATTCCTTTGAGTCCTTGCTCAAAAAAAGCCCCGGTCGTTTTAAAAAAAGAATCAAATGATAGTAATTCGACTTATCAGGACAAGTAGCCATAGCTCTATAAAGAAACTTTGCTACTATTTCAGTTATTTCCAAATCAGCATTATCAAGAAGGAAAAGAACCTTCAAATCATCTGGGGTACCCCAATATGGGGTACAAGAGATCCCGGCGGGACGCCAAATAGAGAGAACACTGGAGAAGAACATGGGTGACAGTCTCAATACAATCCATTTTGCATGGACAGCACCTACTCAAATAGTAGTGCTATGTATCAGGTTTTACTATGTTGCTACCTTGTTTATATTTTGTAATCCTAATTTTATTCTGAATGCACTCTGTACTGTCCTAATCTGTAACTTGCCTGACCCTCTACTTTATATCTTTATATATGCCAATAAAGGCTTGTCTTGTGTATGTGATAGTAATTCTGTGTCAATGAGCAAATAATTCTAGCGACTGAATGGAGAACTGAGCCATTTTAATTGCTAAACAACTCACATGGACAGCCAAAAAAAGAAGGAAAGGAAATTAGGAAAGAGAAACATCAACATGGTAAGCAAATTGCTTCCATTGCTTAACTGACAAGTCATTAAGACTCAAATGCTGAAGGCTAAATAAGAGATTAAAAGTTCAATTTTCTTCCAGGCCAACACCCAGGTCAGACCCCACAACTATATTTAATATAAACTTTTATTTTTTTTTATTTATTTAATACTAAGTAGCAGTAAGGAATATAACCAAATTATTTACTAATAACTAGGGCAAAAGAAAAATGCAAATTTTCAAAACTTTTTAATGCATTTTAATAAAGTTGTTAAAAGGAAAAAATGCAAAAACAAAAAATTATTGAAAACTATTTTTAATCACCTGCCCAAAGATTATAAGGCAAAATGTGATCTGATATTATCTCTACCAAAATTACATTACCTCAACAGCCCCTTTTCAATTTTGAAATCCTCTTTTGACAGAAATTAATGTTGGTGGACATTTTTTAAACAAAAAAAAAGATATCTAATGGAGAAATATCAGTATTTGTATTAAACCAAACATCTTTTATTTCATTGCTTTCTTGAAGATATAATATTTCAATATGCATGGATCAAAAGATGCAAAATAATGTTTATTGTTGCTAACGTATAACTTTATTTATACTTTTAAAAATTTTCTCCTACCTCTTTTTTAATTGCGAAGTCTTTGATCAAGTTCTCAAAATTAATCAGGCATTTAACAAATTTGTGTCTATACTCAGCAGAGACAAGGCATCCAGCCTGTCTTGTCACCAATACTCCTTCAAAGCTGTGGAGTCTCGTGAGCAAAAAAATCTACTTCGTAAGCTACTGACATTAAAGTTGTGAGTTTCTGCGTAAATTAGTTTGCTCTGGGGCCATCCTTCCTGAGCTCAGATAAAAATGTGTGAGTTGGAGGCCAAAAAACTGGGAGCTAGCTCACACTAACTCAGCTTAGAGGGAACACTGCTTGCCACATAGTCGTCCCTGCTTCCAGAACCACCTGTCTCTGTGCTAATGGTTCCACTGCCTATCATTTCTTATGAACAGCCACAACAGAAGGAATGATTGAGAAAAATGTTTCATCTTCTAGGTGCCCCCCCCCCTTCCTTGGTGCCCTAAGCGTGTGCTTATTTTGCTTAATGGTTAAACCAAGGCTAGATGGGGAATAGAGACAGAGGATAAATCTTCACTCCTTCCCATGAACATACACAAATCAAATGGATGATGTACAAGAGATGAGTGACGAGGAGGATCAGATCATTTCTCTCTGTGAGAAAGAACCGCTGACTCAGAATTGCAGAAAAATTGCAAATATATACCCCGCCCTTCTCTCTGAATCAGAGACTCAGAGCGGCTTACAATCTCCTATGTCTTCTCCCCCAACAACAGACACCCTGTGAGGTGGGTGGGACTGAGAGGGCTCTCACAGCAGCTGCCCTTTCAAGGACAAGTCCTATGATAGCTATGGCTAACCCAAGGCCATTCCAGCAGCTGCAAGCGACTGCACCCCTTTGTCCCCCAAATTATTCCTCCCCTGTGGTTATTAGCACAATGTGGGAGACAACACGCACAACCACAACCACCCATGTATAAAGAAAGTGGGGGCGGGGAAGTATATTTTTTAAATCGACAAGACAAAATCAAAGTGTGATGCTTGGGAGACCTGAATCCTGCCCTATTCTGTATTTGTCTATGTTTGAATTTTTTTTTCCACCTACCTGGCTGGGGGGGAGGGCGGGGGGGGAGAGTGTTGAAAGAAGCCAAGCAGCAAGGGAAAGTGGGACAAGGCCACCGATGGCCCCCTGCAGAGCCAGACCTGCCACGAGGCAAACTAGGTGATTGCCTAGGGCGCTGGCCTTCTGGGCGTGCCAAATTGGGTGCCCCCATGTGACTCAGTGATGTTATCTGTGCGGGGTTAGGTGCCAGAAGTTAGCCTTGCCTAGGGTGCCAGACAGTCTAGGGCCAGCCCGGCTTTCCAGCCCTATACATAAACTGTTCTGTGACATGCTTGGGAAACTGAGAACATCATCACCTCGACTGGAGAGGGCTGCAATGAGGAGGAGGTACAGTTCTCACCACCAACCTCCAAGGAGTCGAAAGGCAGTGTGGTGGAAGGTACAGAAGGTAGAACATGAGCTACTTTCACAGAGGATTTGCCCTTCCTTCCTCTCTAGTTTGGTGTAGTGATTAAGTGTGCAAACTCTTATCTGGGAGAACCGGGTTTGATTCCCCATTCCTCCACTTGCTCCTGCTGGAATGGCCTTGGGTCAGCCATAGCTGTCGTAGGAGTTATCCTTGAAAGGGCAGCTTCTGTGAGAGCTCTCTTGGCCCCACTCACCTCACAGGGTGTCTGTTGTGGAGAGGGGGAAGGTAAAGGAGATTGTGGCTGTTCTGAGACTCTGAGAGAGTATAGGGAGGGATATAAATCCAAAATAATAATCATCATCCCCTGTCCACCACCACTGACTGCACTAGTTGACTCAGAACAGCCCCAAACTCAAGACTGAGTACGACTGCTTTTAATTCTGATTTTTTTTAAAAAAAAAAATCTGACAGAGAGGGGGAAGGTAAAGGAGATTGTGGCTGTTCTGAGACTCTGAGAGAGTATAGGGAGGGATATAAATCCAAAATAATAATCATCATCCCCTGTCCACCACCACTGACTGCACTAGTTGACTCAAAACAGCCCCAAACTCAAGACTGAGTACAACTGCTTTTAATTCTGATTTAAAAAAAAAAAAAATCTGACAGAAATTTTTAAAATAAACAACGTATGATCCAACACACTCCTTAATCCTATCTTTCTTTCTTTCCTTTCCCTGTAGATCCCTTCTGCACAGGATAAGAACAGTAACAATGCTTGAAGGTCTAGTCCCAGACATATAAATCTGAACTCACGTGTTGGAGAATATTAACACTCACCTTTGTTACATCAAATCAGTGCATTTCACAGGGAGAGGGAAAGAGGGAGGGGAGGGGGAAAGGACAAAAGAAAAGCATATCATAAGCTGTTTTTTTTTTTTTTAAGTGTGTGTTCTAGACACATCTTAGGCAAAGCTCTCTCATATCTGCTACATGGCCTCGCATTGAACAGAGCAGGTACGTTCAGAATGAAGAAAGCTTGTTGTGGTTCTGTAGATTTCAACCAATCTGAGGCTGGCTGCCATTACTGACATCTCTAGTAAACTGGAGATCCAAATGGCTTTCAAAGTGACTGTTGTGCCGGAGACACAGGAAGGGAAATGTGAAAAGACAGCCATTGAGACATGGCTCCTTGAGACACAGGAAGATCCAATATCAAACAAAAGAAACAAATCGGGTGGACTTTACTAAGAGCCCCTTGGCGCAGAGTGTTAAAGCTGCTAAGCTCTGCTCATGACTTGAGTTCAGTCCCCGGTGGAAGCTGGGTTCAGATAGCAAGCTCAAGGTTGACTCAGCCCTCCATCCTTCCGAGGTCGGTAAAATGACAATCCAGCTTGCTGGGGGGAAAGCGTAGATGACTGGTGAAGGCAATGGCAAACCACCCTGTAAAAAGTCTGCCATGAAAACGTTGTGAAAGCAATGTCACCCCAGAGTCGGAAACGACGGGTGCTTGCACAGGGGACCTTTCCTTTCCTTACTAAGGGCTTTTGTTTACTCCACACAACAACCCTTGGAAATGTTGAATATTCATCTTGTGCTACTCAGTCCCCTGCTCCAAAAGGGTTGGAGACAGACTTGAAAATATTTGACTAGGACAGAATTTTGATACTATTGTTGAAAAGTTTGAGGGTGTTTGGAGTGTGATTGACAGACAGTTAGTACTTTTTCACGTTTTCATTGTTAAGAAAGATTGTGACTTCTGAAAATCCATGTGCCATATAGCCATACAGTTTGGGGCTGAACCACAACTCTTAAGGTTGCCAGCTCTGGGTTGGAAAATAAGTGGAGATTTTTGGGGTGGAGCTTGGGGAGGGTGGGGTTTGGGGAGGAGTGGAACCTCAGTAGGGTATAATGCCAGAGACTCCACCTTCCAAAGCAGCCATTTTCTCCAGGAGAACTGAACTTGATCATCTGGAGATCAACCGTAATAGTGGGAGATCTCCAGGTGCCACCTGGAGTTTGGCAACTCTATGAAATTCCTTCCACCTTGAAAAATTATGTTATCTAAGAATAGATTTGGGGCCTCTATAAATTACAAAAGAGATGGGTATTTTTCAGTGTGATTTTCCATCACATTTTCCCGCAATGATAGAAAATACTGTCCAATTTGACGCATCTGCGTATAGTATATAGTATAGCATATAGTATAATGGCTACCAACAGGCACTAGGGTTCCCAAGTCCCCTGCGGTCTCCGGTGGGGGACTTTTTTTGCGTGTGCATTAAGCACGCGGTGCAATGACATCACCCAGAAGTGACATCATCACTCCAGTGACATTACTCACCAGTCACTCTAGGCATATCCAGGAAAACTCTATGGTTTTCTATACCCTATTGCAGGGGTGGCCAACGGTAGCTCTCCAGATGTTTTTTGCCTACAACTCCCATCAGCCCCAGCCAGCATGGCCAATGGCTGGGGCTGATGAGAGTTGTAGACAAAAAACATCTGGAGAGCTACCATTGGCCACCCCTGCCCTATTGTACCCTATTACTCTATACGCTATTGTACCATAGAGTTTGCCCTCCCAAATCGCTAGAGCGTCTGGGAAAACCATAGAGTTTCGCTGGAAATGCCTAGAGTACCCATGAGCAATGTCACCGGCGTGATGACGTCACTTCTAGGTGATGTCATCGAGGCAGCAACATTGGGGGAGGTTCCCCCTGCCAGCCCAATGTGGGCTGGTGGGTCGGGAGCCTCCAGGGTGGGAGAACTTCTGCCCGGCCTGGGGGCTTGGCAGCCCTAACAGGCATTATCTTTACTTGTGAGTCGTGTCCTTTTAATGAACCTGTGCGTTGTTATTTACTTATTTAAAACGTTATTATGCTGCTTCTCCAGGGAACCAGAGCTACAAAGACATTTCATCAACTACTGATTTTTATATATTCAACTGGAGGCCGCCATTTCTTTTTGTCATTCTTTCCTAAAGGCGAAAGGTGCAACTACCTGTCTATTTTCATCTGCAGGGCATTCTACAGAGGGTGCAGAAAAGAGGTCTGAGAACATCTTTTATCTTCCCGCTCTTTTATCATCCATCCCGATGAAGAGTTTCACTGAGCTTGAAAGCACGCACACTGTTTTGTGTTATGTTAGCTGGTCCTAATAAAACGTATTACATAGTATTTGTTTTTTGAATTTTTCTTTGGATTAATGCCACTACCTACAAACTCATACACATAACAGCATACCAGTCTGTGAACTCTTAGAGCACTTGTACTTATATCTATTCTTCTTCTTCTTCTTCTTCTCTCTCTCTCTCTCTTTAAATTTCAGTATTCAGAAAGAATGTCATCAGATTTCTCAATCAAGTTACAAAAAATAAGGGGGAAAGTGGAAAATGAAGATGGAGATTGTCCTTCTGACAATCCCCCCCCCCCAAAAAAGGAATGTAGACTAAAGTTAAATATACTCTCTCCCCCCCACCCACAGTAAACCTTGCTGTGAACCACACAGTTAACACACATTCTGTTCCATAATATCTTTATTCAAAGCCAGGCCTGCTAAAATTATACAATTTGCTATGCTAGCCTTCGCTGAGTATTTTGAACATTTTAATTAACTGGAATGCTTACGTGGACTTTTTTTTTTAACCTCAGACTACACTTGAGAAACTGTTACACAACCTGTAAACAAACTGCTAGAGTGACTCTAGCGCAGCCCCACTTTTATCTGTCTGCAAACACACCGTCCTTCCTCAAAGACTACCAAGGCTTCCCCATCACGTTTTGAGCAGCTAAGACTTATAATTTAAATTGTAAGCTGGATATTTAAATGGAACTGAATTTGTGATCTTTGTCACCTCATTTCCATGAATAGGAAAGAATATTCTGACACAAAAATTACATACTTAATTCCACCTCACCTTCTTCACTGACCTCCATCCCACACTGCCTTGGGTTTATTTCCTCATCCATCAGAGGGTCAAAGTAATTTCGGCTGCATTCATTTCCTGTGGAAAGTACATGAAGTAAGGGTCAGTGATTATTAGAAGCACATGAACCAAAATGTTAATTTTGAAATTCGACACCTGCACACAACTGGGGCATTTCTGCTACTACTTTATAAGATTTTTTTTAAAAAAAAAAACCCAAGTCTTCTAAACTGACTGGTTTCATAATTATCATCTAGGGAAAGGTCAGAAAAGGTAATTTTGGATACAAGTTCACTTTATGTTACTTGGTCTCTAAACCTAATGAGAAAATTCTTAAATGTAGATGATAGGCTGATAAAAAAAAAAAAACCCTTCAACCTAATCCTAAACCAAAATTATTCTTGAGACAGGCTCTGAAAGTGACTGTTAAGGAGATTGCGTTTCACAGGTGACCTCTTCATTTTTTTTTAACAGTTTCAAGTTTCACCAGTGAGCTTTCAACATCTGGTGCATCTTTAATACCATTGTCAACCATGGAAGTGTTTAATTACAGAGGAGACGCTGCAAATGCTGCCTCATTAATCTGAACAGCAATTGTATTAACTTGGGCTCGGCACCCGCACCATGGTTTTGATGGAATAAAAACACTAATTTAGCAGTTTCAATTTCCAAAGATAGCTGGCATCTAGTTCCCCAGGAACTAATCACATTTCTAAAAGAAAAAGGAAATACATTAAACTGAGCAAGTCATGTGCTGTACAAAGTTGCCATCAACTGGCATCATAGGAGCTAAACGGGTTGGTTTATTCTAGTTTTCTACTGGGGCTTCTTATGTCTTGCTTGGCCCCTTAGTGATGTGCCTGATTTCCAGTTACTGACACGGGCCTCCACTATTTTTCAGAGCTGCTGGATGAAAAGAGATGGATTATTACAGTATAAATCTCTGGGAAACTAGCAGTCAGCAGCTCTCTGTGTAGTGATAATCCCATGAAAAGAACTGGATTGAGGCCTCCTCCTTTGCTGTTGGGCTTCCTTACCAAACCATGTCTTGTCCATACCAGTGAAGGAAACCCCCATTATACGGGGACACCAGCCTCCAGGTGGGGCCTGGGGATCTCCCAGAATTACAGCTCATCTCCAAACTACAAAGATCTTTTACCCTGGAGAAAATAAATGCTTTGAAGGGTGGACTCTACAGCATTGTACCCCACTGAGGTCCCTGTCCTCCACCCCAAATCTCCAGGAATTTTCCAAACTGAAGCCAGCAACCCTATAACCCCTGGCAGTCCTCAGATTCAGCCGGAGCTCATAGGAAGGCTGCTCATGAACCTTTCTGAGAGTTCCCCCTCCTCCTCCCCACCTACCTTGTCCATTGAATAGCAGCTGCATAACAATCCCTGGATAAGGAGTGTGGGCAGCCAGCCACCAGGGGCTTTGCCATGCCCCCAGCAGACCTCATTGACCCATGGAGAAGCCCACACCACCCTCTCTCCACTTCTTATGTGATTTTGGCTGGCGAATGGCTTGCTGGCCTTTTGACTAAGGTGGCGGCAGCTCAGGAGAGCCCAAGGCAAGTGAGGCCTGCTTGGGCTGGCTGGATCTCTAGCCAGCCCAAGCAGGCCCTGCTCGCCCATGGCTCTCCTTTCTTGCATCGGGTTGCTTTTGGCTGGGGGGCGGGGTGGCATATGCTATTGAGTTATGCTAATGAGCTCCGCCAGTTATTTTTCTACAAAAAGGATCCCTGTCCCCTGGTACCCAGTGGCCGGGGGGATCTGGCAACCCTACCCATTAGCAAAGATGAGACATCAAAATTTTACTGGACTACTGATGTAATGTTAGCAGCAGTGATCTTGGAACAGTAATAAAATATGTACTAGAACGTCCTGCACTGATGGCAGTGACATGTCCACGAAGAACTGTAATAACTGAATCCATGCAAAGTGCCTTTGTAAAATAGAGTTAGTTTTTGTCACCTATCCTATCTATTGCTTGCACTACTTGCAGGGGTGGAATTCTAGCAGGAGCTCCTTTGCATATTAGGCCACACACCCCTGATGTAGCGAATCCTCCAAGAGCTTACAAAAAGTAGCCTTGTAAGCTCTTAGAGGATTGGCTACATCAGGGGTGTGTGGCCTAATATGCAAAGGAGCCCCTGCTAGAATTCTACCCCTGACTACTTGTGAACATAACCCACAGCAAATGTAAGTTATTTGGGGCAGAAATATATCATTTGGCTCCATATTACTAATCTATAAAATATAAAATGTCCTGACCTGGACAGTCCAGGCTGGTTTTGTCATATCTCGGAAGCTAAGCAGGATTGGCCTTGGCTAATATTAGGATGGGAGAACTCCAAGGAATACCAGGGCTATGACATGGAGGCAAGCAATAGTAAACCACCTCTGAACATCTCTAACCTTGAAAACCCCTATGGGGTTGCCATAAGTCCATTATGACTTGATGGCACATTCCACCACCGCCAAAAAAAATCAAATATGATGTTTAGCTAGCCTGATCTTGCCATTGGGAGCCAGTTTGGTGTAGTGGTTAAGTGTGTGGACTCTTATCTGAGAGAACTGGGTTTGATTCCTCCGCATGGAACTGCTGGAGTGACTCTGGGTCAGTCATAACACTGTCAGGGCTGTTCTTTCAAGAGCAGTTTCTGTCAGAGCTCTCTCAGCTCCACCTACCTCATGATGTGTCTGTTGTGGGGAGAGAAAGAGAAAGGAGATTGTAAGCCACTCAGACTCCTTTGGGTAGTGAAGGGCAGGATATAAATCCAATCTCTTCTTCAGATCTCAGAAGCTAAGCAGAGTTGGCCCTGGCTAATATTGGGATTGGAGATCTCCAAGGAATATCAGGGTAATGAGGAGGAGGCAAGTAATGTCTCTTGCTTGAAAACCCAACGGGGTCAGCTGTGACTTGATGCCACTGTCAACCACCTTTATAACTATTACTAAGAAAAGGCTTCCTATGCATTAAAGCACTTCTTAGAATACAACTTGCTGAAAAGCTTGGTTTCAAAACAGAAGAGTTGGGATAGCCGTTTCTAGCATGCCACTATAACAGAAGGGTAAAAAAAAAATAATAAATTAAAAAAGCATACACTGGTGAAACATAAGGCTAGAATAACAGACACACTGCAGCAATCCACAGTATATTTGTTTTAGGTTTAAAAAAAAAAAAGTAATCCAAGCAGCAACTCCTTTTCGGAGACTAAATGAAACTTTGATATGAAACTAGGTTTAATTTAGATTTCTGAACTGGCACACTTTGACTGTCAGTCTCTGTTCCTTCCATGCAGTAAGTACAAGACCTGAAAATTTGCTTTACCTTGAGGTCTCAATAAAGAAAAAATAAATGAGTTTCATTTTTGTTACTTTATCTGTCAACAACTACTAGGCTGGTATGAATCTTGGCAGTATGTAATCAAAGTCTTATGTACCGCAATAACGGAGCTGGTCTACCTTATTCAGCGTAATTGTTTTCCTCTAGCGCAGGGCTCAGTGAGAACATGCTCTCTTTCATATGTTGGGAGCATAATTCACTTGGGTGTTAAAAAGGAAAAATGGTGCTGGGTATCTCTCCCTGGATCCGTCAAGAGTCGTAAAATCTAAGATACTAAAAAGGTGCTTGCATATATATAAAACTCTTCTGATAGGCATGGGAGAAGAAGAAGAATTGCAGATTTATACCCCACCTTTCTCTCTGAATCAGAGACTCAGAGTGGCTTACAATCTCCTTTATTTTCCTCTCCCACAACAGACACCCTGTGAGTTGGATGGGGTTGAGAGGATTCTCACAGTAGCTGCCTTTTCAAGGACAACTTCTACGAGAGCTATGGCTAACCCAAGGCCATTCCAGCAGCTGCAAGTGGAGGAGTGGGGAATCAAACCCGGTTCTCCCAGACAAAAGTCTGCACATTTAACCACCACACCAAACTGGCTCTCCATCATGGTCCATCATCGTGCATCGGGGCACGCAGGAGCTGAGTCCAGAAGCACCTTAAAGACCAATACAATTTTTTTTGGGGGGGGGGCATAAGATTTGGAGAGTCAAAGTTCCTTCATCAGATGTTTAACCTATCTTACAAAGCTTTTCTTTGTTTCTGTTGTGGTCAGGACTTTTTTTTTTTTGTAGCGGGAGCTCCTTTGCATATTAGGCCACACCCCCGATGCAGCCAATTCTGCTGGAGCTTACAGTAGGGCTTGTAAAAAGAGTCCTGGAAGCCCTTGGAGGGTTGGCTACATCAGAGGGTGTGGCCTAATATGGAAGGAGTTCCTAATATGAAAGGGGAGGGACGGTGGCTCAGTGGTAGAGCGTCTGCTTGCTAAGCAGGTCCCAGGTTCAATCCCTGGCAACTCCAACTAAAAAGGGTCCAAACAAGTAGGTGTGAAAAACCTCAGCTTGAGTCCCTGGAGAGCCACTGCCAGTCTGAGCAGACAATACTGACTTTGATGGACCGAGGGTCTGATTCAGTATAAGACAGCTTCATATGTTCATATTTGTTCCTGCCACAAAAAAAGCCCTAGATTTGCTTTCAGATTCACAGCTGACTTATGAAGACCCTATAGGGCTTTCAGGGAAAGAGACTTCCAGAGGTGTTTTTCCCCCCCCATTTCCTGCCTCTGCATCCACATCCCTCACCCAAATGCTAGTCAGGGCCAAACTTTTGTTTCTGAGACCTCTGCTATCCAGATCAGGTATATTGCAAAGTAGGATTTTCCAAATGAATCTGATTTAAAATGGCATACAAGCACCACCATTTGTAATAGGCTTGCCAATCCCCAGTTGGGGGCGGGGGATCCCCTGGTTTGGAGGCCCTCCCCCACATCAGGGTTATCAGAAAACAGGGGGGATGTCTGCTGGGCACTCAATTATACCCTATGTAGATTGATTCCCATAGGGTATAATGGGAGAATTGACCTGTGGGTATCTGGGGCTCCAGAGGAGCTGGTTTTTTGAGGTAGAGGCACCATACTTTCAGCATAGCATCTGGTGCCTCTCCTTAAAAGACTCACCAAGTTTCAAAAAGATTGGACCAGGGGGTGCCCCATCCTCCATTATTTTCATTGGCGGGAAGGCATTTAAAAGGAGTATGGTCCTTTTAAATGTGATTGCCAGAACTCCTTTTAGAGTTCAGTTATGCTTGTCACACCCTTGCTCCTGGCTGCACCCCCAAAGTCTCCTGGCTCCACCCCCAAAGTCCCCAGATATTTCTTGAGTCGGACCTGGCAACCCTAACTTGAATTAGGAACACAGTACATGAGGAGAAGAGGATTAAGTCTTCCCCTGTGCCATTTCCCTGACTTAAAACAGCCCTGGGGAGTCACTATTTGCTCCAATGGGGAAAATTACATATAAACATTTGGTAAATGTGTAGTCCCCAGTGGAGGCCTAAGCCCGCTCTCCCCATGCACTGTGGACCTGGTCTGCATTGAGTCCTTGTATAAAAGGAAATCACATTTCACCTGGGAGCTCCAAGCACATGTCTGCTTGACAATGTGATTTTTTAGGCCCTGCATACAAATCACAGAGTACCTGCACATATTTGTGACGAGATGGGAATGCTTCTATAGCTGGCGGAAATGTACAGCTTTTAGGCTGGCTTTGGCTGTAGCATTTTTAGAGATCGACCACATATTACGTATTCATTGCAAAAGGTCTGCCTTCTTTAGAGAATTGGTGGTGTAGAGTGGAATTATTCATTTGTTGATTACTTCCTCAGAATTCTAAATGCAGTATTTGCATTACATCGCCACCAACCCATTTGCAAATTCATGAATAGATCAGAATCTTTTTAAATGACACACATGCATACACCATTAAAATAAACGTTAATACTCTGTTAACACAGTACAGAAGCATAGCTCAGCAGCTTGAGGAAACCTTGCAAATGTTTCCTTTGATTCAGAACAATTTGGAACTCTTGGAGTTACTTTGATGGCTTGGAGGAAACCCAGAATCTCCAGCTGAAATGTGCTCAAAATGAAGCCATTTTGGTCTGACTTCAAATCATTTATAATAGGGTGGCCAGCCCCCTCCCCCGACTCAGGCCACTGGTGGGGATGGTGGGGTAAGGTTGCCAGATCCAGGTTGGGAAACTCCTGGAAACCAGTGTGGTGCAATGCCAAAGACTCTACCCTGCAAAACATCCATTTTGTCCAGGGGAACTGATCTCTGTAATCTGCAGATGAGCTAGGGCTGCCAAGCCCCCAGTCCAGGCGGGGAATCCCCCACCCGGGAGGTTCCCAACCCGCCAGCCCACATTGGGCCGGCGGGGGGAACCTCCCCCTACATCGCTGGTCCAATGACATCACCCAGCAGTGACATCATCAAAATGGCAGCGCCCATGCGGGGCAGCTCAAGGTGTTTCTGGGAAAATTCTATGGTTTTCCCAGACGCCCTAGCCATTTGGGAGAGAAAACTCTATGGTACAATAAGTACAAAACCATAGAGTTTTGTACAATAAGTACAAAACCATAGAGTACAATACAAAACCATAGAGTTTTCCTGGAAACTCCTAGAGCGGCCCCGGATGGCGCCACCATTTTGATGACATCACTTCTGGGTGACGTCATCACAAAGCGTGCACGAAAGTCCCCCGCTATGGGAAGCTGGGGACTTGGCAACCCTAAGATGAGCTGTGATTCCAGGGGATCCCCATGTCCCATCCGGAGGCTGGCATCCCTAGGGGATGTCTTCTAAGTATATATGAAAGCTTAGTCTATCACTATTTTCTTACATGGAACAGAAAGCTGTAGGGCTCTTTTGATTTATGATGGATGAAATTCTGGTCTCCATTTTCCATCTGCTACAATAGTCAACTTTTATCTAACTGTTGAGCTTGAAGCCTAAAATGGATAAAGGGGTCAGAAGTTGAGCATTGTTTCTACCCATCTTATTGAATCAGAAATTGCTTCTCTACACATGCGCAGTCAGTGCAAAGAAATATAAGTGAAGTGTGAACATATGTAAAATTGGCGTGGCAAAGGTCCAGTAAGGAAACTTCTTATCTATGCAGGCATCAAGCTGTCAAGAAAGTTATGAAATCTTTTTCCTCAGATATTTTCTATGCAAATCAGAAGAGGCTGTTGTCCAGGATGCTTTAAATATATAGTACATTTAATGTAAATACAATATAAATACACAATAGTTATTGTCTCAGTGCAGAATGTCAGTATAGATGACTTATGGGGATGTTTTCCATTCTTGAGTCAACTCACCTATCAACAAAGTGAAGGATCCTCTTTGCATGGTTCATTAGGTGCAGGGGGATTCATTAGGTCGAACATATGAAGCTGCCTTATACTGAATCAGACCCTCTTTGGTCCATCAAAGTCAGTATTGTCTACTCAGACTGGCAACGGCTCTCCAGGGTCTCAAGCGGAGGTTTTTCATGCCTATTTGCCTGGACCCCTTTTAGTTGGAGATGCCGAGGATTGAACCTGGGACCTTCTGCTTACCAAGCAGATGCTCTACCACTGAGCCACCATCCCTCCCCAACTCTAACTCAAGATCGAATCTTCTTGGAGCCTACTGATTTAGTCCTGATTTATACCATTAAACATTAATTAGCCACAGTATATTGTTGAAACTCTCTGCCTGGGGCAGTGATGCTCTATATTCTTGGTGTTTGTGGGGCGGGAGCAACAGTGGGAGGGCTTCTAGTGTCCTGGCCCCACTGATGGACCTCCTGATGGCACCTGGGGGTTGTTTTTGGCCACT
This sequence comes from Heteronotia binoei, assembly GCF_032191835.1. NCBI lineage: Eukaryota > Metazoa > Chordata > Lepidosauria > Squamata > Gekkonidae > Heteronotia > Heteronotia binoei. Next base: position 111,272,887 of record NC_083229.1, read on the forward strand.
GTGTGCCACAGAGTGTTGGACTGCATAGGCCATTGGCCTGATCCAACATGACTTCTCTTATGTTCTTAATCAAAACCAGATTTTAACTTCGTTTAAACATCTAGGCACATTTCACAGAGAATAAAGACTGAGTAAAACCATTTCTCTAAGAAGTATTACAAGAGGTGAAGGCCTTTGGAACAAGTATTTCTGCATATTTATGTTTTAACTATTGTTTTAACTATTGTCGTGTTTTTATGCTGTGAGCTGCCCTGAGCCTGCTTTGGCTGGGAGGGCGGGATACAAATCAAATCAAATCAATCAATAAATGAATATTTAGCACAGTATTTTATATTTTTATGACATATGCTTATTTGTACTTTATTACAGATCTTTTAAAAGGTAAACTTTACAACAAAAAAGAATAGGAGTAACATGCATAGGAAATCAGCAATGTATTCCTAATCAGAGCTATGCAGGGCTTTTTTTGAGCAAGAACTCACAGGGAATACAGTTCCAGCTGGCTCAGTGTCAGGGGGTGTGGCCTGATATGCAAATGAGTCCCTGCTGAACCTTTTCTATTTAAAAGCCCTGTGCAAAACAAAGGAGACATCAGAAGGTGTGGCCTAATATGCAAATAAGTTCCTGCTGGGCTTTTTCTACCAAAAAAAGAGTCCTGAAGCTATGCCCTTCTAAGCCCACTGACATCAATGGAATTAAAAGAGTGTAATGTAGTTTAGGATTGCACTACAAATTACGTTAGATTTATATTATGTTAGATTTATGCTCCGCTTATTCTACAAGGACTCAAGGTGGCTAACAACATAAAATAAACAATATTAAAACAGTAAAGCACTAAAACAATCAGATAAAATCACAACGGTGCTACTTCATCTATTCAGGCAGGATCATATAATATTTTCCTTTCTCCAAAGTATTCAGATCCTAAGCAGTTGGTACTAATGTGAGATAGATCCAGGTGAGGTGGCAGCCCTCGCCCATTTAGATCCCATATGCCATCTGGAAAAATTCAGTCTTGCAGACCCAGTGGAACTGCGATAAGTCCTGCAGGGCCCTGATGGCTTCTGGGAGGGTGTTCCAGATTATTGGGGCTGCCATCGAGAAGGCTCTTGTTCTGGTGAAATTTAGCCTAGCCTCTTTTAGCCCAGGGACAACCAAAAACATTTGCGAACTTGAAAGTGCTCTTTGGGGAACATGCGGGGCAAGGCGGTCCCGCAGATAGATAGGTGCTAGTCCATATAGGGCTTTGAAGGTTAATACCAGGACCTTGAAACGGATTCAGTACGCAACAGGCAGCCAGTGCAGCGCTCTCAGCACAGGCTGAATGTGCTCCTGCCGGGGAAGCCCCATCAAAATAGCCTTTTCCACGGAAAGGTCACATGTCATGGATAAGGATTCAGATATTGCTTTTGACCTGACATGTTAGCTTTCCATTTGCAGGGAAATTTTGATATGATGGTTCTTTTAGACAAGTTATCTCCTACGTGCATTCAGACCGTGGTACAATCTCATCTGTGGTACAATCTCATCTCGGCTGCATTGAACTGGCAATTTGAGCAGCACCGAATAAATGAATGCCAACACACAAGCAAAGAGTCTGTCCCCCCTCAATCTGGTTTGCTTCAAAATTCCTGTCCTGTCTATGTGTTCAGCACACCTATTCTCTTCTGGCATCCCTCCTTGGAAAATGGACGGCATCTGCTGCTCTTTGTGCAATTAATGCTCCTTGCACAGCATAGGCCTATTGGCAATTCTTTTTACTGCAGTCAGCAGAGGGCATTGTGCCAGTGGAAGACCTGGTTTCCTGGGGAAATACTACAGGTTTCACTGTATGCAAAAATAGTAACCGGTGTTAATAGAACCCATTAATGAAGAGACTAGATGATGCCATTTTTAGGAAACAGGTTTGCTATCAAAATTTAAAGTCATAGGAAAATTCTTAGAATGCAGCATTCGGCAGATGGGGGCAGCAGCTTGGTGCCATTTTGAAATCTATCATTTTACCGACAGTGGAACAGATATTTAAGCTGAATCAATTTACAGTGTGGGGGGGGTTTCCCTTGGGGAGGTGTGTTACACTGTGTGCCTGAGAATTTCTACTAGAATTTTTTTTTTAGCTAAAATGCAGGATGGAAGGCTTCGCTCAAGCACTTCCTCAGTAGGAATAAAAATCAAAGCTGTCTAGATGCGAGGGGAAAAAAATTGCTTCTGTATAGCCAATGTAACATTTGCTTTTGAAGAATGAGGTTGAACAGAGACTGTGTATATAAGGACTGGATGTTAAACAAACAACAGCTTTATTTGCAATATGTTTAATGGAAAAGTGTAGGTCCACTAATGAAGTGGTTCATTTATTTCTATTTATATCTCACCCTTCCCATAAGGGGGCTCACGGTGGATCGCAATAAGAATTACAAAACCATTAAAAACAGTTATACCAAATAAATAATTAAAATAATTAAAAGACAGGTACTTCAAAACATTTATAAAATTTAACAATCCCAAATAGCTGGAAGCAACTAGGCCATAACAAAAAAAAAACCCACTAATGATCTTATTGATTAACAGTAAAATAATCAACAGTAAAGATCTTATTAATGTGGACAGTGTGCAAGTTGAATTACAGGTTGATCACATTTTTAAATATCTAACGACAAGCCTGGGATCCTAAGCTCCAATACAAAACCTAGGGGATAAGGATGGGGCCATTTTAAAAAGGGAGCAATACGTGAGTATAGACATGAATTACTCTCTCTTTTAAGGATGAGAGCCAGTTTAGTGTAGTGGTTAACTGCGCTGACCCTTATCTGGGAGAACCGGGTTTGATTCCCCACTCCTCCACTTGCAGCTGCTGAAATGGCTTTGGGTCAGCCATAGCTTTCGTAGGAGTTGTCCTTGAAAGGGCAGCTGCTGTAAGAGCTCTCTTAGCCTCACCCACCTCACAGGGTGTCTGTTGGAGGGCGGGGAAGGTAAAGGAGATTGTGACTGCTCTGAGATTCACAGTATAGAGCAGGATATAAATCCAATATCTTCTATCTACTTCTTTACAGAGAGGTAACAATTTTAAATAAGCTTCCCAAAGATGGAGTGGCTCATCCACCGTACTTGAACTGTTTAGGAACTTTGGGGGAAATGGCTCTTCTCACACCAGTTCTGAATGCCAGATCGTGTGATCTGCTATCTGGATTCAAATATGACCACCTTTTCTTTTAACCCATATTATACCACAACTCAATCCAACCGCAATCGACTCAAACCTGTGTGGTGTAGTGGTTAGGAGCAGCAGACTTTAATCTGGAGAACAGGGTTTGATTCCCCACTCCTTCTCCAAATGAAGCCCGTTGAGCCTCGGACCAGTCACAGTTCTCTAGGGATGATCTATATCCTCCCATGTATTTCCTATGAGAGTTTACTGAGATTGTCGGGGGGGGGGACCTATTTTCAATTCCAGGGTGATTTCTGCACACAAGCACAGGATGTTGTAATGGGGAGCGGCTTTGCTCCTTCCATAGCAAATCAGTTCATGGCCAGTTTAGAAACAGAAGAAAAAATTATAATCCCAATGAAAACCCTTTTTTAATTACATTGATTACATTGATGATTTGTTTGTTGTTTTTAAACAGGAGTGTCAAACTCATTTGTTATGAGGGCTGGATCTGACATAAAAGAGACCTTGTGGGGCCAGGCCATGTCTGGTTGGGTTGAGCCATGTCGGGCTGGGCCATGTGTGTACCTATTTAGGTAGCAGAGATATAAATTTTATAAAGAACACAGGCAAACACAAATATATATATTTTAAAAAATCTTAAAACATTAGCACTCATCTTGTCATTAGATATTTTTAAAAGTGCTTTCTTTGTATTTCTCCCATGGGATCCAGGGAACTGGACAAAGGAAGCTCTGGCTCTTTCCTTTCTTCCCCAGGGACTTGGGGGGGGGGAGCCTCAGTCAATAGAAGGAAGAGAAGCTTGGCTCAGTAGCTCTGCTGTGCGATTGAGAGAGCCTGGCAAGGCAAGCTATTCTTCCCCAAGGAAGGAGCCTCAGCCAATGGAGAAAACAGAGGTTTTGTTCTGTAGTTCTTGTACAATTGAGCAAGCCTTGCAAAGCAAGCTGTTATGCAGAAGGAAGCAAGATAGAGTGAGAAGGAAGCAAATGACAGCCAGTTGCTCGAAGGCCTGATATGAGCCCTCCAGGGGCCTGATTCAGGCCCCGAACTGCATGTTTGACACCCCTGCTTTTAAAGGTGAAGAGAATATTCAGCCATTTTGGGAATTGATGAATTTGTTTCATCCAAAAATTAAATTTTTGACTAACTTTGATAAGTGATTCATGGTGTTATTGGATATGCTAATCTACAAATCATAGAATCATAGATTTGGAAGGAACCCCCAGGGTCATCTAGTTCAATCCCCTGCACAATGCAGGAAATTGACAAATACCTCCCCCCCACACACACACAGATACATCCCCAGTGACCCCTGCTCCATACCCAGAAGATGGCAAAAACATCCAGGATCACTTGCCAAACTGGCCTGGAGAAAAATATCTGACTGCCCCCAAGCGTCAACCAGCACTTCTCTGGGCATGCAAGAAGGGGACACAAGAGCCAAGCACCTATGCAACCCCTCCCATCCTCCCTCCCATAATTCCCCAATTCACAGAATCAACATTGCTGTCATATGGCCATCTAGCCTCTGTTTAAAAACCTCCAAGGAAGGAGAGCCCAACACCTCCCGAGAAGGCCTGTTCCACTGAGGAATCACTCTGTCAGGAAGTTCTTCCTAATGTTTAGCAGGAAGATCTTTTGATTTAATTTCAACTCATTGGTTCTGTTCTGACTTTGATAAGTGTTTCATGGTATTATTCATCAGAAACTCATTGGTGTCTGTTCTGGAACAACAGAAAACAATTCTGCACCATCCTCTATATGACAGCCCTTCAAGTACTTGAAGATGGAGATAATATCACTTCTCAGTCATCTCCTCTCCTGGCTAAACATACACAGCTCCTTCAACTTTCCTCATGAGACGTGGTCTCCAGACCCCTCACCATCTTCATTGCCCTCCTCTGGACACGTTCAGTTTGTCTATGTCCTTCTTAAACTGTGGTGCCCAAAACTGAGCACATCATAGCATCCAATCCCTCTCCCCAAAGTACCCTCCAACTTTCAAAAAGATTGGATCAGGGGGTCCAAATCTATGAACCCCCCAAATAGGTGCCCCTATCCTTCATTATTCCCAATGGAGGAAGGCATTTAAAAGGTCCCTTAAAAGGTGGCCAGAACTCCCTTTGGAGTTCAATTATGGTTGTCACAGCCTTGCTCTTGGTTCCACTCCCAAAGTCTCCTGGCTCCACCCCAAAGTCCCCAGGTATTTATTGAATTGGACTTTGCAACCTTAGAACAGCTAGTACATGCCTCCATGGGAGCTGGGACCAATTACAAAAAAAGTTAGAAGGTTTGAAGCCAAGCATCCTCCTCTGACTGAGGCCATTGTTTCTATATTCAGACACAAAGGTAATGCCTCCTGGGTTCTTCTGAAGCATCTACTGATTCCGCGAGGTGTGACTCTTTACCTTAAGGAAACAGAAACTTTGGGAAACAAGCAAGAGGATGGGCACCAGAAACACATTGGCAGGTACCATAGCCCCGCAGGCACTATGTCAGGGATCACTGGTTTAAGGTAGCTGTTGGCATGACTGTCAGTTGAAGGCGCCAAGTGGCTGACAGCATGAGATCTCAATCTCACAACAAAAATATCAAATTGAAACTTTTCCTAATTCTTTCAGGAGCTGTTGCTCTTGAAAAACTGCTTCCTGTTTCAGTACAGCAGAAGGGAGGTGGAATCTGGTCGTGCTGAATAGTTTAATATGAAATTAATGATTAGACTGAACATTAAAGATGGCATTTTGGATTACAAAAATAAAAAAAAAATTAAAATGCAATATAAACAATATATAATAAACAGTGCAATAAATCACAGCGTTGTTCCTTTCATGAAAGCACCCTGTGGTCAATTCCATTAACTAAAACCTTATTTCCTGTTTGTTTGTTTTTAAACAACCTTTGGGACCACCTCTCATGGCATACTCCCCGAAGAGTGCTATGCTCTAGTGACCAAAACTCACTGGCGATCCCTAGTCCAAAAAGTGCCTAGCTGTCCTTTTGAGCCCTGGTTCCAGCCTGGTGGAACACTCTTCCAGCTGAGATCTGGGCCCTGCAGGATCTGATACAGTTCTACAGGACCTGTAAAACAGAGGTGTTCCACTAGTCTTACGGTTGAGGACAGTGATGGTTTCCATCCAGAGTTTTTTTTTTCTGGAATAAGAGGAGTCAGAACTCCCAAGAGGGAAATGAAGGAGATACACACGGGATTCTTTGAAATTCTATTATTTTCATATAGTATGGACTTACCTGTACTTTGAAGCAGTTTCCAAAATTGAGGCATCTCACCAACTTCCTCAATTCTTTTTCAGGTTTTGCTTTTGGTGCCTAACACTGAACTATAAACTTGAAGCAACCATGTTCTAACATACTTTGTTGGATCAAAGAGGGTCATGTTCCCCTGGTGCCCCTTATGAATTTTTAGACTTTTTTGAGAATTTTGTTTCCATGAAGAGGTTCTGGAACTCAGTTCCAGCACATTCTCCCAGTAAAAAGAGCCTTGATTCCATCTCTGATTAGCCTCCACCTCTCTCCCTCTTTTCCCTTCTTATCCCCTTCCCTTTCAGACCAGACAAATTATACATCACCTGAGTTTGTAGTATTATGTATTTTATTATATATTATTAGGCGGGGGGGGGGGATTGTAGAAAAAGCCTAGCATGAATCATTTGCATATTAGGCCACACCCCTGGCATCACCATTATTTCCCACAGGGTTTTATTGTAGAAAAAGCTCAGCAGGAACTCATTTGTATATTAGGCCATCCACCACTGCAACTAATGCCATCTCAGTACCAAACCTAGGCCTGAAGCCAGATTGAAATAGTTCAAGGACAAGAGTTGTCATTCAGGAAACCCTGGGAATGCTCTACCACCACACACTCCTTCCTTCCCTGTAACTGGCCACCTCATCCCCAGGCTTTTTGAACAGAGGTCTAAAAACTGCCTCCTTCAAAGGCCGAGGGAGAGTCCTCTCAATCAGGGAGGAGCTGGTGGTTTTCACTAAAGACTCCATTACCTTTTTTCTGGCAAGTTTGGGTCCAGAGCCCAAGTGGTCATCCTCAAACTTTCAAAGATTCTGTCAGCATCCACAGGCAGAATCAATCTGAAACTTTCCTTAACAAAAGGACAAGCAGGCACTTCTGACACCTCAGATATGGGATCTGCCCTTAACTTGGCCTCCAAGTCAAAACAGATGAGAGATATTTTATTAGGAAAGTACCTTACAAATGCCTCACAGCTGGAGGGTAAATTTTCATCACCTGCAGGATTCAACTTGGGTGTTATCAAGTCATGAACCACTCTGAACAATTGAGCTGAGGAGATTCTGCTGAGGCAACAGTGTCTGAGAAGAAAGTCTTCTTGGCTGCCAGCACCGCCACTTCATAGGCCTGCAAATGGGTTTTATGATGTAATCTGTCTCATCCCAAGTCTTCTACCAACTTCACTTTAGTCATTTTCCAATCAACTTCATGTGACCCAAGGAGCAGGGGAGCATGCAAATTGTGACACCAAGAAGCAACTCTGTTTATAGCCACAGTCAGTCCATCCTTTAGATGTATAAATAAAAAACTGCTAAGAAACACCATAAATTTTAAACAAAAAAACAGTTGTTTAAAAAGACAGTTCAAAAGCAGTCTTTCCAATCACCAAGGAGTGACAATTTTCCAGTATTTAGTTCATGGAACTAAAGAAGCCCTTCCAAAGATGTCTGTTCTAGATATCAAGACATTTCATCCATCTTTCTTCAGTTTGGAGGCTTATTTATCACCGGAACCCAATCTTCACATTACATTCATAGTAGACCAACAAGCTTCAGAACATGTCTATAAGATTCCAGGTTCTACAAGGCCCTCCACAGAGTTCCCAGGGAGGCTCTCAAAAAACCCCTGAAACCCCTGGAAATCAGCAGGATCCATTAATCTCTGAGGGCAGACCATCCGAATCAGTCCAACGTCTGAATCAGTCTGAATCAGTCCACTGAAGAAGAAGAAGAAGAAGAAGATATTGGATTTATATCCCGCCCTCCACTCCGAAGAGTCTCAGAGCGGCTCACAATCTCCTTTACCTTCCTCCCCCACAACAGACACCCTGTGAGGTGGGTGGGGCTGGAGAGGGCTCTCACAGCAGCTGCCCTTTCAAGGACAACGTCTGCCAGAGCTATGGCTGACCCAAGACCATGCCAGCAGGTGCAAGTGGAGGAGTGGGGAATCAAACCCGGTTCTCCCAGATAAGAAACCGCACACTTAACCACTACACCAAACTGCAGGGAGGAAACAGCAACTGTGCCTTCAGAAGGCAGTGATCTGACCACGACATGGGCCAAACCTCCAGCCATCTAATCAGATCACCAGCAAGAGCAGGAAATAAGGTCTAGAGCAAAGGTGTCAAACTCATTTGTTATGAGGGCTGGATCTGATATAAATGAGGCTATGTTGGGCTGGGCCATGTCAGGTTGGGCCATGTGTATACCTATTTAAGATCATATAAACTTTATAAAGGACACAGACAAACAAAATTAAATTTTAAAAAAACCCTTAAAACAAGTATAAAGCATTAGCACTTGTTGGTTTGAAAGGTCCTTTCTTTATATCTCTCCCTTGGGATCCTGGGAACTGAGCAAAGGAAGCTCTGGCTCTTTCCTTCCTTCCCCAGGAAGGGAAGGAGCCTTAGCCAATAGAAGGAAGAGAGACTTGGCTCAGTAGCTCTGCTGTGTGATTGACAGAGCCTGGAAAAACAAGCTCTGCCTTCCTCCCTTCCTCCCCAAGGGAGGAGGCTGAGCCAATGGAGAAATAGAAGTTTTGCTCTGTAACTGCTGTGTGATTGAGCAAGCCTTGCAAAGCAAGCTGTTATGCAGAAGGAAACGAGAGATAGAGAGAAGGAAGCTGATGACAGCCAGTTACTCAAGGGCCTGATAGGAGCCCTCTGGGGGCCTGATTCAGCCCCTGGATCGCATGTTGGACACCCCTGGTCAAGAGTATGTTTTTAAAATGAGTTGGGCCCATTACAATCAGAGCCATGGCAGCCATGAAGTCCTGTGCCTGACCTGGCAAGGCAGCCTCGACATGTATGTTGAAATCCGCAAGGACAATTATCCTTGAGCTTCTCAGCACCAGGTCCAATACCAACTCCATCACCTCAGCCAGAAATTCTGCAGGTAAGCTTTGTGAACGGTACACCAGCTGTCGCTGGTGCCCAACATGATGCACACACAATCAAAGCCTGCCTCTATCTGCCTAGTGATAGGGAAATAATCATGGAAATGCCAGCCTCCCCCATACTCCCATTCAAGGTTGGTGAAGGACATCATACCCAGCCAGTGTGAGCTGTGTCAGAGTCACCACATCTGAGTCATTCAATTGAGTAATATATACAGGGCACAGCTTTCCTTGGCACAAAATTTGGGTTACAGATGCTGCTTTTCTTGGCAAAGCATTGTGGTTCTGTTTTCTTGTAAATTATACACAGCTTGATAGAAACCTACCAGCACGCCTTGCAATGTATTCTGCTCTTCTAGTGAAGGACTTCTCAGGGTCTTTTCTTCTTGTTTTTATAGACCGAATGCCTTTCTCTCCATATACTTTTAAGATAGGTTTATAGTGCAGAAGATAGGGCCAAACAGCTGTAACGTTTATCAGTTTATCTATCCACTCTCTTTTCTCCAAACATTACTATCCCCCATCAGGGCTTTCATGGTACCTTGAATGTCAGGGGCCTCTTTTTGAGAAACAAGTAAGCAACACAAATTATTTGCAGGGGCATCCAATGACAGATGCATCAGCAACTAAAGGGGTCCTCTTTGATGGAAATCACAGGGATGGGGGAGACATGCCCCTCTCAATCTGACCTCCCACATTCAATCTGTTACCAGATGAACCAACAGTATTTAAATTCCCCCACACCAGCGGACACAAATACATCAACATCTCATTATAAAGTCCCTATATTCTGAGTTCTGATAAGTCTTCCCTGCACAAAGGACTGTAATAGGGCACTTGTGAAGAGTGTGACCTAGGAAGTCTCTGGTTTAAATTTCATCTTAGCATAAACTCATTGGGTGGCCTTACACAAAATACTGTCTCTTGACTAATGTTCCCTCTAACCAGGGTTAGTGTGAGATAGCTCACAGTTTTTAAGCCTCTGGTTCACACATTTTTGGGCTCAGCTCAAGAAAAATGGCCGCAGGGCAAACCTATTTATGCAGGAGCTCACAACTTTAATGCCAGTAGCTCACAAATAGAATGTTTGCTCACAAGACTCCACAGCTTAGAGGGAATATTGCTGTGAACCCAAACTCACTGTGAGGATTAATATATTAAGCACTTTGAAATGTGCAGAGAAAATGCTATATATAAATGTTTACATTAAATAAACCCCAAAAATGAAAAACAAGGATTTTATTAATAAAAGGGATGCCACATCCTAAAATGCAATTTGGTATCTATTGTTACAATTCATGGAGGCAAGAATGTTTTAGTACATAAATGGTGGTGGACAGTGCCACCAAGTCACGGATGACTTATGGCAACCTTGTAGGGTTTTCAAGGCAAGAGACATTCAGAGGTGGTTTGCTATTGCCTGCCCCCGCGTCACTATCCTGGTATTCCTCAGAGGTCTCCCATCCAGGGGTGGAATTCTAGCAGAAGCTCCTTTGCATATTAGGCCACACCTCCCTGATGTAGCCAATCATCTAAGAACTTACAAAAAAGAGCCTTGTAAGCTCTTGGAGGATTGGCTACATCAGGAGTGTGTGGCCTAATATCCAAAGGAGCTCCTGCTAGAATTTCACCCCTGCTCCCATTCAAATACTAGCCAGGGGCAACTCTGTTTAGCTTCCAAGATCTGATGAAATGGGGCTAGTATGAGCTATCCAACTCATGGCAGTACATAAATAGGTTTTTAAAACACAGAAAATGGGGATGTAGTAGATGTTGGATGGGGGGCTTCAAGGCAATTTGTGATTTAATTTAATCTCTCATGAAAAGCGGCATCCAATGAGCCACCGCTCCTGGCTTCCATTCATTGAATTGTAGCTCATCGTAGATATTGGCAAGAGGACACCTTTCTCCTCAGAACGAGCAGCATGCATTTCCCTAGCACTTGTGAATAGATTGTAAAGATTAGAAAGGAAAACAAAATGTTCAAATAATCAGCCAGATATTTTCAGCAATCCATCTTGTCCTTCCAGTTTAAAGCATCCCAAGATTCCCAAGAAAGTCTGCTGGAACATGCTAGAATGGAATGTCTCGTGCATACCATGGAATGCACAGGTTAGACCAAGAACAGAAGCACTGTCATTCAATGTGATGATGATCAAGAGTGAAATCTCACCTCTTGGTTCAGCTCGGGCTTGCAGCCCAAGTTTTTGTTGGTGAGCTGCACGGGTGCTATCCAGCTTGTCATGTCTAATAATTTCCTCCTCTGAAGTCTGAGATGCTGAAAGATCTGTACTGCTGATGTTAAAAGCTGGATTTGCAATGCCTTCTGTTCCAGCTCTCTCTTCTTTG